>NC_143014.1:199242780-199842780 GCF_055824585.1 Amblyomma mixtum
CCCTGGCTAGTGTGACATTTAGGTGGCAGTACCATCTCTGCCATCAACACGCAGACCGCGTGATGTCCCGCCTTCGAGCTCAACGGAGCGCGACAACCCAACGCTAACGTGTCAACGCTGTTCTTAGAAGGGAATTTTTACTTAATTTTTTGTCTTCCGGCTATCTCGTTTAACTTGAGTTGCTCTTTTAATGACGATAGCAATTTCTTCTATAAGCACGGTTCTAAATACTACCATTTACACACTAACTACTGGTAAACAAATTTTTCATGATGACGAAGACACCGAGACAGACTTCAATTGACTTTTGACCACAGAGGATTGCTGCATTAAATCACCGAAAAAAGTCAGTATTTCATTCGTCGAAAACATTGATAGAAAAAAAAAACAACGAAAGTTAAGTTCTGAAATAAAAACCGAAAACATTCCGCCATATTTTCATAAAATAAAAGCCGGAAAGTTCAATCCCTAGTTAGAGCGAATGAACTGTTAGTGGTCGGTTATAAGCGGGCTTGCTGCGAAGGATGTTCCAAGCAAATCGAGGACTTTAATCCCGGATGGAAACGAAGAAATGGGGGGCTGAGCGAGTGCTGAGCGAGGGCTTAGCGCGCGGCTGACAGAGACCCCGCTTGATGCCGATTCCATGGTTGAATGGAGAGCGATAGCAGGCAAAAGACCTTGCTTAGGGATGGTTGGTTGTGACGTTATTTCTGACATCTAACGAATGTTGCGCTAGACTCTTAGCAAATTTACTTCTTTTGTGTGCGTGTGTGTGTGTGTTCGTCGGTCGTACCTGCACGGCCAAGCCGAATTGCGAAGAACCTCTACGTTATGTGAGTAATCTCTTCAGTGTGTCTCGACATGTCACCGGGTCACCGAGCCGCTGCGGGGTCATCACCAAGACGACAAGTGGCGGGCCGACGGTGCTGCCGCCGACTACAGAATGCCGAAGCCCACGAAATATAGACAAACGCTTTTAGTTTGCACGGCTGCCACCTACGTGTCGCGTGGCGCTGAACACTCAAACTCACTGCGCGAATTTCGGACGTTCGGTAGATCCCACTTATTAATAATAATACTAAACTAGTAATAAGCGGTATTTATGGACCAATGGAAGGTATGCTCATCTGGTCGTCATTTCAGTCCAGCATCGTTAATGCTTGTGCGTGGTAGCTGTAGCCGCTTTCCCTTGTTTTTTATTTATTTGTTCCAGCTTTGAGTGCAGTGTCGTTTTCCTTGCGGGTGCTCACGGTCCGATGGAGACATTATGTGGTAATTCCGACAGTCCCCACGCGCGCTCCCACATGGTACTCGTTCCTCAAGACAGTTCGCAGAATCGATTACGAACGCATTAATGGACAAACAGTGTTTGGGGGACGTCTGCGCTCGGTCACTCGGGGAAGCACACAATGCGAAACGTCATCCAGGGAGACCGTCTAATGCGGGCTCCTCTCCAACTGCGTCAGCCTCCTGATGGGCGCCGTAAAAAGCGGGGCCTCCGTGGAAGTGGTTCGGATTCGAGGAATGCAGCTGGGCACTTGTACGATACGATCGTGGCTGCGCCTATACCGTGCCAAGATTCGTATCGGTTTGCTGCGGGTATTGCCGGAGTCTTCGTTTATTACAGCTGTTACAACTTCGCGTAGTGGCGCGTTTGCCGTATAGGGGAAGACTTCGGCCTAATTTCGACCACCTGGAGTTAGGGTAGCAAACCGATTATTATTTCGGTTAACCTCCCTGCCTTTCCTCTTCTACCTCCTCCTCCTCCTCCTTGAACTGGCGCTAAACTATAGCCGAATGCCACAGCCACTGAGCCACTGCAGCGGGCGTGGGCCTCTAGCGCGCTTGTAAATAACAGAGAAGATTGAATTAACTACCTTCGTAAAAGAACTGCAACGCACAATGTAGTTCTGTCTAATTTCTGTGATGTTGTACAGGATAATGTGGCCGACCTCATGCAATCCTTCTTCCTTTGACGGGTCTATTACCTGCTATCACCTTGTGGAAGCAAAACGTTTCACAGGCCCTCACTGAAACGTTCCATATGAGCCGCTCGTGTGGAATTATGGGAATGTGGAGTACATAGGATATCGAAAATTATATGCAATCCATATCCTGTCCGTACGGAGTCCATAAGGCCTAAAATCGAATATGCGTCGGCCATCTGGGACCCGGATCAAGCATACCTTATAGATACCCTTATAGATATACCCTTTGCAAAACCGTGCCGTTAGATTCATCTTTTATGATTATTCTTGTCATACTAGCCTCACCGCACTAAAGGCTCGCGCCGAACTTGATACGTTATCACATCGCCGCAAACTATCACGCTTGACCCTTTTCCATAAACTTTACCATCATGTTCTGCTCCATGGCGATTTTTTTCAATCACCTGAATCTTTTTTTCCACGTCGCGACCACCCGCTGAAAGTTAGACGCATATCATGCCACACTTCTTTTGCAAACTCTTTCATACCACGTACTATAGTCGACTGGAATAATCTACCATCACACATCGCTTCTGAAAAGGATTTTAACAAGTTTCAGGTCCTTCTAACCCAAATGGCTGTTTAGCTTTACTAATTGATTGTACCATATGCTGCATTCAGCTGTTTTGTTATTTTGTTTTGTTCCTGCGGTTGTTATGCCTCTAAAACACTATCTGTTCTTTTTTCGTGTAAATTAAAATGTATACTACAGGTTTTTGTTTGTTTCTTGTTTTGTTTTCTAAATGTGCTTTCTGTATTTATGTATTGCACCTTGGAGCTTGCTCTTTCTTATTTTGCGTTGTGTGTCATTGCTCCCCCCTATGTAATACCCTCAATTGAGGGCCTTTATGTGTTTATTGAATAAATAAATAATAAATAAATAAATTTTCATAATTTCCATACGATTTCCATACAGTGTACATGACGTTATACGGAGTAAGTAAGTTTCCGTACGTGCTTCCATAGAGTCCATATCGTCTGAATATGCTCCATACTTACTCCATAAAATTTCTTATGGAAACGTACGGAATTATGGAGCTTGTCATATGGAAACTTTCAGTAGGAACGTGCTCACACATTTGAAGACCTGTCGAGAACAGAAGGAAACGGTTTAAAAAGAAAGTAGGTGTGTGAAGGGTTGGAAGGAGGTATATAAAAGACAGCGCACCTCTGCGGGGAAATAAGCCCCCTAAAGAAAAAAAAGAACTGCTGCACTCTTTAAGAGTTGCAGTGTGTACTGGCCGGGTAAACGGACTGCCGGTGGTGAGTTTCTAGACCATATCAGTGCTGTTTACTCCACGTGAATGCCATCGTGGTGGTGGCTGCCTTGTTTGCTTCCTCCGAGAACGGTGTTCCAACAGCCTTCGCGCTCCCCGTACCGTGGGTATTGGCCGATTCGAAGGCCATTTTGCTCTTCTCCACAAACACAGATGGGCACCCTTCTCGAGTTTGCCGTTGTTCACGTCGGGCATCTTTCGACGGCAATGTCTCGCGTCGTTGTAGTTCTTCTTGCTGCTGCTTTAATCCAAACGCTATCAGTTAATAGGTTCGACGCCAGCAGTGGGGCGAACGGGGGATCTTGCATGTACTCGACTTCGTAAAACTTCCATAACTTTCGAGTGGGTTTAAAATCATTTGAGGCGATTGAGAAACTTCAATGGCTTGCAAGAACCTTTCTTGCTTATACAGAATGCCGCACACCGGCTGTCATGGCCCCATCGACAAATCGCATTAGTGCGAAAGCACTCACTAACACCGACCAAGAATCTTGTCACATGTGTTAACCGTATGTACGTACGACTTTGTTCCGTTGCCTAGCAACTGAAGCTGATGTTGGGATGACGTCACAGGGTCACCTGACCGGCCAACTTGGGTTGCTTCTCTGGGGATTTTTCGCTCAACGCCGACGAAGCCGGATTTTTTTCAGAACGGGGTAATAATAAATGTATGGTTTAACTTTATTCGGAGTAACTTGGCTACCATCGCTAACCTGGAATCTAACATTCGGCACCGCTTGCGGCACTTATGAGCTACTAAATCAGCCGACGAAGAATGAAAAACAAAACTAAAAAGTATTATCGTCCGTCTCGTTGTTCGCGATTTACTAATCTCATGAGGTTGGCCAATCACAAAGATGATCTTACGTAAGAAAAGCTTCGTTTACTCGACCCTTGCTTGTTTAATTGGAAGTTTCTCCTGGGTAGCAGCCTCTGTGGCTTGTGCACCAGGCGTGCGAGCCTTGCTGAAAAGAAAGAAAGCCTATACAGCACCTACCAGAGCACCGATATGCACGCAGCTGAAGCTTCCCCGCAAAGTACACTCTTGCTCGTATTATCCTTTTCCCGTCCTGCTGCAGGCGTCATTCCGTGTCGGCCTCTGCGCTCTGTCGTTCGCAGCTCCCAAAAGAAGCGCATTGAGGCAAAGAAGAAGAATGAAGACGTGCGGCCTATGGGGGCTCGGGTCAATGCCTATAACAAAGCCGCCTCTGCATATCAATATCCCGCGCTTCTAAAGAAGCTCATAAACTGTCAGCGCTAATACGCCCCATAAATAACGGCTTTAAATAAGGCGCGTTCTCCTGCGCACCGCCTCGTCTATAGATGCATCCGAGCTATGCCGTCGCACACGGCTCGGCACGAACTGGCTGAGCTGCGCCGCCGCGGGTTTTCTCCTCGCCGGTATTTGCCTCTTCTCTTTACTTACTTAAACCTCACCTTTCTCCGCGTCGCAAGGTTAGCGTGCCCGAAGCTAGTAACTGCGTTGTGAAACGGTGTTTAGTTATTTATTTAGTGGTACGTCACCGATTTAACTAGAGGCTTTAGGTGGCCTACGCCGTCCATTATTCAGACCTTGGACGAGAGGGCTCGTCTCTCCATCAAATACTGGCGAAAGTTTAGGCACAGCAACGGTGACTCCTCGTACCTACCAAACGCTGCGAAGTACAGGTTTCTTTGAAGCCAGCCGAAGTTAAGATAGCGGCTTCGAATTGAAATGTTGTTTCCGCTGTGGTAACAGTTGTTTATGTAGGCCTGTGTGCGGAATTAAGGTGGTTCATCGTTACGCTAACGGTAAACTAGGAAAATGTCGTGCAGTCAGCTGCAATGAACCACGGGAACCAAGTGTTAAATCCCTACGCCTGTCCTGCCAATGAGCGTTCCGTGCATTTAAGGGAGAATAAAAACGAGTGTGAAAATAACGAAAACGTGCGACTGCGATAATTATGAGTAGAAATGGGGCGTTATTTTACGGTGCGAAAATACAGCGTTTCTGTTGGCTAGCTACGAATGATAATTACCTGCTTGTCAGCATATTGTGTCTAACTAGTAACGAAGGTAAAGAGGAAAACGGAGATGAAGAGGCAAATTGTTTAAAGAGACGGAGACAGTGCTTCTCGGATTAATGAAGTTAATATGACATGTGTGCCCGTAGCTGGATAACATTTTTCTTTTGTGCTCAGAAATGATGAACCGGTAGGTTTATGAAAATGGGAGGGGGGGGGGGAGGTGCATATGACGACGGGCCCTTTCGTGGGAGGTAAGAGCAGTTGCGCTGCATCGCTCATATAACAGGCGAGGCTAAAAACGCAGAAGTGTCGGCCGGCGGCACAGCATGAAGGCTGTGAAATGAAGCCACAATTGTTATTTAATTTCCCAGCATCGCTGAAGAAACTCAACATCGCCGCTGCACACACGCGGAAAAATCAGAAGCGCGCCGGCGTCGAGGAAAGCGGAGAGGATTAAATTTGGGGACGGCGGTGAAATACGAGCGGGGCGAGAACCATGTCGAGCATGCGCGACACGGCGCCGTTCTGTCTTTCGGCGAAACGCGCGCGAGAAGTCACGACACGGCCGGGAGTCGCTTTCGCGCTTCTTCTCGGGACAAATGTCACGTTTACGGCTCGGCGCTGGGCGCGAGTGCGTTTTGTGTGAGGCACGGTCGCTGTCATAAAGCGCGGGCGAGGAGGTCGGCCCGAGGGCAGGCGAAGGAAGGGGGGGAGGTTCGGTCGACTCGGTGCGAATATTCGATTAACGAGCGTCGCATTAACGGGTGTCGACTACGCTGTTCGCCGGGAAAGCGTGTCGGCAAACAGCCGGCATTTTATGGCCGCCGAGCCCCTCCCGCTCCTCCACCACCTCCTTCCGACGTTCGCCCCCGGATGCGAAGAAAAGAGAGAAAGCCCCCCCCCCCCCCCCTATAGTGCCTGCGGGGTCCCGAGTCGACAAAAGAAGCCTATTTCACGCCACCTGGACGAAAGAAGCGGCTATAAGTCCCGACCAAGGTCGACGCTTGTAAAAGTGATTTGTTCCCGCCCCTTCCCCCTTTGCCCTGTCTCGGCATTTGTTTGTTTCTCGGTTCGTCTGGTTTTATTTTTCTTGCTCATCGTCTCGTGTGGCGGCGCGCTAACTGAAAATTTTCGCCGGCCTCTGCGCGAGTCGTAAATGCCTGAATTATGGTCGCAGTGTTTTCATCTGGCACGGAAGCTCGCTTCAACGCAATAATCCGTCACGTTTACGACGCAGAGGGTGAAAGAAGCAAAGAAGACACTGTCGTTTGCACCGATTTCCCCTTGAATAAGTTTTATTCTTTTCGTTTTTATGTCACGTAGTTAATTAACGCCGTCTGGATGCCCACACACGACGAAAATTCTTTAGCAGATATCGTAAAAACTTCTCTGAAGTAAAATAACTCGCCTCAAGTAGGAAAACCCCCAACTTGCCGGGAGTTTAGGAGAAAGTCTGCGGTGCTTATGAATTATGCCCCAGCTGCAGTCTTATTCTGCAGGTGGTTTGGTCGAAATTCGGGATATTCATTCATTCACTGAAGTAGTCACCGAACCCGAAGAAAACTGTCTCGAACCAACAGCATTCTATACTTCTACGTATTCTATGCTCATTTTACCCTGCCTCCAGCTAGAGGCTGTGAGGATCGTCCTGGCAAGGATTTAGCGAACAAATCACTGTGAATGCTACGAACCTCTTGGCTAAGGCCCATCGCTTTCCTTTTAATACCACGGATTTTTCCAGTCATGCGTTTGTGGGTCGTTTACGGTCCCAAAGCGACTCAGGCTATGAGGGACGCCCTAGTGAAGGGCTCCGGAAATTTCGACCAGTGGTTCTTTAACGTGCGCTGACATCGCACAGTACACGGGCCGCTAGAATTTAGCCTCCATAGAAATTCTTCCGCCGTAGCCGGGATAGAACCCGCGCCTTTCGGGTCAGCAGCCGAGCGTCATAACCACCGAGCCACCTCGGCGGCTTAGTCATGCGTTCTTGAATGAGTGTCTGATTCACTACGTCCCTGCCTTCGCTGGGACGGTTTAGAACCGGCTCGTGCTCTCCTCGAGGTAGCTGCTCCTAAAGGTATCCGCCAGGCATCACTGATGACGCCGTGCATTCCCGTGGCCTTCTTTTTGAATGGCGTGCTGGTATGCCAAATTCTTGCTCGCTAGGAGATGCCTAACTTGCGAGGCGCTTGTTGTTGTAACATGATGTAGGCATGCGTGGCGAGATTATTCTGGGTTCGCTAAAAACAGCGGGGTGGCTAACCGCACGTGTTTTCTCTTAACCGTGCGTGTCTGAGCGGAGCTCAAGCACTCGGTATGCGCACACACTCTGCGGCAACTGTGTACCGCCACTGCGCGAGCACTGCTACGCGTCTTCGCAACGTGCCGCTTCTCTGTAGGAGGGCCTCGTGCGCATTTCTTTTTCGGTAGCTTTCTTGGGCAGGCCCTGTTTTGTACCCGGCACGATATCATTAAAGCGCTTATTTGGTCCTCTGAATTCCAAACCCCGCCCGCGCGTAGCATTCCCAATGAGTCGCAAATAGAGACTGAGGCATGTTTCGGCGTCGGAAATCCGGGGCACTGCCAAGCAGCAAACGGCGCGCTCGCTTGCCGGTCGCGGCAGAGGTAAAGGAAAAAGAAACAAACAAAAAAAAAGCGCAAGCAAACGGGGATGCCCGGGGCACGGGCAATGCCGCCCGCCGTTTGCAGTCTACCGTCAGAGAGGAACTGGGTAACAAGCGCGCGAAAGGTGGATTGAATAAAGATGCTTCCGTTCGTGACTCTGGGGCAACATGTCGCGTGCGCCGACATACGGACGCCCGAGCTGTGGGAAAAAAAGGCAGAGAGAAAGCTGCAAGGGCATGGACGTCGTGCGGCGGAAAAGGCGAGCTGTCGTGCTTGTTTGGTTAGCTTACTTTTTTATGGCTTTTGCTGTTTCTCCGCCCTCATAAATAACAATTATGCGCGCCCTAGAAGTGCGTCTCTATCTGCGTGCGCCCATTTATATGCGCGCCTCTGCCCTTTTTTTTTGTTTTCGCACATCCTCAAATAGCCTGTGCTAAGGAAACGCGCATAAACAGGGGCACATTCCTGCGTGGTTCGTGTCGTGTGTACCGCGTGGGTGGAAATTTTGAAACAGTGAGTCGGCGGTTGCGATTGAAAAACCCAGGTAGACGAATTCTTGCAGCGTATAGTTGGCTATCGTGGAGAGGCACGCAGTGCAGCCTGTAAGAGAATCAGCCAGAAAAGAAATTATATAACAAAATTAGCTTCGCGAATGGCCGTGTAACATATAATTATGTAAAAGGAAATACTTGCTAAGTTTTCTGCGCTAATATACGTTGTCTTATTTCCATGCAACTCTGGGCCAAAGAAACTGTATCTAAATAACAAAAAGTGTCTAGACACAAAAAGTGTGTCTAAAAATTGTATGTTCTATTGTCGTTCTCGCTTGCCACGAAGAAAAAATATAGAAATGCGAAAGTGCAAGATCTTGAAACAAGTTGAGTCCAACGCGCGCAGAAAACATAAAAATAAAAAGACAGTCGCAAAGTTTGCGCGCACCTAAAGAACGCTTTTCCCTTGGTGCTCGTATTTCAATAAAACGCCTGCAATGGAGCGCTTTAATAATGATAATAACAAAAAAATATAAATGGTCGCACTCGCCGAGGAGGGGTCGCTATGCAAAGAGGCCGAGTGTGCCTTGCAAAAGCGCTCACAGAAACGAAGCGTAAACAGAAATAAAGCGAGAATCTACGGAAAAGAGTGCACGGACTGGGCCAGTCAACAAGGAGGTGAGGATAGTCGGCTACGCCAAGAAATGGGCGGCCTGGGCTAAGGCGCTGGCTGCAAGTTTGGCTCTTTAGGCAAGCGAGCCGCCGCTATGGCGGGTTGCTCATAAATCCCCGCCGCGTGAGAAGCAGACCCCCCCCCCCCCCCCCCTCTCTTTCTCTGCGCTTCTGGTTTCTCTTCGTTCGCGAGGCATGAAGTAAGAAAAAAAAGAAAGGGACCTTTTTGGAGAGAGGCAGATGCGGAAGAGCCGATTGACTTCCCAAGTCTCGCGGCGCGTATAGACTGAGGAGGAACGTTGCCGACGCTGCTGCTGCTCAAAAGGAAAAGAGACCGGAGGGAGGGAGGCAACAGCGTTTGCTCGGGGATTTATAAGGAAAAGCGACGCCCTCGGGAGGGATTTCGGCGCTCCGAGAGGCGGCTTCGCGCGCCGCCGACGGGTTACGCGCGCTCCCGTGGTCCCTACGGCGGCTGCAGTGCGCTGCTGCTGCGGCGTTCCGCCATAGACGCATACGCGTCCTCTCCCTCCGCATATTCGCGTCCCAGGAAAGACGCCGTCGGGAGGGAAAAAGAAAGTAACCCCATCTTCGTTCCTCAAGCTACCAAGGGTTTGAGTTCCCTCTAGTTTTCCCATCGCTGCTCTGTCGGTAATACATGCACCACGCACGTTTGTGTGTGTCCACGGCGGTCGCGAGGAGACCCACTGACCCCCACAACGCATCTCCTTTCCTTCTCTCCTTCTCAGCCACCTCCTGGTCCAGCCCGCTGGCATTACAGCAGCTGTATACTGTTGACCGGAAACAAGAAGGCGCGCTGACAAGCGTACTACGCGGCGCATCGTCATAGGGAATAAAATAAGCACAAACGTGCGAAATGGAAAGATTTTACAAGTTGTTTTTGCTTGCACTGAGAAGGAAACGACGCAAACGGACAAACAAATAAAAAGGAAACGGATCTGGGATTTTCGCGCGCAGTTTTCACGTCAAATCCGCGAAGGAGCCCGGAAGATGGCGTGGTACGTGTATACATAGGGGCGCCTCCACTGGCAGCGCCGCGGGTGAATAGCGGCCCTCGCAGCCCGAGCTCTCGCAGCCGCTTGCGTTCCCCTGGGGTGCGTCTGCTCGGATGAGGCCGGCGACTTTCGAACGACGAGGCGGCAGCAGCCAGCGCTCTTCAACCTCCTCTGCTCGTTGATGTTGTTGTGCGTGGTGCTTGTTGCGGCGGGGCCGTTTCGCTTCCCCGGAGACGCCGATTTCTTTGTCTAGCGCGATTGAGGCGCCTCCACGCTGCCGCCTCGATCCTGTCATTTTGCAGCTTAGCCGTCCGCTTTCTTCTCTCTCTCTCTCTCTTTCTTGTTTTCGCGAAAAGCGGCGTGAAAGGGAAGTCGCTGGCGAACGCAGAATCTATCGCTAACGCGTAAACTTGAAGTTGATGCGGCGATTTGCCTCGTTAGGGAAACGCGTCATTTCCGCTCGAGCGCGTTGCGCCGGGTGTTGGTTTAGCACTGGAAGGAGAAGCAGCAGCAGCAGGAGCGACGACGACGAAGGCAGCGCGCAGTTTGCAGGCTCACGATGAGACTGTTGTGAGCGCGAACTGGGGGCTGCCAGTTTCGGGCTGTTCATTGCTTTTTTTTTTTTAATTTTTACTCTCTTCTCGGTCGGTTCGCTCTAATGGAACGAACGCAAGTTTAGCGCGAAACTTTTGCATGCGAAAGCTGCCAAGCGTATGCTTTCTTCGTTTGCGCATCGCGAGGCTGAACGGCTGACACCTTCGTGGCGCTAGCAGAGACTAATTTAGAGGTCCACATCGCGATGGGCGAGAGCGAAATAATGCTTCACCAACATGTTCAAGCTGTTGCCTCAGAAGTAGCCGTCCACTTTAGTCAGTGCACTGCTCGCGATCTTATCTGACGCAATGAGGAGGGCACAAGCTTTGGTACCAAACAGCTAGTGTGGCTAAAGCTTCAAAACTAGCGAAGGCGAAACGTTGAACGAAGAATGCGAAGTACCGTAACAGCGCGTGAATGCTGGGAATTCGTTGTAATATGTAAGCAAGCGCGTCCGAAACCACAAAATAATAAAGCCAGCAGCGGCATGGTATTGACCAATTTGGAGTTTTACCAGGTCCTACCGGAAGGTCTGTTCATATGAGATTACAAAACAAAAAACAAGAGAAATGAGGACGAAGAAGAAGACAAAACTAGCTAAGAGAAAGCTTGGAAGCTGTGCTGAAGTATTTTTAGCGATGATTTAGGAGGATTTCACTTCCTGCTTGGGATTTTTTATATATGCATTTTAATGCTTTTGATAAAATTTGCGGCCATGTTTCGGAGCAGTTCTTTCCACCATAAATTATTTTTTTCTGTCTGCCATTGGATAGCCTCGCCTTTGCTACGTGAGCCGACAAATAACACTGCTCGTATACTATCAACCCTGACTTTGCAGCTGTGACGTCAGCCATGAAAATACCAGTGATAACGCGGCAAAGGGAGGGGAGAAAAGAATCATTACGAAGCGCTGCTTTCAGTAAGCATATACTAGTGATTAATTAGGAACTCTGCGCCAAGACTAAAGCTATTTTTGCTTTGATACTTCACCACATGCGCCTTGGGTGAAGGCGCTTAAGGTTGTGTGGGGATCATGTGTCGTACTTAGAAACGCATATAGTTTCGTTTATCCCGTTGGCATAGCTAGTTCCTTTGGTTCGGCTTTGTTACAAGATACGATCACGCGTGGCGAAGCCAAAGAGCTACGCAGGACGTGCTTGTTTTTCACAATGTGCTGTACACTCACTGGACTCGGATCGCTGTTGAACCTCGTACTTCAGTGTTCTTCATATACGTTATTCATGAACCCAAGAAGAAAAAAAATCAGGAACCACGTAGTTTTTACGGTTGAATGGGTTCATCCGATGATCTGACCTGAGTGTTTTTTTTTTCTAAGACCACTTTTCTGGAATGATTGATCGATGGTGTTTCGTAATTTGCTGACTGCTTTTTATTTAATTTATTTAATTATTTATTATTCCTCAAAAGCCCTACAAGGGACATTACAGGAGGGGTTGCAGCCTTTTGGTAATTTGTTCACGCTTTATCCTTTTAAACTTTTATGCACGTATTTTGTTTTCTTGGAAAGTTGCGTGTGTTTCTGAATTATTTCTCTTCTGCTTACAAGCCCTGTAATGTCACTTTATTTTTCCCTTTTTTTTTTTTTTTGGGGGGGGGGGGTTATGTTTAATGGCTTATTCAGGCTTTGCTACCTCTCGCTCTCCTCTCAGGCGCGTGATTTCACAGATAAGTGATTCCAGTGTTGATAAACGTCAATTTCAGAGACGCTTTCTGCAGATGAAGCTACATTGAGTGAAGAGGCTTTAGAGATGCGATAGAACAACGTAAAAAAAAATTCAGGGGGGCACTTTGTTGACCTGAAGTGCGGTGAGGCGAAAGCGTTAAGCGTGGTGTTGCTGCTTGTGTCACTGATGTGTGGTTAAGATGTTTAGCTTAGCCTCTAAGAGGGGGTTGCAGCCTTCGGGCTACGGCCGCTTATCTGTTTTTTTCAGCCAGCGTCCGCTTCGGCGGACGCGGTTGTTGCGACGCGCGTCTTTACTCTCTCTGTTTTTCTCTTTCTTCGTATCTTTCAACTCTCTTCTTTCTGCACGTGGCAGCGGTGGTGGCTCGGCTTGAGCCAGTCGGCAGGCAGGCCCCGTGCACTTTCCTTTTCGTCCTTCTCTCAGTCGCAACCAACCAGAGCGGGACGCGACAGCGTCTTGCAACGCTGCCAGGGAGTCCATAGAACGCCATCGCCCGTTCGGTTGTACGCCTTGCTCGTCGGTAAATTGGTTTTTGAGGAAAAGAAATGTACCTGTCTCTCATATCTCGGTGGACACCTAAACCTCGCCGTAATGGGAAGGGAGGAAGATGGGAGTGAACGAAGACACCATATTCACTAGACGCGCCTTTGTCCATCCCAAACCATCGGGCTGGCATGGCGGAGCCGACAGTGAAAACATTCTTTTTCAAATTGCACTCTAATACACTACCCGTTAAAACCTGGCTCCATGAAAAAGGAATCTTTGTCCCATGGACAACAAATTGCCTGTTATGTAAGCAGCCGGAGACAATTGAACATGTTTTCCTAGACTGCTGGGACGCCATACTTTTCTGGGATGTCCTGCAGAGAACCATCAAGAAAGAACTACCACTGCACCCTTATGGTATCAGATTTCTACCAGTTGATCGCAAAGAGGTACCCTACGACTTATTAATGCTTCTTGGCCTCCACAGCTTGTGGAAAACGCGAATGCAAGTAAGGCATGCGGATATAAACACTCGTAGCACAGGTGAGAACTTTGTTGAAAGTGCTGTTTATCTGCGGGAATGTTACCAGGCGCAGCGTGACCCACCCCAGTGGGTAACACTACTAGATGATCGAGTGAAACTTAAGAAATTTTAACTTCACCCGTATCAGCTCAAGTGTAGCTGAAGTGGTCTTATTGTTTTCATGTCAATCTCGAAAATAAAGAAAAAAAAAGCTGGCATGGCGGAGTGGTAGCGTGCTCGTCTCGCACTCCAGAGACCGGGGTTCGATTCCCGAGCTCGGCCAATTTCCTTCTCGGTTTTATTTATTTATCTGGTCTGACTAGAAAGGTTAATTAGGCTAATTGGTCAAGTAAGCAATTAACTAAACTCTGTCCCACTTACTTGGAGCATCATTATACGGTCCCTTTAATTGGTTGCATGGTTAATAGCCAAAGTACAATTGGCCCCGTTTGAAATTCGCGCACTGTGGCGTCACGACCGTTTCAACCAATTGAAAAGCGTGACATTTCTGTCGACAACTCCTGCTTACAACGATGAGGCATTAAAGGCTTCCGCCTTAATAATCTGTCTTGTTCCCGCACCACGTCCGCCTTCAGCGCTACTCTGTCTTTCTTGAATAATCACCAACACGCTCAGCTACAAGTGCTTATCATTCTATGAGATTTCTGAAAAAAAAAAATCCAGATTTATTTATGCTGCTTTCGGCTTGGGAGTTTTCGGGTTGTTTCTACTGCTCATGTAATCAGCAATTCGTCTGAGTGCGTCAGATTAAAGATGTATCACTACATGAAAGCTTAATTTTGACACATTCATGACTGGAAAACCTAAAGAACGAACGCCATTGGCAACGAAAGATGTTTATAGGCAGTAAAGAAAAAAAAGCGCAAGGAAACGCATCGAGCTACCCAACTGCACACTGTCGCTGTCTTACCGCCTTTCTTTTTTAGTATAAAAAAAAGTTACAGTGGTTGGAAAAGCTCTATAGCGTCCGTAAAATTACAGTGTGTGCTCCGTTGGTCTATGCGCGCACTTTTGAGCAGGCTTCATTTCTTGCACTTTTCCTTTTTCCTGCGCGGCGGGTATTACGAAATATTCGTCCAAGTAGCTGTGCATCCCAACCATTGTATGTTTAAGGAATGGGCTCCCATTGGGACCGTTTCGTCATCTCGAGCGGAGCCTCGGTTGCTCCACTTCAGTGTGTCGCAACGTTCCCGTGCACGGCACTCGGCAAATCCTTTCGGCACAAGCTACGCCGACCGCTCCAGCGATGGCCGCTCTATGGAAGCGCCTAACCCGCACGAATAGAGCTGCCCTCAACTGAAAGAAAGGAGGATAGAAAAAGGCAGAGAGAAAAAAAAACATATGTATTAAGCCACATCCCGACTGGGCGCACGGTGATGTTTACGAGATTTGTTAGGAGCGGAGTAAATCGTGCCTCGTAGCGTGCAGTCTCGTCATATTCGAGTCGGATTTGATTCCGCGTGGCAGGCTACCTTCAAAGCCTGACCACTTGCTGCATGCAGTCGGCTTTCACGGCAGCGCTGTGCGTCATGAGCGAACAATTTTCTTGCGTACGGTGTGAAGCTTTTTTCATTATGTTTTATTTATTTGCTTCCGTCGTACTACTTTGCTTTTGTTCTGCAGCCGTACCGTTTACAGGAGGAGTTGTGGCATAGGCAAAATACACACCTGAGACGCGCGTTGAGGCTATTGCTGCAAGTGACTTGAATCTTGAGTATCACTTCATTTTATACTGCTTAGTAGGGGTCCACGTGTCAGATTTTTAGAATTTTGGTGAACTTCAAATACTCTAGGAGATCGAAATTGCCATTCCTCCGCTGCCTTACTGCGTGCTTCAAAGCTTACTGTTTCGGAAATAAATAAAAATCAATCAATCAATCAATCAATCAATCAATCAATCAATCAATCAATCAATCAATCAATCAATCAATTTGAGGTTGTGCATAGCACCGCCTTCCAATGAGAACTCACGATCTCGGAAGTTTTGAAGGATACGGTTTCGCGTTTTTGTGTGAACCAAAAAGCTGTCATGGAACGATGGTTGCACGGTTGACCCTTATGATAAGAAACTCGAGTAGATAACAATTTTGAACATTTTTCTCTGCGGCTGTGAAGAACGTCTCCAGGTTCTGCTGTTCTATCTTCCTGTTCTGCTGTTCATAAGCGTGCCGGGGCGAAACCCATCATTTTCCGCATCTCTTCCATCGAGAAGTATTTCATTTCTTGTTCCGATATGCACTTAAGCCTCGCACAGCCTTACCAGAAGGGACGTTTTTCTCTCACCTAGAAATTTATCTGTGCCTAGTTCTATTTCCGAGATCGGTTCGAAACAAAATAAAAGAAACGTGATCTCCCACACGGTTCGAAGCACAAAATAGTACGCGATAGAACACCGAAAACAAGAAAGAAAAAGAAACGGGAAGATGAGAAGAACGTGCGTGGGAACTCCCCAAGACCTAACCCGCTCGCTACACGGAAACGTATCACGCAGATAGCAAGAAAACCGAAGTAAGGGCAAGAAGAGGATCGCGAAGAGAAACGACGCGGAGCAAGGAGACGAACAAGAAACGAAACAGAAATAAGAAGAAAAGAGCGAGGAATACCGGCGTTGTTCGCGCATGGATTCGGTCTCTTTCCCCGCCTTCATCGAAGTCTGGCCGATTTTTTCTTGAGCGCCGCCTCCGGCCCCGTTCGCGGCGCGCGCCTCTGCCTCGGCCCGTGCCATTCACGCGTCGGCCACGGAAACCTTCTGTTGCGATTCTCACCGCATGATTTATGGGCATCACCCGAACCGTGCTCCCGCGCGCAAACTTTTCCCGCGGCGCAAATCAGCAGAAATAGATTGATGGGCGAGGGCATGCAACTCCCCAATTACCTGGCGGTTCGCGCTCGCTCTCTCGTTTTCTTCCCCCTTACTCATTGTTCTTACGGGAGGGCGTGCGCGGAGGCTTGGGGGGGGGGGGGGGGGGGGGGGTGACTGCCATTCGTTTACCGTACGTTGTTTCTCCCGGCGTCCCCGCACTCTCGAGCGGCGGCTCCCTCCATTGTCTCCGAAGCTGGACCGATTCTACTCCCTGGGATGCTGAGGAAAGCCTCGCCGGCTCCACCTCTGCGGTCTCGGCATCTCTTTGCCCCTCTCCTGCTCCTTTATCCCAACGTTTGTCCTCGCCATGGCTCTGCGGAGGAGCCGCATCAGCAGAGCAGCAGCAGCGGCGGCGGCTCGCCTTTTCCCCGCATCCCGCGTATGCGCAATCCGCGCGGAGGGGAAGGGAACGCGAGGAGGAGGCCAGCAGCACAGCGGTTCGACTGATCTCGCTTCCAAAGCCCACCGTGTGTACGCCAACATCTGGCGATGTCCCACAGATAAGGCGCAAGCGCGCGCTGGCGAGCATGCCGGCGCACTCAATCCCCCCCGCTGCTCCTCCCTCCAACATTTTCTGTGCCGCCGCGTTCGTTTGCAGGCCCGGCGAGTGTACTGCGCTGGGGCCTCACTGTTGTTCTCTGCCGTGGCCGCTGTCTTTGCCGTAGCTGCAGCGGTGGCCACGGCGGACTGGGAGGAATCGCCTATCACCGCAGCGTGGAACTACGAAATGATGAGGGCGCGCAATCGTGGTGCCGCGGCAAGCTCCTCCGTGGGAGCCGGAAGGAATGATGCGCGGCTTGGGGGAATGGGAGAGAGTATAGAGGACGAATCTTTTCGTATCTGTCGCTTCGTTAGGGTTTGTTTGGTGTTCTTCGTTGCAGGAAGGCTAGAGCACATCTCCAGAGGAGGAAGCTCGTTAGTATCCGGGACGTTGTTTCTCTGCAGCTGAAAGTGGCTGGGGCAACCTGCGAGGAGCATGGAGAGTAATCCTCCTCAGACGATACCTTTGTGTCCGAGATGGGGGAACAAACGCAGATGCATCCATCTGCAGGTTAGGAGGAAATAAATATTTGTGAGGGAAAATAGAAAGGAAAGGGAAGCGCGTTTTGAAGTGCGCTCTTTCTGAAATGCAATAGAGAAGCCACCACTAATGCGTCTTTACTTCGAAAAATATATTTAATAGTTGGCTCCCCCTTCTCCCTTGCGTTTTAGTATAGATATGTCTACTGCTTTCATTTCTTCGCATCTTGAATGGAGAGTTACATAAAAGGTGATTTTTTTTTTTTATGTCACACTGGCATAAACTCAGTGCATGGCCTTTCAGACCTTGCTCTCGTGCTGCCGTCAGCGTTTTGGCAGCGCGCTGATTCCAGGATGAAACATCAGATACCGGCCACTGCGCCAGTATCCTTCTTTTGCGCGACATCGCCTGTGAGCGTTTGCCCTAGTTGCAGCAAGCAATTTTATTAATGCGAAAGCATTACTAAGCTATGTCGACAAGGTCCAAAACGTGTCCGCAAAGCGTGTCCGCAGCAGTTGTGAGGAACTTAGAAGAGGTAGCACCAAACGAATGGTTGTAATCGCAAGAGGATGATGTGAGTTTGATGTCGAAAAAAGAATTATGTGGATAAGTTGATTAGTTGATTAATTACAGCCAAAAATACCCAAAACTAAGCGGACCCAGGGCAACGTGTGGCGCCAAATTTGAAAAACCGGAAGTCTGGGCGGAGCCAACGCGTGGCTCCAAATTTCAAAACCCGAAATGGGTACTGAGATGAAACGAGGGAATAATCAGAGTTAATCGAAATCCAATCAATCTATTAATAATTAATGAAAGTCTTTACACATTTAACACATAATTAGTGATCAATGATTACATAGATTGATCAATTAAATAGGTTAGTTATATTGATTAAGTAATTTAGTGCACATCACCCAATCATCGATCAATGAATCGATCGGCGATCAATCAGTCGATCACGGCAAAGAAGGGTGAAGTGTTTGATGAATGCAAAGTGAGTTGGAGTAATTAGGGAATTAATTATAAGCAAAATACTGTGGTGGCGATTCATCGGTGTGATCACTATGGCAGCTCTTGAAGTTACGTAATAAGGTCACAGCAAGTTGCCGATGTGACGGCGTCGCATTACTCCATTGCGGTTTACCGCAGTGATTTCTAATGTTTTTTTTTATTCATCAGCACAGGTTTAGGACGGCACCGTGTTGAATTTCACGTATAACGATGAGTGTCCAATTTTGGGTGTGGGGAAAGGGGGATGGTGCTTTTTTAGGCATTTCACTGCCCTTTCGCTAAACCCCTCGTCACTTGTACCTGTCTGGGTAAACTTCTTATCTTGTCTTATCACTGGATTACGTAATAAGCTAGGCTTTAAAGGAAAGGGTTTTGTTTTCAGTTCAGACATGCATTTCCTTCGGGGGGGGGGGGGGGGGGGGAGATTTGATCACCTACGTATCAGATATTGTACAAGTACGCACACTGAACAGAGCGGAGACTGAATATTAAAGAAAAGTATAGAGAAATGTCAGGAAAGATTGATCTCCATGATGTTCATCACCCCCCCCCCCCCCACCCCCCCCCCCCCCCCCCCTCAGGCTTTCAGTGCAGTGGTTTTCAAACGCGTACAAATGAACGCAGAAAAACACGCTCCGGGAGGAGAGCGAGACATTAGGCGGGACACACAAAATATAAGGAGTGGTCAGCAGGAACCAAGCAGAAGAAAGGGCCTTGATAAGGATTGCGTGGAGAGCGCGACAGCGAGAGAGTGAGGGCAAGTACTGCACTCCCTTCTAGCGTTTTACCTTGGTCCGGAATGTTCCGACTCGGGCGAACAATGCGCGCACGGAGATGACGCGCGCGCGCGAGACGCGCCCGGGAGTTGAACTCGCCGACAAATGACGCGCGCTCGCGAGCGCGTTTCTCTGCTGCTGCCGCCGCCGCTAGCCGCGGAGAGGAGACGACGGGAAGGAAACAAAAAAAGGGGAGCCGAGAGGCTGCCGGCGAATTGGCGAGCAGAACTCGGCGGCCGCTGAAATTCCTCGAGCAGCGCGGCTTCCAAAAATGTTTTGGGCACGTTTTGCAGATAGAGTCCGCTGGCACGCCGGGAATGTCCGTGTCGCCCAGCTGTGCGCAGCGGAACCTTCCCGGTCCGTCGTCCACCGGGCAACGGTTCACGCCGCTGCGGCGGCGGCGGCGGCAGCCCGAGCGAGCGCGGCCTTTTGAAGCCGCACAGACGAAACTCGGCTCTTCTCGACACTTGCTTCTCCACAAAGCGAGGAATGCGCGGCATTAGTGCCAGCCACGTTGCTGCTAGCGAGACGGTGCGACCGCTTTCCCGGTCTCCTTTTTTCCCCCTGCGGGCTGGTGCAGTGTCCTTCGGGAGCGCTGTCCCGAGTCCATCGGCTTCTCTGCAAGACGCCCGAGGGCGCGCTCAGATGATGTAAAGTCACCATGGTGAAGCGGTTTCTTTTTATGCTGGCATTGGGCGTGACTGTGCCAGTTCCCTAAAATGCTACTGCATAGTCTACATCGATGCGTAACGCGATGATTGGGTCTTCATTCAGCTCGGAACACTAACCCGCGTTCGAACATCACTGCTTACGGGAATTCTTTGGTAGCGTATGATCGTGCGTGACGTGTGCGACATGTCAGCAGGTCTGTGTGCTAGTGTTTCGAGATGTGTGCTGGCTGGCTTTGATCAAAACTGGGGGCAAAATTTCAATGCTGTGCTTCTTGGTGTTGAAGCTTTTGTGCCGATGAGCGTCAGTTGGTTGATCCTAGCCGTTGAAGCGCAGCTTGTCCAATATATCCGGCATTCTTTACTACGGTGTGCTTTGTATCTCGTATTGTGGTTATGACAAAAAAAGTCTATTACTTAATCGACCTGAAATTTTTGTTTTCGGAGACGTTATGGTTGTTGTGTTGCTATGCTGTGCATGATTTGTCGAGAACATGTACTTCATGAAGCGCGTATGCGCCGGGCAGCTTATACCCAAAGAAAGCAATTAGACTTGGCGGATCGAGAGGCTCATTCTTGAGAAAAGAAGCTGAGTATCGTGCGGAAAGCACCTAGTGCAAGAAATTCAAATTAAGAAATACCTCATCAATTAGGCCCCTTTGTCAAACTTAACTCTTTTTTTTGGCTGACTGGTGTCACTGGTTGACATCCCGTTTTTTTTTCCCTGGGACGACTGTTGGATTGGGCGGTCTTTCTTTCGAACTTGCATTATTGTTCCGACCTCACGGTGGTATTTCTTTTTTCTTTGTGCAGGTTCCTGCAACCAAACTCTGGGTATGACCAGCGGTGAAATAAAGGACGAAGATATTTCGGCCAGCTCCACTCACAATGCCGCCAGCGTCGGACCGCAGTTCGCCAGGTAAGCCCTCCAGTGACGCCATACTCAGACCGCGAACACTAGCTTTGCGCTCTGTGGCTCGTTATACCCAGTGTGGTATTTCGGCTCTAATTCTGCGAGATGTCACCCTGCTCACGTCACTCTCAGGGACACCGTAATTATCGCTACACGCCATTCGCTGTGCTCCCTCTGGCCAGAAAACGTGGCAGAGTTCCAGCAGCAGATTAAAAGCCGAAATCTTAATGCTTCTCGCGCGTTTGAGCTGTCTGTGATTGGTTGGCGCCTTAGTTTGCGTACGCCGGGCTGTCATGGTTGCCGAGGCCACTGGCGCGAATCAGTCGTGAGCCGTTTTACTTGCGAGAAGGTTTAATACTCGGGCAACCGGTTTGCTATCATCAGTTGTGGCTTCCACGACGCTGCCAGGGCTTAGAAGTTGCGGTATGGCTGAAAAAAATTGCAGGTGAGAACGTACACCTTTTCTCAAAAGTTTATAGCCCAAGGGATTTGCTTCTGAGCCACACCCTGTGGCTCGTAATGCATTCCCCTGGAGGCAAGATGATATCTGGTCCTGCCCCCTCCAATGGGTAGGAATCCCACGAATGCTAAGGGGCCACACTGCACGGCGTAGAATAAAACCCCCTGGGCTCTAAACTTATGACAAAGGCTGTACAGTACCGAGGAAAAAAATCCTAGGTCATTAGGGCTGCTGCTGCGCCGTGAAATGCAGCTCGTATTGTACCTCCGGTTCTTGAGATCTCTGTCTGAGAAGAGCCCTCGGTCTCAACCCTCGGCAGGTTTGGAGAGCCATGGTTGCAGCAAAGAGCTGTACTAAACTGCTTGACAGTAAACTCGCTCTCTTGGGAATTTTTTACCGAGACTCTTCCTTGAGTCGGAATGCGCAGCCCGGCTCCCACGCGAAATGTAATACGCCGCTTGATATATTGTTTTCAAGCCACGAGTTTCGGTTATCGCGTGCGGTTCTTTAGTTCCGTGTTGTTATCTTTTGAAGCACTGTAAAAAAAAAAAAAAAAGAAATTACGTAACAGCCGAATCATTGCGTTGAGGTTAGTAACTATTGTTGTTACTTTACTAAAGCATTTTAGCACCAAGACTTCATACACGAAAGAAGAGAACACGGGCGCTTACTTAACTGAGTGTGGAAAACTCTGCTTTACTTCTACATGAAATGTCATCGTGGTAACCTTTCGCACTACAATTGCAGATTGAGTGGTGCCACTCAAGCCAAGTGAGTCAGTGAAAAATGCGCATAAATTCCAGAACGTCAGTTCAAGGCGCACTACACTAATACTTCTCTCCCTAAGATGACGTCATGGGCGTACGCCTGTAGCTGTTTTATTTTAAAGCGTAACGGGGTAAAACGTCATTTTGAGAGGTGACTCAGGAACTCCTTTCGCCCTCCAGTGGCGTGATGATTTTTATTTATATCTTTGCGACTAAACAGTTGAAATTAGGTGCTGAGTGGAGTTTTGTGACGTTGGGTTCCTCGACGCTTATTGTTTTTTTTTTGTTTTTATAGAAGCAGTACTACTGAAAAAATTATTCGCCGAACCGTTTCATTTACGTTTCTTGAGCTAAGACTTTTTGCAACTGCGTTAGTACAGCCTCTCAGCTGCGTGCCCCTGTTACACAGCACATACCAGAAACTGTTCCCTTTGGCTGCCCCACTTTCGGCTGCTATACGTGACCGCTTTAGCCCAGCAGTTGCGTTACTGCAATTGCGTTACAATAGTCGCCGCCTAGTATCACCGGTGTGGGACGCGTATACCCTCCTACGCTGTTTTGCCTCTGAGTAATATGTTTCACCGTCCTCTATAGTTAGCGCCACCGTGAGGCGCGAGCTGCGCATGCTCATTGCGAGAACAGTAGCGTGGGGCGGTAATGATAGCAGTGAACCGAGCGGTAATGGTGCGCTCGAATGTTCTGACGTTGCGCTCTTTTTTCTGCGCGTCTTCCCTTCGGTTAGCCGCCACTGTCACTAACTTAACCGCGGACACACATTAAGGGATCCTCGAATAGTAATAATAATAAAAATAAAAAGTAAAAATGCTAGCGCTCGTAGCGGGTGCAGTGCCGGAGGATGTGTGCTCAGGCACGGCGCCTGGAGGGTCGAAGTGTTTCAGTATGCGCTGATGCGTCGCGGCAGAGGCGAGAGTGCACTTCCGACTCGGGCCGTTTGAGCGTCCATTCTCGCCGGGCTTTATCGCAGCACGCACACGCGCGGTCGCGGCGTGTATATGTACCTTGACGACACATGTTCTCGCGGCGCAGCGACGGCTGCTCTCGACTAGAGGGCGCACGTCATTAATTTCTGAAGATGCGAGCGAGTCTCCCCCCGTCCCCCTTATTTTCTCTTTCCCGAGGCAGTCGCCGCGGGGAAGCAAGACGACCTCCCCTCTCTGGTCGACGTTGTCGTCGTCGTCGCCGCCGTGTATGAGCCGCCTTCAAACTTAAATCCTCTCGATGGCGCGTGAGAAATACAAGGGCAAAAAGTAAACGGGAAACGCAGGGGAGAGGGAGATTTTCCGTGCGCATAACGTGCGTATGGAGCAGGGTATTCGCTCTGCTCTATTGAGAGCCGAGCGGCAGGCCGACGCCGCTGCCGAAAGCCCTCGAACTTTTTTCAAAAAACTTTAACTACCGCCCGAGGGGCGCACTTTCCGGACGAAGGCTGCCCTCTCGTTTATGGCCCCTGCAGCCCATTCAAGAGCGCGCGCGTTATAACGACAGGTTTAGGGCACTCCAACTCATTAGCGGACCACCTTCCCTTCCCCTACCGGTGCTACCCGCCGCCCAACGCGTGCACATACACCGTCAGCACTGGACGCTGAGAGCTGCTGTCGTTCGCGCGCATACCCACCGCGGATATAAGCGCGCGCTGCACGGCCCCAGGCGGTGTCGTCAGCTTCGCCGCCCTTCTTGCGTGACCCCTTTACGACCAGAATTTTCGCGAGGAATAGCGGGAATTTACGCGCGCGGCCCGAACAGTTTCATTTCCGCACGTTCTCACCTCATCCCGCGGATGGGAACGAGCGGACTGGCCGACAATTCGAGACTGTCTCTGTTCGGGCCAGTGAATTGCGTAAGGAGGTCTTGTCGCGCGATTTCTATACTTTTTTTTACCCCCCCCCCCCCTTTTTTTTTTTTCACTTTGGCATCTCCCGCTCTCTCTCTCTCTCTGCCTTTCTTCACTACGTCCCAGCTTTCAACGCACAGCTTGATGCGTCGTTGCGATAGAAGGCCTGCACGACGCCGTTTCAGTGTCCGGGTCGTTCTGAAGCTGATCCCATTGCAGTGCAGGCGCTTTTCTCTAGCCCTAATGTTGGCTCTCGCGCCCCATCGCGAGAGACACTGGCGCGTGGGATGCGCTTGGCGTGACACATTCGCATTCGTGGAGCTCTCTATCTTTTCCTTAGCGAACGATGCACCGCGAAGATTTGAAATGGGGTGCAACTTGAGGACACCTACACGTTTTGAATCCACCTTTTCCATTATGGCGAAGTAGTTGGTATTTTTTTTTTTTTTTTTAGAGAAAAGCTGCCCAAATGTTTGTTCCCAAACATACTGCCCTTCTAGCGTCCGCGCGCCCCGAAGAACATATGATGACGGGCTGTATAATTCTGGCAGGATTTAGAAGACATTAGGTACTGAAGTTCGTTCTTGTTGTGAGCTCGTGGTGGGGAAGTGGTTGCTCGAACCCGTTCACTAGACCGTCTACATTTTGGATGTACGGGGAACGATGCGCACGCCGCGACGAGAGTGCCCATCAGGGGACCAGCCGTCTCATTAAAGCGCTGCCGGGGTCGTTGGAAAACAGTGATGGCGGCTTCCCGAAGGATTAGCAAACGGATGAGGTGGCCGTGTTATGAGGGCAGCGGAAGCCTACAACGCGCGCAGGTCGTTATCTTAGAGCACGCGGGATAGGGACTCAGGTGGTCCAAGGTAATTTTTAGTCTCCTTTATGACGTGGGAAAGACCGCGTAGGTTGGTTGGAAACTAGATTTCATCCGCTCTGCGCTTACTTCAACAACTACGTTTCCGGACACAAGTCTGTAGTGTGCTGCACGCCGTATTCTCTGCCCTCATGCCTTTTATTTCTGCGAAAGAATGTAGCCTAGTCTAGGGCCACTGAGTAATTCTCTGGCCCTGTGGACATTGTGTGTAATTTCTAAAAAGGGGGTGAAGTGTACAGCTCTTAAAATTTCTACGAAATGCTGCAGTTTCCGGCAGGAACAAGCCTGCACGCACACGAAACGCTTCCTTGTGGGTGTGCAAACAACTCCTAAAGAAAGTAGGGACGCGATTGATGCGTTACGCGCAGAAATAGTGAGCTCATTTTGCTAATGGATAATTTTAGAGCATGCACGCAGTGAATAACCGCCAGTGCACTGTAGCTGAGGAACAAATATTTATGCAGTGGCTATACCTATCGCGCTCCGGACAGAAATTGCAAGGATGCCCCAGCGGCGGCATGCTCGACTCCTTGCTCTTAGCCGAAACCGAAGCGGAGTGTCTTCATTATGCTTCGGAAATTGGTTCCTTCTCTCAATGCGCGCGTTCCCTCTACTTCATTAAAGAACACAGCCAAAGCTCAGGAGGCAACGAAGCCGCTCTCGGCCTACACGGGACGTGACTAAGCCTTGGTTTCAGCGAGCGTCTACAACAAGCGCCATGCCTTATACGCCACAACGAGCACTCCACCCCGTACACGCACCGCTCGTTGACTGCGAACTCGAGAGAGAATGCGCGCAATACCACTTGTGAAATCATTCAAAAGCATGAAAGCGAAAAGAAGGAAAGCCGCACGCTGATTCCGATGGCATAACGAGCCTCCGTTTTCAGATCTTTACTTCTCACCCCCCCCCCCCCCTCTGCTTTCTTTCCGGCTCGCCCGCGCTTGGCGAAACATTAGCTTTTCCGTAAGCGCGCACCGTCGCCAGGTTCTTACAACGGCCTATTCGCGCTGCAGCGTCGGCGAAGCAAGGCGCGCTCTAAAAAGAACGTGCCTGCGCATTGTTCTGGCGGCGAGAGCCAGAAACACGTCACCGGCTGTTCGTGTTCTAGTGCCTAGGTCGACGTGCTCTTCGAGATGGGGTGCGTCGAGGGTGCTCGGCCCGAGCCCCGTCCCGGCGGTCTTCCCCGCGGCGGAGCCGAGCGTTAGCCCCGGATTGTCATGCGAAGCAGCAGTTGCCTCCTTGAGGAAGCGAGGCGAGCGGAAGAGGCGAAGGAGAGGAGCCCGCTCCGTCGGCCCTCCTGACAAGTGGCTCCTTGCATCATCGACGACGCCACTCTGGTAGCGCAGAAATGCTGCTTGCGCCAATACCCGACATCTCTTCCTCGAGCTGGGGTCGAGGCTTGTTAGACAGATACCCTTTCTTGTTTTTCCGGGGTTTGTTTCACTCACTCTCAAGAAAAGGGGCGAGGAGCCACGTACGCCGCAAGCTCGCAGAGGTTCTCCATTCCCTGTAATTCCAAAGCGTTCGCTTAACTGCTTCGCTTATTTCTTAGCCACTCGGGTATAAATGCTTCGCTGTGCGTCCTGGTTCCGGCAGGCTACAGTATCATCGCTGCTTAACGCGTGGTTCTGACATAAATGCGAATTTATCGCGCGTTGAACACAAAGAAACACGTCAAGTTCTTAGCTGAGACCGGAAAGACGCGTGTTCGATCCCGGCCGCGGCGGCTGAATTTCGATGGAGGCGAAACGCAAGAGGCGCCCGTGTGCTGTGCGATGTCAGTGCACGTTAAAGAACTCCAGGTGGTCGAATGTACTCCGCAGCCCTTCACTACGGCGTCCCTCATAGCCTGAGTCGCTTTGGGACGTTAAACCCCAATAAACCAAATCAATCTTAGCTGAGAGTCGAACATACTTCGCCTCTGTTATTTCAACATGATTTTCATGGCTCATGACATTACGGAACTTCAAGGGACTCTCATCTTTGTCAGGTATGCTCCCGAATCGAGGAAATTGCTGCACGCGATATCGATCGCGTTTCCTGAAGCTGTAGGTCAGGATGCCATGTTAGATCAGAAAGGTTGACAAGCGAAACCACTTGCACCTGTTCTCTGTGTTGCGCTTCAGGTATACCCCATATAAGGTGCCTGCAATTTATAACAATTACTGCCTTCTTTTCACTGAATCCCGCTAAAACAATCTCGCTAAGAAAGTGCGCGTTCATTACTTGCTAAGTCTGGCTGATTTCGGAAACAACAGTCCTCGACCTTCGGCGTATGATGAGGCACAGAGAAGTTACATTTGCTCTTAGTTTGGCATCTTGCACTCTCGCGAGATTTGAAGCGTCAAATATAGCAGCTGAGCGCGGTAATCCCTGCGCCGCTGTGCAGGGGCGCAGTATTCAAAACACAAAACAAGTCCAGAGCTCTCAAAGACCGGCATCGACACGCAGGCCGACAAACCACTTTTCCTTGGACATAAAGGTCACCGCGTTCAGCGTCCTTTGCCTCTCGCCTCGTCGGGCAGATACATTGTTCTCCAGTCCCGCCATTCTGCCGCGCTAATTCCTGTCTAATACTGATAAGTGACGTCGACGAAGCGTCCGGAGTGCTCAAGCGTGCTCGCACACAGCGCCCTGCCAGGGGACGTATACAGAGCGCGTCGCAGTTTCGTGCATGGCTTCCGCAGCCCGCGCGCACGCGCTCCGGCAAGCGGCTAAACACGAGCCCTATCCTGGAGGTTCGAAAAAAATGGGGGGGGGGGGGGGGCACTCTACATTGTCGGCGGCTGCGCTCAGCGGTAGTGCCGGCAGCAGCAGCGGCAGCACGCGTGCCCTGTCGGCGACCTCGTCCATCACCGCGCAGCGGCCAATCCGTCACGACACAATACCCGTTCCATCCTAATGAGCCCGAACACGCCGGGCGGTGAATCGCAAATACGCGCCGAGCCCTGTCCTCGGCGCTGACCCGCCGATAGACATCGGGGAAAACGAGGGGGCGTGCCGTCTAGCGACGCGAGACCGGAGCACGGGCCGCGCTGCAGGTCCACCTCTGCCGTGGACGGCCCCGCGTGCCCCGTCATTTCTTCGCTCCACTCCCCTTCCCCCCGACCCACCCCAGCCTTCCTGTTGTTTCTTTCGTTTTCGTGTCTCCTAATTTGTCCTTCTTGTACCCGTACGCGCTCTTTGATACTCGACGACCGGTTACGCTTTCAGACAGAAGCAGTCAATAGCGGAATGCAAAATGTCGCCTGTCGTAGCGAATTCTTCCGGTATTAGTACAGTCTGCGCTGCCGGGTTCTTGTGTGTAGCGATGCAACAGATCGCCGGCCGCGGGACGACGGAGCAGCTTTGTCCACCGTGACACGTCCTGCTTCGATAACCGGACATTCGCACGTTTCTTTAGCTATACTGCACATTCTAAAGGTTCTTATATTTAAAACAAACAAAACAAAAAACAAAATTAAGCGGAGCCATTCGGCTTTCACAGCATGAAGTTTTTCTTTTTCAATTTCGTAGAAGATGTTCTGATAAACTTTAGTTTTTTTTTACCCTAATCAGCTTGCGCGTCCGGCGAACGGCTCATATTTAATCTCGTGCGCATTGACGACAGAAAAGGAAAAAAAAAAAAGTTGAGAGGGGCGCCCCGAAGTTTATTTTCTGGCGATTTTCTCGCATGAAGAACGTGAACCCTGGATGGGCAGTCCGGTATGGTTCTTCTCAGTGCGTGCAATTATTTGAGGCAGAGCCTCCGGGCAACTGCTAAAGAAAACTATTGGTAAAGAAAATTGGTAAAATTGGTAAAGAAAACTAAAGGAGGGGGGGGGGGGGGGGAGGGATTGGCAGCGACATCTACATTACATCGCCTTGCCCTTCCATCCTCACCTGGATCGCGCGACCAACTGATGCGTCACGTTTTCGAGAGTGGACACACGCCGACCCACATGTCAGTTATGGCTCGGCTCTACCTAGGCAACGCTCTCGTTGGGGAACGGGAGACCACTGCAGTTTTCAGCTACGACATACTATGCAGACGAGCGTGTCTTTAGAGCCCTAGTAATTCGTCATACAGCCATCGTCGTAAACAAAAGGAAGGCAGTTCTGTGCAGAGATTAAAAAATATGGGGGGTCTGTTAACTACCTCAATACTCAGGTGCACCCCGGTGCAGGCAGGAGGAGGGACATCCTTCGCGGCGAGACTGGTGTTGTGCTTGCTACAGTCAGCTTAAATGAAGTTTGGACGTGGCTTTCCTAACTTTCCATCTCCTTCCGTAGAATGATTCTTTTCTCGCTTCGAAATAATATATAAATTTGGCTTTTTGAGGAAAGGAAATGGCTCAGTAATTCTCTCACATCTCGGTGGACACCCGAACCGCGCCGTAAGGGAAGGGAGGAAGTGAAAGAAGGAAGGAAGAAGGAGGTGCCGTAGTGGAGGGCTCCGGAATGATTTCGACCACCTGGGGATCTTTAACGTGCACTGACATCGCACAGCACACGGCCGCCTTTGCGTTTTGCCTCCATCGAAACGCGGCCGCCGCGGCCGGGTTCGAACCTAGGAACTCCTGCTCAGTAGCCGAGCGTCCTAACCACTGAGGTATTGTGCTTTTGCGGAGTTTATCCGCAGGTTACTTGCGCTGGAGATGTCGTCCTGTTATTTATTTTTTTGTTAGACGAGCCACGGCTATGAAAATTTTTACCAGAGTCGTTCGTAGTCCGAGTGGCTGGACTCGTCTACATTTGGCGAAAAGAAAAAAGAACGAATCCTTGAGCACCGAACATTGACCAGCGCGGCGTTTAAGGTCTCAAAATAAAATTTATGCAGTTATAAATTCTTTAGTGTGATCGCGTGAAAACTGACGCAGCAGATATTCCCATAAAATTTGCGGCTGTGGTCATCAAGTTTTTACTCCCAAGCATGGTACATAATACAAATTTCATATCGCGTAGTTTTGCGCTCGACTCATCTGCACCAGGGCATCATAATCAGCTGAGTTTTCTGCAACTTTATATTTAGAGCCGACTCAATTTTTATTTTGCATTTTGCGCCGATTTGAATACATGGCAACTGTGCGTTGAAATTTAGGTTTATTTCTTGGCTCAGCTCTTTGAGTGGTGAGCTCCTGACGGCACTTCTCAGCGGTACAGTACAATTGATTTGATATATGAGATTTGTCTGTTTCTTTGGTTGCGTGCATTGTTTTGCCGCTGTTATACTTTGGTTGATTTGCACCGGTTATCGGGGCGTGTTGTACAACCGCCTGCACAATTTCGTTGGGATGTGGTGCACAATGACTTGCATTAACTCTCCAATTCTCCGCCTTCGTCTGCACACTATGCGTCATTACCTGCTTCTGTGTATTGCAGCGTTCTTTATGTGGAGTACTTATGCTTGTAGTAACCAGCCACTGCTATCTTACAACTAAGTGTACCGCTTTTAGCCTGGTCCTTGTAGGCTGCCATGTTGTTGGCGGGCACGGGAAAAAAATACGAGTAAATAAATAAATATATATTATCGCGCAATTGCACACCTTGCTACTATGTAATAACGGGCTTGCTTCGAGCAGTGTTCAAAGCCTTTAAACTGTGCGCCCTTTCCCGTACAAACTTTCAGGCCGGCGAACTAAAATGTGCGAGAGCTAACTCATGACTATATTCTCATTAACTCGCAAATAGCGAGGGCGACTGCGTTTTCGAAGAAAAGGTAAGATTGCAAGCGGTAAAAATGCAGGCGCCAATGCAGAGCTAGAGCCGCGAGAGAGGTACTCAGGATATACAGGCAAAGGAGCAGCCCTTACTCGAATCCGACCGCATACAGGCAATATCACCCCCAACAAAGCGCATAAAGATACGTTTTTCGGTGCACACACGGAGACGAGTCTATTGATCTGGCCGCCCGTGCGCCCTCGTTGGACATGAGCATGGGAGTGCGTGCGTGTGTGTGCGTGCGTGTGGATTCGCTGTGAACCCCCTCGCCGCTTTGCTTTTTTTTTTCTTCGCTCCTTCTCCGCCGTGCCTCCTCTGCGTGCGCTGCCGCCGAGTTACATCTGTCGTGGTGATTCATATCTCCGCCAGGCCGCGTTATTGCCGCACTTCCCCAGCGGGCCCCGTGTGGACGCATGCGGCGCCGGTTTGCGCTGCTTGCAGGGTTCATTTCCAGTGCGAGGAACCGTGCCCGCCCGCGTGTGCGTGTGTGCACGTCTGGGAGGAGTACTGTACGACCTCGGCCGCCGGCGGTAGTTGCTGCTTGCCGCCGCGGTGGGCCCGTGCTGCACACACGGGCAAGGGGGCTAGGAAAGAAGGGGGGAGGGGGGGGGGGGGGGGGCATCTCAGTGCGGTCATCTGCGTGCGCGGCCTCATAAAGAGACGGGCATAAAAGTATGGACCGCTTTGTGGGCAAAATCATCGCAATGAAAATAAAAATAAATTCCGAAGGCTTCTAAAAAAAGGCGGCTTTATACAGTGTGTATGCGTCTGCGCATGCACTTGTCTGTTCAACATTGCGCGGGACACCGGTGTTTTCGCTCTCTCTGTGTTTGAAAAGGCATATGAAGTTATAGAAACGCACTAGGCTGTGTAAGACTCGGCGACTTCGTCGGCTCATTGTGATCAAAGGAAGTCGTTTCATACCTGGCGTATCAAGTCCGACACGCCATAGTAGTCCGAGTTCCGAAAGAAAAACAAACAAAACAAAAAAACCACACACTCTGCTACGAACACGTGACGTTGTATATACAAGCCCGTGTAAGCTGACCAAATGCAATTGCGTTGTTTGTCCGCGATGCCTGTGTTCGACTGAGGCGGATATTCTTTCCCATGGCTTGGTAATAAAAGATAGTTTTATCAGTAAGGGGATTTCTATGCGCGCGCCAAGTGGCAAGGATCTTTGTAGCACGAAGACGGAGACAAGGCAAGCAGTTATGACAATGAACTGACGCATTTATTGTCAAGGTTAAACGTCCCCAGTTTTATTACTTTTTGTCATCGCTGTGTGCGGTTTTCTCGCCTTGTGCTAATAATCGTTCCCTTCAAGCCGCCGGTGCATGCAAATTACGGATTAAATATTGCCTACATTCAAAGTAAATGCAGCCAGTTCTGTTTTCTTGATAGCGCGATAAAAGGTCACGAAGCTATTTGGGAGGATGAACAAAAGAAAAAAGACAAGCACGACAATTAAGGTAGCAGACATTGTTTTTTTAAGCACGAAAAGGGCAAAGCGGATAAGTCTGAATCCGCGAAGAAGTTTTCAGTGCGAAAATGGTTAGGTTTGAGTGGCTGATCCTTCGACGGTACCTGCGATCATTACACAGTGGCAGGTAAAGATAGGTACAGTCTTTGTCAAAAGTTTGGAGCCCAGGGGGTTTGCTTCTGAAGCACACTGTCTGGTTCGTTATGCCTCTCCGGCGCTCCAAATTTGCTGAAGGTAAGAAGATTTCTGGTACTGCCTCCTGCAATGGGTAGGACTACCACGAATATTACAGGAGTCCCACTTGGAGGCTTAGAAGCAAACCCCCTGGGCTCTAAACTTTTGACAAAGACTGTACGTACGCAAAGCAGGTATAGAAGCGCAACATGATTTAATGTGCCCCATTAAAGGCGCTCGCAATACAAAATAAATCAGTAAGACGTGAACAAGCTCGGGAAACGAAATTAGGCTTCTGCTGCGCGGTTTGCCAGTCCATCCTTCAATACTGCCGGGCTAAAATATCGATTGCTCTTAGCCGCAGGGCTCTTTCCTGATTGTTCCCGGTGACGTCAGTATTGCTTCCAAGTGCGGGTTTCGAAACACTGCTGCAGGCGCTAGGCTGCAGCTCCGCGAAACGGCCACGAAAAAAGCGTTTACGCCCACGTACTATACTGCGTCGTACGCAGCCGTCGCGTAACTTTTCTGCGAAGCCCAAAACGAGCACTGCCAGCGCGCGAGCGTACTCTGTGCCGAGCCGGATTTATAGCTCCAAGCCGAGGTGCAGCGCCGCTCCCCAGCCCAAGTCAAATAACTGGCGATCTTCGCTGGCGTGCTCTCGCTAGGGTACACGGCGCCGAGAGGTGCGTGTGTGTGCGCTCGCGCACTCCTCCGGCGCGGCCGGCGCGCAGACTGAACCTAATGAATTCCATCTTGGGTCGCGCGGCGTGGTTTAATTAAAACCCGATTGTCTGTAGCTGAGGCAGGCCCGCCGTGCCGAACGCGCCGCCGGCCGCCAGATATGGCCTAGAGTCGCGCGGGCCGGCGCCGCCGTTCTAATGGGGTTTCCCCGGAAACACGAAATCCGGGAACAAGGGGCGCTTTCCCGCAGGGCGCACGCGCAAGACTGAGAAAGACGCTTAGCGAAGAGGGGGAGGTGGGCTGGCTGGAGGAGGCGAGCGCGCATTCCGGGCCCCTGTTGTGTGCCGGAGGAAGGAAGCGAGCCAGGTGCAACGTCTGCGAAACGCCTGGACAGACGCGATAGCGTTCCCTTGCAGCGTCGCGTTGCGGGCGCGCACCTAATGATGGAGTGCGAGGCACACACGCGGGCGCCGATGCCATATTACAAAGGAGCGCCAGACGCCAGAACTTGGCGCGATTACTCGGGAAGACGAGAGGTTTCTCACTTGCTTTGTCTTTTTATTAACAACTCCGGCAAGTGGAGAAAAAGTTGGTCTAGTCGTGAACCTGGCTGTAGAAAAATTTACTCCCTTTACGGGTAGGTCTTTTTTTTTCCTTCGCACATGGAATATTACGTTGAACAGATTAGTTTCGAAGTATAAGAATGAGCAACACTGAAAGTTGCGCGAGTTGGTTCAAGTCCATCGCTTGGGAAATGAGGAAATTGCGCGATGAGTGACACGTGCTGCATTGCGGCGTTTTTCGCGCTTCGACTACGGATTACGAGGGAAGTCTGCTTGTTTTGTGTTTTTAAAGGTGTTATGTATAAATTGCGCGTATTCCGCAATAAACCACAGTTGCGAGCTAGCGCTTGTCTGCGTCGTACTGTCTGTCTCTCGTCTTCGTCTTCGCGCTATTTTTCGTTATGATGTATAAGAATGAGCGCGGTAAGGTCTTCGTGGCTGACTCCGATGCATAGCTGTGGTGTCTCGCTGACATATAGTTGATAAGATTTATTGCTTTCATTCACTCGAGCGCTAGCTCCCACTGTACGCTCTCGAGTAAGCGTAAAAAAATTCTGTTACCGAGCACTTAAGTTTGCTCCGAGGACGGAATGAATTGTGGGATCGCTGAAATGGAGCCTGCTTTCGATGGCCGCCCGCTTCGCCCAGAAGATAGTGTTCACGACGTGCTCCGTTTCGCGTAACGTCGTTCGTGGCTTGCGTCAGCAACACCTCTTCATGCCGTGCTAATCCTGAAACTTTCGCAGTGATGTTCTATTTGGGGAATTTTCCCCCTTTTTTTAAGGAGTTTTAGACGTAAAATGTGGCGAAAAGGGAATTTTTACGCAGTTTCAGGGAATTTTAGGGATCTAAATTGTATCAGTTTTTCCAAATTGGGTAGTTTTCGTGCTGATGCGGGAAAAAAGGTCCCGAAATAGGGAATTTTGAATCTAATGAAGGGAATTTTCGGTTACGGTATGGAAAGGAAAGAATAAATCTTATTTATTTCAGCACTGTCACTGAACGTTCTCGCTCCTGTCTCGTTCGCAGGCTTCTGCGGGAGCTGAACGGCGGCGCCTGGTGCCCGGCGCCGCAGATATCGCCGCAGACGCACGAGTACCTGGAGGTGAACCTGCGCTCCGTGCACGTACTCACCTCGCTGGCCACGCAGGGCCGCTTCGGCAACGGCCAGGGCCGCGAATTCGCCGAGGAGTTCATGGTCGAGTACTGGAGGCCGGGGCTGCACAAGTGGCTGCGCTACCGGAACCGGACACACCACGAGGTGCGTATGCATAGCCTCGTTATGAAAGCCGTTCTCCTTTACACAACGGACAGCTCATATCGAAGCTATTCGCATTTGTCACCCAGGGGAATCGCACCCCGCACTCCATTCCTTCGCTATGCTCTCTTGCAGAAGGCCTACCTCGTCCATTACTTCTCACTTAACTTGGAAAAATGCCGGACAGCTTGGTGACTATTCTCTGTCGTTAGCAGTGACGAGATGGCTTGTGCATCTTCCCACTGCATGGCTGTCTTTCAACTCTAAAGTATGTTTCTGTGCGTAAATTTAGGGTGGTGAGCGTGGGAACAATATTAAGGCTTAATTTTACTAGGTTTAAAATGAGTTCGCTAAATTTACTGGCCTGATTGTCATTCTTATTGACGCAGTTCCTTACGGGTCGCCGCTTAGTTGCTCTAATGTACAAGTATGCAATCACGCGCGCAATTTTAACATCACTACTCGTGGATTTCTGACGCGAAAGTTAGCCTGTGTTTACCCTATCGTCTCCGATGTGCAGCGAGCGCAGCATGTCTTCGCGAGCTGTATCCATGTCGTTGCTGCCACTGAAGTACGAGGCAAGAGGAGATCATGAATGCTATGCTGCGGACTGGTCATTTTCATGCAGGCGTTTGTGGTTTTCTGTCACGTGGAAGACTGCTTATTTCGATGCAAGTTCTAGTTCAGGAGGCCAGTCTGTCATTATCTACTTGAATAGTGGCGCTTATCGTTTTTTAATTAGCCTTCACGTTCCATGGGCAAGCTTGATAATGACACGAAATGTAGTTGCTGGAGGTTGTATGACGTGCCTTTGGCCACGGGAAGAATTTGTTTCCTTAAGCTGGCCCTTATAGTGTAAATGTTCTTACAGATATTAGTAGGGACCCAAGGAAAAACACCAAAACAGAAAGGAATAGTCATGTCTGAGTCCCTGCAGCCATGTTAGTTTATTTAGAGTTCAGTGCCTGTTCTATAGAGAATGAAAAGAACAAGCAAGCAAGCAAGAAAAAGAAAAGTGGGGGGTAGAGGAGGTATGTGCAGCCTTATGCTAGTTTTAATAACCGGCGCACGTACAGACCTGTCCATGCTGGCATTGAGGAGCACTGGTTTATGCTATGTTTGTGTGGTTATATTTCGTGTTATACAATTTCTGGATGGAAAATAAAGCAGCAGTCTTAACTCGTGGCAACCGAAAATAAACAAGAGTATGAGAAACATTAGCAGGCTCTGATGTCTGTGTGTACGCGCGAATACGACATCCTTTAGCTTTGAGGTTTGTCCCGTTTCCACTTACTTTACTCCAGCCATGTCAGCAGCGAAGCACACCCTTACTTTCTTTTTGTTTTTGCTCTGGCCCGCGAAAGAAAGCGCATTCTTTAGCGGAAAGGCACATTTGGGCGTCCCGTCGGAGTGCCGAGCGCGATGCGCGAGTTCCTGGCGTTTCTGGCTGAGGGACTGGGCGTGGAATGCCCAGAACGCAAAGCCCTCCCGCCGGCAGCAGTACCCACGAGGCTACACTAGGACAGTGTCGCTCCGATTCTCGCACAAAGTGGCTACCTGCGCTCCCGCGCGACTGCGACGTGTTTTAGCTGCTTTCGCGCGTCGCATCCTTCCTCATCTCCCGCGTCCGTCTTTCCCTTCCCTCGCGTTCCCGTGCATCTGGCTCGCCACCGGAATTCCTCTTACGATTAGTCGCGCAGGTTTTGCATTTTGTTCTCGCTTTCTTCGTGCAGTCCCTGCAGCTTGCAAAACGACAATCTCTCTGCATGCAGCTTTGTAGACTGGCAGTGTTTACCTTTTCTTTTTAACCTCTACTAACGAGTTTTGGGAAGCAGTACTTGGCCTCTTATTTGAACACGTGATGCGAAAGCAAGAAGGTCTATGGGCCCCGGTGCGCACCAAAAATGGTAGCGCGGATTTGAGTGGATTGATTGAAACCGTACCGTTCAAAATGGCCTTGAATAACACATCCCGAGCTAGTTGGTTGTTCGTCACGAAGAAAAACAGCGCAAACCTCACAAAGGACACAGAAAAGGGAGGACGAAACATTGGCGCTCACTAACAATTTAACTGAAGTTTTATTGCTTTGACATCTGACATTGAAAACATCTCTACTTAAAAATGTGATATCTCACCTCGAGAGCTGTTTACCACATGGGGTTAATTGGTGTCTCACAAATTGCTAGCGCTCATTAGATTTCTAGGGGCCGAATGCTGAAAGCGCATCGCAGCTAAGAGCGGTCTGTGGCTGGGTCGCGCCAGTGCGTCACTTCTGCGGTTGTGATAGCCCCACACTCCCAAATAAAAGTCGCGGCTAATCGGGCGAACAGCGTTGAGGATTCCGCCCCCAGTTTATTGACGCCAGCTGTAGCACCTTCCACTTCAGCGCAGAAAAAAAAATTCAGGTAGGGTGATATACGCTGTAACACATGTTACACTGAATAGCCAGAGCTGACTTCAGTACCGGGCGTCATTGCACCTAGGCTTCAGCAAACGTTGTGACGAACGTCGTTATAGAACGGCAGGCTTCTTTCAACTGCACCGTTCATTGCATTGCACGTCTTCCGGTTCCTCTGCCACCGGAACGCGACCGTTGTCGCAGGTATTCGAACTCGCGAGCCGCGGGGCCAGCAGCGCCGAGACGCGTGAGCCAGTGTTTCTCGGCGGCGTGTGTGCATGCCACTACGTGTCCTAATCTGGAACAACACTCGCCGGTGTCGAGCAAGCTGAGCAGGGAAATAAAAAAAAGAAAAGCGAAACGAGAAAGATGCGAGCCTGAACAGGCGCCGGCACTGTCTCGCATGACGCGACACCCCAGAGGGCCGCCGCCGCTCGCGGCAGGGGACCACGACCTGAGCTTCGCAGGGAGCCAGTGCTGGCGCGCAGTCCCACCACCGCCGCCTTGCCGTTTTCAGCCGCAAATTAGCGCCGCACTGGCACTGGCTTAGTCCCTCTCGTCGTATGTGGTGCAATGCCAAGAGCCCGCAAAGAAATGCCACCGCTAGGACGATGCCGCTGGAGACGGGAGATAGTAAAAAGAACAAAAAAAGAATCGGTGAGGCGGAGGGGAGGAAGTGTGTGAGGGCGGCGCGGGCACAAGGCGCTGTCCTTGTCGGTTGGCTTGGAAGCACATCGCTGCGTGTAATCAGATGCCCGAGTTCAGTGCTGCGCCTCTTCTAGACCCTCGGAGCGCGACGAAGGTTCTTCTCCTTCCACTGGGATGGTCGGCTGGGCTTCGCAGGGAATACGCGCCCGCGGTCGCAGCTCAGACGTCGGGCGGACGGCGAATACACACTGCGCACATTCGTCGCGGTCCGGCAGGTACAGCACCGTCTGGCGCCTAGGGAGTGGAGAGGAGCACGCGTGACCGCTGCTGGCATGTCCCATGCCAACCGCTCCTTCCACGACGCCATTCTAAGAAAAGCTGCCTGGGCGTCGCCAGTCAGCGGCCGATGGTCGCGAGAGCGCGCCAGGGAGAAATGGAGGTGGGTCCAAGTACAGTGCGAGCTCTGTCCTAGTGTTTCCCAGCAGTTCAGAGAGCGTGTGCCTCGTGCCCACTCTGTAACTGTGGAAAACAGTGCTCGTTCTAAAGGCACTTGGATCACAATGGAAAAGACACACTGGCAAGTAGATTTCAGTGGCTCTGTACAAAGAAGGTTCAAGGAAGAAGAGCACATTTCCCAATGTTTCCAGGTGATGAGAGTGGTGCAAAGAATTGAATTCATGCACACATGCTGGATTTGGAAGACTAATACGATATTGGGAGCTTGATTTTCTCTAATGAACAGTGACGTCATATTTTTGAGCTCGGTTTCTTTATTGGAGCCGGTCTATAAATTCCACAAAAGTCGTGCGCATTCGCTGCAAGCGCGGATTTGTGTCGGCTACGGGAACCACACTCTCATCCCGCTTTTTTCGTGGGGTATGCGCCAGAGCATCTATCGGAGGGATTGTTAGACAGACAGTGTCGCTGGTTGTTCTTTTACACAGTCAAGAATACCCCCATGGTATAGTAAATAATGAAGGCATCCGGAAGGGTAATAATTAGAACGACCGTGCTGGCTCAGCGGGCATGGCGCTATGTGGCTTAGCACGGGATCAGGGTTCCATTCTTGGCCGTGACAGTCGAAATCCTATAGACGCGATATGTACAAATATCTCTTGAGATTTTGGTGGTGCTCCTTATAGCTCAATAGGCGGTCTAAACCACGATCTAGAGGCATGTTTCCTTCCTCTCAAATGAACAATATCCGAGTTTCCGATTAAGCAGCGTCACCTGGGGGCAAATAGGCTGTATTTTATGATTACAGATAAAAACAGGAATAATAGCGCACGATCCCATCGGTTCTCTGGCGCAACGGAACAACGCTGCGCTTGTTAACGTGTATGCTCAGATGGCAGTTAGACTCCCATTGCTTAAAATAAATATTGCTTTTTGCACCCAGAATTAACACAACGGAACTCATTCACTATCTGCCCTGGCTGCGTGTTGCCTTTTAGGATAGTCTACTTTACAGGTACTTTAGGTACTTTACAGCCAAAATCGGTGTTTAAAAAGGTTGCGAGACAAGCTGGGAGGCGAGATCGGAAGTTGGTGTGGTACCATTCAGAGAACTGAGTTATCAATCCAGAGTCTGTATAACCTGTCACAAAGCATGGTGCATATGGCACGTGAAATCAATTAATAATAATTTGCTGAGTTTCTGATGCATTTTATTTGGTCTCGTCCACAAACTAACACGTGAGCACTGGAAGCGCGCTTCATCGTCCTTACTGGCACATTTATCATCATCGGTTCGTACCATTGCCTTCAGCGCGCGGCTCGTGCTTCGCATTCGAAGAAATCGTTCCGCTGAATGTTCGTTCTGAAGCGCTGGAAGTGAGCGGTCCTTCATCATTTCGCTTGCGTGTCCCGAGCCAGGGCGATCAAACAGTGCACGCCACAGGATGAAGACGGCGGAGGCCAGGGCGGCGGTGGATGCAGAAGTTAAAGGCACAAGGCAGACGTCTCTCGGCAAATGCCGCAGCAGCGAGGCACCATCTCAAACCGACGTCAAGAAAAGGCCGTTGCGGCCAAGCCTTGCCCTCACCAGGCGGAGCGACAGCGACCAGCAAGACAACGACGGCCAAGAGTTCAGCCCCGGAGTCCGCGACAGGCAACTTTCTGATCTTGTACGTCGGGATCCACAAGACAGGCCGGAACAGAATAGGTATGTCATGAGGAGCGATTGCGAGAAACGAGAGAACGGCAGCGAGCTGCAGGTTGACGAAGATAGGGACCTCAGCGGTGACGAAGAGATGGGAGCTTCCCGGCGACCCTCAAGGCAAGGAGAGCGAAATCCTGGCTTAAAGGTTATAGAAGGCTGCCAACGAGAGGCGCGCCGACCTGGCACCAACGAAGCACTTGACATGACTAGTCCCATCCGGGTGACGCGGCAGGAGGACGGAGAGCTGCCTCAGAGCAATTGGCGACGCCTCGTAGTTACGAGTGAACATCACGGCGTCGACGGCCGGAGGCCGGCAGCGTCTAATGTACGCGGCAGACCACGCTTGAAGAGTGCTAATGTTCTGCGAAGCGCGAGTACACAAGTCCCCGTTCAAGGTATATCCAGTGACATCGAGGTCTCGCCGTCTTCGACGTTCCTGGGCCATGCCGCGGGCAGCTTCTGGCCGGCGCGCTGTGGTCCGGCCCTCTTGACCATCTATGTCGTCTCGGCGGGCGTCTTCGCTTGCATGTCTTTTCAAGTCTTCTCGGTGCTGCGCACCTACGGAGTGCTCGGTGAGTGGCCCGTCCAGAACCGGACGAATGACTCGGCGCCAGAGATTCACCGCACATCTACAGCTTCGGCTGCCATGCCGACAGCGGCTGAAGACGAAGATTTCCAGACCGCTCCGAATTCGACGGACTTCGAGTGACTGCCGCCCGTCTGACTGTTATCCGCCGTTGTGAACGTATACCGAACATGCTAACGTTATCGCGTAAACGTGTTCAACGTTAGAGCTGTGCCTGTGTTCACAAAAAGCAGGCGCCGGTGATGACGGGCGGCGTTATTACGAAAGTAAGCGCTAGAGCTGGCATTTAGTACTAGAAGCATAGCTGCCAGAAAAAAACTGAATGGAAGGAAGATCAAAGCCCACGCCAAGCACTACACAAGGACAAGCAAAGGACAAGTATAGAAGCCAAGGTCAAGCCAACCGCAAGCCAAGTAAAGGTCAAGGATAAGCGAAAGACAAGTCTGGAGAAGCCAATGAAAAGCCAATGAAAAGCCAAGGAAAAGCCATAGAACCAACCGCTGCTGGCGAAGGGTGAGCGAGCGATGCACAACACAGCAAAGCGCAACCGGAAGACGCGAGCGAAGCGGGAGCGAGTAGTACAAGTCAGCAAAGCCCAAGCATGCAAACAGCGCGTGTGCAGTGTTCACACTATGTTTAGACGTCATATTTTGATGAGCTCATAATATGTTGAGATTAAAACTTATTGAGATCAACCACAGAAACGCGTGGGCATGTCATTCGCCGAAAATGCGAACCTGCGCGGCAGCCGATTTTTCTCGTAGTTCTTTTTTCGCTGTTCAGTTTCCCAAGCATATACGAAACAGCTTTGAAGTGCGCGATAGTAAACGTTGGCAATGTTCAGGGGGCCACCGCCGTATAGTGTGGGACCTGAAAGAAAGCGCCCGCGCGCACGCCCGTTCTCGTCGAATCCCGCGCTGGGCCCCTCGGCTCTTATCTCGCCGAACGCATCTCGAAACCCGAAATATTCGCGTCCCGAGAATTCGCTCTCGCGTCTCCGCGCCACCCGTGCGCTGGCGAAGGGTCGGCGACGGCTCATCGAGATCGCGGACAGCTACGGGGCTTGTGCCGGGACGCCCGCTTTAGCAACATATTCGGCCAAGCTCTGCTCCGTATAAAAATGGAGCGATGACAAAATGCGCTTGACGCCGCGCATGTGTGGGCGCTTGGCCGTCTTGGCGGGCCGCGGGGTGGCGAGCGCCGGAGCGAGACGGTATTCTATCTCGCGTCGACATCGGCTTATCCGATGTAGCAGCCAGGAGCAGGTGTACAGTGCTGTCTGTTCAGCGCAACTGGCGGAACCGTGCTGCGGTGAGCGGGGCGCCGTGAACGCATCTATATATGGACGCGGCATGTATACTGTGAAGCGCCGCTGCAGCCGAGAATAGGCATAACTCGCCTGTATGCGACGCATGAACTTGAAGCTCCCTGTGCATTGAGGCACAACTAGGAGCGGAAAGGCTGCTACCTTCTGCCGCGTAATGAAACCCCAAGAATGTTTCATTTCTGCGTACGCTGGGAGGGGCGTAGCCGGAGTCGTGTTTCAGCGACGTCGTATCGGATTTGAAACGAGAAAACGGTTCTCCTTACATATTGGTTTTCGTTCGTTCGGCGCTCTTTGAATTGTTATAGAGCCAGACACCCTTCGTAATACGACTTCCTGCTATTCTCTAAACATGCAGTTTGCGTCACTCACGCCATTCTCTTACAAGATTATTTTAAAGCTTGCCCTTCCACTACATGCATTGTTTGTCTGACGGATCTGAACGTGTTTAGAATGTTCATTAGAAGGGGTAAAGTTATTTTATCACTAGAGCGTAAAATTAGGCAGCACGGACTTTGACTGCTGCAGGCATGTTCGCCCAAACCTGGTTCTTGGAATAGAACAGTACATCACACAGTTTAGCGCCGCATACTTGGATGCCTTACGCTTCCCACCACAGTACAGTTGTCCGGCGTTCGCAAGTCGCATATTCTGCAGCTTGCGAAGAAAGCTCCGCCATCGCCGTCGGTGCCTACGTACGGGTTTCAGTAATGGACGTCTTTCGAAATCATTAAGCTAGCTTCACCAACAATACTGCTTTGCCACCAGACGGCGGAGCAGCAAGTTTTCGAAGCAGGACGTACACGAACATAATTTCGCAAACGCTGACAACCATGGGAGGGCGAAAAACGACACGACATACAACAGTATGCCGGACCACTGTCAAGTTCCAGCGCCAAGTTCTACTGCAACGCTCAAGTAGCTCGTGCCTTTCTTCATGTGGCAGACGTCGAGTTGTTTCCTATGATGCTACCATGCGCACCTGCCTATCTCACGTCAGCAGTCGGCCAGCGACACCAGTAGTGGGGCGAAGTGCATCTCGGGGTTGCTGCCCTAATCATATGACGCATGCATACATTCATCGCATTATGTCTTCGGTGCGATAGCCTGCCGTAGGTGCCTGTACGGAGGACAAGATGTCGCTTCGCAGTATACGATCTTCAAGTCCCATCGTAGTAAACTCCGGGCCCATTGGAGCCGCGATAGACACGCGGTCATTTGTTTTTCATGCCAGCCACCGCACTAGCTGACTGCTGGGCTCAGCACGAAGTCCACGTGCTGGCAACGTGCGCCCTTCGAGACAAAGCGTTGGCGCATTCACGCCGACGTCTGTCGGCCTCCACGTTCCTCAGCGGGACGCACATAGGCTCGCGCACACCATGCCGCCGTTCCCGTTGCAACTCGTCTCTAGGCGACGCCCCCCCCCCCCTCCTCTTTTTCGTCCTCGTGTCGACCAGGTGGCCCCGGGGCGCGAATCCGACGTGCGGGAAAATAAACACCGGCCCGTGGGCCCCGTCCGAAATCGTAAAGCGGCCGCGCTTGCGAACATAAACGCCCACGCGCCGCTGGCCCCCGCTTGGCCTCGTGCAATTGTTTTACTGCGCGCGCATTGCTTTCGTACTCTCCGTCCAGTCTGGTTACGTGCAGCGTCGCCGAAAGCGAGACGCGTGAAAGGGAGATGTCACGCTTCACTCTTCCGCGGCGGGTTATAGTTCCGGACTCGTGCAGTGTGACCCGCTACCTTAAGAAAGCAGTGGCTTTAACGGCGGTGCGCCTTAAATCGCAGAAAAAATCCTTGCCGCGTGACTTCTTTCTGCCGTTGTGCCATAGGCGGTGCGGGCAGGGTTTAATTTTTAATTACTTTTCCTGATCATCCGAACGAAGGTCACTGATAGTAGACCCACTTTTCATTGCACCATCAAACAGTGAGACACGTCATGGTTATGCCTTGAAAGCGCCACGAAGTTCACTCCTCTGCGAAACGCGAGCTCCACTACGATTGCGAGCATGATTCAGTGCTAATTAGTTATACGTACCCTTGCCAGAATGGCGTCGTAGACTTCATCTGAGCGGTGTTTTAAATCCCCTCTTCTGCTCCCTCCTGCTTTTTTTTTCGCTTCGTTTTCTCCCAAGCACGCGCGCTGCCTTCTCACGAGAGGAAAACGCTCGCGCTTCGACAAGCGGCCACTGATGTTAGCAATGCGTCGCGGTGGTCTCCGGCTCGGTATCGCTGGCCAGTGCACGGAACTGAGCCTAAACTCCCGTATAATTCGGCTTGGCACGTTGGCACGGCGCTGTCTCTCTGCTGGGCGACCCGTCTCCGCTCGCCGCGCTGTTTTGTCGGCGCGATTTGCGGCGCAAAGGTTTTCGTTTCGAGACGAATGCCTCTGTTTATTCTTGGCCGCGGCGGGAGCCGAACGCGGCAGCACCCCGTGGAACGCTTCGCGGAAAGGCGCGGATAAATGGGCGCCGGAGAGGGAGAGCGGACGGGAAGCCGGTGGTCGTAAAACGGCCTGCTTGGTGCCGACGACGAGTTGACGGATGCCAAAAATCTGGAGTTTCACTGGCCTGTTCTCCTGGAGCCGTCGTACTTGGGTAGGGACGGGCAGGAGAGAGACGCGCAGTGCCGCAGGCTCTCTGCGAGGAGTTGATAGGCGGGAACAGGGTGGCTGATCTCGCTCAAGTCGATAAACGTCGTAGGAGTCGCGACGACTCATAAATAACATCTAATCGCCTATGCTGCGTGCGATGAGAGCCGTCGCCAGGCGTGGCCGAGCTAATTTCATTCGTCACTGCTGGTGGATCGTTCATTATTGCGTATTATTTTGGGTTGTGTGTACAAAAAAAAAAACGATATTAACCAACTGTTGGTGCTCAAAAACAGTGAAACGCCTCTCGCCGCGCCCTTAGCACGGAAGGAAGCAGGAATCATCCCCTGCGTGCCGCCAAAAGCGCGTTACTTTTGATGACGACTAGCGTTTTAAAAGAGGCTTAATATCTACGATGGCAAAAAGCGAGTATGCGTGCTCTCAGGTGCTTTCGCCCTGAAGTGTGAGCATCTGCCTGTGGGCGCGCATTCATCAGAAGGCGCTTTGCGAAACCGCTCGCGGAGTGGAGCCGATGGCAATAACAGCGGCGCTAAGCGCCTGCCCCGTGCCTGCTGCTCGCTGCGCCCCGATACATTAGCGTCCCCGGCACGCTACCTACGTGCTGCGGGAGCAGCAGCAGCAGCAGTTGGGGCTGCGTCCACTGAGCGTGCATCCATGTAGCAACATCGCGCACAGACGCACTGACACGCCGAGCACTGACACGCCGGAGGAAAGTGGTTGGCAGTGGCTGTTTATGGCGGGAGGCGCCGGAGCATCTGTATAATGACCCCGGCGGATAGCTCCATCTGCGGCCCCTCCACTCCCCGCGTTCGATTAATCCTAAATCCGGGGCTATCCCCGCGGCTCTCACTCCTCTCCGCGGTCTTACACCGCGTGCGGCATCGCCCGCCCGCTCTCTTGGCTCGTTTTTGTGGGTCTTTTTTCCAGCATTCGTCCTTTTCTTTCTATGTGTGGGCAGCGCTGACGCAAAACGAAACTGGTTTCACCTCTCCGGGATCAAAGTAGCCGGGTAGTTTCCGCCCTGTGCCGCATTTTTCGCGTCATACTGCCACCGCCCTTCTCCTTTTTTTTTTTTTTTCTGGGTTCTTACTCTGCATCCAGCCAGTCGGGGCTGTCAGGCGCTACTCAGTGACCGATGCCAATTACGCAGAGAGACAGTAACTAGGCGCCCGGAAAACGAGGGGCGCGGTGTCCACGAAAAAAAAAAAGAAAATAAATTTACGCTACAAAATGTATCTCATTCGCGACGTGTGAGGTACTGAAAGCCGATACATAAGTAAACAAAAATAAAACACAACATTAACAGTGCGTGTGTTCTTTCGTGCACGTAGCGAAAAGCCACCTTGTTAGGCAGGGACGCCGTTATCGTTCATTTATCTCGTTATTTCTTCGCTTCCAAGTTGCGCCACAAGCCATTAACCGCAATGAAATGGCTGTTATCTACCTCTCAAACTGGAATTAGTTGGGAAGTTGCCATTTGTTGCTTAAGTTCCAGAGCCAGTGGGCTCATGACCTTAACGAGCGTGTTGGCGTAAGGCAACGCAGCAGTCGCTGCCACTTACTAGTCTAGCTGTTCAAGATGTCCAGCAGACATTTGACTATAGCTCACATATGCTACCCGGCATAGCGCGGTGGCTCGGTGCCTTTTTCCCTTTATCTAACGGCCTCTTGACGCTAGTTTTATTCTGGCTGGGCAGAGGTCAAAGATTTGTATGATTTAGAGTTAATCTGGTTAGTTGGTTGAAAGGACCCATTCAAGCTTTTGCTAAGTGGGTATACGTGAAGCATTTGGGCGAGCTAGGCCACTCTTCTACATTACTACTATGTTTCTAGACTTTTCAAAGTAAATTTTTGCTATTCTTCGACATCAAATAAAAAAAAAAATATTTGATCCTGTATATGTCTGCGACCGTTTGTTAGGTCAAGCGCGAACAACAGCGTTGTTGTTCGACGCGAATTCTTGCTATACTCTACAAGTAGCGTAATTGGTTGGGTAAAAACAGCAAAACAAAATTTTCGTGAAGCAGTACAAGTATGCAGCACAATGTGAATGGTAAATTTAAGAAAACAAAAGCGAGAGCGAAAAGAGCTGGAATGGCAGAGTGCTTACGAAAGCATAAAGAAGCTAAACGCCTAGTGCGGATTTCAATTCCCAACCGTTTTGTTGGCTGCCATCTGACGCCTTCTGGGGGCCAGTTTGTCGACGTAAACACTGTTTTGGTTTAAACTACACAGTCCTCGATAGCATCAGGTTAAACCAGCGGGCCGCGCCTTGTACGCCGGTAGACACGGCACCCGGGACTGCGGCGGTGACGAAGAACCCAAGTGCGCTGGCGAGGTACCTAATTGGGACCTCGGGAGTTGGGGAGAAGCAGGCCGGCATGGCGCAGCTGAACCCCACCCCGAGATTCAGCCTCCCTGGCCGTGCACCTCGTCCCATGCGTTCGCAGGGGTCTCATTTCGCCAGTCGGACGGGATGCCGGCAAAACGATCCTTGGAAAGGACGAACCACCGCGACCGAAAGCATGCGACTCGAGTGAGGAAAGAAAAGAAAAGAAAGTCTGCAGTGAAGGCGAAGGCTGATAGCATTTGTCTAGGTTCGCAGAGTTTTTTTTTTTTTTTTTTTTCAGAATGAAGCGTAGTTTGGGGGGGGGGGGGTGGGGGGAGGGGGGGTAATCGCGTTTCAATCTAGAAGGAGATTAGACTGATCTCTCTGGAGAAACACGAACTTTCGTTTCTCTCGTAGCTTGCGTGGTATGGCGGCTTACCAAGAGAGCAAGGTCGTCGGATGGCATTAATAGTGCACCAAATCACATGACATGGAAGGAAAGTGGCGCACATTAGCGCCTGTGCACAGTTCTGCGTGTTGTTACGAGGACTGACCACCAACCACCCCAGACCTCGCTTCACTCGTGGAGCATCAATGAGACGTATTGTATGAATGAACAAAAATTTCCTGTGGACATTAGTTGATATTGCGGAAGCTATCACGAATAGCGCCCGAGGTTTGGCGTCCTATACTGCCACCAAATACGCAGAGAGGCGCCTGCTTATATACAATTACGGCGACCTCACACGGAATTTGCGTGTTCCTTGTGAAGTGTGCGAAGCAACGAGCCGTTGCTCCGGTGCTGTGTCAGTGGCGTGAAAAGGCTTCAGGGAGAATCGTCTCTGCGTCGTGGCGTCGGCGTCCTACTAGAAGCCGTGACTTCTCACTACACAGTACCTACGAGAGTTGTGTCGCATATATATGACACCTGCCAGAGGTCTTTTACGGTGCCGGTGGTTTCTGAGCCACTTACGAATATCCGATAAATTATTACTTCCGTATGGCAAGAACAAAAACTTTGCGCAGTGTCTTTATTATATTACTTCCTGCCGCGTAAATTTCAAAACCAGAACAAATGAGTAAAGAAAGAAAAGAAAAGCTGTTTTTAGCGCGTAGCCTTGAGCCAAACGAATAGCCTCGCGCTGCTGTCTCCGCAGCGCATACTGTTTCTTCGTATTAGAATGAAATGAGAAACAAAGAAACGTTCCCCCCCTCGATGTCGCACAACATCTTGCTGACGAGAGAACACGGAATAAAAAGATACTGTGTATGAAGTTGTACAACCTTGTCAAGCAACAGAGAGCTCGAAGAAGGGGCAGGGGATGTTGTCGCTCTGTGCAGAGGCGAGATTCCCAGTGACAGTTCTCCATTATTTATATCCCAGCCGGTCCGAATCAATGCTGAGAGAAGCGGCAAATAAAAAAGGCAGCGAGCGAGAGATCCGCTGTTCTCTCGCCGGGGAACATTGATCACAAGCCGGGAGAAGCAGAAGCTGCCAGAAAGAAAGCGAAAAGTTCAAAGAAGTCTCGCCTCAGCTCTGTCGATTCTCTTCATCTGCAAAACAAACGCTTCAAACCGCGCAGTTATATTGTATGAACATAGAAAGAAGCCAAAGTAGCTAAATTGGCACTCCTTCTTCCTACACTTGGGCTCCACGAGCAGATGGGGTCTCTGAACATGTCATTGATTTATACTCGCCGAAGAAATAAAGTGCTATAACAGTAACGCTCATTAAGGGGTAAAATATCTTTCCTTTGTGTATTCGAGCAGCGCATGAAAGGTGACTGTACAAAAAGAACAGGGCGAAAACTAATCCCGGCGGTTACGTGTAGGAAGATTTAAATGGGCGAGAATAAGAAGAAAACGAGAAAATGAGCGCGTGATTATCAATTCCTCCCAAATTACCCTACTGCTGCAGGCTGCCTTTTCTTTTTTTATAGATGGAAGTAGAATTTCGCAACTCAAAACCGCAAGTAAACTACGGCCCAGTGAGACTTGACTGCAAGTATTGAGTTCTCAAGCAGACACCGTTCCGTTGACACCCCTAAAGCGCTTCCGTCACGGCACCCCTCATGGGTGGGGTGAGGCACCACTGGAAGCGAAGGGCATCTCTTTCTCTGCTAGCAAGTGTTTTGCAGCTCCTTGCAGAGGCCACCTCCGTTCGCGCGGTAGTCGCGTGGCCCGCGAGTCCGTGCCCTTTTTTCACTAGAGAGAGCACGCACCAGCGTCGTGCCACGCGAGCCGTGTGGGCCGCATTGAACTTGCAAACTGCCGGCGCATCGTAATCAGCGCCCCGAGTGCCCATAAACGTCAGGCCGCGCGGCCCCCGTCCGGCTGTCAGTATGAGTGAGTGCTTCCTGGCGCGCTGCCCGCAGATCTTCGAGGGCAACACCAACACGTACACGGAGGTGCGGCGCACCCTGGACCCGCCCGTGATCGCCTCCAAGGTGCGAGTGGTGCCCTACAGCAGCATCCTGCGCACGGTCTGCATGCGCATCGAGCTCTACGGCTGCCCTTGGACGCGTGAGTATTGCAGCGCTCGATGCGCTCCACTGCGCCTGCAGCAGCGTCGTAAGAGAAGGCAGTACCCTATTGAAAGGAAAATTTTCGCCTTGACGGGACGCACGATGAGTCTAAAGTATGGAAGAATTTATCGACGCTTGAGTTTTTAAGCGCGGAATACTTGTGGGCGTCGTCGCCCCGAGTGGTGTCGGCAAAAGCACGCGTACTGCCTGCCAGCGATAATATGGCCATAGAGAAGAAAGATCAAAGAAACATCCCCGGGGCATGGAGTCGGTACGCCATCTTTGACTTGCCGAACCGAGACCGGCGTTTTGCCAGTTTAAGACCCCTTATAGTTTTAAAATTTTATTTAATTTCTCTTTTCTTGCTGCGTCAGGATGCTCTCGAAAGAGCTAAAGTTTTAGAGAGCTCGGAAGTATTTCGAAAGATGGAGCAAGTGCACGCATTTCGCGGCGAGACAGACGAAGAATATGGCAAAGAGCACGCGGTTTATTAAACTGCAGGTTATCGATACCTCCGTTACTCCTGGACCAAAAAATTTTCTGGAACCCGATAGATGGAAGCCTCCTTAAGAAAGGCTGCGCTGCCGTGTTCTGCCTGCGAGTTTTAAGGCGGATATGCATTTAACGCCTCTATTTTTGCCGCTCTTTGTCCGCAAGCTTCGTTCGTCCGGTTTCCGTCCGACCAAAGCTGCACTTCTATAGGGCCTGCATAATGGCTCAACGTGCGGCTGAAACAAGCTTCAAAATTCTCGTTTCCTGTTTCTGGTATGTGTTAGTTCACAGTATCGTCGATTTCAGCTGGGCGAACCAGTTATGGTTTTAAATTATTGCCTACAATGAAGACGTTGCGAAGGCAGACACTTACGGCATCTCAGAGGAAATTGTTGTAACACCAGACAGCGGCAGGTCGGAGAAGTTTGCAGCGCGTGCGCGCTGGCGGCGTGTCATACGCGGATCTCTACGCAAGAATCTTAATAAACGCAACACTAGCGCTTCAGACGTGAACACAGAAAAAGAAAATGACAGGGCGAGCAGTTTTTTTTTCTATGTCCATGTCTTAAGCGCTAGCTTTACGTTTTATATGAATCGCTACCAACTAGCCCAAATATATGCTTTGACTGTTTCAACGCAAGAATCGCTGCGAGGGCGTCAGATGGCGCCACGGGTCGGCGATGTGGGCGCATGCTTGCTTCGTCGAGACCAATCAGCGGATGCTCACTGGCGGAGCGAAAGTCTGTATCACCCGGCACTCCAGATGTTACCACCATTTTGATTCACCTCTGAAAATTTCACATGCTGCGTTCCTATGACCTAACACAATGGCGTCTACATTGGCAGAACATTGCACAAGTACTACTGCCAGTCGCCGAGAAAGCGATTGCCTTCAGAGGCTACAGTTGATATCTTTGACCTCAGAAGAGGCGTGAAAGTAAGAACGCTTCGGAGGCGGAAACACGGGTCAGCACGCATGTATTAAGGCGTAATGGCTCTTACTGTTGTCCGTTAGCAGAGGGTGTCACACCTTTGGCAGCGTGTTAACTCGGCGAACTAAAAAAAGATAGGAGAAAACAAATGGTTGCCTCAGATAGAGGAGGAAAAAGTGAACCTAGAAGCCACGTTTGATGACTATAGAGTAAGTAGTTAATTATGTATAGTCAAAAATGTCAAAACTGCGTCGAAATAACGCAGACGTCGATTTAGCCACGGGATCGACGTGACGTCACATCCACCGGAAGTCGTCACGGTATAGTGAAAATTGCCACAGAATGGTCGGAAAAACGTCGGATTGGTGTCAAATTAGATGGAAAAATGTGCAGTTAAGCGTAATTAACACTTAAGATCCCCAAAAGATTTATAATTTGGGTATCGATATAGCCACGGGAATGGTGTGACGTCACATCCACCGGAAGTCGTGACGGCATAGTGTCCTCGGCTTTCGCCTCTCGACACTTTAGTTGCCAAAGTGTCTGCAATTTTTTCATGCAGTGGGGCAGTATAAGTGTAGCACGGATTACACCGCTACTTTTTAGCGACATGGGTATATAGTGTAGCGCTCTCTATACTCTTCCCATTTTGCCATGAACCAGAATGAATAGACCATTTTTACCACAACTTTAGCTCTTTGAGAATGATTTTGGAATGGCATCTGCCTCAACTATAGGCCTCAGTTTTGAGGGGCACCACACTGCGACCTTTGGTGCCGCTGTGATCGGACGAAGTCACAGAAGTGTTTACACCGCTGTGCAGTTTTGTATTGGGATCACATGCTTCCACCGTGGAGCTTTTATTCATGCTCGTTTCACCGTTTATTGAATTCAAAGCACGCCCCTGTTTATCTAATGCCCTCCTGGTTGTACTCAACCCCGTTTGACTTTTTAGCTCTTTTTATTCTTTCCGACAAAATGATGACCTGCATATCAATAAAAATACACATCTCAGTCTTGGGCTGATCACACAGTGTGGGTATATGCAATTAAATTCTTCGTCAACAATATCATCATGACAGCGAACCAATGTGATTGCATTTACGGTCATGTTTATGCTCAGTTCTTCACACTGGATTCCAAATTGAGCGTAACTTCTTTGAATTGCTAAGGCTAAAGGAAACGTTCCAGCCGTCAACTCCTGTCGGTGGTCAAGGCCCTCCGCTTTGCGTCATGCGTAATTTACGCGCAAACGTGAAGGCGAAATTAGGTGCATCATGGACTTGCGAGTTTGCGCTTACAGAGCCAAATTGGTATTTTAAACCACTCCATGGCTTGCCACATTTTGTTTTCTTGAAAGTAAAAATTTCAGGCCTCCATTACATTAATATTATATTACAGCTTACAGCCTCCATTGCAGCCTCCAGTACATTACAGCTTACATTAAACTCGCGTAAGAATTCTCGCATCTGATAGTTTCGTACGGGCAGCCGTTCTTTACGCCCGCAGCAGCAGTCGGCGAAGCCGTTGTAGGTGTCCCAGGAGTCGAGGTAACGTCTGGCATTATATACTACAAGAAAATAGCATATCAAAAAGTAAAACTCTGCTTAGGTTCCTCACTATTATTATTATTTTCTGTCCTCGGGTGCACAATCCTGCAGGGCACGAGAGCATACGCGCCTTATGCTGACTTGCAGTGCGGGATTAGCGCACTGTGAGATCCCCTCCTCATATCCGTTACTAATCCCGGGGATCGTTCAAATTAAATTCCCCGCGCATTCGGCACCCGGATCCCTTTGTTCTCCGCGCTCCCATCTCTCAGCTACGGGGAAAGAAAATTAATTTGGTTCGGCATCGGGGGGAATGCGAGCCTGTAACGGAGCCTGAGAGCTCCGCCGTTGGCAGTCTGTTCTTCATCAGCACGTCGTGCGCACCGTGATACCGTCTTTCCTTGTTCTCTGTCTCCCGGCTTTGTTGGTAGTGTATGGTTGCGCTTCGCTGCTTTAATTCCAGTCGGTAATGTTACCTTACTGCATAGGTTTTGCCCGTTACACCTTTTTTCCCCTTACAGCGTGCTAAAAGAAAAAAAAGAAACAAAGAAATCCGTTGGCATTTCTTCCACCAACAAACTACCAACCAGCGTGACCAACTAGCCCAAATATCTGTTCTACCGGAGCTGTTAAATTACGTGTAATGGTCTTCTAGAACTTTGACCGGTAAAAGTGTGTCCTCGTTAATTTTTTTTCCATCGTTCGTAGTCGGAGGGATGTGAATTAATAAAACACTATGAGGTTCGTGAAAGGAAAAGACCTCATCGCCACTGCGTAAGCCCTTGCGCCTTCCTAGTACAGCTCACTCAATATTCCAACCGTCAAAAACCGTCGCAGGCTGTTCGAGTGAAAAGGAGCGAGTGGGACTCTCGGAGGGGCTCGGCAGAGAGAACCGGCAGAGGCGACGTGGCTCCGCTCTTTAACGTCCGTGTTTCACGCGTTGATCGATCAGTGCGCCCAGAGTTAATATAAGCGTCTCATATAGCAGAGGGAGACAGGGGCATCGAATGCAGCCAATAAAAGAAAAGGATAGCCAATTTGCAATAACAAGGTCGAAAGAGGTCCCGAAGTAGCGCAGGAACCCTGCTGCTGCGTGAGCGACCACAGCCTCGCAAGAAGCTGGACTTGGTGTAATTTGCTTCGGTCCGGCTCGAGTAACGTGTTCATTAATGCAACCGGCCGTGAGAAAGAAGGAAGCAGGGAGAAAGGAGCCTTAAACGTATGCCGCTTAGAATATATGTCTATGGGTGCGTGCAGCAAAAGTCATCGATTCGTGAAAGCCTTGACGAGAGAGAGAAAGAGAGGGAGGGAGAGGGGACCTTGACGCCAGCGAGCTTCGCGCCACACACGTAGCTTTTCAGGCCTGCGCTGGGCACCTCGCGTCGCGGTCGCATGCTAGCGTTACGCTCCCCACCCTGCCTGGCCTGCGCGGGCCGGCGCGAAGCGTAATAAATCTGCGAGACGGGATCACAGAACGGAGGGGAAAAGGTAAAACAAGCGCGGCACTCTGCCGGCGGCGCAGGAGCCGCGTGCTCATTTTGGCGACGACGACGACGTTAGGCCTACACGAGCGCGATAGAGATGCATGGCGTAATGACTCGATAAGAATGTTACGGCGTCCGGCAATTAAGTCACCGGAGCGGGAACGCCCCGAAAGAGGCGCTTTGATTAGCAGCGACCTCCCCTCGCACCGGAGGCAGAGGTCGTTCCTCCTCCTCCGCTTCTTTTTCGCTTCTCTTCGCAGTTCTCCTCGCGTGCCCCCTTTTTTTGCGCAACAAGCTCCCGCGCCACTGCTTCAGCCCGCCGCACTGTGTGCGCGTTCAAAGGACGCCGCGGCTGCGATGATGCATAATATGCCGAGAGGCGCTGTAGTGTGAGGCGAAAGGTTCTGACTAATTCGGCGGCCATATTCTAGAACGTACGCGACGCGAAGTGAAATGGGAAGCGCCGTTGCCAGCACACAAAGAGCGTTTTCAGCCCTTGCTTGTGGGAATGAAATGTGGCCACACGCTGTGAAATGGGTCGATAGTAAAAGACAATGTTTTACGAGACCGTCAGACATCAGTATTATTTTCCTCATTTAGGCATTTGATCAAAATTACGATGACACCAATAGAATTGCCAGAGGTCTATTTTCTGGTTTTCATAACAAACCTTAAATACGCACACCGGATCGACACACTGATTTTCGCATACTGATTACAATGAAGACATGACAACTAATGCTTGATTGACGAAGTCTGTCTTGTAGCGGTTCCTCTAAGGATGTTGCGTACTTTGCCGCCTTCTAATACCTTGAGGGTAATCTTACAGATGCTGGCAACCTAATGAAAGCTAGTCATAAAGCCTGCACGTAACTGGAATGGATGCTCTTCTTAGTTACTTTAGTAGAGTGGGCTTTCTAATAACTTATCTCTTGTTTTCAGATTTTTCACTCGAATCTTTTTACTATGTGGTTGTTATTTTGAAGGCTCTGCTCTGTGTTGCCATATTGCAGCAGGTTTTAATCTATCAGACGAACCACAGAATATTGATCTATGAGGTGTTGGTCTACGAAAACCGAGAGAAGCAAGGAGCATGACACATGACACTTGTTCCTTCTCTGCCGTGAGACCATTTTTATTCATTTCACAATGCTATAGACGAACTGGCCCCAATCTCGATTATAATTGGTCCCCGTCGCTTGTTATTAATTCATCACGCCGTGCTAAAAAACAAGGTTTTGAACGTGTTTGAGTATAGCTTTAATCAAAGTTACTCGATTCGCAGTACGAGCGCGCTGTAATTTATAGCCTATCGGACAGCCAAAATAACAATCCTTCGTGCACACATCGAAATACTTCCTGCACTCTACTTAAGCCTTTTGCGACAGGAAGCAACTGAAGACGGAAGAGAGCGGGGTCGAAGGGTCGAAACATAGCTGAGGGATGTACCATCGTGAGGAAAATACCTGCAATACGAAAAAAACTTGAAGCATGAATGTGAATTCGCAGGTTTAAGGACTCGGGTTTTGAAGAATATCAAGCAGTTACCCATCTCCAGTCTGCGCATCTAGGAGTATCGGCTACACACGGGAATAAAAAGTGAAGAAAAAAAAGCCACCGCGTTGGCTTAGTGGTTATGGCACTCGGCTGCTGACCCGATAGATGCGGGTTCGATCCCGGCCGCGGCGGTCGAATTTCGATGGAGGCGAAATTTTAGAAGCCAGTGTACTGTGCGATCACAGTGTGCGTTCAAGAACCCCAGGCGGTCAAAATTATCTGGAGCCCTTCACTACGGCGTACAGCCGCCCACAGACTTAACACGAATGACGGAAAGCGTGGCCTGGACTGCCGTCAGCGCCACGAAGCGATAGTCATTGGTGCTAGACAATGCCCTCGGTATGTTTGCGGTGGCTGACGATAGCTGGTGCGCAGCTCGCTTTTACTGCTTTTCGGCTTGTGCCTGATCGCCGCGTGGACAGCGCGCTCGTCACGGGGGCGTGTCAGAGCTTTTTGCCCGCCGATTCGGCCTCCACGGCCCCGGCAACGCTCTTTGCAGTTTTCTTATCGCGGCAGCCCGCTAAGCCCCCGCGGTTCGCACCTTCTATCGTCAGACACCACAAACATTCCGAGAGCATTATCTCGCACCCGATGACTATCGCTTCATGGCGCTGACGGCAGTAGTGATGGTTTTTTTATTGGTACAATATGGAAGGTAAAAGAATGTTTGCTGCTCCGGCATCTGCTATCGCAACTGGAAGCACCTGAGCTGGGGCAGCGAAGTAAAGGATAGCAGGCACTGTGTAGAAGTGAGAGGAAAGGGGTGAGGGGATTGTAGAAAGGACAGGGGAAGGGGTACACTGTCAATAAATCTATTTACATATCTACATGTTAAATATAAACATATATACAGGTCGCACGCGCGTGAAGATCTGGTAGGTCACAGTACAATCACACGCGCACGACACACAGCACAAAACAGCTGGAGGGGGGGTGTCCAGCTGAACTGACGGCAGTCCAGGCCACGCATTCCGTCATTCGTGTTAAGTCTGTGGGCGGCTGTACATCATAGCTTGAGTCGCTTCGGGACGTTAAACCCATAAACCATAACTGAAAAATGCGGCTACTTTATCTTTATCTACACAGACCTTTGTCTCAGTGCTTGCGTGTAGATCCTCATCTTCTTGTTTTTCTTATACCAGACATTCTTACAGAAAGTTCGAAGCATTACTGCGTATGATTAGAATAAAAGCAATGACAAAACAAACCATCGTGGTCTCCACTGCTCCTTCGCCATGCGGCGTTATTCTCCCAGCATGCATAAGCGGCTCCACGTGGTTCTTTTTTCTCGCTGCGCGCCTGCCGTCTTTCACAGGTAGCACGCGGCGGCCACGGAAGGGAGGGCCCGTAGCCGGGTACGCCAGTGAGACTGCGACCACTGCACAGCCTGCAGCGCCCGGCGCGTCACGTCATCGCTGCGCGCGTATCGTTTTTCCAACCTCTCCTCGGCGGCGGAGAAATTGAGGGCCGTCGCCGCGAGCGCTGTCTCGGATCAACAAAGCTTGCGCGTCGCCGGCGCTCTCACGGCGGCCGAGCCAGGGAAGCGCGGCGTCGCAGAGGCCTGTCGCCGTGGCCCAACGCAGCAGCAGCAGCAGTCACTGCTGCTTCCGGGGTTTGTGTTTGCCCACGTGAGGCTCCCCGCGCTTCGTGAGAATCTCTGCTGCCGCGGGCTTTCATCCCAGCCTTGATGAACCGCGGCGCGCACGCTTGAAATAGTTGGCGCCCGCCCACTCGCCCCGGGGACCCTGCGGCAGCGTAAACAAGAAAGCTCTCAACCCCTTGGGCAACGGTTCGCTGCTGCTGCCGCCAGGAGCCACTTCCGCCGCTCAGCGACGTCTCCGACCGCGAGCACAGAGTCTGGCTCCAGCGCTGCCGGCGATCGACGCGCACTGGCTGACAGCCGAAAGAGGTGGCGGCATTTACGCCTTTTGACAATAAAACTCCCGCGTCGGCGAGGTTCGACGACCGACACGAGGGACCGGGTCTCCCGTTGGCGATATGGCAGCGCTCACCGGTGCGCCGATGAGTGTCTCGCGGATTCTGCGAGCTGAAGAGGGCAGCGCCGCGGAAGAATAACACGACAATCCGTACGAGCCGCTGCGCTCATGCGCGCGTGGCGCGTCTCCTATCAACGTTGTGGGGCCTTTGGGTAACAGAATCTCCTGACAGCAGATCTACGTCGCGTTTCCCTGGGGTTGACTTTGCGCGCTCGTGTGGCTCGCCATTTTATCGTGTTACTTACCCATCTGGCGAAGGAGAGCGTTGCGCGTGCGAACTTGCGCATCCTGCAGATCCCCTTCCAAAGCTTGAATTTCGTCATTGTTTGGCGGCTCACCGAGCTCTCATCAGTAAGAAAGCGCACTAGTCGGTAGTCGGCTTACGTGTCTTGACTCTATGGCCCTTTCATAGTGATTTCTTTTTCTTTTCAGCAGTGTGCTTATACAGTTTATAAGCCCAGCCATGGCATGGCTATACTTTACAACACCATAATTTGCTCTTATCTGTACAGAACTGCCGGTTTCATTTAAAAAAAGTAAACTATGGCTGCTTTTGAAACGATAATGGTCATTGCAGAAGATGTGCGCGTCAGAGCATGCCTGGGTTTCTCATCTAAGGTTGGGAGACTTCAGGACGTCTGTTAACTACAACTGAAGCGTTGAGAACAATTTTCGTAACTCGCTTACTGACACGAAAGCAGCGCTTATGCGTTCCTAGGATGCACGCTTGCGCTAGCTGACGCAGGAACAGAGGCTGTTTCTTCCACGACTGAGCCTTCACTTCTTGGCGCTCGCAGAGGGTATCTTGGCCTACTCCATCCCTCAAGGTGAGCGACGGGGTACGGACGTCGACCTGTCGGACGCGACTTACGATGGCATCAAGGACGACAGCTATCTGCATGGGGGCCTCGGACAGCTCACTGATGGTGTTGCGGGCAGCGAAAACTTCAAGCTGGACGTCTCGGGCTACGGCAAAGGTACGCGAAATTCTCGTCACGGGTGGGCTAGCGTGTTGGCTGCCAGAATTCTAGTTTGGATATTTTTTTAGAGCTGCGTTCATATCCTTTCTTTTCAGAAAGCGAAAGATATCGGACTTTTATACATAAAAACTGCTTAGCTGCTGCCTTTCTTTTGTGTTTTGCGACCACCCCTTTGCTAGGACCCAGTGCGCTTCTGACGGTCCTAATCACCAGGAACAAAAGAATGTAGTTGCCGGAAAGAAAACATCGGTGCAGTTTTATGAGGCTTGGATCTAGCCTCTATCGTATACAGCACTTAGTTTGGTCCCGTCCCTGAACTTTACAAAGGAGCTTTGAGTTCGCAAAGCGCACTCAACTGGAGCCCATCTCCGTCCCGCGCAGGGTACGAGTGGGTCGGCTGGCGCAACGACTCGTTGCACTCGCAGCCGCTTGAGTTGGTCTTCGAGTTCGACACGGTGCGCAACTTCTCGGCCGTGTTCCTGCATTGCAACAACATGCACACCCGCGACGTGCAGCCGTTCCGCGCGGCGCGAATCTCGTTCAGCGTGGGCGGAAAGCACTACCTGGGAGAGCCGCAGCACTTCAACCTCATGCCAGGCCTGTTCAACGAGAAGACGCGCAACGTCACCATTAGGCTGCACCACCACGTGGGCCGTTTCGTCAAGCTGCAGTTTGAGTTCGCCGCCAAATGGCTGCTGCTCAGCGAGGTCTCCTTCACATCCGGTAAGCACATACGCTGCTATACTGAGGCCAGTAAAGGCAAAAGTAGAGAGTGCGGTCCCGCTCATTCCGATGGCTCTGCCGACTATATTCAGTAACGTGTGGCCCCTTAAGAGGCTACTCGAGCCTTAAGAATCGGGGGTCATAAAAGGACTCGAGATATGAAAGCGCTAGGCTGCTGGCCGGAAAGGTGTTTCTAGTAAATAAAGCTGAACGGCAGTGTATAGTAGAAAGATAAGCTGGTCAGCTGGACTGCGATGGACCAAAAGAATGGAGACCTCAATATGGGTTGGTTTAAACTATAGTTGTAACACGTAAACTCGCTTGCTAAACACAGTCGTTCTTTTTGTGAACTTTAGCACCTTGGACGTGGGCATTAAGGGAAGGGCGCAAATTAAAATTGGATTAGTGCTCTCACAGGGAAACCTGTATCACATGGCGCGACGCAGTGAGACCAAATAGGTGGCGAGTCCTTCGGATGAAAGCAGCAAAGCGCAGAAAGACATGAATATCTTGTACAGGAAGATGTACGGTCTGCTGAATGGCACTAGTTAATGTAAAGCACACTCGAATTTAGATCATGAGTCACAACTATGTAAGCACTGCACACTGATAATATGCGCACGTATGAGTGTGCACTGACTTCCATTTTACTGCGCCAATAGCAATGTACTGCATGAAATGCAAACCCGGATAGTGAGCCTCTCTCTACTGGTTCGACGCCATCAAGCACGAGGTAACTCCCGACGTTTTTGACGACAGTGTGCACTAACGTCAGGCGCAAGTTTTTATCGCCCCCGAGGGTTCACGTTATTCAATAAACTAGCTTCTGCGTAAGTCGCTGACGACGTTTTGCTTGGTCAAGTTTGCTCAGAAAGCTGATAAACAGACGCCTTACGATAACAAAAAAAAAAAAAAGTGGCGCTTACACCTTCAACGTTAAAAACAGCCATCACACGCTGCTGCACTGGGTCGAAGTTGTCGCGTAAACAAAGGCAGTAATAAATTTGGTATAATCCTAGCTGTAAACAAAAACGCCCGAGGGAAGTGAGGTGCCTTTGTGATATTTACGTAGCAGATACCTTGCTTTTACCTTCCTTCCGCGCTCGTTTTGGAAACTTTCCTTTGTCAACAAAACCCGTGACGCCCTTTGTTCTCTCGCGCAACTGTCTGTTTTTAGTTAACACGCATTACACTACTTGAAACTTTGTTAGCATCCGTGAAACTGCCGAGAAAATAAGCTGCCGCGCGTGGCGCATGCATGTTGTTCGACAGCGCGCGTGAAGCGCGCGAAAGCCGAGCTTCTCTATCGATTCGAAAAAAAAAAGAAAAAAAGGGGGCGCTTACCCGGAGAGCGCAGACGGATGCTTTTGCAAGTTTTCACTGCACACACCGATCGCTGGAAGCGGAAGAGTTTAATCGAAGTTTTCCTCGGCGATTCCTCTCCCCGCGCCGCCAAGCGAGCAAGCTTTGGCCCCAGCGATTTGGGAAAAGCTGCTGTCGATCTGCAAGGAACCGAGAGGGCGCCATGAGTAATCGAGCGTTGCGACGGCATCTCTGGCGCCTCGGCGTAAACTTTGCGCAAGAATTTCGACGCATCCCCATGTCGCGTCTAGACGAGCCTTTCTTGCTTTATTTATTTCGGTCGTAAACTCTCTTCCTTACATCGGTTTTTAGCTGCGAGCACAGCTTAAAGCATCGGCAGTAACTCCAAGTGAAAAAAAAAAGTTCGAACACTCTGTCGTACTATTTTCGTTCTTTTTTCTCTCTCGCATCGGTGCGTGTTTACTTAAACGTTGTATCTGTTGCTCCTTTGCGTATCGCTTTAACGCGATAGCGTTAAGGCTTCCGTTCGGCAGAAAAGCAAAGCGTCGTCGTTGTGAACGAAAAAGTAGATGGCCCACCTGCCACCTAGGTCACGTGGCCTTATGACATCATCATCACAACCTTACCACCGTAATAGGCGGCAGCCTGCTCACTGGATCGCGCGCAAACTGCCCACCGTGGCAAGTAGCGGTTAAATTAATGATTGGTCTCGAGAGGTTACTCTTCTCTAGTAACCTGGGTCTCATAAGCCATGACTGTGATAGAAACAGCCACCTTCCGGGGCAGTGGCGCATCGCTTATCCGCTGCGCCAGGAGTGGTATGAGTACTCCCCGCTATTTACATTATAGAACGATCATTTCCGCATATACTGGAATGTAGGTAGAACCCAGGTGAAAGAGAACGAGTACTTCTTACGCGGGAGCGACCTCCAATGATACTCTTAAGGGTATGCGGAGCGTTGGTGAAAGAAAGAACAGTATCCACGTCTGCGAAGTGATACGCGAAGAGGATCCCAGGCCGCTGAAGGGATTCAATAACGCTATCGCTTCATACCCCTAAGGTTTTTTTTTTTTTTTTTTTTTTGTGCGCAGTTTCTCCACTTCCTAAAAACCTTGGAGCGCTTAAAAGTGGAATTATCGGCAGTGATTCGAATAAACCTAGTTTTGCGTGTGAAACGACGTAATTTAGCGTCTCACGTGTAATTTCGCATTTTGTAGGCCTGCCTCTACACGAGTGCTTGCTTACCAAGCGGCTTGTAACGAAGGCTACTTCTTAATGGCAACAGGGATAACTCAGAAATACGCTTTACGCTCAGAAGCCCCCCGTCTGAAAGCGCGTGATGTGCGACATGTTCCACGCCGCCATCGGTTCGTGGGGGAGCGCCGCGCCTTGTTTGTCCGTGCTTCTTACAAATGTAGAATCCAGCCACCGTAGCTCAAAATGACACCAACCTTCGGGCTGACCTTTTCGTGTGTTCCTGGTTCTGTATGAAGAAAGACGAGAGTAATTGCGGTTAGCATAGTGTGTTCAGTGCAAATTTTCAATATGAAGTAGATTTCGAACGAGGGAAAAATTCATTTTACCATCCGCAAGAACCCAGCCGTGCGGCTAGAAAGAGAAGCTGTGCAGCTTTCTCAGATATTCTTATTTGAATAAAAATTTCTCGCTGTCCAGATTAACCGCCACACCTAACCACTTGCTTACGGGGCTCGAAATATTTCCTTTGTTTGAAATGTACTCCCCTGGCACATTTTCTTTAAACACACTAAACTAACTTCGTAATGCTTCCAGCTATAGGTCAATTCTACATCCGCTTGCAGGTTTTCTACATCCACCTGCAAAGGACTTTCCGTGTGTTACAGTGATCCCGAAATCGAACCCCGGACCAGACAATTTTTCCTTGAGTTGTTCTGAGAAAACTGCTTAGCTTTCCTTTATACCCGCATCGCTGCGCCCACCTGACTGCTAATGCCACTTGTTTGGTGCAACGTTGCGGAATCAGCCCGCACTTAGGTCATGGCAACGTGCCCATCTCAGAAGCATATACACCGCCTGCCAGTTTTTGCGGGACTGCACATTTTTTCTGTTCAGTGTGCTCTCCAGACTAACTGAAATGTCAATACAGCGAAATATTCTGTGAATTCTCCTGAGAGTTCCAGCCCGTCAAGGGTATAAAAATGTCTTGTCATGAGGCGCAGGCCTGTGGTTGGTCATAAACCAGCTCCTTCAAGTGCGAAGAAAAAAAATAACGTCGCTGATCGAATTAGAAACTGAGTGGCGCTCACGTGCGTCTCGTTTCTTTTTCTGGCCGCAGTCGCCACCTAGTATCGTCTACGAAAAGATCGATTCCCAGCAGCAAGCGTCGCTCAAGCTGCGCCGCTGGGCTGTACAAGGCACCGCTGGCTCTTCGCTAAGAGCAGCTTCTGCGGCAAGGGGGGTAACGACTGCGACCCCGCGCGGTGCGCTAATCGAGTTGGGGCTGCTCCTAACACGATTCTAGACGGGCCACGGAGAAGGACGCAACGAAGGCGTAGGCCTAATCGAAGTCGGCAAAGAAAAAACAGGCAGAAGGACATCTAGTTTTTTTTTTTTTTACGCCTACGTCGCAGAACTTTCGCTCAGGCGCTACCTGGACGCTATGGCATGGTCACCTGATGATTGACAAATATTCATATTTGCGAAGAAAAAAAATAATGACGGCGACGAAACAGCTGACCTTTCTTGCGTTGCCCCGCACTCAAGCGTGACATTTCCCCGCGGAAAATTATATCCCATGTGCGCATTCTGGCCTTTAGCTCTTCAAAAGAAAAATCGAGCGAAAGAAGCTGGTTCGCGTCCGCCGGGGCATGTGACGTAACACCTTAGGATGACATTTAGCATCCGTTATTAATGCGAAAGCTTCATATGTCCCATTAGCATAAAAGCCGGCGTACACTGTCCGCCGTCTATAGGCTGGTTCACATGCATGCGTATGAGCGATTGAGCGGCGCGCCGCAGCGAAACTTTCCAACTTGTTGGAACCTCGCCGCTCACCGCCGCGACGACTCAGAAACAGGTTTCTGCGTCACGGCGGCAGGATTCACTAGCGTTTTCGCCTGTATGTGAAAGAGGCTTATGGCACGAAATTCGGATGATACAGTCCGCGGGTGTACGATGTTGCATGTAAGTGAACATATATAGTCACGAATGATGAAACGTAAGTTCTAGGGGTTGGACTTTTCGGTTTTTATTTCTGAAAATTCGGCGGACTTTTTTTCGGTTTTTGTTTCAGGACGTACGCTACATTCGGTTTATTTTTTTTTTCGGCGAATATTATTTTTGACGAATGAAAGATTGACTTTTTTCGGTTACTAAATTTTGGAATTTTGTGCGGTCAAAGGTCATTTAAAGTCTCTCTCGGTATTTTTGTCATCCTGAACAATTTTTTTTAAACCAGTAATTAACATGAAAACGGTAATGCTTGGAGCTGTGCTCGTAGAAAAAATTGCTACCCTCTTTACGAGCAACTCAGGTTAAATGAAATGGCCAGACAAAAATGGAAGTGGAATTTTACTTATAAGAACTAGGTTGACATGTTATCATTGGGTTGTCACACTGCGTAGAGCGCGAGGGCGGGGCATCATGTTGTCTGCGTGTTGATGGCAGCGATGGAACTTCCGTTCAATCATCGCGGTAGCCAAAACACACTTTTTAGTGACGCCCATGGGCGGTTTCGGGCCAATGTTCTACCTATATGTGATTAGCCTACTTAACCGACTAACTGCTTTAAGTGTGTGATAATAGTGAAGAAACAGTGCTTAGCTAGAAGGCGGCGAGGAGATGATGCTTCCCGGTCTGCAGAGGTGGATAAGATACTGGAACAATCGCTCAAATCCTACAACTGCGCTGCTTATCTCACAATACCATCGTCGCATCTTGCCCCCTGGCTACCCTACTTAGTTCATTTTCGACTTTAATGAATGTAACTCGCATTCAGCATCTATGTCTTGGAAGTCACAAGTACTGCCCTTTTACGGTTAGAACCGAATTTAGAAAGGTGAATTCAGCGTGCTTTTCTCGTTTTTTTTTTCGGTTTAAACTGAAAAGTCCAACTCCTAAACGTAACATACTGTGATCTATGCAAGTCATGACTCGTAGTCATAGTAATGACGCATGACTCTGCACTTTGCTTCTGAAACGTGTCATGACTCAGCACTTCACAAGTAACGTAATGTAAGGTGTATAGAGTTTGTACAAAGTGTGCGTAGGCATGGCACGTAGTCGTAGTCATGACTCATAGTCATTCTGCAACATAGCATGGCTTAGCATTTTAATGCTTTTGCATTCTCACACGTAAGCAGTCTTAAGAAATGTCTCTGCCGAATTTTCTAAGGGCTGCAGGTGATCAGTTCTGGGGCACATTATGGTTCGTTACGCGTATGTTGCTGGCACCCTGTGTAATGCCTACAGATACCATTAGTCATCAGTTTGTTTATTCAACATCAGGGTGTAACAAGGCGCTTGCAAAGAGCCAGTGGAAAGTCTTCACAAACGTCGGCGCATCCTACTGAGAGTGAAGTGCTATTTGCAATATTTACATTCATTTACGGGGAAAATACAGACAGCAGGAAAACGCTAGTAGGTAAAAAAAGAAGCAAGTACCAATCACAAAGACGTAGTGGGAGATCCTGAAATGCTTAGTTCCTAAGTATGATTTAATAAAGACTGAAGTTTGTGGCAGTTTTTGGACTATAACGTCTGCGGGTTTATTTTTATTTATGTTTCTTAATTACTATCCGAGTTGTTTGTATTGCTATTATCTGTTTTATACATATAATTTATTAATTTGTATATTTTTATTGTTTTTTAGTGCACATAGTGTTGCGCCCGGCCAGCCGTAGTCGGCTCCCGGCACGGATTTTAATTAAACGACTTGGACGTCAACCGTAGCTGTCGTTCTGTTAACAGTCGCAGCTGCAGTAACCCTGTCCTCACGCGCTCGCGCAGAACACAAGCTGGCGCGCGGCCACAGTCTTCGTCGTCGTTTACACGACGGACACAATATACAGCTTAGTGCATGCTTGCATTAGTAAGTAATTTTTTTTTGTGACATGCGCGGTCTTTCACTTGCGAGAAGGGTGGGGACATGCACGGGCACACCTAGCGGCGATCTGAGGCGCCTTCGCTCCCGCGCAGTTCCGGCCGTGGGCAACTTCACGGAGGAAGAGGCGCCCGCGGCGCCCCCTATCGTGAGCACGGCCATGAGCGAAGACCCCATGTCAAAGCAGTACGTGGGCCTGGTCATAGGCGTGCTGGCCGCCGTCATCCTGCTCCTAGTGCTCGTCATATTCGTCATCGTGGCGCGCAACCGACGCCGAAAGCACAGCACACCGCATGCCATCCTCAAGCCACTGGACAGCCGCGTCACCATCAACATGAAGGTAGGCGCTGCGGCTCCTCTTTCCCTTTGCGTACTCTTATTCTGGCTACCACGACAAAGAGGGTTGGCCTGGCATGTCAACTTGCATGCGTCCTCTTGATTTCGGGTTGCTGGTCTGTGAATTAAAAAAAAAATATAGTGAAGGAAGGGAGCCGTGATAACAATATGTTGTGTTGTACTGTGCGCCAGAGTTCACGCCGGTTCTCTATTGACAAGGGAGTAGAACCGCGATGTGTGCAAGATCAGGATGGTGCTTTGGCTTATAACAGCGCAAAAAAAAGGAAAGAGGTGCCACACATCGTCAGTTTGCTCGATAAGGTTTAAAGACGGCTAATTTCGATAGTGAGGGAAGTGGATTCAATTAATTATAAGCGTTTGCACAGATAATCCATTGGTTTCAGAAAGTCTATCATAATTTAAGTAATTTAAAAAAACTGGACCATTTAAAGAGACTGCTGGCTTTCTTTTTATTTTGGTAGCTAACTCATAGTAAGTTTTATTTCACTATTCTCATATGGTCTGATACCACTTCTAAGGACCACTTATAAGGTGCTCGCGATGATGTATACCCTGCTTTGTATAGTTCTGCAGGCACCGATAATCGCAAGCACTTTTTTTTCGCTCCACTGTACAAAGCGGCATTTTTTCATTGTTACCCCCCAAAAATTGGAGGCTTATCAAGGTTAAGCCCAGTGGATGCGAAGCATGTTAAGCAGCTGCCTCAGTGTGGATGGGGCTAAGTAACGGAGACGTGGTTTTAGGTTAATCGTCGTACTTTATTCTTTGCAGCCCGACAAACACACTCTTATGGTCCGTAAATGCATGACTCTTGGTTTGCACGTCACTTATTCTTCGCGTTCTTCATCAGTTTCCGTAGCACGCTGCAGCCTTCGTTTTGCATTCCTATTATTAACGTCCTTAGCGTTTGGAGGCATCTTGACCGCATACACGCCCGGCGCAAAGACGCTGGCGCGGTTCCGGGCAGACTGACGCGACGGCGGGCGCGCGCCGCTTCATCCCTGGCGTGACGTCACATATCACGTGATGCAGCGATGGTGGCGCCGCCGCCGCGTCGCGCGCGACGGCGCGAACCGAAGCGTGGAGGCCTCGTCCGACGGCGCGATATGAGGCCCCATCTGCAGCCAGTGTGTCATCACGTGACGTCACATCATGTGATCTCACTTCAAGGTCAATGGTGGCCACCGCCGGGAGGCGACCGACGGCGCGATATGAGGCCCCATCTGCAGCCGGTGTGACGTCATCGCGTGACGTCATGTCGCGTGACCCCACTTCAGGGTCAATGGTGGCCACCGCCGGGCGTCGCGCGAAGGCCCGAAACCTACGTTAATATGCTTCGCATAAAATGCCGCTCAGTGGCTGCGACGGTCAGCTTCTGAGCACAAGTTCGTAGTGTCAGTACAGGCCACTGCGGTCGTATCTGGATGGGAACGAAAAGCGAAAACACCCGTGTACTGATTTTTTTGTGTGGGGATAGTATTGAAACTCCGGTGGTCTAAATTAATCCCGAGCCCCCAACGACGGCGTGAATCATAACCTGCAGTATTGCGTTGACATGTAAAAATTCAGTCCATCATTACCCTGGCTATCATTGTTTTCTAAACCCTTATTGCTTGTGAGCAAGAAGCATCTGCCATGGTTTTGTGATGGTATGGCATTAAGTGTCTCCTGATCTGAGGTCCACTCAGGCCTTTTCAAAGGCTTCAGTGTTAAAGATTCTAGCCTGCTGTTTGTTTTTGAGAATGGCGATGAATCCCGCGAGGAAACTGGACTACTGCTTCGTGCTCAGCCAGTGGCCTTGCTGACTCCAGTGCATGCATGCTACGGGTGTCTTTGCAGGACCTTGCGTTAGCCTATTCACCCCAGTACGTGGCACGGGAAGCTAATGGGAATCTTTATGGCCAGGTTGCCCTTGAAGATCCAGACCCAGACAAGCTGCTGTACCACGAACCCCAAGATTTTAAGCCCATCTACCCTGGAAGCTATAGCAATGGTGAGAAATTCACTGCTGATACACTATGTCGCCTACCTGGTTTGCGTTTTAAGGCAACTTCGCTTTTATGAATTGTTCCTGGAATGGAAGAACAGAGTTATTTCTCGCCCAGCACTGCAGTTCTCGGTAACATATTGAAACAAACGTACGTCATTGATGCAGAGAAAAGCATTTAAAAAAAAAGAAACGCCTATTTTCTGTCGCATAGACCAGAGGGCTTTTAGAGAGTGATTTCGCGCCATCATTCATGAAATAGCTAAGCTGCGCTTCAAGTACCCTGCTGCTAAGCCTGTTTTTTATTGAGTAAAAAAATGATAATAAACGGTACTTCATCACCGTGAAAAGCTTGTTTTCAGTTAATATTTATATCGTCTTCATAAGATGCACTAAGTAAAAGGACGGATGAGCTCGCACCATTTCTGCTTACATCATTTGTTTTCTTTTTTTTTTAAAGAGAATTCGTGCATGGTTAACAGCTTCACTAACGGCGTTCGAGCTGGTGTCGTATTACACACTAACAGAAGCCACTCCCGCTCACTTCCTCATCTATGAGAGCGTTATCCAACTAGGCTAAGGTGTGAACGCTCTTTGACAACGCGCTCGATGTGGTCATGTGACCTCAGCGGCCTCGACTTATGTGGGCCTTGCAGTAGGAGCACTTTGGCATGGTGGGGAACGAAAGTCTGGAGTATTTTGTGTGGCAGCGTTTGAAACACATTTCTCTCAATGAGTCAGAAATACCTGTGCATCAAATCCACTTCCTTGGCGATTGTGCCATCATTGTTCGCGGTGTTCTTGCTTGCATCAAAGAAGGGACAAAATGCACACCTATAAAGTTGAGTACAGTGTGTTCTGATTACTAGGTGACTTTATGGTAAGAAAAAAACAAAGATAAAAAAAACCATTTTGCTGAGAGCGTTTTTCTTTTATTAGCTGGAAGCGGTGACTAGCATTGTGTGTTACCTTTATGTGGCATATTACTAAAAATGAAAAGTACAGCCATGATGAAAGTTACGACAAGAGATAAAATGCACACCAGAGTTTTTTTTTTTAATTTTCACCAGTTGACAGTCATCTATTACTGCATTCTGCTTACTGCAACAAGGAAGCGTTCGCCTCCATCTTTATCTTAAAGGCTAAGGTCATTCGTGAGCTCATGGTATTATTATTCTGCTGTTAGTGCAAAACCTTTTCAGCAGTACAAACAACTTTGCATGCCTAATAGTCAGCTGTGACAAAAACAGAGGAGTATATGAACTACGTTATGTAGCGGTATTGGTACTAGCCCAACCAATCTTTAGCCTGCGTACTTCATGAATACCACCAACCTCCTCCGCATTCTGCCATCAGAAGCGTCATCGCGGATGCAATCTGCTTTCTTTCAGAGTCAACGACGTCCCGCGAGTACGCCGTCCCTGACATGAACAAAAGCCCAGTTCTGAGTTCGCACAAGTCGTCGCCGTTTCCCCAGTCGAAACCACCACCGCCGCCAGCGGCCGAACAGTATTACGCCGCCACGGACGTCGTCGTCAGCTTGCCAAACATACAAGTACGCATTTACGTCGGACGTCATCATTGTCAATGACTTGTTCCAGACAGCAGTCCAGTTAGGCACATGCATATGAATTTATAGATAATGTTGAGCTTTTATTCACGAGCAAGTATGAAGTGCAAAAGCCAACTTCGGTGCCCTCTTATCGAACCTATGCAATGAAAGGCACGCATGAAGTAAAATACAGATTTACTGTTACTTGTGTACAACAGCTTCACCTGAACTCTGGAGTTGTTCTAACGGGTTGTGCCAAGTGGCCATGGCTGTTTAAATAATTGTTTGGACCATTGCTTAGAGATCCGCGCGTGTGCTGTGCAAAATTTTGTGGTTTTCTTCATAAGTTTGGCCAAAATTTATGCAGTCATGACACTCATTGCGTAATGCATGAAAATACCCCTATAAGTTATTTCAAATTTCTCTGAAGTAGAGCGAGCAGCGCAAAGGGCATCGGGAATGATGCCAAACGGTAACTTAAGCATGCGACAAGGTCATGACGTGCGCCATCCTAGTTTGAGGGGTGGCGGCAGACCACTGGTTCAGGAGGCAATAAATGGGTGGCGTGCCAAGGTACATGTGTAATGCGTGCGACCGGCCGTGGTTGCGGCAAAACCGCCTTAAGCGTTCAGATACAGTAGCGTGCAGATGTTGCGAGCCAGGGATGTCGCAGCAGCTACATCTATTCAAGTCGCATTTCAACGTTCGACCGGTGGTGTTTATGCTTATGGCTTTTCCACATGAGTGCGTTGCATGCGGTGGTGCACGCTTTACAGGGGCACTTAATAACGTGGAGGGAGGAAGATTGCTGATTGGATTCGTTTAGTTAGGCATTGAGAAAAAAACAAAACAATCAAAAGTGTGGCCACGGAGAAGGAAAGAACGTGAGAAGAATGAAAGCCTTTTAGGAAAGCAACTTGAGGATTGGAAGGAGGATGGATGTCATCTCAATGAGACGACCGTGCCAATCGATATTAATCTGTTGCCCTGTGAATGAGGCACACTTGCAATAGAATATCAGCCTTCTAGCTTTAACAAAAATGAACAAGACGAGAAAGAAAAGGGATGCTTAATTGTGACAGAATATATAAACAACTAGTTAGACACAGATTGCTTGCCTCAGTGTACTCAGAGCAATATTATTTAGAATGCCCCTGATCTCAGTGTGAAAGTTGCAACCACAAACTGGCTGCGCATGTATTTATTGGCGCCCTTATAGGCTAGTAATCCACGCGCGAGCTTATCAAGTACGCTTTAGCGTGGAACATACTTCTGGAGCAAAAGCTTGCCTGAAGGCTTATTTCGGGCTTTTTCTATTTTGTAGAGTTAAAATGGCACTTTTTAATTCCAGGGTGTGAGCGGAAACACTGTGTACTCCGTACCGACGCTGGATCTGTCATCTGCCGACGAGAATTCTGGAGGCTCAACGCTACCACCCGTGCGGGAAGTGCCCCGACACAGAATTCGCTTCATCGAGAAGCTTGGCGAGGGACAGTTTGGAGAGGTGGGTTGCAAGTCCGATGGGCTCCCTTCATTGTTTAATTTTATATGAGCACCTGGCTAAACTGGGACGCTGAATTTTTTCCGAGAGCACTATATAGCATGATGGAGGAGGTTAGCGTAGTGTGCAAAGACTCGCATAGCTCATCCTACATGCCTGAGTTGCGAGCTCGTATTCAGTGTACGTGGTTCCTATTGACTGTGGACATAAAAATAAAATTCCAACACAGTTTCAAGTTCAAGCTTCGGCTTTCCTGAGGGGCAGCCTCACGATCTTTTCCCCGGGAAAATTTTTATAGAAACGTGTCAATGAAATTTATTTTAAAGGACTGATTGCGCCTTATCTAGTGCAGTGGCTTATGTGATGAGCGGAACCTTTCGTTAGACTCCTCAGAAAAATAGCAATGAATGTTTGTCAAAGCCCTCAAGTTTGCGGCGCTTTCTTTTAGTTTGTTCGCGATGTTCATACCTGCGCAAATCGGCCTTGTCGGCGCTCTTGTCATGCATCTTACGCGTGAGCATCGCTTGTGTTCTTCAACGGTTACTGAAAGATCGCTGCATGCTAGCGGTTGACATGGCGTTCGCACTGAGTGGCTGCTTGAATAACTCAGAAAGGTGGGTGCATGCTTGCAGGTGCACTTGTGCGAGGCTGAGGGCATTCCCGAACTTGTGGATGTGCCAGTCAGCTTTGGCACTAAGACGCTTGTCGCAGTCAAGACTCTGCGCAAGAATGCCACAGAGCACGCTCGGGCCGACTTCCTCAAGGAGGTGAAGATACTTTCTAGGCTTCGCGACCCCAACATTGTGCACGTGTTGGGCGTGTGCACGCGGGATGAGCCGCTCACCATGGTGGTCGAGTATATGGAGAACGGAGACCTTCACCAGTTCCTGCAGCACCATCTGCCTGATACCTTCGCGCCACCGATCGCCAACAACGTCCTCAGGTACGCCGGCCTCACCCTGTGCCGCCCACAGTGCCATGATGGGGCTGCGTAGAGAGAATAATAAAAAGCACAGTTGCTATTATGTTTGACGCTGATCATAACGCTCGGAAAAAATGTTGGTAGAAAATACAAGTTACCGCTTTTTGCAGCCTCAGCTCCAGCCAATTTTGGCAAGCATCTCCCTGCAGTGAATTGTCATGCCATCTGCTTGTGAATGATTTTTGTGCTGTTTATAGGAACGGTATGTCCACATATGATGCAGAAATATTTTTGCAAGGTGCAACTTCAGGCCAGTTATCTGCAATCATCTAAAAACTTGTCACACTTGAACACATTAAGCCACTCATACTTCCAGTACATCACAACAGCACAACTGTTCTCAGTATTCAGTCACTTCGGGACGTCTTCGGAAAACGTGGACTTCAAGGCCTGTGTGAGGCACTTTCCCTGAATATATACAGAGATCTGCTTTTTTCAAGGAATAAAGATGCATTGAGTAATGTAAAAAAAAGAGTAGAATTTCTGGCTGACTTTTGTAAGCAGAAGCTAATGCGGCTGCCCAAAAGTGTGCTTCCACGATGCTTTATTATGTTTCTTTTTATTTGAAATAGGCATGAATAGGAGGGTTGAGGGGCTCATTAAGAGGTGCTTTTAGAAAGAAGCCAACAGTCTTGGAGGTCAAGGTGGACATAGCAGAATGTTACTTTCTATACTATTCCTATTCTGGCTTTCATTAAAGAGAGAAATTAATTGGGGAATTCTTTTGGTGAGAGAGAATGTAGAAGTAGAAGAAAAGACAACCAGATGCCTCCGGTGGGTTGTAAACCCATGACCTTCGCATGCCGCTTACGGTGCTTGGCCAGCTAAGCTATGGCGGAGGCTGTCTAGCCTTCTACTTCTGAAAATATTTAAAGTGCAGGCTAACCTTGAGAGTGTTCACTGGCATCGCAGCCAACTATAGCTGTGGATGTGAGACATCCTGTTATACTGCAAGTCTCATGTTGAACATGATCGAATGCAGGCAGTAGCAACTCTGGGAGAACCCTTTTATGCTGCCTTTGGCATCAAGACTGCCAGAACAGAGTCCCTTGCTATGCTATCAGCAGGCATAAATAGGGGAGTTGAGGGGCTAGTTAAGGTATGTCTTTAAAAAGAAGCCAATGGTCTCTGAGGCAAAGGAAGGAGTAGGGGAATGTTTTTATTGCGTTCTTTAGGTCTGTTTAATGTTCTTTATTTATCGTCACTGGCGCACGGCCTTATCATTTTTCGTTCACCATGCCAGGTGAGTTATCTTGCGTATGCTTGCTAACTAGACGCTATTACATCATTCGGAATGGATCACAGTCACACGCAGGTGATACTGCCATGTTCGAGACTGTTCCTAAAGATAGACATGGTTATCTTTATTGTTATGAGTTAGATCTAAATAGAACATGGCGTGCAGGCTAGGACATTCAGGCTCCGATGTCAGACAAGTGCCCTTCTCAGTATCACTGCCGCCGAGTTTCTCTGCTTCTCTTTTGATCACATGTTCACCCGAATAAAGAGTTTGCTTTCAGCCATCGTTACCCTGTCATTCTAGTTGTCTCCACCGCTTGTGGCAATATTTGTCTAGTGTAGTCGATGTTTACTCTGAGCAAGGTTCGCTAGATCTTCCCATGCCTGTGTTAAAGTGATTGCTTATGGTCAACTGCTTTCATTTTTGAAAATCAGTATGGTGATGTATGGAGCAAAATAACAGGAGCCAGTAATCTAATTTTGTGTGAACTTAATGAGTTGGCATAGTAAAGAGCACAATTGTATTGAAAGCATTAGGTGTTAATCATCTTTGTCTTTAAATCAGTGGTACTTGAACAGTTTTTTGGTCCTTTATGTGCCTAGAAACATTTTAAACTTTTAGTAAAGCAACAGTGCTGCTCCCAATGTACTTGTATCGGCCCCCAGATGCTTTTCAAGCTGCCTCAAAACAGCTCTTTCATGTGGGAAACCTCAAGAGCAAATTGGAAATAAAAATAGTTGACTTGATTTGGCTCATTAGGCTTCTTTGCATGTTTCGTTTTGACAGCTATGGAAGCCTAATCTACATGGCAACACAGATAGCATCGGGAATGAAGTACCTGGAGTCCCTCAACTTTGTGCATCGGGATCTGGCGACACGCAACTGCCTTGTTGGCAGCTCGTTCACCATCAAGATAGCTGACTTCGGCATGAGCCGACAGCTGTATGCCTGCGACTACTACCGGATCGAAGGACGTGCTATGCTGCCCATCCGATGGATGGCCTGGGAAAGCGTACTCATGGTGCGTACTTGTGTTCATCACAGTAAAACAAGGTCGGAACGTCAGAACTTGAAAGATTCTGGTTCTGGTTGAGTTGATATGTTTTGATCACATTGTCTTCATGGAGTGTCAGTCTTGTACAGAGTGCGCATGTTTGGTGCTCTGTGTAAGGAAAACAACACTTGCCAGAAGATTTGTCACAGATACGATGCTTGTCCCAAAGACATGCGTAACTTGTTAGTTCACAGCTCAGTAGTCGCCTATGACTCAACAGTTTTATTGCTGATTGATGCTTGTTGCATCACCTTGCTTTGTCACAGTGGAGGTGTATATTAGACAACAATTTCAAGCAACCAGTGCGAACTTGTTTGGGCTGAATTGCCACGGCAGAGTGAGAGCAGTGTTACCCTGCCTGGCACGTTTCAAGTGTTTAAAGAGCATGGTCCTTAAATGTGAGCCTACGTCTAAGAACACATAAATGAGTGCTTGTAGTGCGTTATGTGTTCTGCTCTCTTCACCTTCAGTAATCGTACTTCAAGAAAACAGAAAAGATTAATTTTCTGCATGAGTGCCTCAGCATTGCAATATTCCAGGAGAAAGACCAGGTGATAGTTTCCAGGCAAAAGGTGTCTATGAATTATTAATTTCTACTATTATGTAGTAAAATAATAGAAATTGCTGGGCCAATTGGTTCATAGCCTGCAGACAGAAGGAATCAGTGGAAAGACTAATGCAGGATGAGAGAAGAAGGAACACTCACACATGCATGCACATGCTCACCACTTCTAGGCTTGGACCTGATTTAGTGTGAGCTCATTCATGTAAAAACTTTTTCTTGCTCATGCGCCCGTGACCACATAGCCAGTTACAAGTTCAGTGGCGATTGAAATGGTCATTCATGGTATAAAATTCGTAAGCATACAAGTTTTAAACTGCTAAGGGTTATAATATGGCCAAGTTTTATGAGCCACTGCCCCTTGACACATGCACCTGACTTTTTTGTGTATCGTTATGGTTCATTCGCAGGGCACCTTCACAACCAAAAGTGATGTTTGGGCATTCGCTGTGACCCTCTGGGAGATTTTGACCTTCGCACGCCAGCAGCCATTCGCATCACTAAGCGATGAGCAGGTCATCGAGAACGTGAGCCACTTCTATCACAACGACGGCCTGCAGACGCACCTGCCTCAGCCACCAAACTGCCCGCGCGAAATCTACGACCTGATGCGCGAGTGCTGGCAGCGCAACGACTCGGAGAGGCCAAACTTTAGGGAGATCCATCTGTTCCTCCAGAGGAAGAACCTTGGATACACTCCAGAGTCGTGAGCAGCCCCTCGCTCACCTGGCCTCGCCCCGTCGCGCGCCGCTGGCACCGTCGTCACGTGACAGCGCAAGTGGGCCCTTTATTATCCCAAGAACCCTTCCCCTGTGACCCAAATGTCTTTGACCGCCCTGAGAACATCGCGTCTTGAGCATGTGAGCATCATTGTCATCGTGATGTTGTGACGTCACCACTGTGCTCTCAGTCACAAAAGCGGCAGGTGAATCAGCCCCGCACAAATGCAACAACAGAAAGTGCAAAGCAGGCTCTGTGCATGAACTACCGTCAGCATGGAAGATCTTGTCGCCCGCGCTTTTTGGACCTTCAAAATGTGCGCTGGAAAGAGGCGGCCATGTTTGTGGACTCCTGTTGTGTAGGAGCGAAATGCAGGCAAACTTGAGTGCCCGCAGAGCGTGTTCTGCCGCCTGTTCCAGCTTTACGGCTGCGTGTTCCTCCCCTTGCATACCACTGGGCTGTGTCATAATGAAATGCATTGTGTGCGGAAGAGAGGCAAGTGCGAAATGCTGAGCTGCTTTGGTTGAGCTTCCGGATGTGAGCTAGGAAAAGAAAACAAAAAAGAAACACCTCACCATGTTGAAATCGAGCGCTGTGCCTGCGCTGAACCTTAGCGACTTGGTGGCAGTCTGCTAATGCGATGCCCCTCGCCGCTTTTCCATTTGTGCCATGAGACTTTCCCCCTCCGCGCTCGACTGGGCACGTGGACTGCTACCTTCCTTTGTACATACGACCAACCAAAGTATAATAACGCCTATGTGAAGCACTCCAGAAGAGGACGCAATGCGTCATATAAATACACTGCACAGGCTGTAATATTTTAGTGGATTTTGATGTACACGTACTTATAGGCACACCATGCTTTTGTGTTACTGGTACACTATGTCAAATGCAACTAGTGTCGCGAGAACTTGTTCCTTATTTTTTTCTGCAATGGAAGTGTATGCAATGCCATACATGTCTAGCTTGGAATGCTTCTTGATGGAATGCTTTACATACATTTCATCAAGACACAAACAGTACTAAATTGAAAATATCTTTATCCAGTAATCTACTTGTCTTGTTGTTCTCTTGTACCTATGTCTATGTAGAAGCATGGTAAGGGTTGAGCTACTCATTGTCATAAAATTGGCTTGCTCTGGACAGTTCTGTAGGTCACACTTGCAGCTTTTTTTTTCATCTTCCATGTGATAACATGCTCAACCCCTGTACAGAATTTCCTCAAGACTATGGCAATATTTCAGACTTGGCAAAGCTGCCCTTATTTATATACGTGATTGTGGAAGTCTGAGGTTATATTGAATACGGAGAAGTAACCTCAAATCCTAAAATTTCAGCAGCTTAGCCCAGAGAAGCATGAATTTTTCTGAAAGAGGGTTTCTAGTGCCACCTGGAAAAAGAAAATAAAAGTTCAGGTAAAGTAGTGTGCATGAAAGCAATACAAGCTATGGTTGTCATTTATTACATTGCTCCAACTTTGGGCGCCACGCTGAGAAAGTAATATTTGCATTGTCAATATTCTCAAGCAGAGCTAATGCAACTATGAAACTGATAATTCAAAATAATCTGCAAGACATTTGTAAAAAAAGTGCTTCAAATCAGAACAACCATGTCCCATTACTGACAGTGTAAAAGCAGTGCTTCATTCTAAAATTGAGGATTAAAAATGATAATAGCACTGTACGCTTGATGAACGGATGAGGCAATGGACAATTGTATTGAAGGCAAAATAGTGCAGGCCTGCAATTTTTTTCTATATTCTGGATTATGTGGCTATCACCATAGTGCTGCAGGCAGTGGTCATTCCGCCTTTTAGTATATTTTTTACTTAATAGCCTCGTGATAATCTACTTGCACTGGCTGAGCAAAAGTGTCAGGGACCACATCACTTGAGAGGTTGGGCAGGAGGTAGTGATTCGAAGTTCCTAATGACCTAAGTGCGTAAAAGCATCTTTCAATTCTTGGTTTTTTTGTGTTTTGTGCTAACACTCTTTGCTGGTACATTGTTGGGCTATACAGCACTGAAAAGAACAGAAAAACATTAAGTGCACTGTGATAAAATATTCCTTCATGAAATTTAGGCCAGTATTGGAAAGGCTCGAATGAACAATAAATTTAAGCATAGTTGCTTCAGCCACATGTATTTTATGGCATTGTTAACGCAACTGAGATGGCTGTAGGTAACTGGGAACCGTTACTGCAGTAGATGGGGAGGCATCACCACTAAAATTTTTTCCTCGGTCGACCTTTTGTACATTGTGCCATATCATGAAATCACTGGTCAACAAGAATGCATAGCTTAGAGCCACAACATTTATTGCTGACATTTAGAAATTTGCATATTATTTTGTTTGCTTTTGAAATTATGCACATATGCAAGCATTGTGAAACAGCTGGCAAAAGTCTCCTCCCCAACCTCACATCTTATATCCCACAGCCCAAACTGAGCGAGCACCTGTGTGGAGTCTGTTTGCTAGCAAATCAGGAGACCTGTTAGAGTGAAATTGAAATGCAGTTCATGCTGAATGCCTCATAAGCATGCTTGCAGCTTGCAGCATGAACTCTACAGCTGATCAAAAAGTTCTGTTCAAAACTTTTCAAGACCTTTTGGTGCTTTAGTGGTCAATTCTAATGTGACAAAGAAAAGTGGTTCTGCTGGTAAACGCATTACACTGAAAGCATTTTTCCTTGGGTTTAAAGCCTTGCAACATCTTGTTCTGCATCACTGACTGATTAGGCTGGGTTCTATGGTATGGCATAACTTTTGCATGATCACTGTTGAGATGGCACTCATATGCCTAATATGGCTGCATTCTCTCTCTTATGAACCAGTGAAGCTTCTCTTTCAATTGAAACTTCCTGCCCACGGTGCTGTCATTTCTATGAATGCACCTTATTATGCTCATAGTTTCTGTTTCATCAATCTGACGTAACTTGTAGTGGATGCTGCATTCCTTTCTCATTGATTTTTCACTTTGTAAAGAAAACTGAAGCCTGCAAAATTTATTTTGCTCTGTCCTGTCTTCGTGCATGTTGCAGTCATTGTCGTGTAACATCAACGTTGCTTGTATGACCAATAGCAGAAACTCCCAAAGAGTGCCCTCAGTGTGTGCATTTTGTTGAGGATGTCTCTAGGTCTTACTCTGATTGCACAAGGATAATGGGCCACGAATATTAGGTTTCTCAATTTAAATGAAGTTTAATGTAGATGAAAGGAGTGTCCCTGGGAGGAGCGCACCAGTTGGTAACATTGAGAAATGCGGCTCAGTATTGTTTTTTCTTTAATTATTGCGCCAGTTTTGCATGCTTCAGGCTGGCGACCATATTGTGTAAGCCTCTCTACAGAGAGTAAGAATGCTGCTGTCTCATCACTAGCTCCTTTTTCTCTGCCTCTGTGCCCATGTGTTTTTCCGTTTCATCTCGCCTAAGAAGAAACGGCACCCGTTTCCAAAAGTGCGTGCGTGGATGTGCTATACGGGAGTGTGTGCGCGCAAGTGTGCATGTGCTGTGTATGTGAGTGTGAAGGCAAAGGCGCAGGACTGCCGGCGCCCTGCTGTACTGCACCTTGGTTCCCCCTGGTCACCGTTTGTGCACACTTCTCGTCGCAAGCTCCTAGGAAAATAACGGACAATCTACTGCCAATAAAGCACACGGATTAAATAAAAAAGAAGCCCTACAGCACAGAGCCTCGCACCTTCTCCTGTTGGCTTTATTTTTCTTTTGTTTCTCGCATTTTACTCAGTGCAGTGACCTGTATGATGATGATCGGTGTTTACCGCAGACCCATAAGCAAGATTAAGCGAAGCGAAATTAGAGTATGGCGGGAAATGTGCCACTAACCTGCTATTCATGAGTGGCGGGCGAAGTCTGAGACCGAAGACAAATTCAAGGTAAGTCGCGCGCCCGAGCCTAAATGATGCGGAGGTAGGTGCATGAAAGGTCGCAATGCAGTGTGCATTTGGGATCATTTTTCTGGTTCTCTTAGGCAGATCAAAAATATTTCTTGAATGGAGCTGGATAAATGTTAGGGGTCAGCAATTGGAACTATGCAATGCTGAAGCGACACTATTCTCTCCACGGTGTCGGCTCCAGTCCGCAACAAGCTTTCTACGACATTTACCAACTAGCGATCCTGGTGTGCTGCCAAGGGAGCTACCGCGCTGCTTTAAATGAGGCGAGCTTGTTTTCCGCGAATAACAGCTTGCGGTGTCAAAATTCTGAAACCAGTGTAAGAAATTTTATTGACGGATTGCGCCCATGGCCCACGTGTTCCCACGTACGGAAGGTGAAATTTAAACCATAGGCTTTCAAGAGAAATGGTCAAAATTTTACGCCGTTTTCCAGGGATAAAAGAACAGCCATGTGAGGAAACTAGCAGCGAAAAAAAAAATTCATTGTGCGACGATTTTGAGCATCGTGTGCTCTTGGCTATCGATTATTAAAAGGGCATTGGTGCTCAACAAAACACTTTCCAGTTTCTCCACTTCTGAAGCAAATGTTTATCAACCTGTGCCTATTGCCGGCCAAGCATTGCGCGGTAGAGTTGTGTAATCGCGTGAATAGTGGGGGGCACTTTTGCTGGCTTCGCGCTGGAAATATGCTTGCTTCGTGCGAGACCGCCGATAGCGATAGTTTGTGCAGGCCCTAAATCCCATACAAAGGCTACGGGCCCCAGGAATTAGTAATTTCGTGGGGTGAGAGTAAAATAGGCTGAATTTAGCACTTGCTTGCTGCTTAGCTTATTTTCTTGAATACGTAGTGAAGACATGGCCAGCGTCGCCGACATTTCGCTTATGTGGAAGCTTTAGCATCCTTGTATGCTATTCAGCAAATTAAAACTGTGTACAAGTGATTGGCATCCGCAGAATTCATATGCGCGCCATGCTTTTGTGGCACGTCAGAATTGTAAGCTCAAGCTGAGGACTAGGGCTAACGTTCTGGGCCCAAGCGACTAATGACTTTAAAGATGAAAGCCAGAGTAGTACTATTGTTTACTTCTGATTCTATTGCATTTTTAGTCCTGTTCTCGTGCTGTCGAGTAACTCCGCGATTACTACGATCTACCTGTCAATGTGGAGGACGATAAAAACGCAACAGATCGGCGGATGATTAAAATCGAAGGAAAGTAATCGATGTACAATGCAGCGGCATATCTGCATAATCGAATAGCCCTTGGAAAAATAAAAGAACAGAGTGACAACACGTACGCCATCCTAAAAAAAGAAGCATTAACTAAGCGTTATCTTTAGGTAGTGTTCGCTATCGTGCGTAGCGAACGAACCGTCGCGATAACGATAGCAAAAAATGACAGAATTTCCCCCAAATTTTATAAACGTACGAAAGCAGAATTGCATAAACTCTGGCTTATCAGGCTGGTTTCATGCCGTAAATGGCAGGGTTTTATCACATCTGGGAGAAAGCAATGCCAGAAATAAATTTATTGCACCATATAGGACATATGCTGATTAAAATATATTTTAAGGGACACTTATATTACATGCTGAGAATGGGATAGTAATAAAGCCTGGAGTCCGCTCGGCCTGCTCCTCCTCCGTCGTTGATGCTCGCCGCATACGCTAAGTCTCTGCAGCCGCCGATCTGAATCTTCAGCGACATACTTCCGTGGTCGCCCTATCCGCTTGCAAGGATTTTCTACTACAGTAGAGACACGTGGCATTGATTCTGGCTCCATTCCAACCTGAGCGGAGCTGTCCAGACGCATGTGAACACAACCAAGCGCAGCCACCAAACCCACCACTGCGCTCGGTCTTGTCATGGGGTCGCATGACGTCACACATCTCGGCGACCAATCAGCGCTCGGCCATATTCACTTGCCGTCGCACCTGACAACTAAGCTCTGTCACGTGGTCTTATAACGTCACGCGCCCCGTCGACCAGTCAGCGCTCGGCCACGTCATGTGGCCCTATGATGCCTCACTATCTCCACCAGTCAGTGAAGTTAATCACTAAGCATGGCGTATTTTTACAGCGCGCCTACAAACTCTGTCATGTCACATGGTCTCATGACGTCACACACCCCGTCGGCCAATGAGCGCTCGGCCATGCCACGCTTACCGGTGACATCACCACTGCCTATACCAATCATCGAATTTTACTACTAACAAAGCCGTGTTTTTTTTCCGTCATGGGATTTCTATAACGATACCGCATTAATAACGCTGGCATTAACTCATATGCCGATAGTGTTTTATTATTTTGTAAAACTACTCTTTGTAGCGAAGTAAACTTTGCGACGATCTGGGCGGTATATCGTTGTTTTCTTAGCCAAGGTAAATTTATGAGTCTAAAAATTATTTGTCTCTGGTGCGAACTTCACCTGCTTCGAGCACAGGTTTCGCGCACTATGTGTGTGCCAAATTTCGTAATATCTTTTGATGGTGACAACTGGCTGCAGCATGTTCAGCATTTGTATCATGCACATTCCCTTCCGGATATAGAAAACAAGGAACCATGAGGAACAAAGTACTCCAGACAAAGACTTTATTTACACAACGCTTCAGAAATGATGAATATATGCTTGCATAGAGAGCTATGTACACTATCATACAACTCTGACGCCAAAACCATCAATGGTTTTCGACATGGTCGCAGTCATTAGCTTCGATAAAGTGGACGGCTTAGGTGTCAGTGTAGAAAAAAAGTGCCCAGAAGGCAGACAGATATGAAAAAACAAATACGACATTCCCTAGTAATACCTGTATTAAGCGCTTGGCCACATGTCTTGAAATAAGGCAAATGACGAAGGTGTCCCCTAAATTTCAGGTCGCAGAGCGCCACGACAGCTGTGGCAAAAATCGGGAAGAAAAAAGGAAAAGAAAAAAAAATATTCGGAAGTGTTATGAACAGGAAAAAAATGTAAATCGAAAAAAAGCCTGCTTAAGAAAAAAATAAAAGAAAACGCTATTCCCCGGTTTCTCTTTACCTGACAGAAGAAATAATTATTCGGTAGGGTGTAAACTTGCGACACATTATCAATTTTCTTGTTTTAAGAATAATTCGATTTACAGTGTTACTAGCCTCAACATTCCTTTCAGTAACGGCGCTTCATGCTGAGGTGCAATTGCTGCATATGACAGAGCAGATGCTCATCACGTGTAAGTGGAAATGACGGCGCTTTTAGACGAGCTGCATTCGAACCACTCGCGGGTATTGCCATCGAGACAGCCAGCTTATTCTAAAGATTTGTGTACTGTTTGCAAAGGCCGATTCTGGAATGAGGCTCGGACTGCCCAAGGTGCACGCGCGCTGAACACAAAAGAAGTTACTTGAAGATGATAAGATGATCAGCTGCTCATTATTGGGGTGCTTTTTCTTTTTTCGCTCGAGAAAGAGTATACGAACGACACTGCAAAGGACCGTCGCATCAAGCATGCTGTGTGCCGGTGAAAAATATAGTGAAAAAAAAAAGCTTTGCATAGGGAGAGGGGAGGGGGAGCGAAAGACGTGCATCATAACTTGTACCAATAGACCAAGCCACCGACATTCATAGAAAATTAGCTCCCGTTTGCTGAGGCGTTGTCAAGTGCTGACAGTGGAAATGAAAGTGGAAAGTAAATCATGTAAGTTGTGCGAGATATGCTCTGGAAACGGTCTTTAGAAGCAGCATTAAAGACATTGAGACGATGGCATATCCGAGTAAATCACATAACTTTTTTTGAACTAAGACATATCACAAGTTTCTTTCACTGGTCATGAAAAGTAAAAACAAGCCGAGTACAGCTAAGCATCCCTTAAATATCTGCTGTGTAATCAGTCCAAACACACTCTAAAACTTTCAAAACTGTGTGCCATCTACGTTACCGTGCGGCCACCAGACAATGGAGTAACGCTATCTACTAGCTACATTGGGAAATGCAAACGACGTGTTCAACGAGCAACGCCGACAGTGATATTCTGAACGAAACTCTGTGGTAAAGCACGAGACGTGTCAGGGCGTACATAGAAAAACCCTTGATAGAACAAAAGGAAGAAATAAAAGAGATTGCCAACCACGTAAGATACCTAAAAGCATAACCTTCCCACCTCATACCTTGCATTTATGTCCGCATTTGATGTAGTATAGTGAGAACTGTCAATACGACAGATACTTAGGTTTGATGTTAACGTGAAAACACAATATTGTCTCGCTCGAATAACTGCATTGCTTCACACATGGAAGCAAAAAAAAAGTTATATATTGCTGCGCCGCCCTCCGTGTGGTGTTGGTGAAAACCGTGTGTGTATCCTATTTTTCTCAACGCATGTCGAAGCCGGTTGAAACACACATTCCGCTTATCTCACTTGTCGCAAGCAGTGAACATGGCCGGCCCGATACCACGTGCGGCAGTGCTTATGTTCCTCAGCAGATGAGGTTAATAAACATGACTGAGACAAAAAAAAAAAATACGCTGCAAGGCGCATTGTAAATCTCACTGAAGACGGCAACAATTTTCTAAGGGTACTCTACTCTGACGCTCACGAAACTCAATCATCCTAAAAGACGAGAACTGAAACTTATATTCCAGATTTCTTTTGCTACCTCGGGTCTTTTTTTTTTTTTTTTCATAAAGTCGTTCTTAACGTGGCCGCAATTTAGCCACCCATCGGAATCTCTTAGGCCGGACAGAAAGCCGCGTGAAGTCGGCCTAAAGGCTGAAAAACCGTTGCATGACGCCCTGCAACATGCAAGATTTCGAGCAGAGTCTCAGATCTGAAGGGCGTTCGGTTGAACCTTGGCCAGCGAAACGGCTTTTCTAAGCCATTGGCAGCGACACCAATCACGTTCGCTAGAGCCACACATGCGCGTTGTCCGCCAGAAACGGATAGAGAGAGTACAAAAAAAAAAAATGACAACGACCGTTCAACTTCTCCAATAGGCAACGTGAGAGCGCCCGCCTCACACGGACGCCTCTGGGTTAGCAGCGGAATCCCTGTGCCCGTCCCTGACGCCGTGCGACATGTCCCTGCCGTTCTCCTTGATGACGGCCACTTCAGTGCCGTTTTCCAGATGACGGCCACCGCCGTCCACATCGATGGTGATCTCGGTGTGATTATTGTCCTCCTGCTGCGGTTGCTGTTGGTTCTGTGCCTTCTTTGCATCGGATATCTCCTTCCGGCAAGAGTCAGGCTGCTGCGGCGGTTGCTGCTGCTGCTCTCGGCGGCGAAGCTGGGTGGCCACGCCCGCATACAGGTTCTGCGTGAGCTGCTTCAGCCTGGGCGGACACGAGACCTCGCACGAGCCCATTAGCTCGCCCAGCTGCGCGAACGGCTCCTCGACGCCCAGGTGCACGAAGAAGGACAACACTAAGGTCACAGCGTAGTGGCCGAAGAAAAGATGCATCTGCAAGAGGAAGGTGGGTAGGTTGGAGCGAAAGGTGATTAATTAAATTATCGCTAATTTTCACGACATCCCCTAAGCTTAATGCGTGCATTCACCTCACTAGCATAAGTTTGAGGGTGTCTTGGCGGAGCCCTCTGCGTCAGAGCCTGGCTGAGAGGTTTCCACATTGCGCGATACACAACGCCAAACTTACTCGGTATCGTGGAAAATCGAAACACGTCGTACGGGGCATTGATAAAGTGAAATTTCTGCGCACATTGATGTTGTGGAGTGTTATAGTAGGCTTTTTTTTTGCTTTTTCCCGAATCAATTGTGTCTTTGTGTTCCGTAAACTTGAAGGAACTATTTCAACCTTGAATAAGATAAAATATGCACTAATGGGTGTTTATAATGGCTGAAGAGACAAACCGCAGCAGCACAATTGAGGGGGCCGGCGTGCGCATGCTGCATAAACACACTTACAGCCCTCAGGCGGGCGTTTTCTGCGGAGGTGCCCTATTGGCTGATACCAGGTGTTCCAGGGAAGACTTTCAAAAATGAAAATAAAGAAAGGCTTTTTGGGGCGAAATTATGGTTTTTGTGGCATAGTATTACCAGTGTAGGCGGACACCAGAAAACCGGCGAATCGTCTTAAGTAGTAAGCTGGTTGACTAATTTTAATTAAATTTTTAACATGTGGAGTTAGGCGCCTAGTTGCAATTAGGGATTTGTGGACGGTCGTTAGTAATAGCCATATCAGAATTTCGAAAACGCGATTACCCCCGGCTCTGTGGCTCGACGAAATTCGGCTTTTTTGACTAGTTACGTGCACTGGAAAGGTTGCTTTGCCTGCATGCTTTTCGAAAGCGCATGTATTTTGTTACGGTGTAGCCCAATTTTGTTGAGCCACAGCGCCGAGGATAATTGCGTTTTCGAAATTCTAAACTGATATGTGTATTACTAACGACCGGCTACAAATTTCTCATAGCAACTAGGCTCCTAACTCTACAAGTTAAAAAGTTAATTATGAAAATTTAGTTAACAACCTTACTACTGGAGACAATTAACCGGCCTCCCGGTGTCCGCAAATTCTAGTAATACCATGCCGCAAAAGCCATATTTTCACTTTAAAAAGCCTATTTTTGAAAATTTTTGAAAGTCTTCCCTGAAACACCTCGTATATATGAGCCTTTGGCAGCAATATGCTTGTGCGCTGCCCACTCAGGCTCTCATGAAACGATTCTGTGGTATTTCGAGTGTGGCGCCAGACTCAAAGTATACGAAGTGGTGTGATTAATTAATATATATCATGTGGTATGTGGTAGACAATGAATCACACAAGTATTAAACTCGTCCACCTCTAAGCTAAGTTCTAAAGTGTCACATCTCTACCCCATTCCTCATGATCTAAAGTGGCATTGAGTTCTCATGGATTGCTTGCTAAAATATTTTTTCCAACAAAACTCAAGTGAATTATGCATGCTGAGTGCGTGAACTGGAGATGCATGTGCATCAGCTGGACGGAGTAAATAAAGTTTATCTGATCTTAAATCTTAAAAAGCATATTACGTACGACTGTGATAACATGTTATGACTAATATGCTTTCGCGCAAACCGCCGAAAAAATTGCCCTACTAATCGTGCGCCCCTATGTATTAATGTCAGTTTGCTTGTGATCTCATTAAATAAACCATTTATTCCGCCCACCAGCACAATAACAAAACAACGGGGCTTTCAAACATGACTGGCATGTCCCTGCATATTTTAGCAGCATAGTTTGTAAAGCATTTGCTGCACGCTTAAAGCATCAAGTTTTGGAGATTTCGGTCGGGGCCTTGGAAAAAAAGTTGAGGAAAGAAAGTTTTTGCTCAGGCTCGGGTCTGTGGAAGTGCGCCAGACTGCCCGGAAGCCATTCGAATTTTCCCTGAAAATTACATCTTTATCACTTTGTGAAGGCCATACTCCCCAGCTGTCTGTATTAAAACTCTCAAGGGTTTGCCGTTCGTACGACACATATTTGCCCTTCCAATCTCTCAGTGATTAACGAGGATTTCAGCTCCGGTCGGAACATATAACGTAGGGGTAAGTGCTAGTTTATTTAGTTATTGCTTTTGCTTTGCTACCTTTTGCTTTTTTATTATTTCCTGAGCATGCAACAAAGGCACTGTAATGCAAGAGCTGGTGAGAACTGAACCCAGCCTTTGAAATATCGTCGCTGTTTCCAGGAAAATAATGTTACGGCTTTACAGCTTTAATGCTGCCTCATGTATGTACTGTCTCAATAGTGTCACTGCTTTCAATTGCGAAGCTTCTCAACTGATTGTGGGAAACTGCTTGACATCGAAATAAAAACTGCGTGCAGCACAGTACCATGTCGAAGTGTGAAAAGAAGGTGATGTGGCGGTTCTGCGACTTCTGCGAGACGATGACCAGTGGGTGGACTAGCAGCATGCAGTAGCTCAGCCGGCCAACTACCTTCAGGGGCCCCCAAGAAAGCCAGTCATTCAGCAAACCTGCAAGCATTGGGTAAAAAATTCAGCGATCGCTTCTGCGCGACCAAACACATAGACGCTACACTGTCAAGTGGTATGTTCTCACATGGAAGTTGTGTGTTACCACACGGGTGCACATATACGTGTTTTCTTCTGTAATTTCGGCATGGTTGTTACTCCAGCAACGAAAGTTGTAATTCTAACAAAATATTCTAACAAAATATTGAAGCTTTGGTGCTATCGCCTTGTTGCACGAGTGCTGACGTGTTAATGCTTTTCCATCTAATTTACTCCGATTTGCAAGTGCCGTTGAGCAGAAATATAACTCACCATAAGAAAGAAGTTACGCAACATGCATACTGGTAATTTTAAGGAAATAAGACAAGGAAACTGTAATGGTATATAATATTTAACGTCCCCTAGCTGCGCAGGGACTATTTGACACGCAGTATATTGGAGGGCTTCAAATTAATTTCGATAAGCTGGGGTTCCTTGACTCGCACCGACATCCACATTAGACGGGCGTTTTTGCATTCCGCCTCCATCGAAATGCGACCGCCGCAGCAGGGATTCGATCCCGCGGCCTCGGGCTCTGTAGATGGACTCCATATCAACTGAAATACCGCTTCTGGTGAGAAGAAAAGGGAACATGTGGCATGAACTGCACTGACGGGCGTGCAGAGTGCAGCATGAGTAGAGGACCCAAGAGACGGCTAGCGCCCAGAGGGTCCGGTGTAGTGCCGCGTAGAGGGCGGCCCCAGCAGCGCTGGCGCGGTCCAGGCTCCAGCCGAAGCCGCAGTGGAAGAGCACGCTGGTCGTCGTCAGGCTCGCTACCCAGCCCATTGCGTACGCCAACTGCGATCGAGGCAGAGATTAGGGTTTCATTTTCCTTCGTCCTCATCAGCACACGGAGGTGTCCGTGAACCTTCACGAAATGAAACAAAGTATTCAGAGTGCGAAAGGAGCGCGGTCGCCAGGTGTTTCCCAGAAGTAACCAGGCAATCGGATTTGCTTCTCAACCGTGTAGTGGAGCCCTTGCGGCGTCCCTAAAGGCCAAAAGGCCCTGAAAGGTTAATACAAGGGTTATCCTTACCTTGCAGAGATTTAGAGCTTAAAGGATGCTGTAAGTGCTCCGTTACACAGCTAAGAAACAAACCCTGTTACCCGGTTACTTTTGGCGAAAACGATACGTACCACCGCTTCTTACTTGTGCCGCACTGAATAATCGCAGCTTCTTCGCACATTATACTTAAAGCTGGCGTTACTGCGTCGAGATCTGAGCTTCTTACTCGAGTGAGGGCAACTATGTGTGAGTCGTGGATATTGCTGGACTCATTCTCTGGTGCCTTAGAAAAACAGTTTTAGAGGAATGTAAGCTTCGCTGCCTTCCCCCAGTAAGCTTTTGATCAGGCGCCCTGAATGAATGCTGCAGCAGAATCCAGTATTGAGCGGGATCTCGAGTCTTCTTCACGAACACAACTCTAAGAAAAGTCGCGCAAAGCTCGGTGTATTGCTCTCGTTATCCGTTTAAAGGGCAGTGGCTCCAGCAGCACCTATGAGGCTTCGTGCTGACGTGGCATCATGAAGTGCGCTTATACGTGCACCCAAAGTCCCCTGCTGAAAGGGCTCGTTAGCTGGCTTCTTCTTTGTTTTGGAACTCCGTGGCGCATTAAAAAAGGGTATGTGTGTTTTTATTTGTGACAGCACTCATACGTTTCTGCATACAGCGTCTGCACAGAGACATTATGTGAAAACTAAACATTGTGCCAGATTTGCTTGTCTGGTTGTGTTTGATAACTTCCAGTAAACAGCACATCTCCAAACAAGACTTTGTTAATTTAAAAATCCAGACGTATCGGAGCTGGCTCGGCTACTTCTGCAAGGGTGACAGGGGCTGTTGGCTTGCGTTTCTATGTGCTCCCAACTATATACTTATAGATGCAAGCCAACAGCCCCCTGTCACCCCTGAAGTAGGAACCGAGCCGGCTTCGAAACGACGGGGTTTGGAATTAAAAGTGTTTGTTCTTGATGTCTCGCAGTTTGCTAGAAGGGGCATTAAGTCTACGGACTTGACATGTACAACGATTAGCAATCTTGAGGCAAACCATCGAGCGCTTAAGAAATAAAAGAAGAAAAAAAAAATGCAGAAACTGCAGCCATCACCAGCACAGTGATGAATGTGACAACCTTTGCCACAGTCAGGTGCGGCGCTGGCTAACTCTCAAGGTTATAGTTACATATATTTGCTCGTAAGCAACCACTGCAAGCAGATGGGGAGAAGTTAGGTTTTGGTAGCGACTGCTGTCGTGTGATTCCACGCAATATCGTTCAAGTGTTTTCAGCTCAGCGATCGACAGTTTTTCAAAATATTTGGCAGACAATACGCCTGTGCTTTCTTTGTTATCAACCTATGCTTCTTTCGTTCACCTTTCTAAAGCAACCTAGCCAGCCTCGCGATGGAGGCGCGGCATCTGTAAAAAAATATTATCACTGAGCTCCAGCAGATTTCACGGCACAGAAGGTGGAACGAATTTCAAGATAAAAGTGCCGCTACGCGCGTTGACTTATTTTGACTGGTATGCGAAAGCGCGGGTTAGATGCTGCGACTCAAACATGTTAATGTTAACCAGAATAACCAAGCCTTGTGCATAACAAAGGGTTTTTATTTCGTCAATTTTTTTGGCGGTGGCTGCAGCAAATTCTCTTAGAGGTGTAAAAAGAAAAAAAAAAAGGTCGCGCACGCACTCATGCACACACATAAGCGCGCGAAAGAACGAAAAGGGGGCACATACCTTAGAGAGTCGGTTCTTGTCGAACTGACTGAGGAGGCATCCAAGACCAAGACCAACGCAAAAAGAGCCGAGGTGCGTGTATGGCTTGTGGTATATCCACGTAGACAATCGCTCAACTTCCCTGAAAGTGAGTAAAAAACGGGGTTGCAAGGATGCGCGTGCACTCGTGGAAAAAAAAAAAAAGGAAGTGCGAACAGCTCATTCTTTAGAAAGTGCCAGCAAAAGTGACAGTGCTTATCAATCGAAAATACTGAAGTTCCTGGAATGGACAAGAACATTGCTCATGTTTCGAAAAAACTTCTATGCCAACGTGAATCAGATTATGATCTTTGTCGTGCTTTTTAAGAAATGTAACAGAACGCTATGGCGACACGTACGAGGTCTGTTAGAAAAGTATCCGACCTTTGGCCGTTAAAAAAAAACTTGCATAGCTGGAGCGTTGCAAACCTAGTCATCTTTAAAGTAGTCTACTTGGGACTCCACACACTTCTCCCAGCGGTGCTGCCATTGTGGGAAGTATTCCGAAAAGGCCCTTTTCGGAACGGAGTTTAGCTCAGCTGTCGTTGCAGCCATAATGTCCTTCCTTGTCTGAAATCGCGCTCCTTTCAATGGCCTTTTGATTTTGGGAACCAGCCAGAAATCGCACGGGCCATATCAGGACAGTAAGGAGTCTGTTGAACTACAGGAGTCTGGTTTTTCACCAAAAAATCTGATTCGAGTGCGAGGAATGTGCAGGAGCATTGGCGCGATGGGTGCGCCAATTTCCTGTTGACCTCAGCTCCGGGTTCTTGCGCCGCACAGCATCACGTAGGCAACGGAGGACATCCCTGTAGTACTCTTTGGTCATTGTTTGACCCTGTAGAGTGCGTACTCGTGGTCTTCCACACAGAGGGTGTCAAAGAAAGCAGTCAGCATCACTTTCACATTGCTGCGCAATTGGCGGGCCTTCTTAAGTCTTGGTGACGTGGAATGCTTCCACTCTGACGACTGGGATCTGGTTTCCGGGTCGTACCTGTACACCCAAGACTCGTCACTAGTGATTATGATGTTGATGAAGTCGGGGTCACTGTTTGCGGAATCCAGCATGTCCTGTGAGACTTCAACACGAAGCTGCTTTGGCTCCACCGTGAGCAGCTTCGGCACGAATTTCGCCGCAACTCTCTCCATGGCCAAATCTTCGGTGATAATGGAATGTGCGGAGAAATTGCTCATGTCCACCTCTTCCTCAATTTCTCGGATAGTCACGCGACAGTCCCGCATCACCATGGCGTTCAGTTCGGCAATGACCTGGTCATTTTGGCATGTTGATGGCCGATTGGAGCGTGGCTCGTTCTCCACCGATGTGCGGCCATCTTTAAAAGAATTGTAACACTGCTTAAACTGTGTGCTGCTCAGAGCATCTTCACCGAAAGCCGTCTGAATATTTCGAATGGTTTCCACTCGGCTGTCGCCAAGTTTATGGCAAAATTTGTTGCAGTAGCGCTGCTCCTTTCACTCCGCCATTTTCCTTGCAATAAAAAACCGACGGGAGCACTGCACACTGCCTCACTCAAACGCTGCTTCCCAGCGACTGACGCTATCGGCAGGCGGGAAAAAATTCATGCATGCGCATGAAGGTTCAAGGTCGCCTGTTGCAAGCGCGCTTGTCTCATATCCATTAGGTGTTCGCAAAAAAAAAATAAAGTCGGATACTTTTCTAACAGACTTCGTATACTCTGCAAAGGCCGTATATCGTATATAGAACTTACAACTTTTATTTGGCACAGATGGTAACGGCGCATAAATTTTATATTGTAAAATAGTATTATTAAAATTATTATTTACTATATTACTGGAATTCCAAGAGACGATGCAGCTAAAAGCAGCTGCAGGTGGCATGTTTGCTGACAAGCTCTTATACTGCAGTTTTCGATATCTCGGGAACAGGAAAACAGCTTTTCGGGCAGCTTTCCTTTGTACCCCGAAAGCCTGAATTGTGTTCAAGTATTTAGTTTCACGTTCAGTGTTTTTACAGTGACGTTATCTTGTTTTATCCATGGTAGTAATAAAAATCCTCCCTGTGCAGCAGTTTCTGCGCGGGCAGTAACGATGTAACCAATGTGGACATGATTCGACTTGTTAGTTGGTGGTTTGCTATCAGTTTTTGCTTGACTGCATGATGAAATAACGCTAGGGTAGAGAGCTTTCATAATTAGAGAGTGTGTTCAGAGCTCCGCGGAAGTGATAACTGCCAATTACATGATATCCGGCAACGCCACTCCTTAATCATAAGGTTGCACTGAATAAAGTAAGACAGTAGTAATATTGCACAGATTAAATAAACGGCCCAGGGACCACCCGTACACGGCATCATCCAGTCATTCAAGACGACGACAGAGGCAGGGCCGTTTTACACGTGTTTTAGACCGAGACAACTTTAAAAATGAGTTTTTGTTCCCATGTAGATAAATTAATCAAGGAACACTCAACACCAACATATCAACGACGTTCAAATGGCTATTAATTTTAGGTGCTGCATACAATTCTCCCCAAATCCATACTTAAGCAAACACTGACCGGCCTGCGTTATGAACCACAATGGTAACAAATAGCGCCAACTGTGATATCTGTGTGAAGGAAAAGAACATGTGTACAAGATGCCTGTTAAGAAATCTGTCAGTATTGCAGAACCAGAAAGCTTTCATGCGATTAAGTGACAATTAAAAATGCGTTTACCACCATTAGTTACCACAACACAAGCACGTAATATCTGCATCTGGATCAGCTTTGTGGTACCTGTAATTAGGCTCAAAGATGCTTCCCGGGGGCAAGTCCTTGGCGAAGGTGATGGCTCCTGTGACCACACAGCCAGCGAGCGCAAAACCGAGAACGCTGCAGTAGCCGATTTTCGCATTCCTGCAAAATTGTCGAAAAGGCACGGGTTCACGAAGTACTATTTTTTGCGTCTTATGGCGACTAAAGCTCAAAAGGCTCCAAAGCTTAACAGCTTACCATCGACTACGGGCGAACAGGGGAGGGTAGTTAAAAAAAATGGGATGCTGAAGTTTGTTGCTTTTCGCTGTTTTGGCTCTCAAATTTCCGTCACAGCACGAGTTTTGAACTAATTTTTGGATTATGTCGCAGGCATATAAAACCGCTTTTGGCGGAGTGCCAGGAAAAGCGCTCATAATGGCGCTGTGTCACCGAACGCAGGCTGCCGTGTTTATCTGCTCTATTATGCCGGTCATTTGCAGTAGGATGCCGCGTAATTGGGACTAAAGGTGACAATAATAAGCCGCTCTGATCAGCAGGTTGGTCTAGGTTGGAGAAAACAAGAGAAGCAGGGTGTTTATGGCCAAGTATAGTTACCATTAATAGATCACTAATGAGAACAGCACGCCTACCCCTCCGAACCTCCGTCGAAGTTAGATCGCAAATCTAAAATCGCAGTTAATTTCAGAACAGCGCTCCCATTGTCTTCAGTTCATCTTGCATATCCCTAGCATCGGGCTCAAAACAAAGATGAACGGAAAGCTGAACCATGCCAGCATGATGCAGTCGCGATTAAGTTTACAAGTGGAGAGCCACAGCACTGGAAAATTCTAACTGGTTTCTGTCCAGAAACGCGCACAACTTTCACACGTGTTTGTGGCTTTGGTGCACGCTTGTACTCAAGAATTGAGAGCTATAGTCTCTCTGAAGATAGCCAGCAAATCTCCGTTAAGAATACCAAAGTGCATAAACCTTCCCGGTGCTAAGGGATGCTTTGTGCGATTCACAAAAGAATAGAGGTGCTTGGGAGTTCTTTCGTTTTTCACGCAGCGAGGGTCTTGACTCACGGTTGTTATCTAGCGAATTGCAGGTGTGCTTCTTTAGATCTTCACCTCTCTCTTCTGTTCACATCGTCGTCCAACATATCTTTTTTTCTTTCTTACCCATGGCACACAAAGCTGCCAGAGGACTTTAACTCATGCCGCCCATCTGCCTGCCTTTACAATTAAACCTCTCTCGCTTGAAAGAAAAGTGTTCTTTGTCATTATTTGCTCTGTTCACGTTATTTCAGGTCGCAAAAAGCAAAGAGAGAGTGTATGCATGATAGAGAGGGAAACTTATTGAAAGAAAACTGCAGACGTTATTCCACTTACAGAACATGACTAGATAGGCCTTACCTTTTGATGACGATGAGGAAGATGAGTCCAATGACAGTATATTGAAACACCGTGGCTGGATACCAGGTCACAAATAGGCACTGCAAGAAAATTAAATGTTGTGAAAATATGATCTCAGGTTGATGCCCCGTTTCGCGGACAGCATTGCTCGCTCCTTTCACAAAAGTCCAGAAACATCAGAACTCTGACAGGCTAAAACTACACCGTATCAACTATTTACAGCATGGGCCAGTAAAGAGCTTGATGTCGTCCACTCTAGCACACGTGCGGTAGAAATGCGTAGACATGTTTTCACTCCTAGTGATTGTTACTTGGAACCAGAATGAACTGTTACTGGGCAGAGCACGTTCCAGTGGCCGACACTTAAGTGCAACAATCTCGAAAACACAATTTTCTTGGTGAAAAAATTCGTGTGGTAAATAGATGCAAACCCTGAACAACGCCTTTTATGATCACCATGTACGGAATACTGTAGCAAAATTAAAGGAAAGATCAAATCTATGTCGGACATCGAAAGTGTTGTAGGGGTTGACAAGGTAAGTTGTTGAGCGAGTTGGTTCCGATATTGCATGACTACAGCACAACGAACGGGACAAGAAGAAGGACGCAGGCAGAGATACAACACAGCGCTGTGTTGTGTCCCTACCTGTGTCCTTCTTCTTGTCCCGTTCGTTACGCTGCAGTCATGGAATATGGGTTGTAGGGATTACCAGAGTTAAATGAGAAAGCCACTGGATAACTTCCTGATATCTTAGCCCCAGTGTCACTGACCTTGAACCGTTGATATTATAGAGTGATAGCCAGGGGAAACTCGGAATGAGTGGTTGCTTTTTTATCCACTAGCGCAGTCAACGGTCGCAAGATGAAATCACGCAGCATACTGTTGTCCCGCATCCAGAGCCTGATTCAAGGTGTGTTCTCACCATGCGGTCTGCGCTCCAGAGGTTGCTGATGTAGAAGATATTGGTCCACCAGGCAGCCGAGCATCGCTCGATCTCTGCGCCCGCGTAGTCCTCCCAGAAGGGCCCATTGTTCGTCAGCGGCAGCAGCAGGAGCACGCTCAGCACGGCCAGGAAAGGCGGCGTCATTCTGTGCCCGCATACACAAGCCTTTAACCAATAGCCTCTGCCGTATTTTGTATAGTGCGTCACCTCCTACAGACAATATCAGTTACGCTCAAATGGGGCTGTCAGCTTGAAATATCGAAGTGTTCATACAACAGAGTTTTAGCATAGCATAGAGCGGCCGCCAATCGCCAACGCGCATGCGCAGGTGGCCCCAAATGTCCAAGTGCAGGCAAGCTGCGGGTGCGCTTGACTCCTCGGGGCCGTATGCGCATGCGCATTGGTAGCTGGCGGCTGGTGCCCGCGGTAAGCGGTGACAATGGCCGCTACTGTTACCGCTACGGCTACGGTCGGGCTCTGGTTTCAGGTGCAAAACGGTAAAGGTAGAACGGTTGCAGGTTAATTGGAGAGATATGGGAGAGGCCTTTGGGCTGCAGTGATGATGACTTATGATGACGATGACAATGTTACGATACAAATATTTTTTTCAGTGCTTCACTCGGCTGCAGTGACTTCACATTGTTCCACATATCATACAACAGTGCAAGATAATTCTGCCGTTTGCAGAGCGGCAGACAACACCGCGACTTAGGCCGAAGCGCTATCATGCCTTCCCCACCCATCGAAGATAATCGAAAGCGGCACAGTGAGGAGAGCGTCAGGTATCGGGGTAAGCAATCAGGCCGACCTGAGGCTACTTTCTCCGCAGAGTGTCGAACCAGATGGTGTTTCAAAAAATTTAAGAGCATTCTAGCGGGAACGAATGCCTGGCTTTAGTATTAACTTGAGAGACCTAAACCAAATGATGAAAACTTCCTAGATGAAGTAGGGAATTAATTAATCCAAAGTAATAAATACGATTCCCTCTAATTTCCTCACTGACTTAATAGCACACTCTGAGTGATCACGGGTTATATCCTGTTGCAATGCCGATTATGCGCACAACGAATTTTCTACGATAATCAAGAAAAGGATGACCTCTTTCAGATTTATCGTTTCATGCCTCTATAACAATTCGTCGCAAAAGAACCCATGGCTATCACACAGCTTGTTTAACTGTTTACGACGGAAAGAAAAACCTGTACAAAAAAAAACTAACGAACAACCATTTAACTTCTCACTAATTAGACGATACAAGAAATGCAGCAGCAAGTTCGTCCTCCTTCTTAAGAATACAAAAAGAAGCTACTATAAAAAGAGATGCTACAATACAGTGACAACTTATGCCGATAATGGCGTATACTGAATTATTTTCTTAACAATACAAATTCCCCTGATGCCATCAATAAAATAAAGTAGAGTGACAGCATGTTTATTAAAGCGAATGGCATTGCTAACGCCTTCTGCTCGTTTTTCGCCAGTTCACCATTTACTTCTTCGACACCTACTGATATCCTGCGGCTTGTGTCAGAAAATTTTTTTTTCCAGGTTTTTAAAAAGGAAAACCGGGCACTAATAACTAACTACAGGCCAATTTCTATTCTACCATTCTTCAGTAAGGTTATCGAAAAACTGATCGAGATGGGCCTTTCTAACTTCCTTAAGAAACACACTTTATCAATTCAAAAACAATTCGGTTTTCGGTTAGGTTTTTTAATTAATCTCGAACTAATTGCTCTGATGGACAAGTTGAAAACGGAAATCAATCGAAGTATTTACATAGAGTTCTGTTTTTGTTGATTTACTAAACCATTTAATTGCATTAACCATCATTGATTTCTAAAAAACTGGCTTCTTATGGTGTATCCAATAATGCCCGAGAGTTAATGCGCAGCTATTTGTTCATATCCAGAAATTTTGGACAAGTGCATTTTTCAACGGGAAATTGCTTACGACCGCAAGATTTCGCATATCTTAAGAGTGCACCATATCAATAAATATATCTGCAGACCCTCCCTCCGTACGATGACAGTTTTTTTTCCTATTTACTGTCAATAAAGCACCGCATTGGTTTCTTATAGCAGCCTTATCTACTCCGTGCAAGCGCAGGACGAACTTTAAAAGCAAGGTCTTGCTAAGCGTCTGGACATTACACCATTCCCATTGATGTGTTCATAACAGAATTTTATAATATTTTACAGCAGCCTCACAATTAACAGTGATGTCCAAAAAGGCTGGACTTGAAACCGTGAGCAGGCAATTACCATATCTGGTGTACCTTAAGACACTCGCAATACTAACATGGTTGTACCGCAGGAATGAATTCTCGAATCCCTTATATTTCTTGTATATATGATCGTCGGCTTAATTGTCTAAGTCGTTCGAGAGAATGTCTTTGCGTAGATGCTACTACCATCTTCACATCTCATGACTCAATCAATGAGTTAAAAGTGGAGGTTAATCTTAGCCTTAAACATATCAGCACATAGTCTCGAAATAGTTATCTGCACATTAGCCCGTCTAAAAGTAAATTTATAATATTTAGCTCAAAAACTAAATCTATGATTAGTAGTAATCCAGCATAGACAGACAAGCATTCGTTATGCCTAACGGCCAATGCACATTCCTAGGTATTCAAGTGGATATTTTTAAAATTTAATCATCACGTCAATACGTTAAAAAAGAAGACTGCTTACAGAATGCGAGTGCTTCTTAGTGCCAGTTAACATATACACCTGCCAACACTTTAGTAAGTACACTTTCGTTCATAATCACTTTAATTATTGTATCACATCTTGGAGCCATACCCATAATTCCAATTTTGTTTATTTATTTATTAATTCATTCAATACTGCCAGCCGGCTTTTGGTGGCCAAGGCAGGAGTGGGGATGCAATTGCGCAGTGCTTTGTCAACGAAAAAAAAGCCCTGCTGATACATTTTCAAAATCAAGCAGTTCGAATTATAAAATTCAGCCCATGTAATACACATGTTACTCCAATTTTTCACATTCTAATCATTATTCTGCCTTCAAAGCGTATCGCATTTAGTTATTCATTGTAACTCGCCGATTAGTCAATAATCGAAACTTTTTCGACATCATTAATAAAACGATCCTTTTAGCACTAAGATTACGTGATCTTCCCACCAAAATAACTTCTTACTAGCAATAATTCGAACTAGCTACGGAATACAGACGGTTGGTTTTCTTGCCATTACCAGTGTCCATTCATAGAACGGCAAACTTACTCGCCTTCAAAAAACCTTCACAAAATGTTTATTTTACAACAAGTTCATATTAGCCCTTGTTTGCAGTGCTCATACGACATTTGTTTTTGCCCTTGTTTACGCTGTGGGTTCCTATATTGTGTACGCATGATGCTTATATTTCCTTCCTTAACGTATGCTGTTCAGTTGTTCGGATATGCAAGTAATCTTATCCATTTAAATGTTGCAACCAAATATTTCTTTGTCGCTTTGCTGCGTTTTGAAATTTAAGCTAAATCCCAGATAACCACTTACGTCCTTTGAACATCCTAAGAATGCCTAGTGCTGGATAATGTGTACTTCTTATAGACATCCCAATTAGTGCACGGAATGCACCGGAGATGTTCCATAGATCATCAGAAATGCATCGGTACCTCTAGCATAGGATGTGCATTAGATCAAATGGTTGGATATTTGTCGCATCCAGGGGATATCCATGATCATATAATTTTCTTCTAATGGATATCCTAATTTGTCCATGGAACACACTGAACATATTCTATAGATCACCAAAAGTGCTTCTTTACCCCTAGTAATGGATGTGCACTAGACCTTGCAGTTGGATATTTGTCGCATCCACTGGATGGCCACAAAAGCTACATAGCCAGCATTGCAGAGCAGCAATCGAGAGCTGCTGAAGCATAATACAGCCCTCTTACAGCAATACAGCAGGTGCTTGCAATCAAGTGTGTGCACTAAAGCAAGGAAGGAAAAATTAATGACCTTTGTAACAGAACTGCACCATTTTAAAAAAACGATGACAAGTTACTTAGCATCAGTGCTTTTTATTTAGAATATCTGCATCAGAAAAGTCATAACAAACAAATCTAGCACAGGGTGGCAAAAATGTCCTAATAAATGAAATTAGAATATGCTGTGACTCTTTTTCAGCTTCAGATGTTCACAAGTAGTCTTTCTACAATTCTTGACAGACTTGTCGTATAGCTCTTGTCACTTACAATGCTAAGCAACTTAGAGTGCATCGTGTTTCAGACACTGTTAGGGATCGTTAAGCCTCTGCCGATCCAATAAGGAGTTAGTGCCGACTGCTGGTACCTGTCACCATAATTACCTAAGTAGGAGGGGAGACAATCTGCAGACAGGCTTTCATGGAATCACCGAAGCCAATAATTAAGGAGTAATTAAGTTTAGGAAATGAAAAGTGTGCGAACGCTGAGGTTGAAGGCGTAGCACGTACGTGAGTGTAATCTGCATGCGTCTCGCGCTCTGCTCAAGTAGCTCAAGGTCAACAGGTCACAGAACCGTCACTACGTCTTGGTTGCATCACAAACAATGGCAATGTTTCGCATTATCAATGTTTTGCATTATCGCCAAAAAGCTCTGAGTAATTGCCGATGGAAGAAAACTTTAATAAATTCATTCCATGGAGCACGTCTTAGGATTCAGGCTTTTCTTATATGTTCGAATGTGGCACTGAAGCCACCGAAGATATATGGCACGTCCAATGTCCGCGTTTGGTGGACATTAACCTACTTTGCACATCTATTGTTCACGCTTGGTGGACATGCACGAGATCATATATTAGGCATCTAGTGTCCATGCTTCGTGGACGTGCTCTAGATTTAAAAAACAATCATATTATTGACGTCCTATAGACGTCTAGCGCATCCAAACGTGCCGGTGATCCTTATGATGCACATCTAATGGACGTCCCTTTTAGGACATGACGTTTGGATCTTTCCGGTACGTCGAATGGATATTTGTGGTTCACTGGGATACAATTACTAACGAGAGGTCCGCCGCAGTGGTCAACTCTGGGAGCTCGTTCTATATACCACTCCACTATATACTGTAGTTTCTTTTGATGAATATAATAGCGTGCGACCTGCCTTTCCTATCTTGCCCTCCCTCTCTTGTCCGTGTATTTTTGCGCTAGTTAAAATGCATATCTATGTCATAGCTCCACAGGCGGCATTTACATACCTGTCATATTTTTAATTATCTCTTTTAGTGATTGCGCGTGATCCCAGAGGAACGTAAAAAATACTAACAGGGGCTAGTTTATATTACTTCTCAGCGAGTATTAAGTGACGGCTCCCTTCTGTGATTATTTTCTATTTTTCCGCAATATGATATATTACGATCCTGTAGTAAGGTTGGCTTTGAACAAAGTTTAGCTGAGCAGTTCACAAGGCTGTACGATCGAATTACATTTTAAGAACACTTTTGAATTGTAGACTCGCTTGAACCTTTTCATATACCGCACGGTGCACGTTTCCCGTCCCCGCCAACCATGAACTCCTCCATGCCGCCGACGCTCAACCGACTTGTGGTTCCAAGCCTTGTGCATAGATGGTGCTACCAGTCAGCTCCAGACAGGTTTCATGTGTTACCGCGTTCTTTGAATTGCGCTCCGGGAAAGCTTTGAGTAACTCGCACGTAGTACGAAATCTACTGCAGAGCAGTAAAGGATGAAATAGGGAAAATAAACCCGCGCAAGAACCTGAAGATTTGGCAACAGTGGGAGCTAAGTAAACAATCTTTAAAAATCAAAGCAATAGAAAGGGCGACATGTATCCGTTATAAGGAAAAACAAGACGAAGTTGAGCTAAGGGCACTGCTTCAAACGCTGATGAAGCAGGAATGCAAATAGCCTGGGAAATGAATAGAAGATGTCAGGAAAACAAAACAAAAGATAGAGCTTATAGAAGAACGGCGTTATCGCGGAGCACTAGTGAGGGCAAGGGCGGAAGACACAGCTGCTGGCGAAGCGCCATCGAAACGTGCTCTTGGTCTAGAAAAAGCGCGCGCTGAAAGAAATCACATCGATAAAATAGAATGGGGGGTATCTTATCGGCAGACACTGACCACATCAAAGAAGCCTTTAATGAATACTACCAGAGGCTTTTTTCATCGACTCCTGTAGACGCAGTAGCCTTTACGCATCAGTTTCTTGGTGCAATGCCACGGCTTGACGAAGAAAGCAAAAAGAAAATGGAACTGGCAATAACTCACAGCGAGGTAGAGCACGCGATAGATCAGTTAAACCTAGGAAAATCACCAGGACCAGATGGATTCAGTGCGGCATTTTATAAAGAATTTAAGCACCAAATTGCCCCAGTGCTGTGTACAATTTTCAATGAAGCCTATGAAATAAATGTATTGCCTCCGTCTTTTGGGATCTCCCATACAGTGCTCATACCTAAAACGGATGATATAGAGAAATTACAATTGGTTACAGCGTATCGACCCATAGCACTCACTAATGTGGACTACAAAATTTTTATGAAGGTACTGGCGCGTAGACTGCAGACAGTGATATCGGATATTGTTGGACCCCACCAGACATGTGGAATCAAAGGGCGCTCAATTTTTTCCAACATTCACAAAGCGCGCAGTGTGCTTGAAAGCTGCGACGACATCAATGGGCGAGTAGCGATGCTTCAGATTGATCTCGAAAAGGCATTTGATTGTGTTTCCCATGAAATTTTGTTTACCGTTTTAGACCATGTGAACGTCGGTTCAGTTATCCGTAAGGGTGTAGCCCTGGCGTATCGAAACTGCACGACGAGACTGATTGTTAACAAGAGTCCGGGGGCCCCCATTAGCGTGCAGCGTTCTGTGCGCCAGGGCTGCCCCCTCAACCCTCTCTTGTTTTGTATTTACATCGAAACGCTGTGCATGAAAATCATAGAAAACAATAGTATTAATGGCTTTAGGTTACAAGCAGCTGAAGTTAAGCTGCTGGCCTATGCAGATGACGTTGCAGTATTTACGGTTGATCAGGGGAGCATAACTGAAGCTGTCGGGTGTGTACGCGCGTTCAGTGAAGTCACAGGTAGCGGGGTTAACTGGTCCAAGTGCCTTGGGCTCTGGCATGGATGGTGGCCATCCCACCCGGACCATTTCGCCAACGTACCGTGGGCGACGACCCCGGGCAAGTATTTGGGCGTTCCGCTCGATGCTTATCGCGATAGCGAGGAGTATTGGAAAGAGCAAACTAAAGACGTACGTGACCGAGATGGGAAATGGAAAGGCACCAGCCTTTCAATTTTCGCCAGAGCTACAGTCTGCAATCTTTTTTTTTATTAGCAAACTCTGGTATGTGATGCAGGTTTTGCATTGCTCGCGTGTGAACGTTCAGAAGCTACACAGGATTTTTGCAGTTTTCATATGGGCGTCCGAATGGGAACGTTGTAGCAGAACGAACCTGTTCCGGCGGGTAAAAGACGGGGGGCTAGGGCTAGGGCACCTCTTTTTAAGGCAGCTGGTGAGCCGTTTTTTGTTTTTTCGCGATGTCACAGACCCGTTCTTGCGCACCGTGTGCCAAGTGAAGCTGCGGCGATTGCTGCCGGAGTTTGTGGTATCCACAGATGAGCTCTCTGGTGGAACTTTTGGTTACTACAAAGAGACTGTAGCAAGCGTTCGGTTTCTTTCGGCACGTTTTTCCACCGATTATTTGTGGAAAAGTAAAAGGGAAAAGTTGTACAATGATCTTTGTGATATTGTTTTCCCAGAGCCCATGTACAGGGCCTTGTACAGTGGAGGCCCGGGAGGGGATGTTTTAAAAAGGGTGAAGAAAATGCAGGTGCCACCAGGAGTAAAGACTTTCTTTTTTAAGTTACACACCGGGACGTTACCAGTAAAAAAGTTTCTAGAGGGAAAGGATTTCTTTTTACCGTGGGGATCGAACTGCTTAATTTGTAAACAGCCTGAAACAATAGACCATGTTTTTTTGCATTGCTGGGAAGGGGTTTATTTTTGGGACGTGTTACAAAGGACCATAAAGAAAGAGCTACCACTTGACGCGCACGGAATTCGCTATTTAAGCACTGATAATGAGGATGGGGCACCTTTTGATCTCATAATGCTCTTGGGCCTCCACTGTATATGGCGGTCCAGAATGGCAGGCTACCATTGTGACAAAGACGCACGACCGGCCCGAATTTATTTTCGGGAAAGCATGGACTGGTTTCTTGCAATCCAAAAAACAGCTGCGGAGCCTCCCGAGTGGCTCTCAAGACTAGAGCCGTTGTGTATGTTGCGGGAGTTTTAAGCTGACGAAGCCAGTCTCGTGCTGGCTGACCACGACAGTGTCGTATGTATATAGCGTTATGTCTATTTTTGTTGTGCAATGTCATGAGCCAAATCCAGGCAATAAAGAAAAAAAAACGGTGAAAGAAGTTTAATGTCATAGTACACACGTGAAGCTGCTTACTTTATCAGTGAAAAATAAAAACAAGAAAGAACAGATGAAAGGCTCTCCAAAGCTTTACAATCCCTCACTATCATCAGCGCTGGATACGGGAGTATTTTTCTTTCTCAATTCTCAAAACAAGGCTCAGCTTCCTGAGCGGTTTTGTATACAGCCCACCGACAAGGGAGATAAGTTACTGGCCTGAAAAGCTGTCGCCGACCGTCACTGTTAACTTCAGAAACGCTGGTTTCTGCTTCTTGTTTTAGCTGATAATTTATTCCTCTGGCTGTAATATTTATGCATTTTTGTTGCTACATTTGTATGACTGATTTTGTTGCCAGGCGCTAGTGCTCGAAGCTCGCAAATTGAACTCAGCTTACGTTGCTGCCCACCGGCATCGCGGCAGTCTGCTAGTCTCTCAGTTTTGGCCCAGTCGGACCGCGGGATTTCTATATACGGGCCCTTCCGGGAAGCTTCGCATGTGGCATGATGAAAAAGCTGCGATTGTGGATGCATACACTTACCGAAAGTATTTTTGTAGTAGAATGCTGAAGACCGATTTGTAAGAGTACAGCTCGCACTTGTACGCCAGGAACAGGCCACTGAAATGAAAAAAAAGCGGTATTGTTACCTAAAAAAAATAAAAGAAAGGATGGCGTACAAACCCGCAGACAATAATGAATTAAGTGGAAAATTCCAGAAACGAGAACAAGTTCACTGTTCTCAAACAAGAGGACAAGCTTTCAAGCTCCCAAACAAAAAAAAGTTTATGGTTTATGGGGTTTAACGTCCCAAAGCGACTCAGGCTATGAGGGACGATGTAGTGAAGGGTTCCCGAAAATTCAGACCACCTGGGGTTCTATTTAACGTGCGCTGACATGGCACAGTTCACGGGCCTCGCATTTCGCTTCCATCGAAATGCCACTGCCGCGGACGGGATAGAACCCGCGTCTTTTGGGTCAGCAACCGGGCATCGTAATCATTGAGCCACTGCGGCGGCTCCCAAACAAAGAAAACCCATAGCATGAGAGTGTGTCTAAGCATGTGGACTGTGGTTCCCTGACAGGGGACATGTAACCTGTATTCAGCGACTATTTTTTGCAAGTTTGTTTGCACCTGTGCCTTCTCAGTGCAAACTTTTAAATGCTTTTCTTGCCGCAGAAAAAGCCTCATGGCAGTTTTTAATCTTAGACGCATTAATAGAGAAGCATTTGGTCTTGAAACATTAAGCAGCGTGAAAAACAAGATATACGAACAAGCATAGAGACGGCAGAACACTGTGCTATCGACTGTATTTTTCTGCGTCATCCTTGTTTTCGCGAAGTTTAATGTTTCAAGATGGATAACCGACTAGCCAACACCAAGGTATTAAGCCTCTGGTTCTTGAAAGCTAACTGCTGCCATGTTGGCAATTAACGGACAAAGATAAACTTATACAAAGATGAATGGGTGCAGGCGTGTACGAGGGGTTTTGTTGCACCATAAAAGATTTCCCCACAATGAGAACTTGAATTATAGCTTGAACAGACTCCCATCTCCGTACAGTTCATCTCTGAAGTGAAAAAATGGCTGAGGCTTAACTTGGTTAAGCCTGGAGAATGCATCATCGTGTCGCGTAATTTGGAGGCGCACAACCACAGCGACGGCGCGAGGTGGGCCCCCGTTTCTCCACTGTCGTGACGTCATCGTGTCACGTGGTGTGACGTCATGTATCACGTGATTTGGAGGCGCACAACCACAGCGACGGCGCGAGGTGGGCTCCCGTTTCTCCACTGTCGTGACGTCATCGTGTCACGTGGTGTGACGTCATCGTGTCACGTGTTTGGAGGCGCACAACCACAGCGACGGCGCGAGGTGGGCCCCCGTTTCTCCACTGTCGTGACGACATCGTGTCACGTGGTGTGACGTCATGTATCACGTGATTTGGAGGCGCACAACCACAGCGACGGCGCGAGGTGGGCCCCCGTTTCTCCACTGTCGTGACGACATCGTGTCACGTGGTGTGACGTCATGTATCACGTGATTTGGAGGCGCACAACCACAGCGACGGCGCGAGGTGGGCCCCCGTTTCTCTACTGTCGTGACGTCATCGTGTCACGTGGTGTGGCGTCATGTATCACGTGATTTGGAGGCGCATAACCACGGTGAAGGGCTGAAGTGGTAGCTAAAGTAGTATGCTTCGCATAAAAAAAAATTCATATTTTTCAGGACGCGTTCCTTTTACTACTAACTGCAGTGATCAGTGAACAATGCGAATAGGAAACGTCGGCGCCATGCCATTTTAACTAATCACTGCCGTACAGCTATTCATCTGTGCAGTTGCGCATTGAAGATGCCTCGCCTTAGACGCTTTATGGTCACACGACTCGTCATGACATCCATATTCGCGTTCACTAACTCCGCTCACTGTCATGTGATTCTGCCCCCCGCTGCATCTGTTCCATTTGACTCCGGCATAGGAATGGGCCTTAAGAATGTTATTTTACATTGGGGTTCGGCCTCGGCATCTTCAATTCCTTAAGGCTGAAAGTTAAATTTTGAAAATGAGCACTTCTATCACATTCAGATGTCCGCGGCTCCTGTCCAGAAAACTAATTACGTCTTTACCTCCGTGGCTGGAAATGAAAGCGAAAAAAAAGGAAGCATTCCTTCCACTAAGAAAGTTTTACGTAAAAAACGAAAACCCTATTATGTCGCTGGTTACCGAATTTATCGAGTGCTGGTCCTTTGATCTGTCATGAATCTTAATTATGTCAGCTGTGGGAACAGGACCCCAAGATTTTGGTTTTTAGAAAGCGGAAAACTTGAGCTATAATGTTGTGCTCATTTTATGGTACGGTAAAGCGTTTATACGATGATATTTTGGTCTTGTTCTAAAGTTTGAAATTGATTTCGCAGAATTCCGTATTTTCTCGTCTCCATGTAATTTCTCTGTCACATTACTTCATTGTAGGTATTCAGCTCGTGGGCAGAAATAAATCGAATCCACCTAGGGTTTCCTTCGGCTGCGTAACACGATATGTTTCCGACTCAGTTCCACGCGTTATTGCAAAGTACGACTTTAGCTAAATGAGCGAATGATTATCGTTGGTAGCATTTGATGTGGTTATAGCTGTATGCTTATAGCTGTATGCTTATCAATCAAACATACCTGAAAACCTTATTTTCGCTGGCACTTTTTTGGGACGGAATAGCTGTCATAGGTGCAAGTTAAGCTTTTCAAGTAATTAATTTATTGAACTGTGTATATTTTACTTCTGTTTTCAGAGCAGAACTTGCGTTCACACTGCTTTTAATGTTCGATGTCCTGTATCTTTCTTTACTGTTTGTCTTTACTTTAGCATTACGTACCTCGTAAGGAAGAAAGTGTTGGCTGCCAGGGTGTAGTTCACGAAAGGCGAGAAAAGGATGTCATTCGAGATGCTGTCGTACGCTCTGAGCAGGCCACCTGCGATAAAGAGAGATAGAGAAGAGGAGAGAAGGCAGGGATGTTAATTAGAAGAGCTACACGCGGTAAAACAAAAACCAAGGATATGACCCCCTTGCAATTTTCGCTTCTTTTCTTAAGTTCAGAGCTATAAGGTGACGTGCGAATTACAACAAATAACAGCCAGTACACGGTGAGCACACATTAAAGGTGCACTAAAGAGGACTCTTAGTTCTTTTTTACCACGGGAACCCAATCTACACGCTCACAGCATTCTTAGAACTTCGAATTATTGTCGTGTGTGGCCGATTTCCCTATTAAACCGAATTAAACGATCCGGCTCCGGCCTTTACTTTTTGAACTCACCTCCTAAAGTAGCACGAGTTAGCCAACGCGTGCAGAGAATTTCAGACAGCCGCGTGACGACTTCGCTTTCACTTTTATTTAGTTGTTTTTTAGCTTTCCGTGAATAAATAGCTTCAGCCGCAGACAACATAGCCGCCAATTAGGCCCACGGAACTAAAAATACGCGTGGACTCTTTGCTTTTTGCGGATCACTCCGACGATGGCAGAGCGGCAAGCCGCCACGCGATTGGCTGAAAGGCACTCTATGCACTGGCTGACTCCTCCTACTTTGGGAGGTGAGTTAATAAAAAGAAATCAGGAACCGGGACGTTTAATTCTATTTAACAGGGAAATCGGCCAAACAAGACTGTAATTCAAAGCTTCTAAGAATGCTTGGAGCGTGTAGACGGAGTTGCACGGTAAAAAGACGAGCTCAGAATCTTCTTTAGTGCACCTTTAAACTTGTGAAAGAAAAAAGCAGCACACAGAGCCTTCCTTGCCTTTGCAATTTGTGTTCAGATAATGCAGAGAAGTTTCTTTATGAGTGACTGTTTTTGCATATTAAAGTTTCACACGAAATATATGTGCCGCAGTTAGTTTGGAATTGCTAAGAACCCCGTGCATAAGAACCCCGCCGTAAGAACCCCTTGCATATGAAGGATTTTTTACTTCCACATCTAGAATTTCTGGACAAGCATATTTTGTCAACATAAATTTGTTTATGGACGCAATTTTTTTCGCATATTGTAAGACTGCGCTGTAACAGTCAATAAATCCGCATCTCTCCATTTGTAGTTTTTCGCTATGCGAGATTTTTCTGCGCATACGGAGGTAGGCCAGACCCATCAGTGAGCTCGTAACAGTTTCTTACAACAATATACTGTTGTCTCACTACTAAAAATGATGTCCAAAAAAGTTGGACTGGATTAAAACCGAGATAGAGGAAGCCAGGGCTCCCAATCGGATTTCATTGTCATAGATGTTGAATATTCGCCAGGAAGAGGTTGGACGATGATCTCTGCTAGAAGATCGGTTTGGTCAGCCAAAATGCCGTAATTATTTTTTTTGTTAGCCGAATTAAACCTCTTTCAACGTAACGTTCATGTGCTTGGAGTTCGCCAAAGCGAACCCTCGGTCCTCTTTGTTGCTTACAGAACTGTACTGCAAGCTCCGGCTTCTGCGGGACGTTGGAAGGCCACATGCATATGTAGGCTCGCAAAGACGTATCACCACGCACACAGCTGAGATGTATTTACGTACGTTAGGACTGTGGAAAGCAAAGCAAGAGAAGACGGACGATGGAGTACACCTCGAACCCGATCAACTGAGAGGGAACTTTGGCGACGGATAAGAGAAACTTACTCACATCGCGGGTATTTTAGTTTTTTTAATGAATATTCTTCTGAGGTATGCAATACGGACATATATCTTAAAAAAAGATATTCGCGCGTCTGACAGTTAGTCACGCCTTCGTGACACTTGTTGTACTGAACGTCCACTTGGCTAAATGTCGTTGTCCTAAACATTCACTCAGCTAAATATTAATGCAATTTAACTGTAGAAATCATATTCATTTAATGAGCAGTACTTCCCACTCAAAAATAATATGTCCTAAAAACGCCGCGTATTGTACCGAGCTTTCAGATGGTGCTGCGGTTTTGTGCTCAATACAGCATTAAAAAAAGGCGAGCGAAAGGCTACTCCTTCGAAGGCAGTTTACCTTTATTGTACTTCCTGTACGGTTACTCATTCACTAATGAAAAAAAGTGGCATCAAGCAGCCATTGGCAAAAAAATGCACACAGAAACATAGCCACACAACCTTTCTCCCAAATAATGATTTAAAACTTGAGCTTTAGCCGCGTTCCTCATTTTTTCGTGCTTGCGACGTCTGCTGTCTCGAAAAGGCTGAAGTTGCAGCCTTGTCACGGTCTGCTTGAAGTCAGAATGACAGTCTTTCACTTATTTTTAGAGCAGTAACTTCAATGTGCCTTGCTGCAAAGGACGTACTACAGCCAACAGGCGACCAACAGCTGGTGCCACCTAGCGGCGCTTACAGAAAAATCTCTGAATCAAGCAACGCTTCGATCATCTTTTTTTTTTCTCTTGAGAATAAGAATAAAAAAAAACTAAGTATCGCGTTTTTATTTTATGCGGGATGCCTGTGAAAAAAGCACGCTCTGAAAATCTTGACGACCAAACATTAGGGGCGGGGTCAAAGAACAGGAAGCGCAACTTCTCGCTCACTGAACATGTGCGTGTTCTCGGTGAGGAAGTAGGTGTGTCCGCAGATGAGCCAAGCCATGCTGATTGCCTGCACGCCCTGCGCGGCACCCAGCTCCGGAGGCTCCACGGGATCCGTGAGACGGCGCAGGTTCCGAGCAAACGAGAACGACAGCAGGCAGTTGGTCAGGCACCCTGCGCGAGATGAGACGATGCTGAGGGATTCAGGCGGAAAACCTTCGACATAAGTTCTTAGAGGCAGCTATCAGTGGAGTACAAGGGTATCTTGTATCAAGGTATCTTGTACCTGGGTATGCAAGAGAACTCGATCGGTGATGGTGCAAAAAACACCTTCAGGATTTCCTCACTGCTCGCTTCGCTCGCTCGCTGTCCTTCAGTGATGATCCACAACAAAAAAATTTGATTAGTCCAAAACTTCCCTATTTCTAGAATTTTTTTTTTCCTGCAGCACTCTGGAATATCCAACACTTTAGAAAAAGCGAGAAAATTTTTGTTCTTAAAATTCCCAGAAAAACAATGTGAGACCATTTTCGAAAAATTTGGCTCCTAAAATTACCCCAAAAAGGAGTTCCCCAATGGAACATCACTGCTGACCTAACACTTTGGTCTCACATCTCTTCACTGCCTGAGAGTACAGTGCATTCACATCGCAAAAGAGTACTTCACAGCTTTTGGCTGCGCCGTTGTGTAAGCCTTGAGATAAACAAAGAACATATGACCTCCTTGGTGGGAGCTTAAATCTAAATTTAAAGTTATTTTGGTCTTAAAGGTGCATCAGTCAACTGAGACAAATACCGCAGCAGAAAACTTCAGCAGCTTGACAATCAGCATAAAGATTTCTCGTTCAAAAAACTTCACAGCGTCTGAAGCGTCCATCGACCCTAGTACTGACTGGATAAAAGTGTGCCATTAGAGGGTTCGTTTCTCTGCCTTCCACGAAAATTTGTTCTTGATTAAAGCTATCCGCAACCATTTGCCTAGGAGCCGTGCATGAAGCTACAAGTAGACATCCAGTGTGAACTAAAGGCGCATGTTAGAGGGGCTCTGAAACACCTTCTGAGGAAAGTACATAAATTCGCTCAGTCACTATATTCCCTCATCACGAACACCTGAGCAAAACAATACCATTTTACACGCCGCAGTGAACTCACAATCGCGTAAGAAAGTTGGCAAGTCCTTTCCGGCGGCTTTTTCATGCTCGCGCTCTCCTCCGTCGCAATCCCTTGCGTAATTCTGTTCAAAGATGGCTGTCAGCTAGATTTTTTTTAGGCGTCATGCGGCTACCATGGCCGAGGCCAGTCAGAGCCCCCCCCCCCCCCCCCCCCCCCCCTGGGGAATTCCCGCACGAGAAGCGCCGACTTTTAAGCGCACAAGTGACGAGAAGAGAGGGAAAGACGCTAATACGCTGAATTTGAAAGTTTGGCTACAGATAACTCAGCTTCTACAAAACGCACAAAAAAAAAACTCTTGCTGGAGGATATTGTCACATCCCAGGCATACCGCACCTTTTCGAGAACCCCTTTGAGAGCCCCTTTAAAGCATGTTATACAGTTGTGTGATCATTGTGGTACTTAAGAGGAGCATTTGCCTGTTTGCCACCTGTTTCACTGCTAAGTACTGTTCATACAAAGCTTTCAACCGAAGCCTTCAAAGGAAACCGTAAAAAAAATGCATTTTTTGCCGACCTGCACCAGGCAGCGCCTTCTGCGCGTTGTCTTCTACCCGCATGTCTAAGATGGTAGCCACCAGTATGACACCGACGAGGAGGCACAGGGTGATGCTGGAAAAGACAAACAGCAAGTGCACAAAAAAAAATGATTACTTGTTTCAATGGGTGCCATTTGCTTCCAAAACACGCGGCAGAAGCTGTTTCTTTTCGTGTCATGAAAGTAAGTGATATGCCGTCTTTGAGATGTTCGCACTTTGGAGCGGCGTGCAGAGTTTGAACCGCATCATAGGAAGGCGGAGTCCATAAAAGCTCTGTGACCCACTCACTCCTGCGGGGGAAAGCCGAACAGGGCTGTTCACCCGCATGTGATAATGTGCAAGCACATTGATACGGGCATTAGAAAGTTCGTTTTGTTACGACCTCTATAAGAATTCTATGTCAGTTTTCCGCTCGCTTAAAATATAGTGTATACAGCGGCCGAGAAGATTATTCCAACGAACTAAGATAGCCTACATGCAGGAACAAACTTCACAGCAATTCTTTTTTTCTGGCAGAATGCTTAGCTGACCAGTTTAGAAGAAACGATACGAGTACGGAGATAGGTAGTAATGAACTGTAATGCAGAGAATACTCAAGATCAAAACGAATTTTTTTTTTTTTTTTGCGCAGTTCAAACGGAGAAATGGGGCATATCTTGCGCTGAAAGCAGCAAAATTATAGGACTGATTTCTGTGTTCATCCCTCTTGTTCTTGTCCGTTGTGTTTTTCGGTGCTGGTTCTAGCTTAACAGAAAGCGTAACACGATACTTCCTTGCACAGTATAGACATAATGAACTAACACATGCAGGCGCTTCCCTTGCGCAACTTACATGAGGAAGACCTGAAGTCCGGTAATCGAAACATCCTCTTTAACTTCGCAACGGCTTACGTGCGTCTTTGCTCCAATAGACTTCGATGATGCTGCGAAAATGAACAAAGAAGAAACAGAAATTTACCATGCATTCAGCGCAAACAGGTGAGTTTAGGGCGCTGGAGCGATGTGCTCTGGGATAACTGAAGTGAAATCACAGGGCACCTGTTGCGTTAAGGGCTCATTCCTAGTGGTTTTGTCGTTAATGTGTCTATAAAGCTGCGCTCGAGCACCAGCATTGGCCGACAAACCCAGTATACCTGTGTTAGAAATTCTCTTCTTGCCTTCTCAGAGCCTCAGTCGAGTATTCTAGACCTGCCAGCTATGCTTCTCTGTTTCTGAAGATTTCGGATAACTCTTCATGAATAATTGGAAGAAAGACAGTCTCGATTGGAATGTTTTGCGGCATGACGACAGAGATTCGTTCTACATACATTTTCTTGGCCTGCATGTATTCAGTAGCTTGCTATAGTGTAAACGCCTTCCGAAAGATCGGCCGGTTTCGTGACTTCTTTTACTGTCGTCTTAGGAGCAAGTTTTGATCTAAACAATTGGTCAAAGTACCAAAATTCTTTGTTTAATGTATTACCCGACCGCGTTTTCACGAAGTACGCTCTCTGGTCTAACCCCAAATATTGTAATAGCAGCAAACGAGCAAACGACTTCTCCTGGCCTGCCCACTTTGCATAATCCATGCAATATTAAAAGCACCTGTGTACGACAAACAACATAATCGTATGAACTCGAAAATCGAGTCAAGTGCCCCGATCACAAACAACCTCGACGTCGAGTTAACTTTGGAAATTGTGGAAGGGATTTCCCTAGCGCATGGAACTTTGTTGTCGAGGCCAGGCTGAAGGCAGAGGGGCATACCGAAACGCGCGACGCGCGCGTAAGCGGGGTACTCACTGTGAGCGACCACGTTCTGCACGTCGTCCAGAGTGCAGACCGAAGGTACGCAGACACCCAGACGGAACTTGCGACTCTTGGGGGAGACGCGGTACACGATGCGGGTCATCCGCTGTAAGAGGCATACAAGCAAAAGTCGAAAGAATCGTAACACACAAGTGCGCAAGTGACGCAGGCTTCTCGCAGTGCTCATCACTCACCGTTCTCGCTGACCACAGCGAGACATAGATCCAGTAGTCTATAAAATACCCTTTCAAGTACCTGGTCTATGTACAGTCATGGACAGAAGTTTAACGGATGGCAGTTTTGACGAAAAAAAAAGCGTGTTTTTGCGCGGTCATGTAAAGCAGGTGAATGAAATGCCTAAAAGAACCGGGAGAGATATACGTGCTTCATCGGCTGGAACGAATACCGGCTGACTGACTGAGAAAGCAACTCGGAAATATTTTTTTTTCCCGCTAGATAGTATCCCGCAAACTTTTGCCCATAACTGTACGCCAGGTGCCGTATGTATACAGATGAAAATTTGCTTTGGCGAAATTGTGCTGCTCATAAAGAGCCTTGAGTTTCCCTCGAGGGACCGAATTCTCTTTTTCGCTGGATGTCTCAAAGTTAGTTGCTCGCGATCTTTCAAGCGATATAAATACATGGTAGGAGCGTGTTATCCTTGACTGCGAGTGGGTCGCAGCCAATTACCTCATTTTCTTCATTAACGTTGCGCACTCCCGACGGAAGTCAGAGGTTAGGTCTAATTTCTTGGTTTATTTTCACTTCATTGCGTGTAATGTTTCATACGCTCTGGGCACTGTTATTCAGTACCTTCCGTCAGCAGTTAGTTTTTATCGCCTTCGGAGCGTTAGCGATCTCTTAACACGAAGAGGTAGAATAAGTCGCCACGTATCCAAGTCTCTCATCATGAAGTGAAAGATTTGACTGAGCCTAACTCCCAAGTTTTCCTCGACCTGCAATATAATGTCATATGTAAAACCGCTGCTAAAACCTTATTGTTAGTTCAGCCGCGAAAAAAATCGAATTTCTTGGCGAACATGGAATGTAGCCTGTAAATAGAAGCGAGACCCCGACGCCTTAGCATGGGGTCGCACCTCACAGTGATCCCAGGATGCGTGATCAAGCCGCATGACCAAGAGAGGGTTGGTATTTTTCTTCACTCCCATGTTTGGTGAGCTATTAGCATCGGTTGTAGATTATATGCTGGATTTTGAAGCTGGGTGAGCAGGTGAACGTGAAAAGTGTTTAGAGCCGTTCTTTGACGTTAGACACTTTAAAACAGCTCTTTTCACCCCTTTTATGTGTGTACTTTTGGGGGGGGGGGGAAGGGAGGGAGGGAAGATCACCCTGAGTGTGGCCTCTCGTGCAAACGAGAGGCCACACGGAACACCGAGATTGAAGGCCGCGCATTGTTTTTGACCTCCTGGCACTTGGCCACACGCGAGGTAACGCGAGCAGCCTGCACGCTTCGGCAAGTGCTGCCGAAAATGGGGCCCGCGATCTCAGCGTCGGTCCAGGTCAATGCCTGCGAAAACAACCGCGCAGTCGCGGCACCAGGTGTAATGCGCACGAGACCGCAAAAAAGTGGCCATCAGAGTGTGCGCTGCCGTCAGTTTCATACGTGCCTTGGGGTGCCTCAGTAGTGTCGAGAGGTGGGCCGAGGCATCGGTCTCGTTGTTGAACATCTCTTGGACGTTGTGGCCCGACGAGAGGTAGACTGTGCAGTACTTGCCGCGATACAGCTCCTGCGTCTTGTACTCGGCCACCAAGTCGAGGCACTCGTCGTAGGAGCCGATAGACGCCATTCGCCCTTCCAGCAGGCCCTCGGGAAGCTTTCCGGATGCATCCATCACTGTGCAGCAACAAAGGAAGTGGATTTACCTCGTGCTAGGCTGGAAGCGTACTTGAAATGCTAAAAATCTGCCACGTAACAACAGTCAAACGGCGTAATTCCCTCACAGGTCTAGCTATAACGCGGACAGTGACCATACATAACCTTACAATGCGACATTCAGCGCTCGCATGAATTAGTGCCAGGTAAAAAAAAAACGTGTCCCCACACAGAAAACTCCCAGAGTGAGAGGGGTTGGAAGGTGTTGCATTATTTCTGGACACTGAAGTAACGAAAACTGGAAATGGCGCAGTATCTGTCTCACATATCTCAGTGGACACCTGAACCACGCCGTAAGGGAAGGGATAAAGGAAATACTGAGAGAAGAAAGGAATAGGTCTAACGAAAACTCATTTCTTAATTTACGCCGTTGATATAGAACTATATGAAATGCAGTCTGGCGGCTCAGAACGAGTCTCGCGGTTCGAAAGCAGAAAAAAAGCTACTCTTCATCGGCATATAGAGGCACTTTAAACGACAATCGCAGTTTTTTGCTGCGAAGAATCTATAACTTGGAAAAACAGGCTTTCTTCCAAACAGTACCAGAAAAGCGCACGCTGGCGCGCACGGGTCTTTCGTCCCCGCGCCACGTTGCTAGCCCTGTCTTCGCGTGCGTTCGAAACGCGGTCATTTCCGCGACCGTTCTTTTCCCTGTTGCTCGCGGTGTCGTCTGCGCTGCGGGCGGAGTTCTCTATGTTGAAAGGAAGCTACTCATTGAATTAAGCCGCCTGTGGCCTGGTTGGGAGCCCGGGAGTACCCCGCCAGCGTGCGAGTCACTGAGCAGTGGCACAGGAACATGGCCGCCATTTGCGATTTCGTCCACCTCTCCCAGTGGGCACACCCGCTCTGGTGTGCTTGTTTTAAACTTGAATTCTTAATACGGCCGATGGAGTTCATAGTGCGCAAACGTTATTGATTGCACCCAAGGCGCGGTGAGCATGCAGCTTCCACCTTGCCCATGCGTCTGATCTAGAGCTAGAGCTGGTGAGAAGAATGGTATCGTGACATTGTTTGTAACAGCTTTTATACAGAATTGCCGTGTTGAAAAGGTCTGCTAGTCAACTCTAGCCGCCATTACTTGGAGCCGAATTACTTGGAGCGTTATTTCATAGATGGGCGAAAAATTGCTGATGATAAATCACGGCTGTCTAGTAAGAAAAATTATACCACTCACAGGCGCATCAGACATACTCAGGCACTATTCGTTCTGGAATCGTCGCTAATTTCGTTTCGGCACATTTTCCACACCAACAGGAAAACGGGAAACAGTCCGACTACAGCCTGTGCTAAGAAATTATTTGTTGGGCGGCATGCTTAGTTAAACGAATATTAGATATTGGTTGGATTTACTGGAATCAGAGGAATGAGGGATGAGGAGGAGAATAGGGGACGTCGGAAAGAAATTAAAAAAAAAGCGCTGAACTCACTTTTCGCAGCAACATAAATGGTAATATAGGCACAGCGAAGCATCATCGCAATTATTTTTCGTATTTTTTTTGTTTTAGTATCGTTTAAATCGAACACCCCTTAGACCATCGTATAAGAGCAATAGTAACGTATGTCGTCTGCATGGAGAGGTTAATTAACTTCCAAAAGGTTTGGTATCTGCAGGTAAGGACTTCAGTAGAAGCCCAATGTCCACCTACAGCGTAACTGCTGCCCCTTGAGCAAGCTCAGTATTATAAAGGATGTTATGAAGACTTTCAAAAATCTCCTTTTATCTTTCCCTTCTACGTAACAAATATTTCTGGCGTACTGGCATTGACATCTGTCGACCCCTGACCTCTTCCCAGTTCACGAATGGTTACAAGGCCTTAAAATAGGAACGACGTGCATACGCCATCCTTGATACAGACGCAGCAGCTACCGAGAAATTCCTCGCGCGTACGGCTCAGTTTTCACACATTTGCTACGCGCACACAGTTACTCTGGTTTCTTTTTTTTTTTCTGGCTTTCGTTTTTTTCCTTCGCATTTGTTTTACTCCGAAGGGACCATGTAGCCCACATCTGGCTCGCACCACACTCTGACTCCGTTTCAAAACCGGTCGTTGCCTGGAACCCCCCTCCCAATGAGTCGAAGCTTCCTCGAGCGGTCGGCCGCTCCGCGTACTTCGCACTACCTCGATCAACGACGCGCGCGTTAGCTGCGCGCAGAAAACGCGCGAAACGCGCTGAGCTATACGGAGCGCCTCAACTTTCCAGGTCGCGAGTTCGCACAAAACACGGTCGCTGCGCGAAGCGTGCACAGCCGGGCCACAGGTCACCGTCTATGCATTATGGCCGTTGTGTTGTTTCAGTGACCGCGCGCTGGCCACTCGGCACCGCTAAGAGGTCGACACTCCAGCGGGCGCACCGAGACATGTTCCTCAAAATCGCGCCTCAGTACATTGCTTGTTCTCTTCGACACGAGAAAGCTTTTTGTTGGCTCCGGCGTGTGAGTTACCATGAACAACTAAAGGTTGTTCATGGTACTTCACCGGAGGCCTCTTTCCAGTGTTTTGGGATGAACTACGCAAAACTGTTTATTTCCAGGGAGGAGTCATCCTGCATGTATCATCTTTTCCAAGAATAACCAGGCAGCATGGTTTGCTTCCTACTAGTATAATGGAGCCCTTGCGGCTTCCCTAAGGATTAAGAGGTGTTAAAGCGATGCGAGCGAAATGCAGTCATGCTGCCTGGTTACCTTTGGCAGACTGCGCTGCGTGAGGACTTGGTTGTTGTGGATATTACGTGAAATGTTCCGTGAATCCGAAACCTCCGACATGGCGATGCTTCGCAGGTTGGCATTAGTGCTGCTATTACGACTCGATTTTGATTATCGGCATTTTCCTCTTCTCCCACGACGCAGTGCCGATAACGAGAAGTGCCGCAGCATTCGAGAGGAGAAAACAGCAACGAAGTCACGATCCTATTGAACCAAAATGCGTCGTGCGCTCCCGCAATAGTCTGCATCCTGACAAACGTAACGGCAAGGGCGGAATCGTGAATGCTCTTCGTGTAGTCATTATCTATCTTCAAGGTGCATGATCCTGGGAGCGCTTGCGGAAGATCCTCCTCGTGTGATCATGTCACTGCGTTATGTCGGTCTCTATGCGTCAGTCCAGAGCGGAGCACGATTTGTAAATCAGGCCCCGTTTCCGCTTTCTCTGCTTCCTCTTCCCAAATGCTCTCGTAAATGAGGAAAGCGCCTCAGTGATTGTCGAACGCTCCCTGGGACAGGTGGATATGAGGCGCGTCGAGGTAAGTTAAACTCGTTGCCGCCACTCAGCCTTTAAAAATATTTGTCGCCTTCAGGCGCACACAAAGTACCATGTACCTTTACCACAGTACCTTTATATAGCATGTACCGATAAAGTTGTCATTATAACAGGCGCGCGCCATTTTTGTTTTAGTGACATGGACATAAAAGGAGATATTTTTGCTTGATTGTAGCCCTGGCTACTCCTTTCTTCCCAATGGAAGAAAAACACTGGACCTGGTGACATAACGCTTAACAAAGTACAGCTACAACACCCAATACAAACAATACAATGAAAACGCCAGATATGCTGAAATAAAATATACAAGTATACTATAAGTTATGATATTACCTAACGACATAAAATGAGAATATGCAATGGCATATCCTAATCATAGTAAAGGGCATACAAACCACAAATCTAAGAAACGAAAGAGAAACAATGAGCAGCAATAACGACTATGTCGTATACATCAGATACTTCATATAAACACATAAAAATGGTCGCCAAGACACTGGAGAGCACGAGCCGCGAGGCGAACCATCACAAAATTTACTTAAGCAACATCTTGTACCTAGCAATCAAGCCACTGTCCTGGAGGAAATATTTCAGCGCTATGGTCGGCCGTTTCTGTAGCGCGTGCGTCTGCCACGAACCTAATACCTTTTGGAGAAAGAAAGGCTTTTCGTCAAAGGTGGTCAAGTCCCTCTTCAGTCGGGTCCTAAAACTGGCATGCTCAGGGCAATCCAGTTACGGATGCGGTCATCCTGTCCTCGTGACCACATGCATATCGTCGGTAGTCGGCACACTGAATTCTATGTAGAAAGTGATTCGTGCTGGCCCTTATCAATGCGCTTAGTTTAGTGAGGCTTCAAATTATCCACGCCAGTGTGAGTTTACGAAAAACATCGTGAAATACGTATCACCTTTCCCGTTGTGAGAGCGCCAAAAAATTATGAGGAACTTTAGCGGCTAAAGTGGTGAAAGGCGAAAGCATGAGTGCTGCATTCTGCTACGCGATTGTTCACTTCACATTCTGTTGGTGCATTAATTAACTGCCTATTAATGACGCTTTAGCTTCGCCTTTAGAAGTGGAACGCGACAGCCTGTTGCAGCGCTGTCAGGCGGTCCACGGAACGCCACCACCCGTTCGGCGCAATGCGTTGCCCTTTGAATGCAACGCTTTTTGAGGAAAGGTTGTACGCCTTGCTCATCGGTAAATTGGTTTTTGAGGAAAGCAAATGTATCAGTGTGTCATATCTCGGTGGTCACTTAAACCTCACCGTAGCGGGAAAGGAGGAAGATGGGAGTGAACGAAGATACCGTATTCACTAGACGCGCCTTTGTTCATTCCAAGCCATCGAGCTTGCATGGCGGAGTGGTAGCGTGCTCGTCTCGCACTCCGGAGACCGGGGTTCGATTCCCGAGCTCGGCCAATTTCCTACTCGGTTTAATTTATTTATCTGGTCTGACTAGGAAGGTTAATTAGGCTAATCGGTTAAGTAAGTCCCACTAACTTGGAGAATCACTATACAATCCCTTTAATTGGTTGCATGGTTAGTAGCCAAAGTACAATTGGCCTCGTTTGAAATTCGCTCGCTGTGACGTCACGACCGTTTCGACCAATTGAAAAGCGTGACATTTTCTGTCGACAACTCCTGCTTACAACGATGAGGCATTAAAGGCTTCCGCCTTAATACTTTTTCTTCGATCGATTGACATTTGATTTGCTTCTTTCCTTGATATAAAAATTTCCTGCCCTCTGCTTTTCCCTCTGATCTCGAGTACTGACAATCTAAAATTTGCGTTAAGATCGTTCTCCCGCATTCCTGAGGTTAATTTAAAGATGAATAGCTATTAGCTGTGCGCACATTGAAGCGAAGAAGGTCACAGCTTTGAAAAGGGCACAGTGCGCTGGAACTATTCACTGCATATCTTGGTGGCGAGACCAGCATCAATCATGGTACGTCGAGGAGAATGCGACGTGGCTTTAATAATTTATGCACGTACCCAATGTTCAAGGTTCACACCTTTTGTTACGGCCCGTAGGGTGCCTTTCGCTTAATTCGCTCATCGGAGAAAATAACACCTGTTATTTTCTCCTCGCGGTGATCATCATCGTCGCACCTCTAATCATGGCTGAATCCGGAGCAGACCATCATCCACCCGTGCTTTAGTTTGTTTCTCTCCAGGGTAATCTTCATCGGTGTCACCATCCCTGTTTTTTTTTTCTAATACAGTGATATTATCGTGGTGCACACCAAATCTATGGCACCCGTCTTAGTTTTCTAAGCTGAGATGATGATGCCTGAAGTATCGCGCCTTCAAACAAACGAAACACCGGACGCTGGCTACATGTTGAAGATACGCAGCGCCGTGGCAAGCGCACGGTAATGTTCCTACATTTCCCACTGCTTAGAAACAGCGCCGATCATATGTCAAATGCCTCTTCCTCGGATCCCTGGGTGTTATGGAGCTTTCCTTGGTTTTCCGCTGTGTTCCTTTTCCATAGTTTGACTAGGCCAGTAAAGCTTTCACTTTGAAAAAAAGCAGAGACTTGAAGCCAGCGAAAAATTAAAGCGGCGCAGGGTACAGACAATCCTAGAATAACAAGGAAGAAGAAAATGCAACACACTTTTCAACCCTCAACAGCATCAACCACCAGCTTGCAGACGTATGAAAGAATGACGAGGAAAATCATGTAGCAAGCCGCACACACGACAGAAAACAAGCGAGACTGGTGATCCAACCACTATGGTCTAGGAAAGACATAATAGCGCAAAACAACGAACATGGAAGAGTGAGGGAACGGGACGAGCGTAATCGTTCGTGTTCGTTTTTTTTTTGCGCTACGCGCTACTATGTGTTTCGAAAATCTGCACCAACAAGCTCAACCAGTATTTCTCACTATGGTCTAATTATGTTAAATGTGTGTCCTTCGAGAAAAAAAAAACATATTGCAGTATATTGCAACTAATGGTCCCTTCGGCTGAGACGCACTGCCTCCGCGCTGGTGCACGGGTAGTGACGTCGAATATGACCCGTGTGGCACGTCCATTTGTATCTCAGCCGAACGTGCCAAACACGCGCAATATGCTTTCGCTCTTTCTGCCCTCTGTTCACAGTGGCCTCCGAGACCCTAAAAAATCTCAGAGGACATTCTTACAAGCGGCCGACGTCAAAGACTGCGGCTAGCAATTTGTACAATTGGAAACAATCACTTCAGTAGTGCGACCTAAATAAAGCTGCAGGATCGTGCTTAAGCAGACGTGCGGTGAAACGGTGGGCAACGCGCGCGAAGAGCACGCGCACGCGTGCTCGCGAAATACTGCGACCTGAGGTTTGTCGGACACCACACCACGGTACAGTGCTATAGAAGTATTTTAGGCACTGTAACCACGGCGTTATGCTTACCGGCTTTGACGCATGCGTGGTAGAGCTTCAGCTAGAGGTACTGCTGAAATGATGCGTTCATGTCATGATTCTCAACCCTATCTCAGTTCGCCATGCCATCGCTTTATTGATCCTTCACATGCGTATACCTTGCCAGAAAGTATACGATCTGATAAAATGCACACATTCGGGATATACAGCAGACGTCTCAGCCGTCCGACGCATGAGCTAAGATACGGACAATACTGATACAAAGCCAGAAAGGCACATCAGTAGTAGGTGGGTGCGTGAGTGCAGCGAAGATAAATGCATCGCAGCTGCTACATATTGAACATTTCTTTAAAATATGCCCGCTTGAGACCACTCGCCTTTTTTCCCTCTTCATCGAAGCTTAATTTCGGCCATTGGAGAGCGGAATCGCGCTGCGTCGTCAGCCATCGTCAGCGTCTGGCCAGCGTCGTCTGTCCGTAGCGGCGCGGCGTCTGCTAGCGCGCGCTGCCTGAGGGGATTGTACCGCTCTCCACTGTCGGACTCCACGGTGGCGCGGTGACGCGCACTCGTGTCGTGCTCGTCCCAGCCGAACGTACGGCGCTGCACGAGTGGCGGCCAGCCGAACGTGTGGCCTCCAACAGTGCTCAGAAAACTACACGAGTGCCGCCACCGAAGACCCCATAAGATGAAATGCGTCGCACCATAGTCGGCATGTAATACGCGATCACTTTTCGATAACCATTTTTCAGCGAACTGCAAAGCCCATTTTCTGATTTCCAACAGTAGACAGCACAGCAGTCATGCCAGCAAACACCGAGTACCAACACCGACTAACAAAAAGAAAAAAGCGTACGAAGAACTGAAAAGAGGAACGGATAGACGCAACAGCCAGTTCGATATTGTTTATGAAAATAAGAACCGTCGAACATCGAAACCAACTTGGCACAAGACAGAAATGAAGCCACGTAGAGCGGTCTTGGATTATTTTATGGGAAGCACGGGATTGCTTTTCAGAGGCTCTCAGCCATGTTGACGCGCAACAGTGGTCGTCGTCACACTTCCTGGTTAATAGTGTCCCTACAGTTAATTGTGCTTTAGACAAGGGGAATGACTGTCCATCATGTTGAAGAAGCCGACAGTGAACGGAATCAGGCATAGGGGCATGTTTCTATTTTTTAAAAATATGTAGTGTTGATCAGTGGGAGATTGATAGCGTCATTATTTTATGGCTGAAAGATAACTGATTAGAAAGCAGGAGAAAAAATATATAGACCTCATGCCACCGGTGGAATCCGAACCTAGGACCTCCGAATTTTGCGTCTGGTGCTCTACCAACTGAGCTACGGAGGCGGCTGTTGTTTTTCTGCTTTCGGAAATATTTACGTAGCATTTAATCTAAAGCTGAGTGAGTTCACCAGCGGTGGTGATCATTCTCAAGATTAGGTTGCACGCAACATAAATGCCCCCCAAAGCGAAAAAAAAAAAAAATCAGCAGCCGCCGGCGTAGCTCAGTTGGCAGAGCACCAGACGCAAAATTCTGAGGTCGTAGGTTCGGATCCCACCGGTGGCATGTGATCTTTTTTTTCTTCTCCTTTCTAATCCTCCCGACTGGTTGTTTGAACCCGTGTCCTCAACTGAGGCCATTCTGACCCTTTTGCGAAATAGGCGAATCCTGCTCGTCATTTTATTGGTTTATGGTTCATGGGGGTTTAACGCCCCGAAGCGACTCAGGCTATAAGGGACGCCGTAGTGAAGGGCTCCGGAAATTTCGTCCACCTGGGGTTCTTTGCCGTGCAATGACATCGCACAGTACACGGACTTCTAGAATTTCGCCTCCATAGAAATTCGACCGCTGAGGCCGGGATCGAACCCGCGTCTTACGGGTCAGCAGCCGGGCTCCATAACCACTGAGCTACCGCGGGGGCATGCTCGTCGTTTGAATCACGTCATTCAAACTGAACTATCAACCTTTCCAATGCCATTCATTTCACCCGTTGCCTCGTGCGTTTCAGAGCGAGACCTTTCTGCTCGTGCATGTCGAAATAACATCGGCTGGCCACCGCCTGCTCGGGATGAGGTAATTTTTCACGGTTTTTTTTTTCGCTGGAGACACACGCTTGGGTGCACTTAGAGTAGACATTGTGCCCCCGCGGTTGTTCTTAAGAGTTTCGCGTAGACGCTTTCGCAGGATTGTTTCGTGCAGGGCGCCCTTACATTACGTACGGGCAGCCGCGCGTGCAGTTTGTTGGGCTGTCCTTTTGGCTACGCTTGGATATTTAAGACAAGGCGGTGCCTGTGAAGCTTCTCCAACGAAAGAGAGAGAGAGAAAAGGCACAACAAGGACGAAGGGACGCACGTAGAGAAACAGACACGAGCACATGTGGCTGTCTGTCTTCCTGCGCCTCTTCGTATTTTCTGCTTGTTGTGCCTCTCGCCAAGGATGCTGAACCGGACTGGCCGAAACTACTTTAGAGAAAGGTCGGTTGAATGCGGAAAAGGCATACGCGCGTTCCTAATTCGCTCGCCCATGTACCTACTTGCCGTATTGAAAAATAAATTAACTTTACGCTTCTCAAACCCACGCGTTTATTTGCCTGTTAGCATCTTGGGCAAATCAAACCTAATTTACTCAGCAGTGAACATGCCTATCAATTTCGGCCATTGATCACCGAATTCCAAGATTCAGCTTTAGCCGTAGAAAGAGGAGAGGCAGCAAAAGCGTCATGGTATGCTTCTACGTACACGATGACTTGGAAACACGTTCCTTTGGCGTATTCTTTTCTTAATAGATGTTTATATGTGTCGCATTGAGCAAGTACCACACGACCTCTCCTCCAGAAGGATGCATCGGCCTATGTTCAACGAGCATGCGCGCGGCCGTTAACTCTCCTGCCGCCCGCATGACACGGATACCTGACTTCGTTCGGGTCGTTAGCCCCGTTGCTTGCAACTGCGCTCGCTGTAAGCTTTCTCTGAGATTTCTTTATTGCCAGCGGGCCCTTTGTTTCTTTTGTTCCCTACTCTTTTTCCGTTGCTGGAAATGCGTTCTGGAGAAAGAAAGAAAAAGATGAAATAAATCTATTACCTGCTGTTCATCATGCTCATGAATCTCTCCTTTATTCATTAAAATCTCTCGCTCTCTCTCGTGAAAAAAGGGCAAAAACTTTGTCAGAGCGATTCTGTGCCGAGACCAGTTCTTGCCAGTCGCATATGCCACGTATGTTAACTAGCCCTGAAACACTCCTTTCGATCACAACGAATGACTTAGAGACGGCAGGGCGTCTCATTAGCAATGTCGCCACAAAAAAAAAAATTATAAACGTCTAGCGGAACCGAGAAATTAAATGCGTACTATGTGAACTTCGGAACTTCTCGCTACATTGTCTGGGAGCGCCAGTACCGTTCAGAGTTGCGCACAGGGAAGCTTGCAGAGCTCCTATTTCGATCCGCCTGGCCCAGTACGGCGGCTAGGCGTTTCCAGCAGCACAAGGCAGCGCGGCCGTCGTTTTGCACAGGCAAAGCTCGCTAAATACTTTTCGGAAGGCTCGAGTAACCTGCTTTATGGTAGTCAGTGGCGACCAGATCAGCCTCCGTCTAGGCCGCCGTGATAACGCTGAGGCAATGCACATAAAGAGCGGATTTCAATGAATTTTTCTACATGGACTTGTGCCTCCGCGAGCGCATTCGCGCTTGCCAGTGTCGCGGAAACCAGGCTTCTTACTACGATGAGAGGCGGCACGACAGCAAAAAGGCCAACATGGCAATAACGTGGGCGAATTAGTGGTTGATTCTACAGACACCACGCCTAGCTCACAGATACTAAGATACAAGACTAACAGAAAAAGCGGAAGACGAACGAAGTGAGCGACGCGCTTCGTTTGTACTAGTACGTTCTTTGTGTTAGTCTTGTGTTCTTAGTGTCTGTGAGGGGCGGTATCGGTACAAGGAAGATGACCATTGAGAATAAATCTGGATGTCTTAATTTACGCACTTGCAGGTTTGAAAATACTGCATGTGTAATAATCAGCAGTGAAAATGATTGACTGTACTTTGAGAGGGATATTTCACCCCCATACAACAGCCCTATCTAAACTACGATTTGGAAGACATGAAAATTAACCACTGAATATTCGTCAAGGCGTTTCTATGTCCCTTTAATGCATTGGATACAAACTGAAGCAATCAGCAAAATAATGGAGCGTTGAAGCCTCACTGCGTGAGTCAGCATTTCCTTCCAGCTACATGGCAATGGGTGAGGTGCGTTTCCAGATTTAGCGCAGAGGCTCATGGGAAAGTCGTCTGCTACTGCTACTTCCGGTTCCAAATTTCTCCCCCTGCTCGCCTGCTTCATGGCAGTTGATGTGTTGATATCATTTCTTACATTAATTTATTTGCACTGCAACACCGCCGATAGTATTGCATCATCGCAAGACCAACGCGACGTCAACTCTGCTCTGCTACGTCGTGTGTTTTGGCGCGAAATGCAATCAATTAAAATAATGTAAATGATAGGAGTCTTTATATGCGTATGCAGTGCGATGTGTTGAGACGCAATATGCGCACAGTTGCATGTATGGATAGTCTGCGAGCCCACTGGCAGCTTTTACATGCTGTGCGGAAAATACCTATATCGTGTACTAAAAACTGAGCACGTTTCTGCTCATCGCTGCCTTCGTAGCGCGACGAAAAAACAAATATACTATGGCCGACCCGTTAAATTAGTTCAACCGCACATGCAACTGACTGCTGTGCATACGCAGAACAGCCCGCCTACGCTGGCATATTATTACCACGGCAAAACGCTCCTACCTTACGTTACTGTCAATTTCCGCTTTCAGGACGCGTTCACACGCAGCACGCGCTATTTTACTGTGTTACTGTGCAATAAGCGATGCCGTAAAATGAGGGAATAAACGATGCTGGCATGCACTGCAATTGAAATGCAAAAGCCAGCGTGTGGGAGAAATTTGGAACCGGAAGTAGCTAGCAGACGATTTTCCCATGGTTATTTGCGTTCCCTTCGGAAACGCACCTTGCCTATTGAAGGCTGGCAGGTGCTTTCACTGCGCAACTAGCTGCCACCGTGACTCAGCAGCAACGGCGCACTGATGGCCGCACCAGCGCGAAATGCGCGCTTGAACACGTGCTGAGATTTAGGCACATATGGAGGAACTTGATGTGGGTCGATCAATCCGAGTTCTCCACTTTTCGTATTCCCTATGATCATCAAAAAAAAAAAAATGGATCAAGAAACCATGGCAGAAAGAGAGGCAAAGTGCAAAGGCGTTCCTATGTTTTATGTTGTTTTCTAATCCGCTAGCTTTACCGGCATCGGTGAGTTATTTCAGTGATTTGTGTGTGGTCCTTCTACGTAAGAAAAAAACAACAACAGAAGATACGAGAAAAAGTTGCCACGACGAGTGCCGTGTTACTTGTTGGACAGAGGTGAGCAAAGTCTGTGCCGCAAAGCAGCATCAGTGGTGGCGGAACTTTCCATGACGTCATCCTAAGTAGCGTGAGCAAACAGAAGGTGGATGACGTCTACAAACTCCGCCTCCGTTGACGTCATCTGCCGAGCACATGCCTACTAAACCTCCCTGCGTCGGCCAGTTTTATCGGCCTTGCACCAAACATGGACCAGGCAAAATGGGAAATTCCTTAGAGAGTTTTAGACAGTGTCTTAAACACGCCATTGTTGCGAGTAAAAACAGCAAAAGAAGAAGAATGATGCGGTGTGAGCAAGACGGTGGTGGCAGTGGTTCAGCAGAAGTTAAGAGCGAATAAAAGAAGGTGCTCGCAATGGCCGACAAAAGTGTTTGCAGTGGTTTGAAAAAAAAAAAAAAGCCAACCAGTCGTTAGCGTGGTCAACTGCTTGCTACAGCGCATTCAAATCTTGGTCTTGTAGAACATGACCTGCATTTTTTAGTTGGCAGTTTGCACCAACTAGCCTAATCACCTGCGCCTTATAACCACAGCATACCTTTGGGAAACGAGACATCCTCCCCTCGTGCAGCTTTCCTACGGAGTAGTTTGTCAGCGCTGACATGAATTTTTATTGCAGCATTTTGGCTGCCAGAAAGCTACTTCTACCTCAGGAATCAGCCAAACACAATGGACAAGAATAAATCTGTTCTAACAGCACGGCTAAAACGGTTAACTGTTTTGAGTCAACTCCCCGTTGCCCAGTCAACTGCGGTGTTTTGACTTTTAAGGAACTAAGTAAAAGAAAAAGAAGAAGCTCTATGATCGCCCCTGCTCTGTTAATGACACCTTTTCTTGCACCCTCGGAGAAGTGCCGAAGTCACGTAAGGAATTCGGAGGCCCACTAGCGAGATGAAAGATTTCCAGAGTGCCAAGATGTGGAAACAAAAAGAAAGATTCTATTTCGGACTTTCCACTGCTTTTCAGGAATTGAAGTTTGTTTATGGTTTGTGGGGGTTTAACGTCCCAAAGTGACTCAGGCTATGAGGGACACCATAGTGAAGGACTCCGGAAATTTCGACCACCTGGGGTTCCTTAACTTGCACTGACATCGCACAGTACACGGGCCTCTAGAATTTTGCCTCCATCGAAATGCGACCACCACGGCCGGGATCGAACCCACGTCTTTTGGGTCAGCAGCCGAGCGCCATAACCACTGAGCGAGTTCCCGCGGTAAAAAGACGAGTTCAGATTCCTCTTTAGTGAACCTTCAATACGAAATCGGCGAGATCAGTTTTTCGGAGTGATGACTTTATTTCTTGACAGGAAGGGTTGTTGTACTTCACTTTGCTGCTTTAGCCTTGTACCCCTGTCACACGGGCACCGCAAAGGCCTTTGCGAATCAGGTTCTTATGTTCAAAGACGTAAGGAGTGCAGATGCAGGGCACAAATGTTGGGCCTTTGCCGCTAAGGGCCTTGGAGGCGAAGGCGCCAGTCCGAGACCTTTATAGAGCCCAAAGTCGCGCTCTTCGAGAGCCTGCGATCGCAGTGCGGTCCGGCGTCAAAACGGTAAAGCAAAGAAAAAAATTTATGCAGCTAACATTATTTGAAAAAATTTTCAAAAATTACGAAAGATTTGTCTGGTGTTGCTTTCTGCCCAAGAGTTTATATTTTACGCCCCTATTTCAAGAAAGTGAAATTGTTGCAGCAACACCGAGTGGCCCTCGTGGCCAAGACAATACACAGAACCTGCTGCTGTTGATAAGAGTAGCTGTTGTAGTTCTTTTAAGGGAGCAGTAAGAACAAAAAAATTTTCTGAGCTCTACGTACGAATAAAATGCCCTGTTCTGATTTTAAAACACTAACTTCAGCCACGTCTTGCACAGCAGCGGGTGTTAAGCTTCAGCAACTGTTCTACCTTTGAGTTGCACTGTGTAGCTGCGTCGCTACCCCTTTGAGAAGTCGCTCCTTTGGTGAAAAGAGGCGCCTTTGCTGAAAGACCTTCGAGGTCACGTAAGCTCCCTGCTGAATTTGGAAATTACTGAACAACAACCCCCCCCCCCCCCCCCCCCCCCCCGAAAAAAAAAATTAAGCTCCCAACGTCAGTAGCCTACCTTCACCTAAGTACTCAAGCACTGTTGACATCGCACGTGTTTGCAAGGAAAAATGGCTTATGCTTTTATATAGCATGCCACACAGATGAAACGGGGAATGAAAAGAAATGACAAGAAGAAAATAGCGTTTTTAGAGTCGGCGCGGGGTGAAGAAGGAAGGAAAAAAACATTTTTTTTTTCAACTCCCCACTCGGTGAAGTGAGCTCCAAGTGTCAACGCACTTGTCGCAGGCACTTCAATAGTTGTCTGTCCTCGGAGGTTCTATGCTGACTTAACGTGCTTTTTTTGTAGTTTCATCGACGAAAACTCGATTTATCTCAAATGAAGAGAGCGTTCACTTGGAGAAGAAGCAAGCGGGTGAAGCGAGGCTGCTGTCGGCGGCCCAACGCCGGCGGGCATTACTGCTGGCCAGCAGACCGTGTCGCACTTAACCCAGTTTTCGGCGCAGACGATGCAGGAAAGCGGCAGAGACAGGGCAGACTTATACAGGAGGAACTGCGACTTAGCGCCCGCCGGTATGACTTCGTTCGACATTCAAAAAGTGTCTGCATTGTCCTTTTTTTATGCTTGAAAAAAAAAAAAAATTCTACGCGAGTAAAAAAACAACATAATGGCTGATAATAACTTTTCAAGACGCGGCAGCTCGGCGAAAAAAAATGATATTTCTCCCTTGAAGCCCACGCGGCCCGAAAAAGAATTCCACGCTGCCACTGAAAAGTTGCCGCTCGCGCACCAAGGACGGCCCGTTCCATACACGAAATACCGTCGCTGAACTCTATAAAGGTGTTTTGCTTCAAAGCACCCAACTTGAACCGTTGTGAGGATCGGACAGATTTCAGTGAGACCGGCGTTTTGAAACTAGCACGCGGTACAAATATGCAACCTCTACCCCACTTGACATTTTGCTGAGCTGAAACGCCTCCCGTTCGCGCCATCCAAGGGCAAACTCGGAAGCATCTTAAGTTGCATTGATGTGGCATAAAACTCTTCTCTCTGAAGAAAGTACATAACGCACGTTATTTCGTCCGCGAAGATCAACGAATAAGGTAGAATTGGAGAAGACTCCATTTTATTATTTTTTAATAAAGTTTACCGCGAAGGCCTGCCCACGGTATTAAAGTTTAGCTTGCACGTTTCGCTAACGTGTAGGAGCCTTTCGCTATTTATCCTGATCCTATCCTCTATCAGACGTTCTGAAGCAGCTTTGGAAACAGCAGGAAAATAAGACCTTTGTGCAGCCGTGAGAGTTCACTGTTATTGTCACGTAGTTGTGGTGGCAAACCGTTCAGAAGGGAAGCAGGCTGATTTCCGTAAAACTCGGAAAACTGTTTATTTGTGCAAATTTGAGCCTGCAAACTGAAAGCAACTCGGCAGCTGAAAGGAACCTTAATTATAGGCGGCAACGAACTTTCGACACAAGGTGCCTGAACCGTGGACAATGATCTCGAATGTCGTAGAAACTGCCGCGCACTATAGTGATCGTTCCAATGCGCTCTGGTCGCGTCTCGAGTTCCAAATACAAAGTGATAAGGGTGCTTTCCAGCGCGAGTAAATAATGAACATAAAAAAAAAAAACTTATTTGTTGGCGGCATTATAGTACTACTAGCTTGTGACCAGCATGCTAAGAGAGCTGTACATGCATTTCAGAAACCGCCAATGATTGCCTTTGGAAATTCGTCGTTTGAAGAGTAGACTGTTCACCACAAAAATACTTATAATTGTCGATGTTTGCCAGTCTAAAAGTAGGCTAAACTACAAGGCGGCCTTGTTAAGTGCGCGCAAAACACGTCAGGTAGCGTCAATAAAAAAAAAAAGAAAGGGTCCAGTAAGTACCGAGCAGCGGTATCACAGGCTCAATTCAAAGGCGCTCATCCTTGAAGCTTCATGTCTAATTCATTTTTCTTTCTGGGTGCCGATCTCATCTATAGCTTCTGCAGGAAAGACGATCGTAATGGAGACGCCTTGTGCGTAACGAGATGGCCACGGCTGCTCACGTCGCCTTGTGATTAAGGTGTCCGCGTGAACACGTCGAACCCAGCAGACATGGACGCGCCTTCGGAGCTATATTTTTTTTTTTTTTTTTGCTTTTAGCTATGTGTGTCCTACATCTTCCTCTCCGTCTTGCCTCGTGCTTGCTTATTACAATCCGCGCGTTGGTCCAGCCGTCCTGTTGCAGGTCTCACGCGTAATTTTCGGCTCACGTGACCGATCCGACGGGTTGCGAAGCGCTCCCGACGTCGGTTTGCAGCTGGCTGCGGCGCTCTTTCCACTCTAAATTCTGCGGCATCTCTGCGGTGAACGCCTAATCGGAGCTACGTGTGAGACATGGGCCGCTGGATCTCGGGAAGAGTTCGTGAGCAACTCCATGTCTGGCAGCATAGGCTGTTTCAGCGCTTCCAGACGAAGTAGCTTCCCGTAGGGCGGTAATTTTGTAAACTCAGCAGCCACTGAGCGCCTTATTCTGACAAGAAGTGGGAACTACGCATTCTTGCATTTGCTATCACATGGATATTGCCCTTTCATCCGCGGTTCTGGTCTGGCTCCTGTTTGTCATTTTTCGGTCGTCTTCTGGCACTATGGTCACTTTTGGAGACACAGTTCAGCGAAACGAAACTTCACGGGCGTACAAGGAACTAACGGTAATTGATTATGCTTGCACGTCTAGGCAATTTACTCTTGATACGGAATACCGTTGTACTCTTGGGTTGTATACAGTAGTTTAACTGCGCCATGTATCAAAATATCTTTCAGATTCAAGGGAAGGCTTCAATATTCAAGCTGAGTGATCATAGAAAACTAGCAACTCAAGCAATAAACATTTTTTTTTACGCTGGCAAATGTACATAGCCAGAGTAAACAATGAAAAATATTTTGTTTGCCCCCATCTCAAACATGAATAAATTATAAACCAACGTCCGGTTATCGCTAATTACTAATCAACCTTACATGATAAAAGCTTTGTGATGTTTGTCTTTGGTCAGCAAGCCCCACTGGTAGCTCTCGCCGTTCTGATATCTCAGCGGGCTGCAAATGGCCGCAGGGAGTAGTAATAATTACGAAATGGTTTGGTTTGGTTTATGGGGTTTAATATGCCAAAACGACTCAGGCTATGAGGGATGCAGTAGTGAGGGCTCCGGAAATTTCGACCACCTGGGGTTCTTTGCCGTGCACTGACATCGCACAGTACACGGGCCTCTAGAATTTCGCCTTCATCGAAATTCGACCGCCGCCGCCGGGATCGAACCCGCAATTACACCGTGTCACACTACACTTTTTGGCTTGAGATTTCAGTAACTGCCGGTGGTTACGCTAAATATTATTTGAGTAATGTATCCTGTGTAACAGTGCTCTGCGTCTGACAACAGTCGGTTGCGTGGTTGGTGTGGTTAAGTGCCTAATTGAAATCTACCAGGCAAGACGGACTGCAGACACAATGGTAATAACACTGATATATATGACTTCTAAACGATTAAAGAAAGGAAACTAAACAAGTTCTGTTTGCATCCCACATGCCAAGTTTTATTGCGGGAATCTAAGCCCACCATTTCTATGACCGCATGCCGGAGGCCGGAAGCGTCTTTAGCATGCCCGTTCGTTGCTGGAGTAAATGCCCTCAACGGGGTCAAGTGCAAAAAATTTCGATGCTGTTGACATCCGCGAGGCTCCACAGGATACTGCCAACACACGTGCTGAATGAAACCTTATACGGCTGACGTATCCAAGTCACCAGTCTAAGAAAAAATAATTATACTAAATGGGCGAAATTTATTCTGCTTGCTTAGTGTCATCATGTCCGGTACTAGGCGCGTTATTCTAAAGATAAAGGAAACGTTTATTTCCACTTCTTGGATGGATGTAGACAAGGAGATTACAACGTTCCTCAGAATTTGTTCTGCTATACTCTTAGCGCTACATGAAATGATCGTGGAACGGAACGAGGTTTTAGGCGTTGAACGGACCATACTATTCATTACATGCGTAGACTCGTACATTCCTGGCTTCGTGAAATCTCGAAGAGTGCTTGGCGAGCTTAAATAAACATTTATGCGACTTTTCGCATGCATAGCGCAGGCATGCTGTACACTCGCGAACGGCTGTTAGCTATGACCGAATGAACATTGTGTGAAGTACTCACGCTCATTTTTAGGCATCCTACGCACTGCCTTTCATTAGTTAAGTCAGCTTTCCCGCATTTGCGTCTGCTGACATGACGGCACCGGCGCCATTTTCTCAAGGAGTGTTTATGACGTAATGGATGTCAGTGTGTAGTTCCCGCGATGACATCATGTACAGTGGTGAAATGCTGACGTGTCCACTCTTCTCTTTTATTGCGGCCACTGCAGTCCCAAGTGCGGCGGTACAGCGACACAGGAAAGCTAACTTCCCTATCAGGGAAAGCGGAAACGATGTTATGTATATCGAAGGGCCGGGCGCGTGTCGCCTTGTAGCATGGAAGGCAAGTGCGCTCCTGGTTGCGGACGCGTCTTCCCAGAATCGCGTCTTCCCAGAACTTTCAAGCGTGCAGGTGGTCCTCTTTCGTCGTTTACCTGATTCTTTTTTTTACCCATGCTGGTTAACGTTTTTCCCGCTCTATACTAAAAATATGCAACTTCAAGGATCATAAGCCCTGCCTATTACTGCAGCAAAATGCGACAACTATAATCCGTCATATTAGCTCAACAGAATTTTCAGGGCATGCCTAATTCCTAACTGGGATCAACCCTTTTCGCTTGGTATAGCGTAGCTCTTTTACTTCGAAAAAGAAAAGTGAATAAAGAAAAAAACGCGGCTCTCTTTTATAACACACTTCAATGTTCATAAGAGGAATGTGGCTCTGACTTAATTTTGACAATAATACCTGTTGACCACGATGAAAAATGTATCAACGCATACTAGTGTTCCTATAAATGCTCCCGCAAGGAACGCATACTGCCTTTCAGCGCCACCTGGCGGGCTTGATACCGATACTAGTGTAAATTTACGGGAGGTAATCTTCGACCGAAAAGCAACTATTTACTTCGTGCCGAAATATGTTGTCGCTTTCGGCGCGTGGGTTAAGAAATGTGAATGTCTCGGGCCGAATTGGCACACATGGGATTAAATCTGTTGAAACAGGCATACTGAAGGTACGCTTTGGGCTATGATGCCAAAGAGCGCAAATTTAAGCTTATTATTCACTCTCCATTATTTAATGTGCTTTCTTAAAGCTGCAAATGTACTTACCTAAAGTACAAAGCTTTGGGTCCGAATGTGGATAGTGAATTGTCTCGGACTGCGCAATTCCCATTGAAGAAGGAAGTTGTCGACAGTGATTATTTAAAATGAGCCTTTTGGCTTACCTTTCTTGCCCATATAAAGCGAATACCTCCATAGTATATCAATTTTTTCTGCTGTAATCTAGTTACCCCCCCAAAAAAAAGTGTTTTGGAACTTACTGTTCCCGTCCTAAGCAAGAAGCACAAAATGCTTGCTCATTGGTTACGGGCGTCCTGCTGGTTTTTTCTCTCGTCGGCTCGCATTCAGCGCCAGGTGAGTTAGAAGAATATGTGGGGATACACTTCCCAAAACCGCACGTACGCTATGGGAGACGCCTTAGTGGAGGGCTGCGGAGTAATTCGATAACTGGGGATTATTTAACGTGCGCTGGCATCGCACAGCAAACCCGTGTTCTTCCATTTCGCCTCCATCGAAATGCGGCCAGGTCGGCTGGGATTCGATTACCGTAAGCTTCTTCACGCTCCACCGCAGAACACCTTAGCCACTCAGCAAACATGGCGGATTTTACCAGTTGATAAGACAGGCGGATTGCCCTTCTTCCTCTTTTCTAAAGGCGCAACTCCATGGACCCATCCGAGGCGCATGAGCGCAGCGCCTACGCGTACCAGCGTACGCCGGAGCCGGTCTGAGCATGCGCGAGGCGCAGACGCGAGCTGGCGCTGGCGCTTGGCGAATATCTCCCCATGTCAGATATTTGCGCCACACTGGCGCTGCGCTCACGCCGGCGCCGAAAGTGGCTCGCAGGTTTGCGGTTCGTGTACACCAATGAGATAACGCACTTCTCTCGGCATCCGGCACGGCCCTCCGCGCCGTTTTCTACGCTGTTTTGAGCTGAGCGCGAGTACCAGCGACAGGAGGCGGCAGACCATCTAGTTGCGTATGTTTTCCGACGCTTGTCGCGGCGCGGCGCTGGACGCGTAGGCGCTGCGCTCATGCGCCTCGGATGAGTCCGTGGAATTGCACCTTAAGAGTTCGCTGCTTTGTGCCTACTAGCCAGTTCTTATATTGCTAGACGACAACTTTCGAAAGTAGACTAATGTAGTGCCGTGGATGTTAAGTGCAGAAAAATATTTCATAGAATAACATCCAAAAGCAGGTGCAATAAGCAAGACAAATGCAGCACTCCGTAAACAGGCTCGCAAGCGTATTTGAAAGGATTCAATTCGCAATTCCCTTTATAGCAACAACAACAACAACAACAGCAATAATGTGGGCTGTTGAAAATGTTGCATTTATGAAAGGTTTAATATTAAAAACATTAAGATGATCCTGCTAGCATATATGGAGGGTACAGTTAAGCTCACATGTGCAAAAGAAAGCACGATACATCGACTATATGAGGCGACATAGTTTCAGGGAGAGATCTACATCAGCAAACCAACGAAATTTTGCGGATTTTGCTTAATTTGCTGCTGACCAAGCATAGCAAGACCAATCACTATGTGTACAGGAGGATGTAGGTGAGCTTATGACGCGGACACGTTGTCATGTACGCATAAAAAATCAAATGTATTTGCGGCACCATCAGACCACGGTGATAACGGTACCTGGTGGCAGCGTGGACATAAAATCAGCATTTCAGAACTCGCGTAAAAATACGTCTAGCCACATCACTGAGCTCGCTTCACTTGAGAAATCAGCCCAGTGGTAGGCCTGTGGCCATGGCCAAGCAATGGTTATTTCTGGATACGTTGAGCGATCGTGAAGAGAGTACTTTTGTTTATTTTGGACAAAGCGAAACGCGGGGGGGGGGGGGGGGGGGGTGCGAGAAAAGGTGAAATTTTATCCAACCATGGGAGTCTTTAAACCCTCCGATGAAATGCATGACCTCAAAATATCGAAGGGGCACTCAGAGCGTTACATAATTATGCTGCCTTTGCTCCCGCTGGCAACAAAGTCGTACCTCAAAGTCGTTTCTTTGCTTTGATTAGTAGTTAATGTCAGTGAAAACAACTCACTGAGTGATATGCATTGAGGCGTTTAGGCGATGCCGTGGGCACTTCGAATGAACCTGAAAACCGTACGGTGTTTTTCTCGAAAGATAGCAGAGCGTGCATATCAGCCTTCATCAATGCTTCCATGAAACGATGGCCACGTTCAGCGAAAGCACTGATCAAAACTGACAGAGTTCAATTTTGCATTCCATTTCAAGTTCTCGTAAATGAGAGCAAAGTTTCAGTGCGTCCGTTTCACCCGAATGCAGCTTCACTGCTTTTATGATGCACTGAGAGCATGCAGAGGCGCATCACTGACGAGACACGTGAACTCTCCACTTGTGGCTCAGCAAATCCATAACAATGGCCGCATTCATTGCTACCACGTGCGCGAGTACACCAGCGGTTAGCTGTATCGAAACCGCTGCGTACTAAGCACAGAAGCACGCGCAGCGCAATGTCTACTCACGCCTGACGGCCCATCCCTTGAGGTCCCGGAAGGCTTTGAAGGTCTTCAGTAGCGCCGTCATGCAGTCAACTGAGACATCAAGCTCCGAGGAGCCTTCCACGACGTACGGGAAGATCTCGTTGGCTACAGCGTCGATGTTGACCTTGGACTTGTTCACTTGGTCTTCCCACGATGTATTGGTCATGGCGTCCTGGAGGCCCTGGAAGGGGCCCTGCGAGTGGCCGCCCCGGCAGACGGCCACCAGGGAGCACAGGAAGACGAAGAACGCGCAGACGACGGCACGCCGCTCCATGCTGCCTCGCTGAGGGACCTGCCCGAAGAACCACACCGAGCGCTCGCTGCCGAGGGCGATCCCGAAGCGCTCCGTGGTCGTCCGGAGCTGCCTCTGGCAGGGCGCAGAGGAGCCGCCGCATCTGGGCCTCCGTGGCCCCAATTATTGACCTGGTTCCCCGCTCGCGCGCGCGCGCGCGCCCCGCGCAGGTACTTTCTCTGAGGGGCCCGCCGCTCTCTCGCCCGCTATCCCGACCAGCGCCGCGCTGGTTCGAAAAATGTTCCTTTTCCTCCTCCGTGCCGAACAAGATGCGAGGAGGTTCCACCTTTTCTTCTTTTTTTTTTTCTCCCGAACTTTTCTTTTTCCTCTGCTTATTTTCTGTCCATCTCGATGTTGCCGTTGCTCTTGCTGGTCTCCAGCACTGCAACGCAACCGCCTGCACGCACTTGGTTTTGTATTGGGCTTCATTTCTCTATGTCGGCGTTTTTTTTATTTTCTCTCTCTCTTCACGAGGCTGAGGGATCGAGCCGAGACTGCTTCATGGAGATGATTTTTATCTAATGGTGTTTTAGACGAAGGTTTTTATACAGCTCGTGATGCTGACTTTCCTCCCTGCGGTCAGACTGGCGCAAGTCGGCAGACAGAGGAGACCGGCAGGACGCGAGCGCGCGCTGGTCGGTTGGCGTCGTTTTTGGAATACGGGGCCGACCGCCGTCTGCTACGAGCGTGACTTTGTGTTTCGTCTGACGCCCTCTCCGCTCGTTCGTTTGCGGCAGCATGCTGGCGCTGAAGATACGCGGACGAGCGGGATGGATGCGATCCTGCATAGGTTTTGTAAGGGGCTTGGCTCTGCTTTCCTTTCCACGCTCGTGCGAAAAAAAAAAGGAAACAGAAAAAGACCACTTCGCTCTGAAAGGCTGAAAGGAGAGCTCGGCCGCGCCGCGTGAAATCTTTCCCACTGCATTTTAGTAAGGGGGAAAGAAAAACAAAGAAAAATCTGCGCGCTTGTTATGGCAACAATGGCAGGCCCGCTTCTGCCGATTACTGCGCGCTTGTTGGGCTTTCGCTTATCTCTGCCCAGCTATATTTACTGCTGGTCTTACAGAGCGCCGTGCGCACGAAATGGCGTTCGATAACCATGAACCTCAAGTGCTGCGGTCGTGATTCGATGGGGAAGAGCAGCCTTTCTTAATTCTCCTCCGCCATCGGTATTTTCTCTGCTGAAAACAATAACACTCTCACAGAGTGGTGTAGTGCTTTCATACAGGGCAATCGTTTTGACCAGAAGCTTCCCACGGGCCTTAGCCAGAATGGTTTCAGCACAGCCGGAGTGCCATACCACTGCGCATGCGCAGTTGGCGCCCGGCTATTTCACTATATTTCCACGCTCCTCGCTGTGCGGATACTTTCTATTCTTGGATCAGAGCAACAACTTGCTTGCCAGTACCTACGCCATGAAACGTGTTTTGAATAACGAAGACCTCTAGCTGTTTGTTTTCAAGAACCACATTGTTAAAATCCTTCAAGCGCAACACGCAGCAAGAATTGTTAAAGTGCTCCAACGCTACATTGCCTTAGGAGCCCAATCTTCTACAACGCAACGTCCCCCACCGCAGCTCAGAAAGAAAAAAAAATGAATATTTTGTCAAGCGTCCACCCTATATAAGCCTGATCGCGGGGTTGTACCCGCAAAGGCTTTATCATGTCGTGTAGCACTTGTCTAACGCACACATGGCACGTATACAAGGCCAGTCTTGATTTACCATTACCTGTAGACGGCCAATTGCGTAGTTATTATGTCACTAAAGTAGTTATTCACTTCCTTCCGTTACTGTAGTCTTCACCATAAACCATGCAGGGTAAGCCTACTGCAGGACAAAGGCCTATCTCATGGACCTCTATGAACTTCCGATTGTCTGCTTCATGTCTTACACAAACCGTTGCTCTAACAATTTTCTGTTTTATTTCGGTGTCGAACAAGTCCTCTAATGTTTTTAGGGCAAACTGCTAAGGTGGAGATTTCAGTTAGGAAGTAATTACTCATTAGGAACCACATGACCACAGCATATGGCAGGAAAGCTAATTGCTTTCTCAGAAACTTCGTAGCTGAATAAAAATTCGCCTCGGGACTAGGACGAGTTTTTTTCCCTCTACTTCCCAAGTTTTCGAGAAAGCTGCCAGCTTTCCTTTGTAGCCGTAAGGCCTGCGGTAAGGAGGAGGCTAATGAGTAATGAATCCCTTAATGAAGTTTCCTTCTGTGTTGTGTACTCGTATTGCGTGCTGTAGGTCTGTTTTGTTGTGCATTATGTCGTAAATTGTAGTGAGGTCCCTTTACTTGAGCGAAAAGCAGCAGCCGGTGCCGCTGTAAGACTCTAACTTCTCTTTACACGCGCATCTAGAAAAAAAAAAAAACAGTTTTTCTCACAATTATCGTGACCATATGCACTCAACAGAAACCAAATAAAACTATAGAACTCATCACGGAGTAAAGGAGGTCGAATAAATAAAAAGCGCCGACTTAATCTAAACAAAGCCAAAGCAACCAAAGCGACACAATGTAATCTTGAGGCTCTGAAAGTGGTATGCTTCAACTTTTCTGCAGAGATATATAGTTAATATCCTTCATAAGCGCAAGAGCTACTTAACTAAAAGCCTGGAAACAATACTTTTTGCGGCGTTTTTTGAGAAATAAGGAAGAAATGTTCGCAACATTTGTGAAGGATAAACTGGTAAGGTAGATGGGAGCGTCTCGTAATAAATATGCGCAGGTAAAAATTTCTTGCCTAGAGCTGAAAAGGAAAATATGGGCTGAGATTCACAGAGCTCGAAGTGGTTTGTGCTCCCATGGCTGCTTCGTGCGGCCGCAACGACGGTGAATACCACGCGAAGCCCAGCTGACTACCGCTAACGCTTGCACAGTTTGTGCGCATGAAAGCTTCTGAGCCAAGGGTGCAATGAAAAAAAAAAGAAAGAAGAATTCAGCCTAACCTCATCAGGACCAGAACAAAGTGAAATGGCACCGGGAACTTGACTGAGTTCTGGCATAGCTGGATCAAGAAGAAATTATCTTCTTTTTTTTTTCTTTTTGCTGGCAAACAAGGCGGCCGGAAAGTAAATTCCTCTGGTTCTCAGTCACAAAAGACTGTTAGAGCTACGGGAATTTGTTATGGGGGCTCCTGGATACACATAAGACAAAGTGCGACCGACGGTGGCATCACTGGGTGTTAGTAGAGTGTCACGAGACTTGGTGGTGAGGAGTTTCAAGCTTTGAAAGCTGCTATTCTTCGGACGACAGGCCGACATATTCTTTGCAACGGCGCCACATAGAGAAGCGGTACGTGCTACAGAAATGCAACGTGCGAATATGATGACTTTTTGCATCACCCTGCTCAACTGCTTGTACAATTTATTACTATTTTCGCTGGCCAGAACATTTCTTTCAGCTGCAGAGCTTCTGCCCGCCATGGGCACACTCTGGCAGTCCTCTGTGCTTTTAATAACACCGCCTATATATACACGTAGTCCTGCTTTGACGGCGGGCTCACTCAGTTTCTTTTCCTTGCACCGCAGCTGCTGGCATTTCACTTTAACGGCCATGCGTTCGGGTTATCGTCCCGTTTCCAGTACAAACAAACCAAGAAAGAAGAAACACTCGCGAAACACGCAGCGGCCTGATGGCCCCTGCACGGCGCGACCATTCACCCGAGCCTGTCGCACAGTCGCTGCTCGCACTCAGGCCGCGAAATTTCTCCTTGCTATTGTGCCAGCCATGTGTGTGTGTCTGCGTGCGTGCGTGCGTGTGTGGAGGGGGGGGGGTCATGTTTGTGCTGGCAGCATTTGCAATCCCAAGGGAAGGTAAGGGAGCGCGAGGAGGTAGAGGTATTGCTCGGGGGTGTATAGGCCACGATTCCACAGCACCAGAAACGATGGCGGCGACCCGCGTTCGCGCGGCCGCGCAGCCACGGCGCGCGACGCGTCGTGAAAATTGGTGTGACCCGTAGAAACAAGGACGTCTGAAGGGGAAGAAGAAGGGTCAGGGTGCGAAACTTGGCGCCCGCCTTCGACATCGCCTCCCCCTCCGCCCTCCTCCATCACGGCCGCCTTCGACGCAAACATCCGCTCTGTGTGTGACCAACGCACGCACATACGCTCGAGCACGCGCACAACCACGCGCATTGTTACGGCTGTGGCGAAACGAAGCCCTCGCGGCCTTCCGTCTTTTCTTTCTCTCGGTGACTGCACTGAGCGCCAGCGTATTCGTTCCCTTCTTATTTTTTCTGTATTCTTTTATTGTTTTTTATTCCGGCAGCACTGTGCCACGCAGTGACAAGAGCTGAGGAATGTTGTGCAAGACAGAGGTCCCCGATGCTCGTTTCACTGGGGAGTGTCCCGGTCTGGACTGCTGCTCCGGAAGAGCTACTCGACTCGGGTTAACCTAAGCTGTCGCCAAATGAAGGACTTGCAGGGTCACTACGAGGATTGCGAGGACGCGTGTATTTTCCGCGACTGATTATGTCTTTAGATCGCTTTTATGTAATTGTTTTAACAGAGAAGTATCAATAAAGCAATTGGGACTAAAGATTTCTGACTGGGCAGCATACGGGAGCCGACAAATCCACTACCAAACATACGCACGAACACGCTAGAAAAGCTTTGCGAATGTAGCCCTTGATATAAAGGCAAACGTCTGACCCTGAAAGGTACCTCGCGCCTTGTTGACAGACGCACAAACATTCAAGTACAAGGAGCGCACAAAGAACAAATGCGTAGAGAAGAGTAGGGAAATTAGGAACTCGTAGCTACATACGCATTAAGGAAGCGAACAGCCATTGAAACCAAAGAAAGCATAGGGGAATATTTTTTTTAATTTGTGGGGTTGATCAACCGGAAATTCATCGCGCAGTCATTTTGTAATATAATGATTACGCTATAATTTCGCACCGATTGAGACCACTAATTATAACAAAAAATATTCCCCGGCGCTTTCCTTGGCTTCAATGGCTGTTGGCTTCATTTCATATGAAAGAACAAATGCGGTTAGCTCTCGATCAAACTTTCTTTCTGGCCTTTGGACAAAGGTTCCCTATTTAAGCCCCCTTCCCAAAAATCTTCAATATACGTTGCAAACCGCAGTGTTGGGTCCGGTATCGGAGGAAAACTGAGGTAGGATTCAACACAAATTGTTAAAACAACGTCGGCTGAATCATGCCCTCCACCATTTGAAATGTTCAAATACTCTCGCAACTCTTAATATCGATGGGTGGCTTTGAGACTCCCATCTCTTGACTGCTTTCCTTGACTTCGGATACTAAAAAGACTCGCGATAGAATGATGCACACAACTATATCATTCGTAACCGTACGCTTGCGTCCAAAGCACTCACACACACACGCACGCACGCACGCACGCACGCACGCAAACGCGCAGCACGTTACGCTAGCACTGGCGTGCGTAATTCATCCGCAAACCGCGTCGAGTGAGGGGTGGTGTTCCGTTTCCGTTACACTTGACAGCTCAGACATGCGTTCCAGTGGAAGGCTGCAGAAGGAACGCGAAGCATCAGCATCGCGCACGGAGAGCTCGGTCTTGTAATTTTCTCATTCACTTTGATTTTACTTATCTTTTTTTGCGATGTGGTCGCAGTGTCTTGCGACGGCGTCAATTTTATATTTTTTGTTTATTTGTTTTCTTTATTTCTTGTCAATGGCTTCGTAGGACGAAGCCATCTGACTTCGCAGCGCATGACGGTGCGCCTGAAGCCCCTGACCCGCTGTGATGGGCACTTATTTACGGTCTGTCGCCTTTCGGGGCAACGGAGGTTGCGATGAGGAGTTGCTTCCACAGAATCAAGAAATACTGCCAGTTCGCCGATGACCCCTGCTAGGCTGCGCTTAGTCGCTGCTGGAAAAAAATGGTGAAAAGGGCATCAGTTCGCAAGTATGCACATTGCAGCTAACGTGTAACGAGCTGTCACGAAATTCTGGGGCTGGCATATGCAGGGATAAACTGTAAATGAACGGAAAACACTAATTCTGTTTCGGTATTTGCCAGTTATATGCAGAAACCGTGAAGTGCCCGACATTTGATTGAGTGAGTGAGTGAGTGAGTGAGTGAGTGAGTGAGCGAATGAGTGAGTGAGTGAGTGAGTGAGTGAGTGAGTGAGTGAGTGAGTGAGTGAGTGAGTGAGTGAGTGAGTGAGTGAGCGAGCGAGCGAGCGAATGAGCGAGCTAGCGAGCAAGCGGATAAGTGTGTGTTTGATGGATTGCTTCAGAATGTGGATTAATAGCAGAATACAAATGCGCAGTGCCTCTCGACCACTCTACCTTTGGCTATAAAAATCTTCAGTTAAACGGGTCCTGAATGTAACACTAACAGATATTTTGTCTGTGTAACAGGCGTGGCAGTAAATCGCAAGATGGAGAATCTTTACAATACCGTATAGCACTGTCATAGATCTCATTACTGTTATCAATTACTACAGCCAAGTAAAATCGGGTCACACATATTCAGAGTGCAAAGCCTCGAAGGTAGTTGACGGAAGTCAGGGTGCGCGGCTGCAATCACCTCAAAAATCGACTGTTCGAGCTAACAAAACGGCCAAGATGTATACTCTAAGTTAGTTTTGACTGCACAGGGATGCCACATAATATCACGAAAAAAAAACAGCAAATAATCCGTGGAAAATAAGTCAGCGAAAAGAAAATCGAAAGCTGCGTCCTAGAATAACCGGTGAAAAAAAAAGTCGGCCAAAATAAAAACACTAAAAAGTACAACCCCTAACTATACGTTAACGTCGATGGCACAGTCTACATCGCATCTGATAGTGCACTGTATTATTCTGGAACGCGAAACGGAATAGATATAATTCGTGTCGTAGCTCATAGTCATCGTTTGCTCAGAAAAAAAAAATGATGGCCGATTTGAGTAGTTAGGCCAAATTCGAATTAGGGGCGCTAGCATTTCGGTTTTCACTTCGGTTCCGGTGTTTAGATCCAGTGCTCGTGGATGGCAGTTGTTCGTATAGCGACAGTGGGTTCATGTCCATATTGGCCATGCTCTCCTTTATATTCGTAGGTCCTTGGGAGTCCTCATACCATTCTTGGCACAGTGGTGCGGCGGTCAAGCGACGCGCCACTGCCCTGCTATTGCAGGTGCTGCCATCGGTGGGACATGGGTTAGGTTGCAACCCAGGTTGCTCTTCCCGAGCAGCCTCTCGCGATTATTTGAGCTGCCACCTGACACGGTTGTCAGGTTGCCACGCACGAACGCACCCCCCCCCCCCACACACGCACGCACACGCACAACACACACACACACACACACACACACACACACACACACACACACACACACACACACACACACACACACACACACACACACACACACACACACACACACACACACACACACACACACACACACACACACACGCACACGCACACAAACCAGGCAGCTGCCCACCACCCGGAGCTGAGCAGCCTGCCACAAATCAGGTTTCAAACAAACAAACAAACAAACAAACAAACAAACAAACAAACAAACAAACAAACAAACAAACAAACAAACAAACAAACAAACAAACAAACAAACAACAGCCGAATGCGTGGAATGGCCATATGGCCACTATGAGTGCCTGCGCACTAAAACAAAAGTGCACACATCTTGCTTCAAGCGGATTTGATTGAAAACATCTTTATTTATTCAGTATTTTCAGAACATGTGGGTGGGCCGCCTAGTCCGGTAGACCATTGGCTGCTGCTGCCGCGGTGGCCCTCCCCACCAGCCAGTGCTGACGGTCAGGATCATCGCTGAGCAGAATAGCCTCCCACTGCTCCTCCGAGGGGTTGGGAATGGGGTGAAGTAAGGGATTAAATTGGCATGCCCACACCATATGGTAGAGGTTAGCTACCTCTCCACAGTGTGGGCACTGCGGAGAGTATAGTGTAGGGTGCCACAGGTGTAATTTAGCTGGTGTTGGGTATGTGTTGGTTTGTAGTCTCCTAAGGGTGTTCTCTTCTAACTTATTGAGGGATTTGTGTGGTGTTGGGTACTCCTTTCTGGCTGTTCTGTATGGCGCGAGATTGTCAGCATACACGGCTAAACCTATCAGGTCACGGCACCCTTCATGGTCATCAGGGGGAGACGCCCGGTATAGAAGAGCTCGGGCATGCCTGTGAGCGGCTTCGTTTCCTCCTGGTAGTTCCAGGTGACCGGGAAACCAGATGATTGAGGCTTGGTTGGGTTCTACATAAAAATATCCTGCAAAGCCTCGCCGATACCAACTGTGGCGCAAGAACCTACAACTATATCAAAAACTTCTTATCAGCCAGGCAAGCCACTATAAACTTCGGTGGAATAAAATCAGATCCCATCACTCTAGGCCCGAGGGGAACTCCGCAGGGGGCGGTACTGTCACCCCTCTTGTTCAACTTAGCTATGAAAGATCTACCAGGCCTTCTTTCCGAAATTCCCGGCATCAAACACACATTGTATGCGGATGATATCACTGTCTGGTGCAACTCTGGGAGTGACGCCGAGATCGAGGAGCGTCTTCAAGCAGCAGCGGACACGGTGGCCCGGTACGCCAGAGAGAGAGGCCTCCAGTGTGCGCCGGAAAAGTCCGAGTTGCTTCAAGCGGAAGATCTTCTCCATACGAGCAATACGATCAAATGCGCAGTCACAAGCACTGTAATAATTGATAATTGCACCACAGGCCTCCACGCTCTCCTGCTCGCTTCGGTTTAGAGCAGAATATCGTTGCTCAAAGCTCAGCGCAAGGCGCATTAAAATTGAAAGTCTGTGCCGACTTCTGCAAGCAGCACATTTAACTCCGAGAACTAATGAAACTACGACAGTTTCCAGAATCGCTGCGTTCTTCTTCGAAGGAAAAATGATGCTCTCTATAGAAAATACAATGAAGGCGGCCGGTAGAAATATCCTCAAGACCTAAAGGCCCAAAAACCCTTGGTTCAACGGACGCTGGCGGCATTGCTTGCCAATGGGGCCCCGGAATAGGGGCTTCACCTAGTACTGTGAGGGGAAAGGGCCAATAGGGCCCTACCTCAATCACCTTTCTGTAAAAATTTAATAGACGATAAATGTTTTTCACCACCACCACCAACCTCCCTCCCAATTGCGATTACACTCTTTTACACCATTAACTGGTCGACGAGCCTGATTTTGCATCAATAATACCCCTCGTATCCTGCGATGGCAATATGAGTACTGCAGCATGGTATGATATATGTTGGTTTAGCATCCCAAAGCAACTCATGGGCTATGAGGGACGCTGTAGTGGAGGGTTCCGGACTAATTTCTACTACTTTGGGTTTTTTTTAACGGGCACTGACATTGCACAGTACACGGACGTCTTGCATTTCGCCTCCCTCGAAACGCGGCCAGCGCGGCTGGGGTAGAACCTGCGTCCGCGAGTTCAACAGCCGAGCTCTTCAACTACTGCGCCACCGCGGCCAGTCGTATTGTGGTGAAAGACATCGCACCAACAAGCATGGCACACCCTTAGCTACGTAACACCCGCGCAGAGCAGCCTCGAACGCGCAACAGCGGAACACAAGCGCGTGTTTACTATTGCCCTCCCTTGCACAGGCGGGCGGAAAGGAAAGGCCCCGCGGCGTGTCGTGGCGTCTATCTGGGTCCCTTGAACTTGGACTCGTTCGCCGGCGGCAGCAGCGCACTTGCGCATTCACGGCCAAGGTACCTCCCGGCCGCCGCCGGTGTGAAACGGGACCCCGAAGCGAACCGGTCGACTCTGCCGGTGCACCACTTCAGAGGATGCCAGTCCTCTCTCCCTCTTCTCCTCCGGCATCCCTCTCCCCTCGCTCTCCCGGGGCGACCCACGCGCTGCTTGTGTAATCGGCGGCCATCTTTCGCTGCGACGCGCCCCGGAGCGGCGTTGGCCAGCGCGAAATCGTGTGGCGTCGACGGGATGCGGCGCGCGCACAGCCCGAGAGAGGGGTGCACGGCGATCGCTCCGAAATCGGCCGACCCGCAGGAAAGAGGAGCATCAGCCTGTCTGGCCTTTTTTTACTAGGCTAACGAGGAAACGACGCGCCAGAAACGCCGCTCCTCTCCCGTCCAGAAACCCGCCCCATACTTCTTGGCTCCGACGGGCCGGATGCCGCGGGGCCCCGCGTACGTCGCCGGCCGGCCCGCTGCAGGCCGCCGAGCTGGCTTCGACTTTTTGGGAGAAACAGGGTCACACGCCGCGCTGTGTCCGCCTCTGCCCTCGAGCAAGAAGAGGAGCTGCCGCCGGCGCGAATTGTATTAAACGCGTACGCGCCTCGAAATTACGTGCCGCTGGTCCCTCCTCCCTTGGATGCGGTATGCTGCAATCGGTGTGTTGCTGCGCGTTCTTGCGCCCAGCCGCGCACGTTATCGCTACCGCCTAAACGAGGTCTGATCCGTTGGAATGTCGACGATTTTCCTTAGATTGTGCACGGAGTTGATTTTTCTTCCCGAGAGAGGGGTATAGAGGGTATCGCCACGTCTGACTGACTGACTTTCCCGTGGTGTACCCCAGGGCTGATAACCAGGGTTTTGCGTTTTCGGATACATCGGAAAAACTCCGAAAAGCACTCACCGGTAAAAGTTTTTCGAATTTGGATTTATTCGAACCACTCCTATTTTGTAGGGGGGCGTCATGACCTGGAAATACCAGTGGCTGTGCTCTGTTCTTTACACGCGTTTTGTCGCGACCATATCAGTGCGTGACAAACTGGGACAAACTGTGGGGCAAATGGAACAGAATGTAAAAGTACGCTGTGAGGATATAACGTGTAGCATTCGAATATCCCATCCCAGTCAATCGTCGTCTTACAATTTTATGCCCACTGAATGCTGTCCTTCAGCCAAGAAGTCCTACGCCCGCATGCCTTCCAGTACAATCAGTACAAAAATGTCCTATGGCCAGCTATGGGTAATTGGCCCAAATAGCTATAAACCTTTCCTATGGCTTTCTATAGCTGTAGGTTCAGGCGGATATGCTTTTCTATAGAGAACTAAAAACATTTGTTTGGTTGCGAAGCTACAGTTCAAGTGGCGTAGATTTTTCGATAGCTGGCAAAAAGCTCCGCTTTGGGCGTGTATAGACGATCATAAAAGGCCATAAACGGACATATCTTTTTCCATAGACTCCCATAGGCCGTTTTTGTATATATGTAAATCCCTACATGCACCAGTTCCTAACAGGGATCTGCGCTTGTGTATGCTTTAACAAATCAGATGGCTCCAAAGAGTTCGTGAAAAATTATATTTTTTGACAGCGCTTCATGTTGACGCCGAGAAATGCAGGTGGTAGCAGTGGAAAGGGCCAAAGCGATGAAAACACATTGAAAATATCAACAATGGCAACAGATTAAAGCAGTATGCAAGGATAATCCTTACTGGTGTTATGAGTTGTAGCGACATTTAAGCAATCGCACATATCTTATGAGTGATGTTTGGGCGATACGCGTTAGCAGCTGCCAAGCGAACCGAAAAATACAGCGACGTCACAGTCTGTACAATCCGATGATCGTGTGCCATGACATGATTCGCTATAAGAAAATCCACTCTATGGAAGCCCTTGAATGTTCGCAGCTGAATCCGCAAGGCTCAAGAGACAATCGACGCACGATGGTCGCAATGTATGTACCTCGACAGCGACATCCGGACTTCGGCAGTAGATGTTCAGCCCACCGGCGAAATCGAGGGTGTTAGGGACGCCTGTTTCGTGCAAATCGAAAGTGGACTTCTAATCGCAACGCTCTTCTTCTTCCACAATGCTCGCCAATCTCAGATCTCAGTTTTCTGTGCTCTCCTCTCGGCCTTCTGCTTGATACACAAGGGCAAATGGAACAGATGTACAGATGTACATCCAACAGATGTACAGATACAACTTGCTGCGGCAATTTTATTATCGCAATAGAAAGAACAATACTACACTAGTAATAGTTTAAAACCTAAACCAAGCAGTACCTTTGTGTTGTACGCGACATACAGAATTCTGGCAGACAAATCGAAGAACAAATTATGGGCTTGTCGTGTCCGGTCGCTGTGTTGAATGCAGCGAAAGACGCACACGGTACTTTAAGACTTCGTTTATTTAAAGCCGATGAGGGTGCGACCAGCGTCGACCGAGGCAGGAGCCGAACTGGCCGCCCGAAGAAAGGAGGGAGTGGAGAAGCGTCCACGGGAGGGAGTGGCTTCCCAGAACAGGAGGAGGGTGCGGGGGCGCACCGTGGGGGGGCATCCGGCGACAGCGTGCGACGAGGGGCAAGCGGTCGTTAGGAGGAGGATGCGAGTGGTCGTTAGGAGGAGGATTGAGTGGTCGTTAGGAGGAGGACGCGGGGGCGCACACACACAAAAGCAATAAGGGGACACAACACTTCCTTCCCCCTTAGAAAGTTGCCTGGTATCGTGCAGGGGGTCGGCGCTCACGCGTGGAGGCGCGCTGGCTTTGTGCGCTCGGGGGAGAAACACTTGTAGGCTGGCTGTTGTTCGCTGTGTCTCCTAGGTCTGTCCTGGGCGAAGTCTCTTCTTCCGGGAAGAGGTGCCAGGCTATGTGGGAAAATGGTGCACGTGTTCTCTCCGCTGGCGGACAGCTCTCAGACGGCGTCGTAAATCTACGCAGCTGGTTGAGATGTCGGCGTGCTACTGTGCCATGTATGTTGACGAGCCAAGAGAGCAGGCCTATGCGTCTGACAATTGTAGCTTCCTCCCAGCGTGGCTTTTTCAGAAACTGTCGGGCGAGGACGCGCTGCCCCTCATTAAGCGTGCCGCAGCGCGGAATTGCTTTTTCTTCCCGGAACGTCTCTGCCTTTGGCTCGGGGAGGATGGCTGTGAGCTGGGTTCGCATTTCACGCTCGAACATCATTTTCGAGGGGGTCTCGCCTGTTGTGCTCTGAACCGTCGTGTGCTGCTTGAAGAGAAAGCGCGCAAGGCGGCGCTGCAGCGAGCCTGTCTGATCTCTTTCAAGGGCGCGTTTTAGCTCGGCTACGTAGCGCTCGGCTTGTCCGTTTGTCGCTGGGTGGTAGGGGGCCGATGTAACTGATGAGATCCCGTTGTCGCGATAAAACTTGAGGATCTCCGCAGACACAAACGGTGTTCCGTTGTCCGACACTACCTTGCGCGGCAGGCCGAACGTTGCAAATAGTGATCGGAGGTTGTCAATGACTGCTGCCGAAGTCGTCTGTCCCATTTGCCTTATCTCAAGCCACTTTGTGTAGGCATCTACGACCACAAGGAAAGTACAGCCCTCAATTGGTCCTGCAAAATCAATGTGCAGTGTGTGCCATGGTGTGTCTGGCTTTTCCCATTCTGGGACAGGAGCTTTCGGCGGGGCGCTCCGGCTGCTCTGGCAAGGCTTGCATTCTCGCACCACTGTTTCGATGTCGTTGTCAATGCCAGGCCACCACATGTAGCTTCTGGCACACTTTTTCATTGCAACGATGCCCCGATGTCCGGCGTGGATGAGAGACATAGCTTGTGCGCGTAGTTCTCTCGGCATCACAACTCGGGACCCAAATATGATGCAGCCGCGATGGGTGCTCAACTCTGTAGCTCGCCTGCGGTAAGCGTCGAAGTTGTCCCCTTTGAGTTTATGCACGTTGCCTTGTTGAACAGCTGTGTAAACTAGCCGGAGAGCTGCGCACTTCTGCGTAGATGCTGCAACTGTGCCTGCTGTAAGCGGAGGTTCTGGCAGTGCTTCGAACATCAGAACGTCTCCTGGTGGAAATGGTTCGTCAACAGTTGCGTCTAGTGGCAGACGGCTTAGCGCATCGGCGTTTTGATGTTTGCCGCATATCATCACGCCTAGTGGAGAAAACCAGTTTCTCCCTAGAAGGCTTGATCCTGTGCCCTTCACAACAAGCAGAGGTAGCGTATGGGTCTGGCCGTTGTAGTTAACCTGCACGTTGGCAGAGCCCAATAGTGGCAGATTCTGTCCTGACCACGTTCGCAGGTGCGTGTCGTCTTGTTGCAGGGCGGGTGCGTCAGATGGCCATGAAGTTCGGAACGTGTCCTCACTGATCAGAGTACAGGCTGCGCCGGAGTCCACCTCGAACTTAATCAGCTGGTGATGTACGCTTACTTCTGTAAAAATCTTCGGTCGCGTGCCGAGATTCATGGTGTTCAGGTCGTACAACACAGATGGTGTTGCTGATGTTGTTCCATGGAGATCAGATAGCGGCGTATTCTCTGAGGCGTTGACGCTGTGATTAGGCTGGGAAGGTGACTTTATCTTGGCAAGTCTCCGTTTCGTAATGCATGCTCTTTCGATATGCCCTCGCTTGTGGCAAAAATTACACGTGGCTGACTGGAATCGACATCCCTGGGGGTTGTGTTGGTCGTCACACCGCCAGCAGCGTTGTGCCTTTTTGACCGATTTTACAACAACAGAAGGCTTGCGCACCTGGTTGCTTGTCTGGTGTACCGGCTCGGTGTTCCGGCGAATCCCTCTCTGCTGGTGACCGGCGCTCTCCGCTCGAACGGCGATGTCGTAAGCTTTGCTGAATGTGAGGTCCTTCTCAGCGAACAGGCGCTGCTGCAGTGACTCGTCACTCAGTCCGCACACAAATCTGTCGCGTAACATCACGTCCAAGGGAAGCATGGTGGTGTTAGCAGAAGAAGCTGCGTCTCCCTCCTGCCCGGTAGCTGTTGTCGACAGCGTTCCAAAATTGCAGTCGGCAGCGAGCTTCTTGAGCGCGGCTACGTAGGCGCTCACAGTTTCTCCTTCCAGTTGATCTCGTCGTTGGAAGCGAGCCCGGCTGTAGACCTCGGATGGCCTTGGGTCGTAATGCTGTTGCAGCGCTTTTACGATGTCGTCGTAAGACACTGCCGCTGGTGTGCTTGGCTGAATAAGGGCGCAGACAGTATCGTAGGTCTGCTCCCCGCACAGCGTCAGCAGGTTGGCCCTCTTCAAGGCTGGGTCTGTGATGTTGTTAGCTTCAAAGTAGAACTGAAGGCGTCCAACCCACGATGACCACGATGAGCCGTTGAACTCTGGTATCTGATTGGGAAACCCTCGCGTAGCCATGGCTTGTCAATAGCGTTGCGTAGCGCGGGTCGAATCCACTTTCTCGTCGCCACTGTCGTGTCCGGTCGCTGTGTTGAATGCAGCGAAAGACGCACACGGTACTTTAAGACTTCGTTTATTTAAAGCCGATGAGGGTGCGACCAGCGTCGACCGAGGCAGGAGCCGAACTGGCCGCCCGAAGAAAGGAGGGAGTGGAGAAGCGTCCACGGGAGGGAGTGGCTTCCCAGAACAGGAGGAGGGTGCGGGGGCGCACCGTGGGGGGGGCATCCGGCGACAGCGTGCGACGAGGGGCAAGCGGTCGTTAGGAGGAGGATGCGAGTGGTCGTTAGGAGGAGGATTGAGTGGTCGTTAGGAGGAGGACGCGGGGGCGCACACACACAAAAGCAATAAGGGGACACAACAGGGCTTCAAATACTTTTACATAGTTTATCGACACTCCTTAACTATTTAGAAACTCTAGGTATAAATATTTTGAGGTTAAATCTCGTAGAATTCAAATCCTTCCTACACTCCAATTTCTAACCTTTTTTTTTGTGTAGAACAAGACATGTTATGTTTTAGCTCTTTGTATTCATTTCACTGTAATGTGGGCATGCGTCTCGGGAAGTATTCACGAGAGAACCATTGTTACTCAATAGTTTGTTTCTCGGTAAAAAAAAAAGACAGATTGACCTTTGTGCATTTATTTGACTGACCCGAGTGTATGTTTTAAAAAAATTGTCTGGTAATGAAAAAAAGGGGGAAAAGGGCGAAAAACACACATTCCCGTAGTAACCGCAGAGATGCTGCGTGCCTATCGTTCCTGTGCTGTTGCTTGTAAAGAGGTCGAGGGCTCCTCAGGCTGATGCCATGCAGTCTTTTTCCTCGGCCTCCTCCACATATTGTACGGAAATGAAACAATTTAATTGAAAAAATTGAAATCATTCTACCTGATGACTTTAAAGGGCAACTGAAGCGGTTTTAGAATTCGATGAGTTTAAGGTTGCCGAATGTGCAAAATGTGTAGATAAAGTCTACTAAATCGTTTTGCTCTAGCATTTGAAATGGTGGCGTAATCCCCGAATAAAGTCGCTGTCGGCGTTCAGCTTCTCTGAAGAGCACAGCGACGGGCAGAGGCCCCGATAATGACGTCACGTATGAGGGAACTACGTTTCCAGCGAAGAAACGGTTATTCCATGGAAGAAAACCGACGCCATCGAAGGTGGAGCTCACAATGCATTGTTTGGCGCCATCTGAAGACGCACAGCAGCATGCAGGCGTGAGCAGCGGACATCTGAAATTTCGGCAACAATGACGTCACTGTCGAGTTTCCGCGCACTTCTCCAACGTAGTGAGGAGAAGCCTAAACATCATCGCGGCTTTAATCGACGATTATGTCATCATTTTAAATGCTAGTGCAAAAATACTTTGCATGCTTTATCTAGAAGCTTGATAGATTGGAATTCTTGAATAACCTCGAATTCTCAAAAAACCGTTTCAGCTTCCCTTTAAGGCCGACGTCATCAATCACCGTGCCTTCTGCACCCACATGTCCCTACAGATGCAACACGTTCTGCTAATTGACGCCCGCATTCTGCTACCTCGAGAAACACGTACTACGTACATATTTTAACAAAACTTCTGTTTGGGCTAGATGGTGCATAGATTATAAATGAAATGAAATTTAAGCGCACACGAAAAACGCACACAAGAGGAGGATACACATAGGACAGGCGCTATCCTGTGTGTATCCTCCTCTTGTGTGCGTTTTTCGTGTGCGCTTAAATTTCATTTCATTTATAAAATTTATACGTACATATGTTTAGAATTTTTTAAATCGTGAAATGCCAAAGACATTTCACCTTTCAGTAATCATTTCTCTGATCGCAAAGCAACGACTACCACGTTTTAATAAATGTGCGACCTATGTTCAAGTCTGTGCGGTGTCCTTGCTGGATCTGGTCCTCGCATATGCTGAGATAACACGCACACACACGCACAAAAAAATCAAAGGCGATTACCCAAGATGACGCGGATTTCATTATTATCTGCTCGTATGCATAACAATTACCTTACTGTGACGGGGTTGAGCTCTCTAATCGAGGGAAGAAGGATGGTAAAGCACCCAACTAAATGCTGAAATTCGCGTCATCTTGGGGGATCGTCTGTGAATTTCTTTCTTTGCAAAAAAAAAAAAAAACAAGCAAACAAAAACCTTCACCTGTTTGCATCACACTATACAGGAGCTAACAGGCCCACGCTCGTTTGTTCGCACCTACCGTGGTGGCTCATTGCGTCCTGCTTGGTAGCCCGAGGTTGAGGGATCGAATCCAGTCTGATGCGGCACCGCATTTCGATGGAGGTCAGATGCAAAAAGCGATCATGAGCTGTACAATGTCAGTGCACTTTAAAGAACCCCAATGGTCCAAATTAACCCACAGCCCTCTACTACTCGCCTCTCATAGCCCACGTGTGCTTTGGAACGTGAAACCCAACACAACATACCATACCATCTTCTGCTCGTCCTAACTTTATCGTTGTTTTAAGTTCTACCTAGAACGTAAAAAGCACCAATTCCGCTGCATTACAAATTAGTGTGGCGCAAGCAATGTGCACCAAGCTGCCACGCCAACTAATTTCAAATCTCGCCCTTATATACAGTTTGATTTATTAAATCATTTCTCGTTAAAGTATTCTATCGACCCTTCGAGCAGCTCTTAAAGCAAAAAGTCCCATACCTCATAATACACAGTGGGATAAGCGGCAAAGGCGTTCTTGCTGTTGCAAGAGAAGAGGAGTACACAAGAAAAAAAAAAAACGAAAGAAGGGGACTGCGCCGACACAGAAGGCTCAGTTTCCTGTCCCCCCGCGCCTCAACTTCTGCAGCGCTAGGACGGCAAAGTCGCACATCACGACCTGTGCACCGGACCGTCGCAAGAAGCCAGGACGGCGATGTGAACGCCTTGACCCTAAAAGCGCTGGCATTCGTTCGGCCGCGCAACCTGTATCCGTAGCAATGAACCGCCACGGGCAAGAGAAACCATGCAGTTCGAACTCCTATAATCTCGATCGATGGCGCCGGTTTTGGCAGCGACGACGTTACACTATCTGGGCGCATATTTTCTGCGCCGGGTTTTGCCTTTGCCGATGTTTGACTTAGTTCGCGAGGGTCCCGCGCCATACGTCCGTCACATCAGGCCCAGCAGTTTATCTTTCACGAGTTTCTATTGCGTGTTTTCTTTTGCGGCTTACGCATCCGCGAAGCCGCGCGGGGTCAGCCCGTGTGGCGCTGCGCACGCGATCGAGGGTCCGCTCACGGACTGCCCGCAATCTCGTCAGAATCGACGGGCAAAATGCCGCGCGTTCCCGCGCAAAGCAGCCTGTTTTCCCCTCGCCGCGAAGACCTCGTTTCCAGCTGCAGACCGAGTTCCGAACGTCTCGCAATGTTGCGGCGGTGGTCACGCCGCTACTCGCGGGCTCTCCCCGTTACCAGCATGAGAGAACGCGCGAGCGGTTATTGCATGCATGCGTTCGTACACAGGCGCCTTCCCTGGTATACGCCTTACGCGATGTAGCCTCTTTTCTATTAGCGTTATTCAGGAACGGACAACCCTAATGAGCTCGTGTGTTTCTACACAGCGGCTTGCGCGAGCGCTCTCAATTCGCGGCTCTCCATGAGCACCGAAATGTGCATGTATAGGTCACGGACACCTGAAGGAGAAGGACCTTAGGGCTACGCGACGAGTGGTCCTCTGGGCGCGTCACGGTGTCTCGGCGTCGGCGTGCAAAGCCATTTACCCATGCCCTGGTGTTATCCGTAGTGGCCTCAATTTTTGCGTATAATTGGCGTCGTAATGAGTATTTTCGAAGTATATATTATACTTGTAAATAGAAGCGATGTTGTCTAGTATTAAGTGTATTCATCGCAGTCCCTTGTGTTCTCCTCTATGTTATCGGGATGCAGCCGATTGTCTTTTCAAGAAATGAAGCGTTTGATGAATTCTCCTGTTATCTAACGCTACATCTACCACTCAGCCGCTGCAAGTCTATTACGTGGAACTGAAAAAAGGCATAAAAGCTGAATGCCGCCGCACTATGGGAAGACTTATTCGAGGAATAATGCGCCAGTCTGCTTACGAAATTCTAAGACAAAGACACTAGGACGACTGGACGGACGTAGGGCATTCCACCTCTTCAGTAATCTCACAGATTTTGTCTTAATTCTTTCGCAACCACTCTGGTGTTATGTTTCTTAAGTATGAGAAGCCAATTAACTAGCCCCAGTTCTTAAACTGTGCAAGAAGGCTTTGCGTGTTACAGTCTGTCGTTAATATAGCGCATACGGGTTCTTTGTTACGAAGGTAAAGCTTTAGCCACGTACCCCCCCCCCCCCCCCCCCCCCCAGGCACACGCACCATTTTTCTTTTTCTCTCTCGATTTTAGGAAAAAAAAAGGGTAGGGAGAGCTTCAGGATGCAGTACGCCGACCCCGACGGAGCCAGGAGAAACGTTTGAGAAGTGTCTAAGTATCCTGGGTCTGTTTTCGGATCCACGGTAAGTTGAGGAGGCAGCAGGGGCGACATTTATAGCACCAGGCATCGCGTTACTCACGCGCAGCGGCCTAGTTTGCAAGATCTTGGCAAACCGAGGAAAACCGAAGGCGCTGTAAAGCTATACAGGAAGTCAGGGCGCACAAGCAGCACGCACCGCACAGAGGTCACACAGCGGAGGGGCGCCGTGGCACCGCCTTGGGCATGACAGCGGTTTACAGTGAAACTCCCTGCTACCTGAACTTTTCTGCGTACTGCGGCTGTTGGTGCCCAGGGGAAAAAGGTTTAGCTAAAGCTGCCAGGATGAGGTGCAGTAGCTACTGTAGCGCTATCTTGATCACCTCGAAACCTCTTATTCGGCTTGCAGTGCCGTAGTTTTACCTCGCGTGTACCCTCTGCTGAGCAAGCGGAATGAGGAAGCATTTTTGCAAGACATTCTGTCGAATGGTCGCCAGGCGCTTCACGGAAGACTAGAGTTTGGAGCTCTCAATTTTTTCTTAACCTACCCAAGAAGCCACTAGAAGGCCGTATTGTGTAACATTTTATTTCTACATTTTTTTCCTTTCTTGCTGTTGGTCTGTCGTGCCTGTGATTCCAGAGCAGGCAAATCATATTGCAGGCTTACAAATTTGTCAGGAGCCAGGATGTCACAGGGGATAGTAGAGGCTCGAGGACGAAAAAAAAAATGAATCGGAAAAGGAATCGTTATGAAATACGGCCTCCTGCGCAAATGACTTCTGTTATATTTGAAGGCAATGGTCGCGGGTGGCAATCTATAGGCGCGATGCGAGCGATATGTTTTGCGTTATTTCTCTGTTTTGTTCTACGTATCACCCATTTTAACGTATGTGGTATAGCCAACTGGACACACACCTGGTTAACATCGATGAGCTTCTCTTCTTTCCGTGTTTTTTTTTTTTTAATCTTTGTCTACCGTGCTGCGTTGTGTGAAGGGGGATAACATAGAGCCACATTGTGTCGCTTTTTCTGCTCTGTCCTGATTAAGCGCTGCTTTCATCAAAAGATATATATGTGTTAATCAGTGCGTTTCTTATAAACTGGAAACTGCATGTCTTGCAGGTATTCCGCAAATACCGGCTATTTCTTATCGCTGTTCTGGATCAGTTCTGGAAATCGAAGAAATTGTTTGCAGCGTTACCAACAGCACCCTGTCCTTTTTATGTCGCAGTTAACTATTATCATTTGTGAATGCAGTATTTTGGAGAATAGACGTGAACCAGTGGATGACACTTTCGCGGTGTAATTTTTAATACATAATAGAACATAGTGGAAGCACGGGGTTATATTTTTTTTATTTCAATTTTAATGCGTACTTGGTGAAGACCGAATGCATAGCCAGTCTGACATTAGAGGCACTTAAAGAAAGCATCTTTTGGGCTTTAAACGAAGCGAAGGAAAATAGTGTGGTGTCTGGACATAAAGTCCCCGTACCAAATCCTCCTCCTTTCACTTGTGGACTTTTGAGAGCCCATCAATGACAGTTGCCAGACTTGCTACAGACTGCACGGCCCGCTTCAAGGAAGAAGAGCTACAAGTGCCATAGTAAATTCCGCGTCTCGGAAGTTATTTCTATGCATATAAAGTAAAAGTAACCCTCAAAAACTGTGCTCTGGACCGCAGTTTGACCTTGGAAAAAAATATAGCTTTGCTCCCACTAGGGAGGGAACCGTTTTCAACGCTCGAGCGGAGAAACAATCGAGGGGGAATCGCAGGCACACCATTTTGCCGTGACGGTCTACGGGCCCTAGAATTACAATGACAAGGAGCAGTAGCTTGATTATAGGCCCCGGTGGCCACCAGCAGCGCTCTTCTCACGAACCTGCCCCAGAGCTCCTCTCCTGCTGTCATTCTGTCAAGAAAAAGATGCTCATTATTTGTTCACGCAGTTCGCACAATGCTTCTGAACGTTTTGCCGAAAGCGGAACGATCTTCCCCCTCTTACGTGGCGGATTCTATAGTGCTCGGAAATCGGCGACAAGCGTAAGGAAACTCTTTTGGCACACAAAAACGCAAGACATGATGTAATGACCTGGCGATGCAGCGACCACTACCAATAGAATGACCGGTTTACAGCATGCATCATTAAAAACCTGAATTTGTTAGAGTTCACAGAATCCTATGCTGTGTGCCATTTTTCTTATTTTTTGTTTTCTCGCCTTTTTATGTGCTCCGCAGCCTCTACAGCAGTGAACCTTCTACGCTCATCTTCCTGCTCTATAAAGCGATTACTTAATTTCTACATACTTATTTATCGACGCCGCAGTCCAACTGACTAATTTGTTTTGAGTGTTATGTATGCTTAGGCAGGCTACTTTTACAATAGGTATGCAGAATGACTGTGTGCCGAGGGAGCATGCGCAACATTTGTACACAATAACATTCATTATCTTGCTTTATGGGATTTTCTGAAAATAAAATTTTTATCGTTGAATAACAACTTTTATTTTCTGTTTCTCTACTGAATCCAAGGAACCATCACGTGGCTATCAAACGGGAGGTTCAGGCCAGATATGCAAACTGCATTGCAGCTTACGTGACCTCCATAGTCTAGGGCACAAACTGCAGTAACATAGAACAGAAGCACTTGTCGAGTTAGCACAGAATCAGAATGTCACTCCAAAGTTCTTTTAGTCGAGAAACCGTCAACTTATATAATTAGGAAACAGAAGACCCTCTGTGTGTGCGTGCGTGCGTGTGCGTGCGTGCGTGTTTGCGTGCGTCTGTGTGTGTGTGTGTGTGTGTGTGTGTGTGTTTGCGTGCGTGCGTGTGTGTGTGTGTGTGTGTGTGTGTGTGTGTGTGTTGAGATAAACAGTGTAATTGAGGTCCCATGACCATTTCTTGTCTTCAGTTAAATTTTTATACGTTATGGAAAAATGTGTGCACACAATGGAATGGGCCTTATTGAATAAGTGTCAAGGACGGGCCAAAAGAGAGACGGATAACATGGACGATCTTTCGTCTCGTCTCTCGCACCTTTTTCAAGACTGAAATTACACTAACAAGCCCAACTTTCTCTCTGCCTGTGCAGTCAGCCTTAGTTTCGAAAGAAACACTGTAGCTTTCTTGAAAAAAAAAAAAAGTCGCTAATCACAAGCGGTGGGAAAGAGCACTTCTGCGATTTCGCAAAATTGCAAGTTAGCAGCCATGTAGAAGTAGACATAAAATTTTGCCGAAGCTAAATATTTCTTCAATAATTATATGCACACTTTCACAAGAAAAAAAAACTGCAAACATTGGCCAAGAAGCTACTCTTGACGCTAAAATATTTCCTCCGTTACTTCTCGTACCCCTTTACTACCGTCAGAGAAAATTCATGTTTCCAGATGAATAAGTATTTTTTACGTGTGTCTTACGTAAAAATAGTAACGGTAACAAGTAGGTCTTCGAACTACCTGCATGTAGTTGCGTTTTAGTGAGCACAATAGTGCTTCAGAAAATACTTTTGAAACCTGTTTTAATGCGAGAGCATTATTAGTCCCATTAAGAGAAGAGCCGGCGTCGTGTGTTAGTGTGTTATTGTGTGTGCTCGCAGATGGTACAGAAAATCCGGGCGATGGCAAAAACAATCGGGTGACGTCAACAAGCAGCCGCAGGACGCACACAGCAAACCGGCACCGCCATTTCAGACAATCATATATATGTCGTTTGTGTATATATACTTCCCACTGACCTACCTTAATGTGGCACCGGTTGTTCCGACTACATTCGTACCAAAATTGTGACGCAACTGTTTCTCGTACAGCGTTCGGGTGGCGTCATACGTTTTCTCGCTGAATTATTGCTTATATATAGCTTACATGTGCATACAGCACTTTGTGGTGTCTCCCCTCTTGTCAATGTTCGTCTTCGCGCTGTCTGAATGAAGGCATGAAATACCAACTCGCAACTGGTTTTAATCAAGTAGTAGTCAAGTTGGAGGGTAGCTTACGCCAGGAATTCGAACCAACGACATATGCGTCTTCAGCTGTATACCTTCCCAGGCTCTTTACCTCTTCACTTAAGGCGCGGTGGAGGCATCCACGAAGTTGTGAGATAGTTACTGCGCAATTTCCTTTCCTCGAAAACCAATTTTCGTATGAAAATTGTGAGGCAACCGTTCGTCGCACACTGTTGCGGGTGGCATCATACGTTTTCTTGTTGTATATACCATACGTCTTATAGTCAGGTTGGAGGCTAGCTCGGGGCAGGTATTCGAACCTAGTGTCCGAGTGTTTCACTCGGACCTTTGTGGATTCAGTGTTTGTGGGATCAGCGTTCGGAGGCGCGTGTTCGTTTCATTTCTCAGTGCGCAACCTGCGTCGACATCGAACGCGCACGATGACACACCTATGCTTTCGCCTTCACAGCTCTTAAGCAGTCTTAAGTGTTCTATGAGTTTTTTGCCAGTAAGCTGATTGATAAGTCAAGACATCAATGAGTTCGCCACTTCGCGTAGCTTCTGTAGGTTTTGCTAATGCAAGCCACAATTTTCCAGTACTTCTTAGGGATCTGAAAATAATTTGGCTTGGGATCATATCAATGAAACACTCAGGTCAGACTTCCGCGGCCGTTTGATCAAGCATAAGTGGTTTAGAGGAAGTTAGTTCAACGGTGCTCAATCTAGCAGTAGTGCTTTGTGGTTGCGATACTGCAGACTACGCCACAAATGCCCCCTAGTCCCAGAAACATGCAGATTCTCTACTTATGTCATCAAGCTACTGCCGCTTGTAATCTTTGTAATCTCGAAGCTGGCGAAGAGATGCAATTTTTACTGCAGAAAACTTTGAATTTAGCAGTGAGCACGGGGAGCTAACGGCGTTTTGGGATTCGGATGAGATGGCTACAGAACTCTGACCTCTTCATCATTATTGAGAGGGTTTTGCAGGAAGTCCACAAAATGTACTTCACGCTACTTAAGGTCTGTGCCAGCAATGTCTGAATTTAAATGAAGGCATAGCTATGAGAAAAGGAAATAGTTTTGCAATTTCATTTCGCCGAGCACTCAACAGTTTTGTTTCTAAAATCAGCAAAAGCGTAGCATTGGCAAAAAGAAGGATATCATTTTCCCATCCGCTACAACGGAATAGAATTCGACGCTGAGTTCTGCCATCATTTCCGACCTCATGTTTAACGACTCAGCAAATGCGTTCTTGGCTCTGTCTAAACTTAAGCCATAAGCCAAGGACAACTTGTCGATTTACAGGAAGGCAGTTTGTGTCATTGACGGCATTTCCAATCACTTTTGAAAGAGTTGCCAGTTTCATTACTCTAAAAGAAAGGAAGTGAAGTAAAAGAAACGTGTATTTCCGCATGTCCCGCCAAAGGGCAAGGCAAAAATCAGTGCGAATGCGTTGGTTGAATAGTTAACAAGCTCTGACAACTTGCTGTCGCCTGACAGTGAGGCATAGAAGCAGCCATTTGCTTTGTATACGAGCTCTCGAACTGAAGCTAAACGATATTGCCATTCTGAACCTTCCACTCAGTCAGCTTGCGGACTTGACCAAAAAGTACGTTAAATCAAAATGTTCCTATGCAGAAGTACAAAAATGAGTTGTAGGCAGGTTTCTTGTGTGCTCTATACACCCCCATTTAAAGGTGGAAGCAGGTATGGACTAGTTTACGGCCTTGTGCGGGACCATTTGCTGTGAGAATAGCCGCATGGACCGTTCTCCTTGATTTCGTAATAAAGCTTATGGAATCAGTCATGCGCCTGAACGAGCTTTTTATTTGGAGGTGTTCACAGGCTTCATCTTATCCTAATACATCTTCGGTTAAGAAATTGAAATGGTCCCCTCAGTGCAGGATACATTGTGCCGCCTGACTTTGCCATGTAGGAACATCATGATGTACATGAGACGAGAGCGTCGGTGGGTTAAAGTGCGCTGCTAAACAATGCCTTGTGCAAAGAAACTCCAGAAAGTAATGTCGTCTACTTGCACCTGAGCCCGCTGCGGCGTTCGTCTCAGCCTGAAATGACTCACTACTGAAAGGTGCGTTTTCACATCGAGGTATTTAAATGCGAAAAAATCCCCATCCTAAAATTTATGAATAAATATTTTTTGTGGGGACTCAGCGGTGATATGAAATTAATATGAAATAAGAATAAATAAAGATGTGTATTCATTACATGATGCTAAAATTAAACTTGAAAATGACATTGCAACATTCAAGTTAGGAAAGGCAGAATTTTTATTTTTTTTGCTGGAATTAGTCACACCTGTGGAGAGAACGCGAAATAGATGATTTATTAACGTTTGCGATTCATAAAAACGGAACAAATAAGCTAAAGCAAGGTTCCAAATTACTTTGCGAAATTCTGCCATTGGGCTAATCAAAATACAACTACATGCTGTCAGTGCGAAGTCGAAATCATAACCGTTAGTGTCTTTAACGTACAATGTTCAGTAATGGTAAATGAAAAAATAACGGCCTGCATTATGCACTTAAGTTTATAATTTAAAACAAAATAGTAGAACGCTCTTTTATTGCTTTTGAATTACCAGATGCCAAAGGAAATCCAGAAAAATTTTAAAGTAAATCGACAAATATGTTTCATCAGTCCAAAATAATATGGCCCTGCTTATGCAATTATAAAGTTCCGAAAGAATTCAACCCGCAGCTAAAGAAAGGTTGCCTTTCCAGAGGTACGAATTTTCCTTGAGAGTTCCGGAAATGAAAGATGAATACTAAGAAAAAGATTTTACATCAGGTTCTTACCCTATCTTGTCCCATTATCATCTTTAAAAAGGCACTTCTTGGAACGCATAACTTTTTAAACAATGTTAACGATTTTTTCGCTGCGAAATTTCAAGAGCCCAATAACTACCTTACGCTGCTTAAAACAGAAAAAAAAATAATATGAGCACCGAAAAAGTAATGAGATACGGCATAATTTCATGTTTCATTAGGCACAAATTCAAACTTTCAACTTCGTGAAATCTCAAAATGAGACGTTTTCCACGTCTGGTGATATGACACTTTTTTTTTTTGTTGAAGAAAACTATACAACGTTTGTCCTAAGATTAACGTCCTATGCTACGTGTCGACCCATATGTCCACCCAATTAAAACTCCTTGTGAACGAAAAAATGAACATGCGACCTCGATTACCTTTCCTTATTTGAACGCACCCACATGTGTAGGTGCGCGTGCGTGCGTCCTTTCTACAGTTTTTTTATGCAACTTTCTCCCCCGAAAATGCTTGTGATTTCAATTCAGTGCTACTTTTATCGACAGCTTAGTCGCCCTATGCGACCCCCCCCCTCTCCTTCGTTCAGGTGTGGTCATTTACTGTACATTTACATTTTTATTTTTCTGCTTTGTTTTCAAACTCAGTGCTGTTGTTTGCTTGATGCATAGTATTGCGTACAATGGCCCTTCAAGCACAGGCCTCGTCGTCTCCCTTTCTTTCTTGTACACTAGCGCCTTGTCCTTGTTCCCGATCAGCGGAACGCCGAAGTTCACAAAAGAGCTGCTTTCTTTTTGCGTTGCTGCCGCATGTAGGACATGTTCTGGAGCAGCGCGGTATAATGCAAAGCGCAGTCTGGGCGTCCATGGAGTGATATGGTCTGAGTCTCGGCGCGAGCGAGATCGCACTGAATCGTACGCCCCACTGAGATAAGGTGCAGGCCATTCCCGCGTGTGGAGTGAAACGCGTCGATTGTGCTTTCAGTGAAAGCGGCCACCGACGGCTGGGTCATTGCCCGCATTGCAAGCCTGCGCCTTAAAAAGTCAGGAACGCGAAACTTTAGGCGTGTAAAAAAACTTAGCCAATGGTCGTGCTTTGCTTCCAGAGAGCGCACGCCCATTCACCTGCGCAGATGAATTTCCGTGAGTCTCGGCAATCGTTCAACTCGGAAGCCAGGCGTGGCTTATTACTTTGTAATTGCTTAATTGCTTATTACTTTATTCCCTTTTTTCACTGTTCCAAAAACGTATGACAAATAATTATACAAAGCGGGCTATACAAGTTGAAATTGCGGATACAGCGTAATGTGACTGCTGTTACTTGCGACAAGATGGCCGTGTTTACTGCCTGTAGACCGAACCAGGTCAGCTTTTACTGCAACGGTGGCCTTGTGGTTTGAGCATCCACCTTGTATGCGGAAGGTGCTGGCTTCGATCCCCAGTGCCGCCAGGCAGCCATCGGAGATACACTGAGTGCAAGCTATCCTCTGGCGTGGTGCTCTGCCTATCTGGGTTGAAATGCTTAGAAAAATGACTTCGGTTCGACTTTGTGTAGACGAACATACCTTGTACCAAGGCACTCTTTGATCAAAGCTGGCCTTGCGGCATAAAAATCCCTCACCCTCATCAGGTCAGCTTTGGTCCTCTGGCTTTGCGTTTTCGCTGCAAATCAGCTTCAAGTGTTGTTTCAAAAACAAACACAATTATATCATTGCTCGCTGTCATCCATACGCAGTCCCCAAAGCCTTTTTCCTGCACGGATATATGCCACGTGTTTCACGGGAAACACGTGGCATATATTGTTTAAAGCCTGGATGCTCATTGTGCTTTCAGCCTAAATATCCATCGAGCTGATCCGCCAGAAAAAATAACTACTCAACGAATACGAATATTTGAACTTGGACAGTAATTTTAGCCGAATGCTAACTGGTTGCCACCTTCCATACTGAACAGCACTGTGCATAGGGGCTTTTCTAAATGTCAAATGAGCGGCAAGCAGCTAAGTCTTAGACGAACAGAGAGGCGAATGAGCGTGCCTCGGCCATGTTCAGCTTCTTGGATATCACTTTTAGTTGTGAGGAAAAAGTGGAATATTGTAAGATACTGTAACGAATATGCTGATAGGAGTGGCCTAATCTTTCGATGCGTAGCGAAATTTTGCGTTTAAAGTTTGTCCTGCGCTCGCACCGAGCAGTTAAGCATAGAAAACAAATCATGTGCTTTTTTGACAATGAATAGCAGAATCTACAAGCTTCCCGAAGGGGTATCTGCAGATATATTGATTGCTTTGGTGTGATCGTAAATGATGCGAAAAAAGTGTGCTCATAAGTTGGGGTTGAAAAAATGCGCTCGTCCAGAATTTTTGGGCATGTATGAGTCACTGCTCGTGGCTCAAATAAACAGAGAAGGGAGTACACCGACGGAATTGTCTCGGCGTCATTTACAGCGCGCCAGAATTGTACCGTGCACCACTTCAACGATGATCGCCAGTTTTGACAGTGTGCCCAGTTTGTGCTGCTCCCGAAATTCACGTCACTTCAGCACGACCTGCTAAAGGCATCACCAGCTTGTTGGAAGGCGTACACGACACGCTGTGACGGGGTTAATCGAACAAAGCCACATTCCCGTGTCATTTAATAAATTAGGTTCCATTTTGTACCTTGGAAATTTGAGCCCTGTTAGAAACAGTGCCTATGCATCGTTGATTTTACAGGCAGTGGAAAATTTTTTCGCCAGTAGTTTTACTAAATGCTGTTATGTATATAGTGCGTTTCAGCAATTATACGACGTTGATCAACAAAGAAGAAACGTCTCAATTTTTTCAACGCCGCCGGCTGAAACCGGCGTTCGAATCTTTGTGTAAACACTTATACGTCGCGAGAACACAACGCGAGGTACAGGGACAAAGGCTGACACAAAAGGTACGAGACACACAAGGGCTCTGTTTTTCAGTACCAGCTATCTGGATAGCTCGCTGTTGTGAACTAATACATTTATATATAATTTAATCTTAAGCTAGTTGCGAAACACTGCACTGCTGCAGAGTATTGCTTTAGTAATGGTTTATTTGACCACACGCACAAGAGGAGTCTCCTATTGTTTCTCCGTAGTGCTTTCACGAATGGCAGGATTGTCATCTCAACGACAATCACTAATGCATACAACGAATGCCGTGTTAGTGCCAGCTTGAAGGTGTGGAACTCTCTGGATAGGAGTAGATCTGGATGCAACGCGCAAACTTCACGACCTCCGGATAGTTTTCACTGCGATGACACAGAAAAACCAGAGGGTTCTCAGATGACAGGACAATCCGGTCAGTGGCCTCGTTTTAATGTGCTGTCAGCACGTGAAGACAATTAAGCAGACGCGTCAATGAACGTTCTTCTTGAAGGGCAACCCTACGCAACCTTGTGAAAACTTCTGGCTGGCCTTTGTTCTGGAGACTAAATTCACTGTGGAATTTTATCTGAATAACATAAATGTGTGAGTACTATAATTTGTACTTGCAAACAAATACACACTGCTGTTCTAAAAAAAAAATATCCCACGATACGACACCGGAAACGAAGTAACAAGTCAGCACTGGAGAACAAAACATTTATTAACGAGAAGAGGGCGCATACAAAACAAGCATTACTCATTTCTAACGAAAGAATACCCACCACACAACCATATTCCTGCAAAAGCCTATTCATTCATGCATTGCTCATGCTCATGTCAGCGTCTGATTTCTATATCATCAGATAATGGCGTCCAATAAGCGCTGATTGATCTTTATTGAAATGATTTTAATATAAGGTGTTAATTAAGCGGACACATATATGTACAGCATGGTACATCTAGTGCGCAGAAAAAAGAAAAACTAGGCTATTATTTTCTTTTCGACACGGTATCCTCTCTCATAGAAGGATGCATATGGTATATTGAAGCCGTTAGTGAGGAAATGTTATTGAGCTGGTAGCGTTGTCAGCGTGGATCATATTACCTCAAACACGAGAACGCTCTTACATGTACATTAATCCACTCGGAAATACGAGGACTCATCTTCATACATTACTGCACTCTAGAAACAACGCTCATTAGACACAAAATGGACTAAGCAGACACAAAAGCACCACGCTGGCAATAAATGGCGGTGAAAAGACTTCATCGAATTCCTAAAGAAACATTAAGACCCTGTGTTGTAGTTAGCGTCAAAGGCGCCAGCATCAAATGTCCACTGCGGTCACTTGCGGTGTGCAGTGAAACGACTGCAGCCTTACGAGCAGACCAGTTGGCAACATACACGCTGTTGGTTGAGCTTGGACGCAAAGGTTACCGCTCAACGGCTTCCCAAATAAGAAAAAAAGTTCCGAAACTTACACAACCTTCTCTCGCACTGCATCAGAGAATAATGTCCTACAGCTCACAAGGCCACAGAAGTTGTCGAGCAAGGGCGCTTAAACCATTATGTGTATGACAATTTTAGCGATATTCATACTAAGTGTCGACGTTTTTTAAAGTAGAATTATGATCCAGTGCACCATATGATTAATCAAGAACAGCGTTTTCATTTCTGCCAAATAGGCGCATGTAACCCACAGCCAGTGCTAACGGGTCATACAATTGGATAATGTGGGCTTTTAATAGTTCACAAAACGGTTATCGAGAATCTCTACCCTACTTCATAGACTTCGCTTTTTTCCACCGACGCCAAAAACCGCAGCACACTGCCGTTTTAGATTTCGCTGCTACCATAGAAAATAGCGGAAAAGACATAAAGAAAAGAAATAATCGTGGTTGACGCTGCACAGCTTGCCAACGAAAGCAGGATGCCGGGCACCTATGCTAAGAAATGCCCCAAGGTAATATGCCGCCGTGTGTATATCAAAAACCAAAAGAAGGAACTCCACTTGCTCTTTCCTCCCAGAAGTCAACATGAAGCTTTCGGAGCGAGACTCCGAGTGCCAAATTCGCGTCCCGTGGGCCCTCCGCCGAATTATTTTTTGACGTTCCTGGTTCATATTTCCCCTTCTTTTCAGCAGTTTCATTCTATTTATCTGCACGTACGCTTAGCGAAACTGCCATTTCGAAAGCTTAGATTAACCCATACTCGAAGGTTGAGACTAACGAGCACGTCTATCGTCCACTGCTTAGCTTGGATATATTCAGGTGGTGACGATACCTTCGCGCCCTGGCGGGGTCTGGGGCACCCGCCGCCAGCCCCATTTGCCAAAAGCATATGTGCGCAGTGCAGGCACTGACAGGCTGTCACAGAAACTGGTAACCCAGCGCGTGTCACGAAGAACGTCGTGCGGACGCGGTGCTGGGCGACTTCGGCGTGGAGCCCCCGTCATAGGTGACTCGAGTCTCCGGTCTTCCTGAAGCGGCCATTGGTCGGCCTGCCACCGTCGCCGCTGGTGCTCAGCTCGGCGGCGGCCTGGGCGGAGCTGCTGCGTTTGGCGGTGCCGTGGGCACCCGCCCTGGCTTTGATGAAGGCGAGCGGCGCCACGCCACGCGTGATGCCAGCCACGATGGAAGACGCCGGCTTAGGGGGCCTCCGCGCTCCGCTCTCGGGGCTGCCGGCGCTGACGCCGGCGGCGCGGCGGGATGGCTTGCGGAAGAGACGCGTCCGCAGCAGCATGCCGCCTAGCCGGGCGAACGGCATCTCGACGACCACGTAGAAGAACGTTGACAGCAGCAGCGTGATGAGGAAGTGGCCACAGAAGGCGTACACCTGCGCCAAGGAGAAGAACAGAAAGTGGTGGGGAGACCGGCCGCAACGCCCGAGTCGGAAGAAAACCGACCGACGTGTCGTATCAGTATACGGAACGGACTGCCGCCTGGCTTCATTCGTCGTTCATTCCGGTTGGTTTTCAGGCGCCTATAGAGAGCGTGCGCCGCCATTCACACGAATGCCGCGAACATGAGCGGAACGGCCGCGAACGAGAGAGCGCAGTGAAAACATACCAAGGTAAATATGGGCGCGGTTACACGCATTAAGCAGAGTACTGGATTTGCGTAGGTGCGTGCTGGTGGCTACAGATTACCTTTGTTTTTCAGAAACCTCAGCACAGGAACAGAACAGGGCTCTTTGCTCTGCCTCGCTCTTGCGCTTGCAGCGTTGTTACTAGAAGAGTACCAACGCATGAAAAGTATCAAAGTTTCCTGCAATGCTGCTGTCTAGTTGGAGTGTATCTAGTAAAAACCTTGAACGTATGGCTAAGCGGGCTATTGACCGTCTCGAGACATTTTAGGCGAATTCAGTGCGATGAGACAAGTGCACTCAATAAAAATGAGCGCAGAACGAGGAAAGATAAAAACAGCGCTTGTCATATGCCCGAGTTTCCCGTGAACGCTTTGTGTTTGCGCTGAACGCTCCTAAACTGGAAACATATTTTAAACTAGCCCAGCTAGCTGTGCTTCAATTATGAGCCACTCCAGAAGGAAGTGTATAAAGCTTGGGACACGACGTGCTGCTTGAGTTGCCGTAGCTGCGCGTCTATTGCGCAAGTTCACTGCGCTGTCTTGTATTGGCAGCTTCTCGAGCCACTGAGACTCACGAAAGAAAGAAAAGAGTACATTAAGCACCGACTTATGGTCACAGGGATGAATGAGACGAAACAGTGCCTACCAATAAGCAGCAGACGATTGCAGTCTAAAAAGAAAAATTCTGCTCCCTCATGCTACTCAAATAGCCGCTACTGTCGCATGTAACGCGTCCGAATAACGTTGCTAACGTTACGCGCTTTTTTTCTTTTTCCGGATGGCAATGGTACGCTTCCGAGTGCCGTACCCTAAAGAAAGCGTGGCGGCATTCCTTCCCGCACGAGTAGCGTGCGCGCGGGGTTTGTTCGCTCCGAAGTGTCGTGCTTGCTCCTTTCCGCGGCCCCACGCGAGCGGATTCTTGAAGCGTATACGCTCTGTTCGTGACCAAGGCGATGAGGAGACCGGCAGAGGAAGAGGAAAGACATAGTTGTCAGATCCTACAGAACGGAACCGTGGGAATGTTTATCGAACCACGAAACATTCATGCGCCCCCAGTCGAACACCAACGCAACTCTACACACAAGCATCACGGCTTCGCCCAGGTAGGAGAGACGAGGCTCCGCATTTCGCGGCATAGATTCAGCGCCGAATGCGTGATGCGCTTCGTTGCCCAATTGCATGCACAACGTGGAGACGCTCCAGTGCGCTAAAAGGTGTAAAGTTTTCCTCGAGTCGCGGTCCCTGCACCTCTTATAACGACTCGCCTTGTTCGCCCGAACGAAGTTGCAGCTACTGCTGAAAACTATCGTGAGCGAGATTGCTAAGGCGATATAGTCATGCGAGCACTCTTGTAAACACGTTTTCTTGGTTTCCCTTCGCATAGTGTTAGCCCGTAAGGAAAGCCATTTCACAGGAGATGGAAGCACGTTGTAGAAGGCACGGAGCTTGACCAGAAGAGAATATACAGGAGCAGGTAGAGCGCTAAGGGTGCCGGTGTTTTTGTGCTTGAAAAATTGATAAAGCGGTACATCTGTTCTTTCCGGTTTCACTCAAAAGTGCGAAGGGTCGGTCCAACAAAAAGAAGCGGTTTATATAGCGGCACATTAAGACGGTACTAGTCTGATGTGTTTCGGGGAATACCCCCTAGTTTAAGCTTGTGCTGCAGCATTTAGAGCTAGGCGTCCCAGTGCTTCCGCCTACCGTGTCAATCAAGATTTGTTCATTATTATGTTACTTATTCTTACCATTTTTTTGTTATTTACGAATTTGTTTCTCTACTCGTCCACTTCCCTTTATAATACGCTCGCAATTAGGGTACTGAGGTTGAGATAAATTGAGAGAGTTTTCATGGTATACTAGACACACCCTATGAGGGCGTTAGACTGATACCCGAGCGTACATGTATCCTTTTTGTTTCTTCCGTGGACATTTCATTACGAGTGATCTTGCATATAAAGAAACATAAATGCCGCCGCTCAGCCATGTAACCGAAGCAGAAATCTCGAACGCAGTGTCAGAAGACGTCAGCCATCATTGCCAAGGGTGTGAATACAGTTGATAACAGTAGTGTGAAACGAAATCTGTTGTATCGAGACAGCGCATCTGTTTCTAGTGGCGTAAAAGTGTTCAAGACCCCACATTAGCATGTGGCTGCTTTGGTTGGCAGTGGCAATGCTTCCCACTTTCCATTATAGAGGAACAAACGAACGATCAGCCCCCGGGCCCGTCTTCCCCGTCCATTATGATGGGATGAGCCAGTAAATAGGAACATGGCACATTTTGACCAAAATAGTGACTTTCCATGGTATGTTGCTAATAGAAGAATTGGGGAAAGGCTTCTAACACCTTGAATTAAAAAAAATGATTTGCGACAAAAAAAAATATTGCGCGGCCATGATTTCCTCTCTTCACGATCCTCTTCTTTAGCTCCCATGTTTCAGTCATGTTCAAAGGTGTTTCCTTCCTTTGCGCGTGGATGAATTTTAAAGAAGCAACATTTCGTTCCCACAACCAGCGCCCCAACTGGGCGGCCGTCGGTGGTGGCTTTCTCGCACAGAATTCGCACGCTTAACATTCAGGTGAAGACAACTAGATGGTCAGATACAGCTTTGTTCTTTTTGCGTCAGCAATGCGCTATAGGCCATCAAAGTGTCCATAGGAACACGGGAGCGTGTGGCTAAAACGCAGGGGGCCTCGACGCTCAGCTTCTCCTTACGGACGCTCTGACATGGAAGCACCCGGCTAGGGGTCTCTGTAGCGTAGTCTCATTATAAGAATCTGCATCACCGGCGAGGTATGTTTAACAAAATATACTGATGGGCCAGTTATGCTCAACCGAAGCTATAGTTAGGTACAACTCAAGAACAAAGTGGTAGATGCCCCTTAGAGGAGCCCTGCATCCAATGAGGTCGACCGATTTTCAAGACGTCGAGATTAGTCCCCTTAAACCTGCTACCGTGACATCATAAGGGGTGGCAGATGAAAGGCAGTAACCACGGCTCAATCGGATTAATGATGACGTCATGAAAATTGGTCGACGCCATTGGCTGGAGGGCCTCTTTTGAGGGGCATTTGCCGCTTCGTTCTTGAGTTGTATCCCGCTATAGCTTCGGTTGAGCATGATGTCTATCCTCAGTATATTCTGTTGAATATATATATAGCTTCGGTACCGAATCGAATGCGAATCGAAGAATGAAAGAAACGAATCGAATACGATTAGAATACTCGTATAATTATTCGCTACTTGTGCGAATATTCGTACAAAGCGAATATGCATGCGAAACAGAGCAGCGCTAGCGGCGGCGAAGTATACCATGCAGTTAAATCCGTAGCTGTCGAAAGACGCGACGCTATTCTCCACCAGGGGGCACACAACGCGAAGTGAGAGAGAGAGAGAGAGAGGGAAAGGCAGGGATGTTAACCAGAAAGGATTCCGGTTGGCTACCCTGCAACGCGAAGTGAGTGTATTAACTATGGAAATGTCATGTTATGCGCGTGGAAAAATTATTTTTTTTGCTTCTGACGATGACGGGGAACATCTAAGTTGATGAGAGGGTTGTGAGCCGTGGCGTCCTATATCGGGCATGTAGTCAGAGTTTGCCGGCTGAACCCTGCCACGCCGCCCAGTCATGGCGGCCAGTTGTATGGGCATCATGAGCGCCGCCACACAGAAGGAACGCGTGGCTGCTCCAATAGTAACAGCATTGGGCGCGGCGTCGGAGTGGGCTCTGTTTTTGAAACAGCCGCCGAAGAAAACCGTGGCGTGCCCTATTCGAATTTCATGCCTTTTATTATTTGAAAATGGTTCGAAAATTTATGACCGTATTAGATTCGCTTCAAACAATTCCTGCACTATTCGATTCGTTCAGCGAATCTAATAGGAGGGTATACGATCCACTAATCAAAAATTTAAAACATTCGCACACACTTATGAGACGGAGCTTTTATATAATCTAGAAAGGGGCGAGAAACGAAACACCTGCGTTGCGGCAGGGCAGTTTTTTGAGTGCGGATCCCTGGGGCCAGGCTGCACCGCTATTCACGTCTAAACGCTGATCACGGAGTTTATATTGCAGCGATGTTGTGAGTTTAAATTTAGTGGCGGGTAAAATATTAAATCAAAATTTTCTGGCAATAAATGCACCTATTGCTCCCGAATTAACAATAACTTTGCCAGAAACAATCAATTTTACTAAGAGAATACAGGATAAATTTTTACGAACAATAAAAGTTGATTATAATAGTCCTCACTGTCCCTTTAAAGGGCCCCGGACACGGCTTTGGACGCTTTAAATAAACCAGCGCATTGCTTAGATAAGGCATCGAAGATAGCCTCTGCGAAATACTACGGAGCCATGCGCGGCCCGAAAAGCGGTGAAAATCCAAATAAAAACCCTTTCGCGCTTCCTTTCGACAATGCCAAGGTCTTCATGCGCTACGCTGGCGTCCGAGCCATTGTCCGAGCGTTCGCCCCAACGTTTCATCGAGCGGCATTCCATTGGTCCATCCTTCTTGTTCACGGGTGAAAGGCGGGCCCACCAGGGCCCTGTAGAGGGCATAGGGGGCAAAGTCTTCTAGGGGGCAGTGGCGTAGCCACCGTGTTGACGCAGCGCGGAACAACGTACTTGCTACCACGTCGCGTCATCTGCTCGTTGCGCCCGAAATTTTCCGTCGCGCCTTTTGTTTTCGTGCACAAAAACAAAATTTCTAATTTCTTGTTCCACTCCACCTACGCTTCAGCGTGATCTGTATGCTGTGCCGTTGATATAGCCTTCCCCTCGATAAGTTTTTATTTTATTTTAGAGTGCTCACGGTCGAGCAGTCTTCGCAAAAACTAAGGTATAGCGCCATTTCAGTACCACAGCTCGCGCGCGCACTGCCGTGCTTCCTGCATTATAGCTTTGATAATGGCGTTAAGCGTGAGGCGTGACGCACAGTAATGCGCTGCCCCAAAATGTCAGACGCGTACCATGAGGTGTTACGACGTACAGCTATGGGCAGAATTTTGGGGGATGTGGATCTGCGGGGGGTAAAAAAAACTGGGTTTCCGAACAGCATCGATTGACACCTGCATTAATCCAGTGGATGCAGCTTACACGTCCTCTCGTGACAGACTGCTTTTCATTAACCCATTTAGCCCGACTGCACAGAAATATTTTTTTTTTAAGAATAGGCGTCTCGCCGTGCGGGTCCATTTGTTGGGCCAGTCATTCCAAACGAGCACGCTCGGCGGGGTTCATTTCAATGCGAGGGTGATTGCGAAATTTCCATTCCCGAAGATGAACAAGGCGTCCGTCCACAACTTCGGGCTACAAAGCAAACAAAGCGCATGGAAGACGGAAACGCCACCAGGAGCGGCGCCGAAAATACGGAGTGTAGCAAAAAGCAAGAAAAAAGTTTGAGGTGCACTTAAGTTTCCTTAAGTGCGAAATGCGAAAGCTGTGCGCGGTCCGCCACCTGCGCCATTTGCTGGGCCAGCGCCGTACATTGCGAGGGGGAAGGGGGGGTCAGTGGGTGCCGCATGATGGCGCTACGACTGCACGCGCAGCACAAAGGAAAACTACCGGAAACGAAGGAAATTTGGTACTCGCTTGATTACGACGTCTGTAATTAACATGCTCATAATTACTCATGTAGGCCTTAGTGCATATCTCGAAGATACATTTTTAAGAACTGTGCATTCACTAGATGCGCCATTATTCAGCTTCAAACGTCCGAGTGTCGTGCTTCGTAGCTTATGTGTGTTGATCTGAGACTGTTTTCTTAATGCTTGTAGATAACACATGTACTATCGGGGACAAAAGTGGTATACTTCACGCGGCGGGAGCCGGAGCAACGAAAAACTGCGGAATTTTGGCGAGCTAAAGCATGAAACATTGAAACCAGCCAAGCGACATGCCTGCTGATAATAAAGGTCACGCATTGGCTGCCTCAATCCCAGATGCCGCCTGTAGACGGCATTGCAACGCAGTTTTCTGCAATTCCGGCTCCCGCCGCGTGTAGTACACCACTTCTGTCTCCGAATAGTACTTAAAACATCGAATCATTGTAATAAATACCGGGTTTAAAAAAAAACAAAAATAATTTTTTTTTGTGTGTGTATACGCACACACATATGTATATATATCCTTTATGTACAAAACCATGTACAAAACCATTTGCCACAAACGCTTCCCCTCCTTCCAGGATGAAAAATTCATCTAACACTTTACGCGATGCTTGGTTCCGATTTCTGTGTAGTATCCTCGTGCCTTTTAAACCTGGTTGACAACCCCTGTGGACCCGGCAGTGCAGAATGAGATTGGAGCTAGGCGGTCTGCCCAGGGAATCCAGGTGTTCTTCCAGTCATGTATTCACACGACGCCCAGTTTGCCCTGTGCATGTATCACCACAGGAAATAGAAGTTTTATACACTAACATTTCCCTGCATGGCAAAAACCCACTTTATGACGAATACGTGCCGTGCTTCTGATGCCTTTGTTCATATTTCTCAACCGCTACCTGACAGCTTGATGAAAAACAGCTCTTTATATATAAAGGATTCAGTTGTTGGCGCTGTGTTGTCTTGCTTCTTTTCTTCGTCTGCTATCTTCTTTCAGCGCTAAGGCATATAGGCGTTAAAAACACGCAAAATATGAGCGTTTGAAGGTGTTATCGCAACGCTGTGCTTACATCTAAGCTAGGTGTTCTTACGAAATATAAAGTACAGAGTGGTATATCTATATCATTTTTTACACTGGATTTGTAACGATACTACAGCGTGGAACTACTTCTCTGCCTGCTCTCCTTGCATTCCAGTACAGCAAGGGGAACCGAAGGTGGCTTTAGTGGCACAGTCGCTGCTGCTAAGCGGCGGCTGACGGCCTCCATGTAACACAATCATTTTGCCGCATTGGACATCAGTAGCGGCCAAAGTGATCGCAAAGAAAAGATGCAAGCGTCGCGAGAACTGATATGCTACCAAACACCTCTTATTTCTCGTCTAGTATAGCAGGTGTGGCTGCCGTCTTTCCTATCGATTGCTTCCCTGGACGCACTCCCGCGTGTCACTTTTCCAATTCTAGTACGAGCGCGCTGGGAGGTGGCCGGTTGTGCTGGTATGGGTGGATGAGCCGCGCTATGCAGTAAGTAAACTGAATACATGTTGTGTAGTAGAATTCATTCTACGATCGGCTACTTCCGGAAAAATAAAAGTCACCTGTGTGTCTGCGCGCCCGCGCGGTGGCGCCAGCACTCGCATTCCGAAAGTGAAACGTCGAAAACAAAAAAGGCCAGCAGTGGAAACGGTGCGCGCGTGCGAAGACGCGGAAACCGTGACGATACGAGGTAAGGCTAATAGTAAAAAGGGCTCACGTGAACACAAGGCACGTGAGCAGGAAGCGCGCGATTGCCTCCGATGCAGTCCGTTGCGTGGGTTTAGCAATTTCGTAGAACGAGAGCAATGTATACTCTATCTCACCATTTGTTCACAGTGGAGTGGAAGCTACGACCTCGAGGCGACGGGTTTAAGACCTGCGCGCGGTTAGCCCGCTAATGATTGAGATGGCAAACTGGTGGAAACCGTAGCTTCTCGGTGGAACTCGTATCTTTCACTCCGCTGCGATCAGGTGGGTGAGGTGTGCGCGCCTGTGGTCCTCATAGCGGCTGATTTTGACGACATTCGAAAAGAACATCCAGGGATCGACGTTAAGAAAGCAAAAATTGACAGCGCGTTCCGGAAGAGCCTTATTTCCTTTCTCTGCGGCGTCGTTGCTATGTTTCGCGGACTGTTTCGCTCACCCACTACGGTTTTTTGGTTTATGGGGTTTAACGTCCCAAAGCGACTCAGGCTATGAGGGACGCCGTAGTGGAGAGCTGCGGATTAATTTCAGCCACCGGTAGCTCTTTAACGTGCACTGAAATTGCACAGCACAGGGATGTTTATGTATATCGCCTTCCCCATCGAAACGTGGCCGCCGCGGCCGGGATTCGATTCAGTGTTCTTGGGTTCAGCGGACACATGCGGCTGGCGGAACGGAGGAGGAGATCGCGAGAGCAGCGCAGAAAGGAAACGGTAAATGCAGTGTTTCAAGCTCCCCCGCGGCGTCAGAAACAAAAGGCAACGGTAAGAAGAGAAGCGCGGCTGCAGCCCCTCTGCCGTGACAGCAAATTTCCATTTTCCCGCATCACGAGCGCGTGCTTTAACGGACGTTATCCCTGCGGCTCTATTAGTAAAAAATACACCTGTAATCAGCATAAAGCGTGCTAAACTAGGGCCTGAGTATTGCAATATGTATCAAGTTTTGTTGCTAACATCTAAATTCCGCGTCATGCAGCCATACACCTCACAACGGTTGCCCCCGAGGTATTCTCAAAGGTGTTTGCGCGTTTGGACGTTACGCGTTTGACGGGAACTCGCGCTGACGTACACAGGAAAATAAAATATTTCCAAGAGATGGGAGCAACATATAAGCACGACCTGCTTTCACGTCTGAGATGATTTAATCCGATCATTTACCTAGTGATGGCAGCTGTTAGCCTTCCAGTTTAGTGGCAACTAAATGCGAGACAAAGCATATCTATTGCCGTCCAAAGATTCAGTGCATCTTACAAGGCCGCAGTAGTAGCCGCAAGCATGAGCGCATTTCTCACATCATGCGCAAGGGTGCTTATTGCGTCATACCTTCTCGTACTGGCTGTAGTAAAGAAGGTCCCGCGTCCTGCTGTAGTGGTAGAGGATGACCAACGGGTGCATAAGGTACGCCATGTAGGCCAGGTTTCCCAATGCGTTGAACGGTGGCCACGACAGCAGTGAATCCAGGAAGCCTGCGTAGGACGCACGCAACTGCCGCTTGAGACACGCACTTTGACCCAGCTCGTTATTGTTCGTTTCCCTTCCGGGTTCCCTGAATGTTCTCCGTTTTTACTAATTAATTGATTAATAATTAATGAATCAATTAATTAATCTATCATATTACGGACGTTTGAGGCTTTCACACCAGACGGTGTGAAATTTCCGAATTTTCCCATCTTGAAGGCTACCGCAGCTCTAACTGCTGCAGTTAAAGTGGTGGTTACAGATAACAGTCAGGAAAAGTTAAAATAACTAAAGGTTCAGTACATCTAAGTCGGAGGCTGTATGGCAAGAAACACGAAAAACTTGCACATCACTGTGAATGGAACAAAAAAAAAAATGGAATAGCATAAAAGATAAAATGGGCAGTGTGTAATATTAAAAGAGGAATTTATATAACAAGCACAACTATGTAAGGCCTTCAGGTCGAATCACTAATGGCCATTTTAGGCGTCCTGTTTTGGTGGTGAACACCGTGACACACTAGGAGCATATTCTTTGAAGAAAAGAAACAAACTGCTGTCTAATGCACCCCGCATTAGCAAACGCCCTTTAACAGCAAGATCTCCATACCGAATTCAGAAACTCCATTATTCTACTGGGCATGTAAGTCCGTTTGTTTGTGCTTCAATAAAAACCGTTAGTTTTTTTTTTTTTTTTTTTAGCAAGCGCATTCGTTTGTGTGTTTCCTTATAATTATGCGCGCATTCACAGTCTCCGGATTTTGCTTTCCAGAAGGTAACGAAGTTGGCTCGAATAGACTCGAACTTTATATTTGCATTATGAATTAAAAGCGAAATCATAGTCTCTCATGGCAGCCTTCTCATACTGATTCTATTACAAAACACTGCAGTCAGCCAGAGCACACAGATATGTCAAAAAACATCCAGTTTCTCTGTTATTTCTCTTTACAAGCACACGAAAATTCCTGGAGCACTGTTGCGCATTCAGTGTGCACGAATCACTGATGTGTAAAGCAAGGTTCGACTAACTTTCACAGTAAACAGGTAGAAAGATAACGACCCGATGTAATTCAGGGCGCAGAGCAACGGCTTGCCAGCCATTGCTCGTCGCTTCACAACGACTGCTGGGATCCAGCGACGAGTAGGTGTGACGCGCGAGACCATTCCGCGCAGAAGAGGTGTTCAAAGTTGCAAGCTTCCTGCTTCAGGTTAACGACCTGAGAGGTCATTTCAGCCGAGCGAAAGGGCACAAGCTCGTGCGACCGACAAATGATTCGAAGCAGTCTTCGTCACTCCACCGGGAACTAATGCTTCCTGTATTTTCACTGCTGAGGAGCCTGTCCAGCATGCCGCGCCTGTGATTTTTCCGTACCCCTGCGCACCTCGCAGTAATGATCGCCACCGTTATCGCCGTCGTAGACAGCCACGTTGTTTTTCGCTGCGCCACATTCTTCAGCTGTTTCTGCAGAACTAAAGTTCAGCCTACGTTTACCGCCCCGGAAGTTATAATCAGCATCCAAATCGTTCTGACACCCATATAGTCCATCGGTATCCTATTCTGTTGAAAGAGGTTAGCGCAGAAAAAACTCAAATCACATAGGAGGTGACGACCACGAGCATTCCTATTCCATTAAGTACTTCTTCCGGCCTGTTACCTCTCCGACGCATTGCGCGCATCTTTGCACGAAGTTACGCTTACGGTGATCAGGTTCCCTTGACTGGACGATGGCTTCGCTACAGGCATGCTGGCAGTCGTGAATGGCAAACGGTGGGCGCCGGCCGATAAAGACTAGAACTTTCTGCGCATGCGAACAGTTTTGCGAATCAGACATGACGTGTCTTACCCAAGTCCACCCTTTGCTTTTTATTTGAGGCCGAATATGCTCCACAGAAGGCAGTTCTGTCATCCATGCGGTGAATTCAAGCATCAACTTTTCGTAGTCTTCATCACATCACTTCTGGTACGAGCCTCGATAGCAAGAGCCTACGAAACAATCTGTTGACCACTATGTCACAACAACTACTCTGGCTGATGCCAGCTTTGTTGGCGTAGTGTTATTTCTGGCTCAGTTCTTTCGGCGCACACTGTTCTCGGTTTCTACGAAGGTGTAAAGAAAAGAGCTGTAATTTGATAATACCTGCCGTGCATTATCGAAAAGTAACGCATATAAAGCTTTTGCAGGCTTTTTCTAGCCGAGATTCGCATTTACTTAACAAAACGAGTGCCCGACAGGGCGAACTCTGCATCTGAAAGTTTTCAAAGGAACGCCAAAATCTAGCCGTATCATTATTGCACTCCTGCGAGACAGCGTAGCTACCATTCCCCAAAAGATTCTTTGTAATGAAATTTGCGATTTCTTGGCAACGCCTATGAATAGCGCTATGACGTTCAGAACTCAGGTCATCAAATAAAGGAACGCTTGACAATGAACTAGTAGGTTGACAGCTAACTTGTGTGGAGGATGTACAGTCAGATAGAAATTAAACGCGAACAGCCCATGTGAACAAAACAAAATGTTTCCCCCATGTACCTTCAGCTGCAGTATAAAACTATCCTTACTCATGTTTCTGAGTAAAGGGTGTACCGAAGTGCATATTCATAAAACGGTTGTAAAGGAATATCTCGCCCCAAAGTTCAAAAGTATGGCAGATGCGTCTTCGCGTTTTATACTTGTCTGACTGCACCTGGCTCGATTCCCGGTCCGCAGACCCACCTCTTTTGTAATGGCCACATGTATCCCCCTGTCAAGTACTCGACTTTCTCCCGGCCGAAACGCGCGTCTGACGACGTATTGCCAATGATTGCTCCAGACGTAACAGCGTGCTCGTCGAAGCGGTTACGACATGTTAACACACCTCACACAAACAAGAAAGCGATGACCACGTAGTTCGACGCTTTTGTGGTTCTCTTTAACGCTTATAATTGATATAAGGAATAACCTTAAAAGCCTATGCGGTATGAAGCGGCTCTGTTCTTGGACGAAAGAGGTTGAAGTAAAGTCGATGCAAATAGAGTGAAGGCCTAATGCGGCCTGGAGTGTATACGCATGGTGCTCGAGGTGCATTTGTTTTCGCACTTCGTAAACATTCAATACCAGCCTTGACTAGATAGCATGTCTTCAGACTGTTTAGCATTTGCAACTTGTTAAATGTGATTTTTGAGCTCCTGTCACCTCCGCTAGCATTTTCCTTTTATTTCATTATGCCGAAAAGTACCGACTTCCCGCTTCATTAAAATTACACCTATTACCTATTTAGGATCCTTTACTGATCATTATTGTACTTAGGACCATTATTCTTCAGGTTTTATTTTTGTCGAGAATTCGCGGAGCTAAATTTTTGTCCAGAAAAATTTGGCGCTTTTTTTTAGCTCAAATACGATCAAAAATTGGGTTATTCAATGAAAATTTCATTTAAGGTTTTTACAGCTTATTTCTTCAAGTAGAATTATTTCACTATTAGTGCTCGTTATGCACGAGACCTAAAGAACATCATTCTTGCTTACTGTTGCCATAAAAAAATGACAGGATACACCAATAATCTGTTTACAGCATCAGATTTAACTAATAAGGGAATAATTAGTGATTAGCCTTCACCCATGCGCAGCCATACTGCTACAAAGCAAAGCTGTACAACCTTCATGAAAACTTTATTTTACAGGAAAATTCGGCCTTGTACTGGATTCGAACCCGGGAATACCGTCTGTCCGGGGCACTCGCTCTACTAACTAAGCTAACCAGGACGGCTAGGAATTGGTAGGGCGAGAGCGCAGTTATTACCATTCCCATGCACAGAGCTTAATAATCTGTGCTAGACTTGTCGGCCTTTACTTGTAGGCTGCGAAAACATTCATCCCACAATCAGCGCAGCGTCGATATTAAACCCACAGCAGCATTGCCGCATGACGTCATAAGCATAGCGTTTGACGCACTGACGCCAATAAGACATACAGTCAGCGTCAGATGAAATGCCACCAAGGCAATGAATATAGAAAGAGCAGAACAGGAAGATTTTAGGTGAAGGAATATGAATACTAGGGCACTTGGATGAAACGAAGACCATAGCGTAAAAGTTTTGGTCAATGCAACGTGCCTTCCTTCTGCAGAACTTGATTTTTTTTTTGCCTTCTTGCGTCCACGTTTTGTTTATAGTGTTCGCGTTTCATTTGAGGCTGATGGTACATTCAATAGATATGATCTGGCCTCTCCCCACTAAAGCACACGCTTAGGACTGATCTTGCGATTAAGCCGCATCATGAATAACAAGCCTTAAATTGGCTTTAAATCAACGTTGAATTGAAAGCACCATGATAAGCAAACTACATCTGCTTGCTTCCGCGCGGTTCATTCTTCTGTGTGAACTGGGTAACAACACTTCCGGGTAGGAATCGGGTTTAACCCGATTTTCCAGAAATCTGCTCGGGTTGCAAACGACAGAGAATGTTCACAATATTCGATCCAGACGGGCTTTTTTTTTTCGGCAAAGATTATTTTTACCGACTTTACATGCATGAATGACTGAAATGGGGCACACACATGATTACTTATTCATTTTTCCGTCTTTCTTTAGCGGACACGCAAAAGAGGATTTTGCTCGGGTACCGCCGAATTTGTGCTGCGCAGAAGACGACGCTGAGCGGGCAGTGCCTCGGGGAGGAGCGCTCGCGCTTGGCAGTGCTGCGTAGAAGACGACGATTAGGAGCGTTCGCGCTAGGCACGTACACGAAAGAGACGATCACAGGCTCTGAACGTCCGGATTAGAGCCTTCGCTCTAATAATCGGTTGAAACCGAGTTTTGCCCGAAAACGAAGGGCTCCGTTATGCTCCGTCTGTTTACTTTATTCATCGTGAATAAAACAGAACTCCGATTTGCAGCGATGATTATCCATCAAAGGCTAAATTTTAATTAATACATTTTGTACAAGGGTGTTGAAAACCACGGACCGTATTTTGTGTCATTTTTGTTGCGAGCGCAACACTGCGCTAGTCGCCGAGCCATTTCGCGGAGCCGAGGAAAGGCCATACTATGCATGCACGAGGAGCAGTGACGTCACACGGCGCACAGCTGGCGCGCCGCCGCCGTCGCTGCGCGGGTGACTCAGAGGTGCCACCGCCGCGCTCGCCAGTTGCGCATGCGCAGTAGCGGCGCATAACTAGGGTGCCGGGGCCGCAGCCTCTGCCGCGCGCTTTCCATCTTCTCTCTCTCTCTCCTCTCCGATGCACAGTAGCGGCGCACAGCTGCGCGCCGGGGCCGCCGGCATGCCAGCTGTGCGTAGTGACGTCACTTGCTCCTCGCGCATGCGCAGTATGGTCGTGCAAGAGCACGCGAAACGGCGAGATTGTGGGCAGTGTAGCTCACGCAATAATATATGGCTACGCGCCGATGTTGCTTTCGCAATCCTCCAGGTTTAACCAGCCAATTTTTTTTCCAGGTTTACTGTTTTCTCTAACTGCCCTCAGCCTCTGCCGTTCACCGACAATAGGTCAAAAATGAATAAATAAAGTTTTTAGAAAATGTAGCCCTAGACCTCTTATGTAGCTATCTCGCTGATCTTAAAACACTCAAATTTTTGTCCTAAAAATGATATGGTTTTCGGGGGAGCTTATTCAAGTTTTAGTTTTCGTGTACTAATATTCTGTAGTGGCTGATTGAGGTATTTGTCGAGGAAAGCACGCTGGCTTCGTTTTCATTGGCCTCACTAAACAATTTGGCTTGAGCTCAAAATTCTTTTTATACTTGATACTTGCAGTCATGAATGAACCACGCTTGCGGTTCTTACAAATTATGAGCTTTTGCGGTATTTCATGAGACGAGAGAACCGGAGGAAACGCAAGAAGACTGCTCGGCAAAAGGCCCCAGAAGGGAAACTTTGTCTGCAACGCGGTGGATTACTCCCATCATAGTATTCAGATCATCCGCCTGGTCCCAACACACTATTAACTCTAAACACGAATTAGCCTATATGATAGTTAAAAGGAAGTCATCTGTCCTCTAGAGCACTGGCATCGAGGGGCTGGGTGGGCTTTCCAAGCACTGGGGTAGATTTGTACAAAAACTGCGGAATGCTTACGATTGGCACCGCAAACAAATTTCCTCTTCGAAATATGCGAAGTTCTAGAAGCTACGAAGGTTTGAACAGAGGTTTCAACCTCCTCTGTTTGCTAAACTCAGTGCTTCCGGTGCCGCGTTTAAAAAAATCTCCTTCCATTGCTAACTGTATAAAGTTGCACTGATTTGAGGTTACGTTCATCCGTTGGTAAGAGTAAGCATTCCGCATATTTAGTGAACGAAATCTACAGCGGTACTCGGGCAGCACACCCTTCCCTTGAAAGGGGCTGCGCTGCGGGACAACTTCCTTTTTACTCCCATATAGGCTAATTCATGCTTAGTGCGTTTCACTTTGAGACCTCCTCCTCTGTACCAATATGCGGCATGATTTTAAACACGTCAATACGTCATTTCTGTTTCTGATTTTTGATCTTTAATCTTATTGTATCTTCCTGAAATACATAATGTTCGATTTCTCTGTGTGCTTTCCAGTGATGCCTAGGTTCAAGCAGGACGGTACCGCATAAAATCTGAAGAGAAAATTTTGGCTCAACAACGGACAGATAAATCACAGGCGCAGCCTTTTCAGGTACAGTCGATTTTAAACGGTGAAAACCCTCGGCCAGCATAAGCCGTTTTGAGTTGAATGCGTCTGCGAAATGGGTGAGCCAACGTGTCAGCAATATACATGGAAGCGCGTGAGCTTGTCAAGATATGGACGTGACGGCTTAACGTGGCGGATCGCGAATTACAGAACGAGTGAAGACGTTCATGTGCGCACCTCCGTGTCCCGCTACGCAGGCGAAGGTGAGCCAGGCCAGCGCGACGCACCAGGCGACTCGATGTGTGGCGGCATACAGCGCCGCCACCGGAGGGCCGGGCAACTCGGCGTTCCAGCGGTACGCTGCCCAGAGCACGGCCACGCCCACTGAGAAGGATGTGCACCAGCCCACCACCTGCGTCAGCTGTTCTCCGGACGACAGCAGGGGGGGAGAGAGAGAGAGGGGTTGAATAACAAGCGTACAGCATGTCTTTATTAAATAAGCAGGAAATGAGCTCTATTTTCAGAGGTGCTTCATTTTGCGTAGGTCCTGCACGCCGCAAGACGCCCTGAACAAATCAAGACTGCAAAACATGTATCACATAATCTTTAGCGCAAGTAGAAAATTGTCCTTTAGAAAAGTTAAACGCTCCCAGTGACAACGCAATGAGAACAGAATGAGGGACGTGTGGGACCATGTCAAAAAGCATGAGAAGTATCTAGTCGACAATGAAATTTATTTGCCAATGCTGAAAACCTCACGCATTTGCAACCCTTCCCTATGGCAACAAAGTGACAAGAATAACTGCAAATTCAAATTTTTGAAGCCACATGTCAGACACTGGTGTGACGTTGACCCTAAACATTTCGGCATACTGGCATTGGGGGAGGTTTCCACAGTTGCACTGAATTATCGACCGGCATGCAAACTGTCAAACCTGGACCATGAACCATATACAACGGCCTGAATTTGCCCACATTTTTTTTTAATGTAAATTACATAACCTTATCGATGCGAACTCTATATTGACGCATTGTAGACCCCTTCATTTTAATAGATATTTGGATATTCACGCATACCTAGATATTGTAAACAACAACTTGTAGGAGCAATTCGCGCAACAGTAGCACTAAAGGCTGCTCACTGACAATAAAGCCTTTATTTGAGATAGCGTGTAATTCACTTACCGGCTTTAGTTTGATGTCTCGATGTCTGACAATGATGTATCCAAGAAACACACCGACGCAGTATGATCCGATGTGGTTGTAAGGCTTGTGGTAGACGTACGTCACCAGATTAGACACAGTGCTGAAGCGTATGAGAGAGAAAAACAAATAGTCAAGCATGCGCCCACCGCTGATATCCTCGCACAAGTGACCTCTCCACGATATGAAACTGGCTATAAATAATCATAGCCAAATATGTAGTAGCAGTACCTCAACACGCAATATGTTCATTTACTTGCGTTACCCTGAAGGCCCAATTCGCGCAAGCAGTGCAGGCGCTAAAAAAAGCGAAAAAAAACGTAGATGTGACCGCAGAATGAAAACAACAGAATTAAATGAATGAAAAAATTAGTACGCGACACAAAAATGCAGTGCTCAGTACAGATCTTTTTTTTCTCTTTATGTTTCTAGGGCGCCCATCATAAGGCTCACCAGTACTGTCGCAGTAGTGGTGTTTGTGTTTGCGCATCACACGTAGGTCAGGTGTTTCTTTTAACGCGAAAGCCTTCAATGCCTCATCGTTGTCGACAGAAGGTCGTCAGCAGAGGTGTCACGCTTTTCGGCTGGTCGAAATGGTTATGACGTAAGAGTGCGCGGATTCGAAGTAATGAGGTCACCCACGGATGCCTAACGCCCCCTTTTGGAGCACACGACTACTAATAAAATTTGTCCTGATTTGTCTCGTTTTTGTACAAGATTCTGGGCTATTTTATTCCGTGCTTGCGTTTTAAATATAGCAGTTTGGTTTTCAGGATATGAGTGCCATCAAGGGTAACTTAAATACAGCATAACTCATGTGCAGAGCATCGTTATTCGTCAATATATGAGTACCTGCACATCATAAAACATTTTCTGTTGCAGGAAAAGAAGTCACGTAGTACACAACACTGGAAACCTCCGCGACCATTGATATACTGTAGAACCATGTATTGATAAAATCTGCGACTATTTTGCTCTGCAGTGAGGTCGACCTAAGCAAACCGGCTGAGGGCAGAGACTCCTGAAGTCACTAAAGCATTAAAAGGGACCATGCGCGCTGCCTAGCTTGGAGAACAGAAGCGGCCGAAGCGACTGGACTCTGGTTGAAAATCTTGAATATTTAGTTCTGTCGATGGTAATCTGCATCTTTCTTATGAGGCACTATTCAGCTAATTTAGTTTAATCGGACTGAAGGATACGCACGTCGCTTGGGTTAACAACATCCCTCTAAACTGCGCAGTCACCTGCAAGAAGACGTGAAGTTCAGTTTGTGGCAATGTCATTGATATAAGTAAACAAAAAGTAAAGGATCAAGCACGGACCCTTGAAGAATGAGGTTACGGTGATGTGGTTCGAAATACAGTGGTCAAGTTTCACTGCCTGAAGACGATTAGTTGGAAATTGTTCAATTCAATTAGTTGTTTTATGGTCAAGCTGAAGGTTACGAGTCTTTAATAGCAAACGCTTATGTGGCAAACGGTTAAAGTCTTTGGAAAAGTGTATGAAAATTACATCGGTCTCATTCGACGTATGTAAGGAACGGTGAAGGTCTGTTTCAAGTTCAAAAAGCCCAGTTTGGCATGACCGTTTATGCCTGAAGACATACTGATTTTGAAAGAGCAAGTTATTTCTATTAGATGATTCATGACGTGGGTAAACAAGATGCGTTGGAATAATCTGCAGGAAATGGAGGTCAGAGATATTGGCCTGTAATTTCTGCTATTTGTAGTGTTACCTGATTTATGTAAAAGTATTATATGCGCAGTTCTGTAGTGGTCTGGAATGACTCCTGTGTCAAGTTACTGCTGAAATTTTTGCGATCTTTATTGTTGCCTGATTTATGTAAAAGTATTATATGCGCAGTTCTCCAGTGGTCTGGAATGACTCCTATGTCAAGTTACTGCTGAAAGTGTAATGCCAGAAAAATATATGAGTGCTGACATGAGGATTTTAGAAATTTTGCTCTAACACCGTCAGGACCTGGACAATGGGCAACCTGTGGATTGTTTGGGACCACACCGTTTTCTGTAACTGTGATATGAGTTAAACGGTGCCGTATGACCGGCGAAGGAACTGTGAGAAATGAGTCAAGAGCAGTTTCATCTTTGAATGCGTCCTTAAAAGTGTCGTTGAAAAGTTGGCGCACTCGTGTAGTGGTATTGGTGTAGCATCGTCCCTTTAATTAGTGTTAGTAACGCGTGATTACTGACAATGCACCAAAACATCTTTGGGTTGGTTTTTAGCATATTAAGAAGAATGACGTTAATATACTTGCGCTTTGCATCTTCGATTTTAGCTGAAGTTAAAGCAGAAAGTTTTTAATATTTTGCCCACTCCACAGGAGCATTAATTCGTGTAGCCTTTCAGTAAGTGCGTTTATTTTTATTAAGAATCTCTTCCTTTGATGCGTGTACCAAGGATCATTAATTCTGGTTTTAATTATTAATTTCAGAATGCATACATTCTCAATCTCTTTGAGTTTGTCACGGAATAAACTCTAGTTCTGGTCAGTTGTGCAATGGGAAAAATATGTTAGGAAGTCAGTTGAGAACGCGCCTAGTAATTGATTCATTCTGCCTATGTCGGTGCGTGCGCAGTTCGGAATACATTTTTTATTTTGGTGTTATTCGGGCGAGGCAGCAAAAATTAATAATGTATGAGCTTATGGTCCCTCATTTCCTCCAACACACTGAAACAAGCGTAATCAGGATGGTTCATATGCATTAAATTTAGATATGATTGTCGCGCGTAAGCTAGCAGACCAACTGTGATAATAGATGAAGTTGCAATAAATGAACAAAATGAAAACACCCAGACTGATTTCGTTCGGAGATGAAAGTTGATGACGTTGAACAGTTTATAGCTGGATAATTGAAATCTCCGCCCACAATAAGTACGCCTGTCGGGAACCTAAGCGAATTCTGCTTCAGTGCGTCATTTGAGAAATCGATGAATTCTTGCCGTGAATTGGTTGGTCGATGGCATACACTGATAATAATTGTCGGAAATCCACGACTGGATCACCTGACTATCTCTAGAGGTGAATCAATTGATATCAAAGTAGCCTGAAATTAATGTTTAATCGCAATAATTACTCCGCCACTATGGGAGCCAGTTCTGTGTTAACGGAAAGTTCGCTGTTCGAAACTTCATCTGAAAGCCAGATTTCAGTGGCCAAAATTGTCTTCTGAAAAAATGCGCATAAATGTTTCTAATACATCACCTTTAGGCAGAAGACTGCGAAAATTCGCCAGGAGAACAGAATTATGAGCTTTATTGAATTAATGCTTTCATTAGACCACGTTTGTCACTCAGTGGACGAAACATTAGTTGGTTTGATCTTAACTATGCTACATGCTTTGAAATTGTACTGGATTGTCCGTTCAGATGCAGGTTCTTAAAACCAACTCTGAAGCGCTCGTTTTCTTTCTCTGCTTGGCGTATTTTCCCAACTTTTTCTTGGCTAACTGTACTTTAGGTAAGAAATCCTTCTCCACCCACACCTTAGGTAGCTGAACTTTGTTCGATGGCACTTAGTCTCGTCCCTATGCTCGGTACCGCTTCACTGATTTCTGCTAGAGCCGCTGTCGCCTCTTTATGACATTCCTTCAGCAGTACGAGTATGTCCCCTATCTTGGGCCTGGAATTACTCAACGTCACCCGAGGCGAGCAGCAGTAGTACAAAGCAAGATGAAAGTGACGTCAGGGAGAGCCTTGGGCAAATGATGCGAATGAGGCCTGTTGCTGCATGAAGCTTGCAACATGACAACACTTGCACTGTCGGCATGGAAAGAACGAGCCGAAACGCGCTCGATAAGTAGACACGTCAACTCCCATCCGTATTCAAGAAAGCTATGAACAGATCGGGTGGGGACCAGCGGCCACAAAGAAAGAAGTGCTAAAATATAAAATAAATGAGCTCGACGCGACCAGCGCGACGTCTTCCTCAAGGCCTACGCCATCGGGAGCAGCGACCAATGGTAGAGAACCAAATTAAATGAAAACGAAACGAAACGTCCAAAATGCGACCCCTGGTTTGTTGCTTTCGTGTGGGTGCCCATGCGTTGTGGCTGCATGCTAGCTGTGGCCAGCCATGCGAAAAAAAAACGCAAAAATTCCAGCTGGAATACTAATGACCAAGTGAACAAAGGGATGAAAATTGCAGTTACTCTTCCCATGCGTTGGATCAGCCACATTCTTGAAAAGATTGCCAGCAGAGTCAGCGTTCACTCTATCCGCTACCTCGAAGGGCCAAGTGCAGGCGCACTCCTGTCACTGCGTAAGTGCATCTGGCGCCCCTCGCAAGGTGGGCACGTCAAAGCATCACTGCCCCATTACGCTATAATGAACCTCTGCACTGTCTAGCGTTTGCTAGAAAGTATAGTCCGATGAGCAGGAGACACATGCTCGAAAAAAAAAAAACGCAGGAGCCCTTCCTAATTGTTTACTATTGTCATGTGCCAAAGACTACGTCGGCAGGAAAGGAAGGTTTCTGAGTGATTAGTTGTAAGAACGTCGTGCGAGAACACCGTGCATGAAGATGTGATGAGAGGTCACCTTGCTGCGGTTACCTGCTTAAGTTTTCGAGTCCGCATCTTCATTCGAAGCATGGAAACAAGAAAACCAGATAAAGAGGCTTTTGGGGTCGACTGGAGGAGTGACAAGCGTATGCGCAGCCTTTATCTAACGGACGAAAACAGAAATCTTCCCTCTGTCTAAGTAGAGAGAGGGTGTGGTAGTTGGTCCTTGGCGATCACAAAATCAACAAGGGAGGGGAAAACCTCAGGTTGCTTGAGCCAACGTTTCGACAAGAGGACTTGTCTTCGTCTGGGCGAAGTAGTGTCTAAGTAGTGTGCTACCACAGTGAAAGATTAGATGAGATTGTGAGGCTCTTGTTTTCATTTAGTGCATGCTTCTTTTCTCTTTCATGTTATGCGCAGCGTGCAAGCGCCGGTGCACGTAGGCATGCCTCGGCATATGCACGTGTACGAAATCACTCCTTAGTTATGCGGTTGTCCCGGTATGTTTCTCTCCGTCCAATGTGTTGTCTTTGCGCTAGTAAACAGGTAGAGTTCACCCGCTTGTCCATCAGGTAACTCTTCTTTCTATCGCTATGCTTAGCCGCACTATACCACTGTCACAACGAATGTGACCCTCACGATCACATGCACACCATACCATGCTCTTGGCGGAAGGCCGTATTTATACTGTCGCCCGTCAAATGGGCGGTAAGAGTCAGCTGCTCGGTAAAAATTGTTGAAGCTAATAAGACACCTCCTCCAAACTTGACCAAAAATTAACTAATCGCATACAGTGTGCCGTCAAAAATATTAACAACACATTTTGTCACTCAAAGTAAAGCCTTTTATAGATCTGCGAGCTACCAAATAGCACACATACTCGCCACGGACTGCTGGCTCCTGAGAGGATTCCGAGAGGCTTCATGCGTACTCTACCGGGTGCTTTTTGAGTTACAAATCCGCGGTTTACCCCCAATACATTAAGACTCAGCCAGTAGCATGACAGAATAAAGCAGCTACTCAAGACGCGTGCAAGAGAAACGCCTGAGGCACACGTACTCAAGGTCCGGGTAAAAGATGAGCCCTGGCGGCAGCTTGGCTAGAAACGTGATGACTCCGGATACCACACTCCCGGCCAGCAGCAGCATAAAGGTGGCGCCCAGCCCCACGACTGGCCAACTGTTGTTGATAGAGAGAGAAAAGAAGAAACAATCGCAGTGTCAGCACTCATGTTAATGACGCAACGTGGCAAGTTTAGCGTTCTGGATGCTTTTTTAGCAAATATACAAACTTTAAAATTCCTTTTTTTGCCAATGAACAACGGATTTCATGAAGTTTATTGACTGTGAGCAGCAGTGCAAGGCTTAGCATATCATTGGTAGTCGCTCAGAAACAATTTCACGTGATATGCGATGCTGCACTGATTTAAGCTCATTACGTCAAGTGTTAGATAACTTCACTTCATCATCTACAGGTACAGCTTATCTTCACTGTCCCTCGCGCTGTTCTAAAACAACCTGCAAGCAAGTACGCCCTTCACGGTTCTATAGGTAACTTTGCCGCTTTTATATACTTGTCTATTGGTTGTGTGCCTTCTCTGGCTTGCGAAAATGAGGAGGCCATGTTACACCACTTGTTCACTTACTACATCGACCCATCTTAAAGAAACACTGCGGACAATTCCATCCAATTTCCGCTCGCAATGAGAACAGTGGTATGGCTTTTTGTGGCTATGTTATGTCTTTTCAGCAGCAAAAGACGCATTTAGTGCCGAGAAGACTGTATTTGAAAGTTTTCCCACCACTCGGTTAAAACTCTTGACGTCAAGAGCGAAACAGACTGCGTGATCAGCGTTAGGAAAAGGATGGCAGTGTCGCATAGCTTCAGGCATCCGAGCCCATCAAATCGTCTTGATAATACCGCAATTTGCTTGCGAGCACTGCCGGTGGTGGCGATACTTATATTTCATTTTTCGACATTTTTCACACTGCATAAAACCTTAATTTTCAGTAAACATGCAGCTTTTTGTCATTAGAATACGGTAATATGTTGACAAAGGCCACGTTCGAATTGTCCTCAGTTGCTTTAACTGCTGCAGCAAATGCGGTGACAAGGCAAAATTTGTTCGACAGGTGCAATCAGTGCGCAAAGCAGTAAAAAAACAAAACAAATCTGGCAACAGCTAGTGTTTTCGGGGTACGGCGCTATGGCCATGTGGGTTGTTTGTCTGCTCGGCCAATGTTGCGCACCAAGCAACACAGCAGCGCCCTCTCTTCAACACACGCTTCTGAAGCACCAGCAACTACGGTCACAGGTCATTTTCTATTCTTCGCAGCACACCGCTCGCACGTCCTCTATATAAATTTGGCGCGCTTTGTGCATAAATAAATAGGCGTTAATTATCACGCTCATGCACAGTAATTCATTTTTGCAATCAATCAATCAATCAATCAATCAATCAATCAATCAATCAATCAATCAATCAATCAATCAATCAATCAATCAATCAATCAATCAATCAATCAATCAATCAATCAATCAATCAATCAATCAATCAGCAATTTACAAGTTTACTTCCCCGAGCATAAGTGACAGCAACTCGTCTTGCACTACTACTTCCTTGCAATAATTGGGTATTTCAATCTACACTCGATATTACCTGAGGCAGGTTGATTTCTAAATATTCCTTCCCGCCATCTTTGATGAGACATTGTTTTTACCTCGGCGCAGCTACCCACAACCTCGTGTAATATGCGAGTGGCTTTCTGCACGAAAATCTTACAATTGTAGAAAAGGTAGTGAGGCATAATTCAACAAGGAACAGTTAGCATTCTACGTTGTCGTGCGCCGCATGTGCGTCTTAATTTCCCGAAACTGAAATTTTTCGCTCACAAAGATGAACTTCTGCTTCGCTATATTTACTCGCTCATGCCCTTGACTATAGTCATGAATGTTTGTGCTAAAATATACTCTACAAATGATTTGAGTGAAAGTATACATTATGCATGTCATTCACGCACTGATGACTTCATGTGCTGCATGCGGTGAGTCGTGTAGTTGCACATTTCATTTATATTGCGCGGTCATTCGCGAAGTACTTCTACAAGCTTCCGACATCGTTACAGTATTCCCCATAAACGCCGCTTGTCTCTCCTGATGGTACTGGCAGTGCCTTTTTAAAAACGATGACGCAAAGCGCACCACTAACTTGCGTCTTCCACCACAAAGTTGCACCACGAGCTGAGCGTGCGGCTTAGCTAATGTGCGACTGTCCATTCTCGCAAAAGTCTGCGTCACATAAAAATGATACCAAAATACTGTCCTTTTAGCACAATTTTTGTGTTAGCAATGCTCCAATTTTTTTTTTTTTTTTTTGCGCAAACTGGAAACGCTTCTGCGCACGATCAATCTTTCGCGGTGACCGCAGATATATCACGGTACATCCGCTAGCGCTCTTGGTGTGAGACGCGGAAAATGGTCTTTAACGTAACCAAAACAGTCTTCGTAATTATAACTAGAAAAAAGAGCCTTTCACTTTCCACTACGACCTCCAGAACTCCAAACTAAAAAAGCAAAAGAGTTTAATATCTTGGTATATTTATTACTGAATATCTAAAATGGGAGAAACATGTCTCATATGTTGCTAGCAAAGCCCTCTGCACCTTTTATTCCTTGAAACGGAAATTAAAAGCCGCCTCCCCAGATACAAACCTCCTTCCATATACCTCACTAGTTCAACCGGTGCTCGAGTATGACGTAAAATCTTGGTTCCCAAATATACGCACAAGTATAACTAAATTAGAAAGCAGCACAATGCTGCCAGATTTATTTACAACAAATACGATTGTTACACTTCACCTTCACAACACCTGGCTACTGCAGGTTTATCCATAATTACAAACCATGCTAAGTTCTTTCGGCTCAGGTGCTTCAGGTTTCGGTGGCAGATGATGTGGCTGGCAACATCTTTTTCTTCGTTATTTTAATAAAGAGCTACTACTAATAATAAATAACAAGGCCTCATGCTTGAAACTTCTTTACTAGCTCTACAAGAGCTTTTTGCGAATGACAGTAGCAAGTATCTGCTTGAATCATAGTCAAGAACCAGCAGGCACAAACACAACACGCGCGTACAAGAATACAGGTTCAATACGGACTCATTTCGTTTTTATTTTTTATAGGCAATTCGCGAATAAAAAGCTTAACCCCAAGACCATATCGATTCCCCACCTATTACCATATTCGTAACCAACCTTTCTGTGTTTGTATTTCAAGCAGAAACTCGAACCATCCTGAACTAAGACCTATAAAGACTGTCTACACAGCTCAATGCATTTTTTTTCGGTTGAGTCAATTTACTTTGTTGTTTTCTGATTCTCGTGATCATGCACCTATGTAGTCGAAATCTTTGTTCCCCAGCTTATGCCTCGATTGTGTCAAAGTGCATTGCATTGTTGTTGTTTTTTATTCTTGTTAACATGCGTTTTTCTTGTGTATATCTGTGTCGGGCAAAAACTACCACTACCTCCTCAAAGCGGCTAGAAGTATATGTAAAAAAAATATGTTACAAATAAATGTACGCTTTATATGCCTGGCACATGATTTTAACTAACAATCAAATCAGGCATACTAGCACAAAGCAAGGAAACTGGCCAAGGCAGCTCATGAATGGAATAACACTGAAACGAAATGCACATAAAAATATAGTAAAAATTAGGATACCAAAAAGGATAACTGAAAAAATTTAAGTTTTAGTTACGTAGGGCTTGGTTTCTTTCTGTTGTTCTTCCATATTTATTTCTCCCCACCTTACTATCACAATTCACTCTCAAGTATATAAAAAATTTTTCAATCTCTACGCTGTGAACCAGGGTTCCTTCTGTCAAATCCTCCGCTCCTATGCGACGCAGTTTCACAATGGAAAGAGGTAGTTGCGTGCCTGAGTAACGGCAAAAAGATACAATATAAGCGAAAACTTCTTGAAACTTTCTTTTTCGATCAAATCAGTAGAGTGTCAGATGCCTTAATGTCTCAAGCAGCCATCTTAGCGACATTGCTTCGGATGCATTGTCTGGTAACGCAATTATGATTATGTTAGGCTTCAAGCTTAGTTATCGGAATGTTTGGGTACAACGCGACATCAGACTGCAAAGCAAGTTTCAGAGTGTTGAAGAAACGTGTTGAAGAGTGTTGAAGAAAAAGATGGACAGCGCCTTTATACTTACTTGTATAGCGGAATGAGGATGAAAACGGAAAGCACGAAGAACTGGAAATTGCAGGCGAGGTACCACGTGGCGACGAGGCACTGCACATCAGAGAAAAAAAAAAAACGAGTCAGCGCGAAGAGGCTGATACTGTGTGAGTGTAGCTAAAGTGCAGCATCGTGCACCATCGATGCAATTGTACGGCCTCAGAAGTCGGCGTATCTCTACAAAGCCGCAACGTGCGGTACTCTGAAACACGATTAATCTTAATGTTGTTCATTTGGAAATGCTACTCTATCCCGAGAAGTCGACTCCATTTCTCGACTCCTTACCAGGCTTAGCAGGCAAAAAGAAAAAGACAACGTCAACAGATCTCCAGTCACTATCTCACGGAGATTGAAGGTGGAAAATGATTGTGAGCCTTTAACTTCATTGTTTTGATGCAGTAAACAATTAAACGAGCAATTACAGTCATCTTTAGCAAATATACAGCCTACGACTGACTTGCATCAATTTTGATCTCGATAGTATGTATGAACTAATAGCAAATATACCACAAATCGCAACCAGAAAAGTCGGGTTATTAGAAAGTCAGAACACAGATCTCAGCAGTCGAGAGTAATATACAGAGCGAAAACGTCTATCGGTCATCGCTGGTTTGACTTAAATACTCTTTTTGAGAGTGAATACCCGGCCGAATTCAACCGCAAACACGTCTCAGTTGCTTCAGCGTTGCGGGGACACGCCAAGGTAACCGTCCTCTCGGAGTCCGTCCGGCATAGGAGCGCCGGCGTCGCCCAGCCCTGGCCCGTGCGAACAGGTGAAGCGGACGTGCTTGACTCTACCGTAGCCCGTCCGAGGAACATCTCCTCGTCTGTCGCTAGACGAGGTTTGTTGTTTCAACAGCAACAATTGTCGCTTGTGTCAGCACAGTGTCATTTTTTTTTCCCCAAGAGCACGGCCCGCCGTGGTCGGCTTGCGGGCTGTTGGGCTCGCGATCGCAGGATAAGGTGGCGGCTTGACTGTCAGCCGCGGACAAGCGAAGGATATAATTTATTCCACCGCCAGTTTAAAAAACGTGCTGTGTATAGCGCGATATCGACGCAGAACCGGTTGATATATAAACACTTCCCCGGACCCTTTTCGTAGAAGCATGAATCCCGCTAGTTCCTTAGTGACGCCGAAAATAAAAGCAAGAAAGATTGTGTTCTGTTTGTTAGCGGCGTTCGTGTTTGATTCCTGCCCGAAAGCACATTTCTTAAGAGTCAGATGCACATTACATAGTGAGACAAAGTCGCAGACATTTCTTGTGCATTGTATAATACGTCGCCGAGTTAGCATGATGAACGTACTGTCACGATGGAAAGAAATGCGAACAACGCGGAGCCTAAGCGCTCCGCTGTTCGATTTTTTTTGTTGATGGCGCTTTTACTTTGGGTGTAAGAAAAATACCTTAGAGTCGTCTTGGAATGTGTCACGGACAACCCTAGCATCTCTTTGCTACCACCGAAGTAAAAGCGTGTTTAAACGAAATGCGAACAGCGGAGCGCCTAGGCTCCGCTCTGTTCGCGTTTGTTTCCATCGTGACAGTACAACTCACAGCGTCTGGAATCAAACTCCTTTTATTACTGTCAGCCCTAACGCATCAGTGCCAGGAGCCGTATTCCTCTTTGGCTATATATGTTAATTCGGGGGCGCTGGCAGTTACAGATAGGTACAAAAACCACCCGCTGTTCATTTTGGATAGTTTAAAAAAAAATGAAGCGAAAGGAAATAATATATCGGCAGAGTGGCGACGGAATATCAAGCATTGAACATCAGCCAAAATTTCTTCCGTTGTGCCAGGAATTATGGGAGCAAAGAAGCAGCGAAGCACGAATGTAATGCATTAAAATAACTGCGTGCCATTTGTCAGCCTAGAGTAACGGAAGGTGGGGATAGTTGGATTGTGCTATACATCATAGCGCTAAGCAACGAAGAGGACGGAGAAAATTAATCTCCCGGCGAAACTGTAGCTCGAAAACGCTGCAACCAAAGGCTCGGATATAGAGCGTTCGTATTGCTCCGTGGTGTAACGCTACCGGTTAGATGCCGCTGCTGCGATGAACATCGCAAAGATTGTGACAGTCAGGAAAAGGACTAATACAAAAACAAAAACGCACTCGAGACCAAGTAACAAAGTTTTAAGTTAAACGATCCTGAAATTGGTAGGTGAAGAATAATCTGTACTATTCAACGTAAATTAAAATTCAGTACTATCACGCAAATTGATCCCACTCTAAATCATCCTCCCCTTTATATTATTAGAAAACCGGGTAAAAAAATACGGGATGCGATAAATAACAAACAGGTGCTCGATTTCTGTCACAACGGTACGCATCGGCATCACTGCAGTCGTTACTGCGGTGGCTAAATCCTGGTCATCAGCAATGTGCTTACTTTGGCCGAATAGTGCGCCACGAGAGTGAATCAAGACTAGCGTGCAAACGAATATGTTAAAAAAAAAAACGCTCTGTTCGCGTGTTTTTGTGTCCTGCTTGTGCGCTACTCTTAACTCACCTGACCGCAAGGCTCGCGCCAGGCACGTAGCCATGCTTTTTTTTTTTTTGAGGGGTTAAAAGTAATTTCTTGCATCTGGAGAGTGAGGGTGTGTGGGGCGGTGAATGCCAACAAGAACACTGGCAAGAGAACTGAAGGAGGGAGGTGAGCTTGATTTCAGAGAGGGGGGAGCCCTCGGGCACCCCCTTGGATACAAGCCTGATGAGCGAACTGCCGAGCCAGCGCTGCGTACTGACCATCTGCTTGGACTCCCAGAAGTTGTTGATGAGCAGCAGGTTTGACCACCAGGACTTCTCGCAGAGGCGGATCTCGGTGCCCATGATGTCGTTCCAGAAGGGTCCGTCTCCCAGCACAGGCATCAAGAACAGCAAGCCCAGCGAGAGAAGGAGCGGAGGCACCATCCTGCGAATGGCACCACCCGCTGCATCAGACCAAGGGTCGCACGACTTCTTGCGGAGGAAGGTAAGTAAATGTTGGCTGTCTCTTTGGAATGTCCCAAAGTCCTTCTAAATGCCCAGCCTTTATACGGAGCTGCGTCCGCGAGGGCAACTGCAGGATAGTAATTAGACGGCATAAAATATGTTGCACCTGCTTAACCTTGTCTCCAAGCGTGCGGTAAGCAAGAGAACGTGGCCCGAAGTGCTGAAACCACCAAACAATAGCGAGCACACACACTTCCACCTTCTGTTCTGGCGGTAACTGAGACGTAACGCGTCAAGTCCCTGACCAGAAGTTCCGGGGTTTGGATATTTGTCCGGGCTGCGTTCGAAAACGGACATACATCAGAAAAGTGCCAGGTGCTAAACATTTAAAAATAACGAGAGCCTTTACAAAAACGCCATGGAAGAAATTCTCGGCTTGCCCGACTGGCCTCGAGTCCTCGTAAAGTAGCATATTTCTCTTCAAGCTTCGCGGCATCGTTTTAATACCAGGAAATGTGGAGGCCACACCACTGATTCGCAGATTTATCCCGAGCACGTTGAGCATTGGAAGTGCATTCACGGGGCTAGAATTACAACATAAACATGCACTGTAAAAAAATTTGCACCCCTAAGGGTGCATTTCCGTGTCTATAACTCACACTCTTGCACCTTCCCGAAAGGGGTGCAAAGTATGCTCGTCGCACCCATAGCAAGGGTGGGATCGTTACAGTTGCACCCTTATTTTTTGGCTGCCTAAAAGGGTGAAAAGTATGCTTGCAGCGCCCTTTTTCCGGCTGCTTTAAAGTTTCATAGGTTTTTATTGCTTTAAAAGGCCTGATCAATTTTATTTTGGGGTGCACTGTTGAATGGAAGCTAAACATTGCCAACGAAACGCTCCCGCCGACGTGTCTAAATTTGAACTAACGTTACGGCTTCTCCAACTACAATTATAATACCGAGATGTGTGTCTAACGGTGTTTCTGAACCTCCTTGCTGTAGAGTTACATTTGTTGTTGTTGCGACTGAAAGAAGGATGAAAAGGAAAGTGCACGGTCCTGCCGACTGGCCCGAGCCGAGCCACCATCGTTGCCACGTGCAGATAGAGTTAAATAATAAAAAAAGGTGAGAAGAGAGAGTGAAAGAACAGACGCGCATCGCAACAACCGCGTCCGCCGAAGCGAAGATGCCGGCTGAAACAACAGATACTCTTGTGCCTCTTCACCGCATTTGATGCACAAGCTGTGTGAGACCATGCCTCAGCGGTGCAAGCTGTGTTTTGTAGGTGCGTCGCATGCCCGTATAGCCTGCGTTCCTGCAAGTTTAAGCGAACGCGATGAACCACCGCCGCAGTAAGGTTCTACGCTCGGTGTAATTCATTGCCGCGGTGGCGCGGTGGAAGTAAGCGCGATTTCGTGTATTGGTTTTTGAGCAAATCATAAATTCAATCATTCACACTGGAGATGTAGACAGAGGAGCAGTTGCTTACATATACATACATCTTAAATCGAAGTTACCATGTGTTGCATCAAAATAGTCGCAATTACGACGGGAAGGGCATGCATAAAAGTAGCGGCATGTCCCATTACTAATTGGGCCCGGCAGGTTCGTTACGTTCATGATTTCAAATCATATATCAAGTTCAAATCATATACATATGATTTGTTGAAGAAGCTGGCGGATTCCAGGTTAAGCATTCTGAATTTCAGAACTGGACTCAAGCTAGTAACTGGTGAGGCATTAATGATGCCACTATGCAGTGACCAACTGCATGAGTTGGGGAATGGACCCGGTTTGTCCGCAGAAAGCTGTTACTGTTGGCACAATCTGGCTATTCCAGCTATTCTGCGCGCTTCGTCGGTCTTTCTGCAAACCACAGAATGTCGTCATTCTGTCTGACTACAAGTCCGCACTCGAGCGCCTGCAACAAGGGACCCCCGTTGATAAATTTTGCCTCTGGGCTCTAACCTGGCTCAGGAAGCTACAGTTAAGAGGAATCACAGTTTGCTCTTAGTGGCTACAATCTCGCGTTGAAGTCGCTGGTAACAGAGGGGTAGATATTCTCCACCAAGAAGTCCGCTCTTATACATGTTCAGTGGCTGTCCCAAAGGTCGAAAACTTCGCAAGGCAGCTAGCGATGTATCACTTTTCTGTACTTCGGCCGCCTCTGCGCCTCTCTTGAACTACCCGAGGCTCGTCGCGCGACACAGCTACTCTCTTGTACCCCCTGCGAACGAACTCCGCCTCTACGCCGGTATGGATTCACAAGATCCACCACGCCAGATCACTTATGTGCGTCAATTGTGCTGTAGTGGATGATGTGAGCTATTTTCTTTTAGTGTGTGTGTCCGCATTTTTGTCACGAGTGGGAGACACTCCTGGGCAACCTTAGGAAAATGAACGTTCCGTAGGATGACGTCTCTAGAATCAGGTACACTGAGGGTTCCCGAACTGAGCGGCGATCAGTGGCTTGGAAGTTTTTAGAGTAAACTGGCCTTATGGAACAGTGGTAGAGACAGAATCACTCAAATCGATCAATCAAGCGTAGCAATTGTTGACATGCACTGCGAGGCTAATCCCGCCTGTACATTAACTCCATCATCATCACCATCCCCTCAAACTCCTGTTATCACGGTCAGAAACGCGAACCAAATAGCCGAAACGCAAAATTTAAGCGAGCAAATAAACATATGCCGCCATCTGGCACGAGCATATGATACTCGAAGTAAAGTAACAAATCTAAATTGCCAGTAGTCGCCTCTGAGATGCCGGAGTTCGGGATAATTCGATGGTTAAAATATCGTGCATTGCTTGAAACACTGCTCAACGTTTCGTTGCATAAAAGTGGCAATGAATTCGCACTGGTCAAAGAATGAATTAAAAAAAATTCTTTGTGGGCTTCATTATGCAGCTTCTCTGCCACCACTAAATTGCCCTCATATTTAAAAAAAAAAAATGAAAGAAGCGCTCACAATACAGACATATTAGGGGTCAGCACAAGCGATTATTCGAACAAACAATGGTTTCATTCTGCTTTTTAATACTTCGAACATCGATCCGGAGTCAATATGAACACACAGTTCCACACTGCGGTCAGCTCACATTATTCCGCTTCCCTTAGAGGCAGTGCTACCTCTCGCACCGATTTCCGCAATACAATAAGATTTGTGACATATGCGCGTTTCAACGCTTGATCATTTGTTACACCTGCAAGCTGTAGCTGACTAAATCAATTTATCTCGGGTGGGGTGCTTCTGTTGTATAGCTGTTGCCTAAACTTCCTGTTCTAAAGAACTCTGACCTGCAAGATGGGCTTTAATGATAGTTTTAAATTAATAAAGCATTTTTGAAGGCGTTGAACTGTTCTTCCTTACTCACGTGCCACAACAGAGTCATTATAGGAATGAGAACTAGGCGGAACTTAATGGAAGAACAGCTTATTAAATAGTCAAGCATCTCAGCAGCAATGCTCGACCGAAATCATTGATTAAATGGCCGGAACAAGCTGCTCTTACCTCCAGTATTTGTTGAAGAGGAACCTGATCACGTTGAGGCGGCCATTGGACTCTGTGAGCTCTTTCCAGTTGGTGTAAACGACCAGCAAGCCACTGAAACGTGCGGGATACTTTTGTTAGGTCGCACGCGTAAAACAGGAAACTGCTACAGCATAATTATCCATGCAGCCAGCCTGATAGTTGGGAAGTTCATTCTTGGTCAATATGCATACCCATCTGTTTTGTTTGATTTTTCAATGCCAGAAAACACTATTGCAGTTGGTTTCACACTCCACAAAAGGAAAACGAACACTAATTTCTTTGGGAAGCAAAATAAAAAAAAAACAGCTCTCAGTGCATATAGAGGGTAGAAACTATACACACTACTAAATGTCGGTAAAAGCTAACGTCTCGCTCTTGCAAGTCCATTTCACCCTATCGGTAAAACGCGCTTCGTGGTGCATCTAGATATGAGTAACGTCTGCGGTGCTGCCAATTTATTGATAAACACTTATTGTCTAATTAGTGGCAATAACTTTCAAAACCGCGCTTAGGTTCAGCTAAAATACAACATAAATAGCTTATTCAGTAAGAAATTATTTTTTTTATTTGCCTCTGCTCTTACACCGCTGTTGTAGTTTATTCTACGTATTACTGAAGTGTTCCAAGTATTTAGTTACATTAATAATGAGCTTCGTAGTTGAAGGAATTCGCAGAGTTCATTAAGACAGGTATGTCTTAACGGCTGTATCGACGCATTTTTTTTTGTCCATAGAATTCTGCGGGAAGATTTTTGTGCACAAAATTCTGCGTATGAATATCTGCGCGCAAACATTAAGTGGTTGGATTTTGGGTCAAGAAATTCTATGCACCGAGTTTTGCCCGCAACAGAGGCCCTCCAAGTGCAGGGTCAGGAACGTCGAAGCAGTCACAGCCCCCTGTTGAGTGTATCAACTGTGGTTAAGTGTTTTAGGCTGCTTCTGGGTTAAGGTGCGCCTTGAGGGGTGCTGGGTGAGAACGCCAATGCAGTCGCACACACGTTGCCGTTAAACGCACAGCTGGCGTATATTTCATCGAGTGCAAAGGTGTTGCACTGCAACTTGTTTAAATAGCTCCCTGTAACCCATGGCTTCGCGTTAGACGAAGGGGATTCTCACATCAGCAAAGACTTTATGCGCTTGAACCCGTAGGTATTGCTTATAGTGGCGCTAAATGTGTTGCTGTCAGAGCTGCTTGAATACCAACATATGCTGTCTTGCGTTGCATTATATGTATTACTCTGCCGATCAAATTTCTGGGCATACTATGCAGAAACGACAAAGGCCTGTGATTAAGGTTTCATCGTGCTCTTTAATTCTGAATCGGCGCCCTGTGTCCTCCATTTTCATGCATCTGAAATATCCTTGTAAAACATAATGCGGCCGCTGAAAACAATGAGAAAAGTTGGTAACATTATTCTTGCCCTGTACATAGTCGACGCAAATAAAGTAGACGAGGACTAGCGACTGCATCCGACGCAGGTATGAACTCTGCTCCCGTAGGCAAAACAAGTGGATTTCCACGTAATGTAAGTGTATAATATGGTAACTATGAGCGAAATTTTGCTCTTTACGGTGAGAACACAGTGGGCTACTTTTTTGATGCGCAGGCAAACGGCCCTGTAAGCGTCAGAAGCCTCACGCAGCACTGCGCCGTAAAGGCATCCAAACAGCGCGAGATAGAATTTGATATAAGCCTCTTAGAGGCACAGCGATGAGCTTCTACATTTCCGTCAAAAACTCAGAGTCTTGCAAAACCACCGATACCTTTTCCGAGCAGCGCTGAAACTTTCACGGAATGAAGCTCTCTTAAAGAGTTAAATGAGGTGGCCCCTTTCATTGAGGCAAGTGAACCTTTTTGAGGTCACTCACATACCTTCTCTTTCGCTGTTTTGTGCGCGTTCTGCTGTTCTCTCTCTCCACTTCGTCGTCGAAGAACACTCGCCTTTAGTTTGTGCCGGCATACACAAAAGACTGACTAGAGCACAGTAGGCCACAGTACGATTGTAATTTGCGATCCACATAACAAAAGTCGAAGTTTCAAGTTCCGTATTTGGCAGAACATATTTTTCGAAGCAAACGAAAGGTCCTCCTGGCAGGTGGCACTAAAAACTGCGGCCGAGAAATAAGACAGCATTAGTCCGTACGTTTTATTAATGCGCAAGCACCTAAGCCCGCGTTCTGAAGCTGCCGTAGGAGCCCGGTGGCTGTCTGCCCAGGTGTATACACCGGGTGTTTCCCTTAAGGCGTTGTGCAATTTTCAAAAACAGGGCTTTTGAGCGAGAAGACCTCTTTTTTTTTTCGTCTCAGAATTTCCAGTGGCGTAGCGCATCAGAATACAGAGGAGACATGGTAATTAGCAGGCTGGTTAAGCAATATTGAGCAGTTAAATTCTTAACTATTACTTCTAGCTTCCTTATTTATTGAGAGGCGTGCAGCTCACCGTGAGTAATATCCATATCTGTTTTCAGAACTTCGAAAACGCAGTTACCCTCACCGCTGCGGCCCAACAAATGTTTTTTCTACATCGCGCCAAAATACATGAGCTTTCGAGAAGCTTGCACGCAAAGCAGCCCCTTCGGTGCACGGAACTCGTCAAAATAGCCAAAATTTGTGCCTTGCTGTCGGGCACCATTAGCTGCGGCCATTGCACGGTGAAAGTAGGCGCAAATGTTTACTAGTCACGCTGAAAATACACAACAATTGTGCAAACTGTACCGGAGGTTAGTAGCGGTCACCTGTATCCGGATATGTCAGAAAGAGTGCTTCTACTCCTAAACGCAGCCCACTAGAGCTTAATATCATTCGCTCGTGCGTGTATGTATCACGAGGGGTCAAATTCTTTTACTTACCTGATGAAAAAGAAGGAGTCCACGGCCAGCGTGAAGTTGATGACTCCGGAGAAAAAGAAGTTCTCCGAGTACATCTCATGCCCGTTGAAGATCCCGCCTGAGAAAAATCGGCGTAGCGTCTTAATTAATGCCCGCGGAAACTGGAAGTTTACTTATCAGCTAACAATACTATAATTTCCAAATGGATCCTCTCACAGCTATGTTCAGTTCCATCCAGAGTGTTCATATATGCACACTGTAAGTTTTTCTCGATCAAGAGCAAGAAATTTGAAGGAATGAAAGCTCAATGTATTTGCAAGTATCCGATTTCAAATTGCCAAAAAAATATGACGAAGATGGCGAGCTAATGTGTGTTGTGCGGAAGAGTCGTTATCGCTCGCGCGTATCGGCATAGCATCCCTGCGAGCTCAAGAAAATGTGACCACTTTTTGTTGCAGTAAAATTTTCTGCAATAGAAAAAAAAGAACAAATCAGCGTTCTGAAATATACACCGAAAATAAGCCTCCAGAATGTTGAACAAACAAAAATCGAAAACACCAACCCCTACATATAGGGAACGCAATGATAGGAATACCGGTTTCACCTAGCTCAGCAATTTTTTAAAAGAGGCTTTTCATGTTAGAAGAGCGCTTCTTTCAGTATAGCATTGTCAGCGGTGCAGCGCATCAGAATACAGCTAAGACGTGCTACCCCGTGGGATGATTAACTAATATTGAGTAGTTAACTTTTTGACTATTACTGCTTGTCGCCTTATTTACTGAGCGGCGTGTAGCCCACCCTAAGTAATATCCATATCAATTGTTAGAATTTCGAACACGCAGTCACTCTCGGCGCTGTGGCCCCACAGATTCTGGCTGTTTGGACTAGTTACGTTCACCGAGGGGGGGGGGGGGGGGTTACTTGCCTGTTAGCTTTAAGCGTGTGTATTTTGGCATAATGCAGGCAAAATTTGTTGGGTCACAGCGTAGAGTATAAATGCGTTTTAAAAATTCTAAAAACTGATATGGTTATTACTAATGGTTGGTTACACGCCTCTCAGTAAGTAAGGAGACTAACAGCAATACGTAAAAAGTTAACTATTTTGCATTAGTTTACCAGCCGACTGGTTAGCATGTCTCAGCTGTATTATGATGCGTTACGCCGCTGACAATGCCGTGCCAAAAAAAGTCCTAACTCAAAAAGCCCAGTTTTGAAAATTTCAGAACATTAGGCGGATCACCCAGTATAATGTGTTCATCGCGTTCACCTTATCGTCACTTACTGCAGTAGGTGGCAACAACCTCGTTCATCGACAAGCCAATGCATTGTCCTCCTGATTTTAATATAGCCACTAACCATAATAAGTGGGTCTAAGAAAATGAACAGGAGAATGCACTGGCCTGTTGACTGGCACCCAAACGGGTAACAATCACTGCCACATGTAATTAGACAGCAGGAAGAAAGAGGAGTGACAGGAAGAGAAAAGATGAGATGCGCGTCGCAACCATCGTGTGCGCCGAAGCAACGACGACTGTGTTCGAGCTACTGTGTATCCCTTCGCGCTCTACCTTATAAACTGCCGCCACTAAGACAACGCCCTAAATTGCGATGTCGCTCTTCAAACCAGTCGCGCTTTGACATTATGGCCAGTTTATTTACTCGTCTTGCATTAAATCGTATAGCAGTTGTTTTTATATTAGCTGCAGACATAGCAGGAGTTTTTTTATATATATGCTCACTTATAACAGTAAGGGCATACACGAAAGCAACGGAACGTTTCATGACTAATAAGGGTTTCTCTATCCCTTTCGAATATGCTAGGGGTTAGCATGTCTAGCATTCTTGGACGAAAACTTTGAACATTGGAATATTGTAAAGTACCGTGATGGACATATTGACAGTAATGGTCCATGCTTCTGATACGTACCAAAATCTTTTGAAACTTTTCCACCACTCGCATCGGGCAGTTAAGACTGCATAGAAAACTATTGGGGAACGTTGTTTTTGAAGATAGTAAAAGCGTTAAGAGCAAAAAAATGCAAGCCTGCTGACGGGAGATCTGCGGTTATATTGACTGTTATACTGAAATCTTACGATATATGGAAAAATTGTGTTCATAAATTCTATCCCGTTGAAAAGTTTTTTTTTTTCGGAATTGTGGTGCATGACTTGCAAATGCGAAATATCTTAAAATAATCCCAACTTCTTCACCCTCCTTCGAGGGAACGAAATGACGACATCTGTTTTACCACTTTGCAATATTGACAGGGACACGGCAGCGCCTGGCCAGTATAGTGCCCTACTCGTCAGTAATAAGCTGAACCGTCTCATGGTAGCCACCTGCATTACCAGCAAGGTTGTACGCATACGCAAAAAGCGAGCCGTGCCGCGGTGAGGAGCCGCGAGCATGCCCACCTTTTCAGACAGATTGCTTCAGATTAAAAAAGATTAGAAATGCCCCCTCTCCAGCGACATGTTCGCCTAATGGCGACGCGTGACGCGCAAAGAATGAGCGGCAGCTCTGCTGCGCAGGTGCTCGCGTAGTCATTTACGATTAGCAGCGATGACGCTCACCGCTTGCGCAGGTGGCTATCGCTTGACGGTGGTGCGGACATGCGCCTGGCCACATGCTCCTGCGTTCCTGTACATGCTTCGTGCGCTATGGGCCGCAATTAACGCCGCGTGGAGCACGCTCCCTGAGTATGGGCTTACGGAATGGCTGGACGTGCTCGATGAAGAAGTAGCTGTGGCCGAAGATGATCCACGTCATGGACAGGAAGCGGATGCCATGCAGTGCGCGCAGGCTGTCCGGCTTGTCCTCCGGCGCCAGCAGCTTGCGCGCGTTGCTGTACGCCGAGAAGCAGAGTAGCGTCTCCAGCGGTCGGCCTGCAGCACGTCGTGGAACCAGCCGTGCATCATTACTGAGCAAGGTAATAACATAACACGCGACCCGCCAGCAGAATCTCTTTGAACCATTCCGCGAGCTGTGCGCTCTGTTGATTGACACACGCGCACGTGACCATTCAGGGCTCACGCGTTCGTCAAGCGCACTGCATGGTGTCTAGTTCTATGTTGCTGTTTCTAAGAACTCTTTGAGGACAACTGCAAGAAGAACCAAAGGTGTTCATCTTAACTGCCTCAGAAACGCGCCTCACAAACATTCAGACACTGCATACATGATAAAGCTGGTAAGGTCACTCGTTAGCGTATCTCGATCTTAGAACCATGTTCCATTTACTTGTCGCCCCATTTATGCATGCTTTCATGAAATGACTTAAAGAAAACATCTCACTTTGAAATTCGGAGAGAAGTTCAGTGCCATAGAGCCAAGCGGTGTAGCAAGTTTCGAAGACAACGAACTTACCTTACTGCATTTCATTCAGCGCCGATGGCGCACGAACTTGAATATCTTCCTCAACTTCAAAGCTTAGTGTGCATTCCAACGCACAACAGAAAAAAAGTAGCCGTTTGATTTGGGCGACGTCCTCTAAGAAACTCGGAAACAAGCTGCGTTTTTGTAAGCATTGTCGCAGGCATTTATTCTGAGACGCAGGGACTGTTAATTACAACAGTGTTGTTTCATGCACGACAGGAAGTTGAGCCCAGGCTAACAAAATTTATGAACGTAATGTGCATACAAGTGACTCAGAACATTGTCGAGCAGGCGTTATGGAAAAGCACCTAGACTGTACCAAATTTTCATCACTGACTCTGTGTGCGGTCGTAATCGCAGTTTCCTAAATTCGAATGGAGAGTGAGTCGTCCATATACGCACACTATACGTTTCTTTTTTCTTTGATGAGTTACGTTTACTTGCACCCCATTTCTTCGTTTCTGGCCTTCATTAACCGCCAGCAGTACTTTGCATGCCTATGTGCCCCATTGTTTTACTGTTTTTGCAGTTCGAGCGCTCCGCATATCGTTTATACCTTGGCTGTGCTGGTTACTCGTGTACGGATTTTTTATGTTGGAATTTAAGTAAAGATGTTTAACAGCTCATGTTTCACACTCGAAGTGTTCCTACCAATAAAAATATGCTCCACTTCGTTCAGGCTACAAAGCACCCTGATTACCACTTGATGGAGGGTGGGCTCACAAAAATTCTGCACTCCTTGGTGCCTTAGAGATTGAGTGTTACACATAATTTATGAAGATACAAACTGCTAAATAGGTTTTAGAGAATCTAAAGGAACTAACCAGGAATACAAGATAGGCACCCTTGTCAAGCTCTTGCTCTTTTTACGTTCACCGAGCAGAAATTAGCTCATACACTGAGTTCTGCCTTTCAAGTATAGAGCGACAGAAATGGCGCAAAAGCAGTTACTGTCCACATCTAATACATAAATATACGAGTATTTACACCTCTTGTTTCTGCCTATGCAGTTTGCGCGCATTATGTGCATGTGAAAATCTTATCACCGCATTAGAAGAAACATTTGTTGTCCATTAATGCATGTACCATGTACATACAGTCTTTGTCAAAAGTATACAGCCCAAGGGGTCTGCTTCTGAGCCCTGGAGCACGGATCGCCTTGCATACTCAGGGACCCTAATCTAACGAAGGCGAGAGGAACTTAAGCCCTCAACCCTCTCTACCTTAGGACTGTCAGATGTGCTTAATAGCCACGCTACACGGCTTGGAAGCAAACACCTTGGGCTGTATATTTTTGACAAAGACAGTACGCATTATAATGCATAGCGCATTGCCTTTGCATTGAACGTGCGTGTGCTTTAGCATTTGTGCAGAAGCCTTCGCTTCCGTACTAAGAGTTTGAACATCAGGGGATCTTTATGCGTCTGGGGCTTTTCCCGTTTAATAATCAGCGCCACGGTTTTTTATTTTGTTCATGCATTTTTATTAATTTCTTGTTCGACGCGGAAACGCGTATTTGTTTCTTGAAGGCAAACTGCGTGTCTGTCATACTGAAAGCAATGTGAATGGGATACCTACATTATTACATTTATGCATTTTAACGACGCAAACATTATTTATATATTCATTTCCATTATTGCGTTCTCCTATCTGTACTCTCCTGTCTTGTTCTGTTGCACGCAGCATTCAGTACTGAGGTTCTTGCTTTATTTTCGGCTCCTCGAGACTTGTGAGCCAAATCCTTCCATTTTTGCGAGTGCGAATATTAAACGTTGTGAGAAATGCTTCGCAAATATCTTGTTTGTTCTTATGTGCGTATCGCCTTACATCTTTGCCGTCTTCGAAGACAGGTGAGTACCCCCATGAAGATCTGAGTCACCATGGGTGCAGCGCGGTCGGCCAATCGGTCAGTTACACATTTTACGGTACAACGCTGAACGCTGCAAAATCCTATAACAACACACACAGCCCCATTTTTTTAATAATAAAAAAGAAAGGACTGACAGCCTACTTCGAATAATCATGGGTCACGCTCACTGTGCTATGGATATTCTGCGCAACCCATGTAAAATGGATGCTGTAAATACGTCGTGGTTTACAGTGTTTTTATTGTTCTCAATTTATTTTTGGCATAAACAGACAGCACAAAAAGACATATATGGCACATAAGAGCTTCCATGAACAGTGTAGCGCCGCTTCTAGTCAGCCCTCTATTTCCCGTTTTTTCAATGCTGCAGCGTTATATCTACATCTTCTGACATACGACAACGAACTTATGCGCTCGCTAGGGCACAATACTTTCCTTGGCTTCTTTCCACAGAAAGAAAAAGTATGTACGGGCTGTGCGATGTCAGTGCACGGTAAGAACCCCAAGAGGTCTGAATTCATCCGGAGCCCTCCACTACGGCGTCCCTCATAGCCCATGCGTCACTTCGAGATGTTAGATCCCACAATTCACAACTCATAATTCGCATAGATATGGACCAAACAATCATTGTATACAAGACAAATTATATGTAAATCGTGTACGCCAGCCATTTTGAATCCATTTTGTTGACAACGCGGTACTAAACAAATACAAATTACCTTTCATAACGATGCTAGAACTAGTACAACGAAACGATGAGGGTTTGGAACTGAAAACTGAAAATAATTTTCCTAGCAGCAATATTCTTGCTTACTGCCCCTGAGTGAATTCTCAGATTGCAAGCATAAATTAACGTTAAGCTGTTCTGTAAGAGATGTTGCCTTGAAGGCACAGCGAAACATAAACGGAAACAAAATGACTGCCCTTTTTGACGTCACGCATCGATCCTTTACTCGGGAGTCACAGAAGTGTAGCTGTTACCTTTCGTGCAGTTGCAAATCCAAGCTTGAAAGTGGACGCTCTCTTCTACTTTGCGAAGAACTTCTATGCATACTTCTGCTTTTTATTTGGGGCCAGAGACGCGCAGCGATCAGTGCTCGTGACATGACCACTCATGCTGGCGTGTAAGTGACAGTGTAACAGAAGCAAACAGATCGTCAGCGTCTGCTCGGCCAAAAAGGCTTTCATTAGATTGCAGTGCGGTATTAGATGGTACTGACGCACCGGGATGAATAAACTTGGCTAGACTGTTACTTCCAGGGCAAATACACGCGCCTCGAAGACAGTGCTGCCTTTTTAATTATAAAGTAAATTGTGCTCTCAAATGCAATATGCCAAGATTAGCGATCATGTTCTCCTTAAAATAAAGAAAAAATAGTTGATATTGCTTTGTACTCTGGAACCAGGAAACTAAATTATATGATCGATATTTTGTGAGATCAGTAAACCTAGCCACGCTGGTATACCAGGTATTTCAGGGAAGATTGTAAGTAATTTTCAAAAATAGGTGTTTTGGGGTAAAAATATGGCTTTGTCAGAATAGTATTACGAGTGTTGGCGGACATCAGAAAACCGGTGAATTGTTTTAAATAGTAAGCCGGTTAACTTACTTTTTAATAATTAACTTTTAACTCTTAGAAATAGGCGCCTAGTAGCAATTAGAGATCTGTAGCCGATCTTTAGTAATGGCTTATGTTTTTTTATAATTTACAAAACTCGATTATCCTTAGCGTTGTGGCTCGACAAAATTTGGATTTTTGGCTAGGTACGTGAACTGGAAAGGTTGCTTCGCCTGAATGCTTTTTGAAAGCGCATGTATTATGGCACGATGTAGCCAAATTTTGTTGAGCCACAGCGCCGAGGATAATCGCGTTTTCGAGATTCTAAAACTGATATAGCTATTACTAATGACCGGCTAGAAATATCTAATTGCAACCAGTTGACTAGCTTTGATAGTTAAAAAGTTAGTTATCAGAAATTAGTTAACCAGCTTACTGCTGAAGACAATTCTCCGGCTTTCCAGTGTCCGCGAACACTGGTACTGTTAAGCCGAAAAAGCCATATTTTTACCCAAAAAGCCTATTTTTGAAAATTACTTAGCCTTCCTTGAAACACCTGGTATATGTGTACCCTTTCCGTAAGCTCACACAAAATGCGTGACGCGCGAAAAGACAACGAAGAAGACTTCACCATGTTTTGAAGACGCCTGAGCCTTAGGATGACGCCGCTCTTTCAGTGTGACGTCCGTTACAGTCCCGATGACGGTCAGCGACAGAAATGCTGCAAGCAAAGTTCTGGAGAAAGACACAGGATCATTATATCTCGAATTTATTTTGACGCCTAAGTCACGGGATTAGCCTTGACAATTGCAGTGTACTGTGAAGAAACAGCTTAAAGTTGCACATGGAATTGGTGTAATGATGCAATTACATCAAAAACTAGTCGACATGACGCTGACAGCCATGCCCATTTGCGAAAAATATTTGTCCTTGCGAAATAAGCAGCATAATGTATTTTGCCGAATTAATTTTATTTTCTTTTATTTAAGGCATGCATGGCACACAAGTTTATTCTGTCCAGACAGTCAGTACAGCGAAGAACTGCGGAGAATTTGAATGACTAACTAGATAATTCTTAACAATAATAATTTGGGTTCACTTTCTGACCAATAAAAAAATACCGTAGGGGTCATGCCATAATGTCTGCCTCTTGGGTTGTAACATTCTGATAACTGACGGAATTGAAAACTGCTATCATGGAATTGAAGTTTGGAATATGCACGTGGTGGCACGGCCGTCTAAGCAGTAGCCTGTAAAATGACAGAACACATGAATGCCCGCTTAAAGCAGCCTGCGGTGATCGAAGAATTCCCGCGGAAAGAGCTCCCAGTTACCGATATGCAACGTCGAATGGAAGCTTGCGTTGGCTTTAACATTGCCAAGCACTGCTGCGTTAGCACCTGTTGGGACGTTAGCCTGACTGTGCACGCTAACTGCCCAGCCACGTACAGTCTGAAATACACCGCAGGGGACGCCTCGTCTCCACTCCGAAGTTCGTGGCACGCGTGGAGAAAGTGATACCTGGGGCCACCGTGTTATGCAGAAGATTATCGCAGACGTTGTTGGCATTCGTTCGGAACAGCGGATCACGTCATCAGCGACGGACTTGGCTTCAAGTAAGTGTTGTCCATGCGGACCCTCTATTATATCATTGCAGGAGGTCAGCCACAGACTCGCTATTATGATCCAGTGACTAATAGGCATTTTACAGAGTACGGGAATATATGTTACGGTAACCATCTTTTGGAACTATGACGGTGTTGCGCTGGTTTAATTTATGAAATGCGGTGCCATTACAATCTTAGCGCAGTGCGCGCAGACACTACGCATTTCGTGCCCGTCTGAGTAGGATTCGTCCGCAGGAAGATAAATTTATTCAACAAGAAAACGCTCAGCGCCACTCAAACTGGGAGACCAACCCGCACTGGAGATAATGCAGTTTTACGTTGTCTTGCGCCGCCCACCGTATACAGCCCAGACCTGCCGCCATCGCACTTCCGGTTGTTTATCACAACGAAGAAGCCTGAATGGTACGCGCTTCCCGTTCAGTGAAGAGGTCTCCCGTGTAGTGCGCCGTAGGTGCCATCAAAAGCTGCGTTCGTGTATTTCTACGACGGCACGCTGAGGGAAAAAGTGTGCTCCTGAGAAAGGGGACACCTAAAACTGTCATTTGAGTGCAACGTCGTCCAAATTCCATCAATTAATAAAAATTACAGTCCAGGAGGCAGACATTATTGAACACCCCTCACCCTCCTACCTACGGTTGATCCTCATCCGATGTGCGGAGTATAGCTTGGTTTCCGAAGCATCTTTCATTGGCACACAGATATCGATGCCTTCATTCAAGTTCAATGCTTTGCTGTTCTGTGAATATCAGCGGTCCATTTTCCTTATGCCGAATCCCTTACAGCACTGTCTTTACCATCTAAGAATGAAATCTCACTAGCAGTTACAAGTAGCCTTGAGTGCGGTCGGCAATCTGTTAAAACCATGTGCCTTGCGGCATGCTTAGACGGGCCACAGAAACGTAGTAACACCGTCACAAGCTCGGCACGAGGTAGTATCAAATCGAACTCGTGTGTAGCAATGAAAAGAGAGAAGCCGTAACTGGTCGGCTGGAAGCTTACATGACGGTGATCTGTATGGCAGACAGAGGCTTGTTTTCTTCTCTCTGGATGCACTCGGTCACCTCAGCTTTCATGTCCATGTGTTTCACGGCTGCATGCAGGAGGCAAGAGCACGAAGAAACAATGCATAAAACTCACCTCACATTTTCACAGAGCAAGATAGCTGCTGCCGCTTCGAGAATGTCCATATCACGCTATTCGCGAGCATTGTGGCAGCAATCTGCCCTGCTATGCAATGTAATGCAGGTCGTCGCGCCGCGTGAATGATGCCCTGTGAGCGTAGGTTATTGCTGCTCGGACGGCATGCACCAAAGCTGAGTTCCCTCCAATAAGATACCACCTGGAAACGATGCCTGATAAAGAAATTCGCCTACAATACCCACGACACTCAAGAAGCGTCTTCCCGAATATTATGAACACGTTGCTTTCGAGCAGAGAAATATGCTTGGGTAGGCGGTCGCCATCACGCGCTTGTAGTCACCAGTCTTGGTTACCACGCCTGCATAGCTACAGTTGAATGGCTTATTTGAAGCAACATCATGTAGCCCGAGTTTCGAAAACACGTAATGAAGTCACTTCAATCTATCTGACCTGCTTATAGATAGTTGCCCAGAATCAGTGCAGTATTGCGTGTGTATTTATTAATGCAATTCATGTATTTATTATGCGATATCCACATCTAAGCTATTTCGCGATCTCTTCATCGTTGACATGGCAGGTTAGCTTACTTCACTTACTTTTGTAACGTATTAGGCAGAACAAACAGGAAATTTTAAATAATAGCAGTTGCATTATTAGCGTCATTATCAGCTATGACGATGAAGAAAAATGGTGTTATAAAAGGGACCTAACAGGGTAATAAAAGCAACACAACATTGGTCAGAGGCCAATGTACACAGAATTTGCATTTGTTTCAGAAAGAATATACTCATCATATCCGTAGACGGGTAATGCTAAGAGCGTCAGCAAACGTAGGTTTATGAGCTCTGCGTCTTTTCAAACGATCTAATAAGATAAGTTCGTGTACTTACTGTATTTCACCATTCTTTCGATGTCGTCGCTGGAGCACGTTGAAGGAACGCAAAGACCCACTCGAAAGATCACATGATTTCCCGGAATGCGTAGAGCGTTTTTCAGCATCTGCACGCGAGAAGCGAATGCCACACTACTTGTCTGAGGGGAAAGTTTTACTGGTGAATACCTAATACAATAACTGTCACGTGCACTTATCTTTATAATTCAAAATAAAGTTCTGATGTGCTGATCCAGGGACTATGCTCTAAAAGGGTAGTGACAGGTTGAAACCGCGATTTACTGTAAAAAGGAACTCAACATGACCGGTAAGCAGCGTTGTGGAGGCCCATGCAATAGTTTCGCAATATAAAGAAGCATTGCGAAAGTATTCCACAGGTGCTTTTTACACGTCCGCAGAAGTATGAGTGGCAGGACACTTTCTATTTCACCCTTGCGGGAGAGCAACTTCTGCTGCCTAGTTTAAATCCTTGTCTTCTGGTCACTGAACACGTTTAGGCACTGAGCAGTCACACTTGTAAGGACCTATAGCTGATGCGTGAGCGTATGAACGCGCCCACAGATAAAGCGTCTGTTTCCTTCATGACGACCCTAACTAACGCAACCCGGCCGGCAGTGTACAAAATGATAACTAAGTCACCTGGAAAACTTGTGCGAACTGGGCGACATTATTCTAGGGAAGAAGCTGTCAGCAGTCGGTACAGACATTGCACATACACGATAGGCATAAATGCTTCAGTAACGCGATTACACTTGGCATCAAAATTCTACGTGCTACTGGAACAACAACACAAAAAATGAGACATTTTACCCCACTCCAATAAAAATAAGGTTTGGTTTGGTTTATGGGGTTTAACGTCCCAAAGCGACTCAGGCTATGAGAGACGCCGTAGTGAAGGGCTCCGGAAATGTCGACCACCTGGGGTTCTTTAAGGTGCACTGACATCGCACAGTACATGGGCCTCCAGAATTTCGCCTCCATCGAAATTCGACCGCCGCGCCCGAGATAGAACCCGCGTCTTTCGGGTCAGCAGTCAAGCACCATAACCACTGAGCCACCATGGCGGCTAATAAAAAAAAATAAAAATAAATGACAGCAATAACTGATAGATATACCATAGCCCAAATCTATTACCACGAATGCACCCTCTCCTAGGTTTACGTTGACGACATGACCACAGGTGGTGCGATGTCAAAAAACGCCCAGTGCCCAACCCACATATCCCCTATAGTGCAGGCCCACCTGGGTGGCGTTGTCCTAGGCAGTGGGCGAATTTTGTTACAGCGTACTACGACACCGACAGCGGCACCAATGCCGTCTTCACCGGGAAACGTTCTTCATAAAAATTTCTCTGTACCAAAAAAAAGTGTAGTAGGTTTGTGGCCAAATACTTTGAATGGTAAGTGCGTTGAGGAGATCGCAGCCAGCGCTGTGTTCCTGAATTAAGAGAACAACTCTCGATGCCAGAAATGTAATAAAGCTTTTTCTTTCTGTATTCCTTGCAGGCCTTTCTTTGTATCTATCTATGTTGCGCTTTATGCAGACGTAGATAGACTGCTCTGGTCGATCGCGTTGAATTTCCTCTTCTTCCGTCTCTCTCTCTCTCTCTCTCGCTTTGTTGCCACTGCTCGATGGATTGTTGGGCAGCACTCACGGCTGTCTTGGGCAGAAACGAGGCCAGCTCCGTGTAAGCCTGCGAGTCGTTGTGGAAGAGGTCCCGGAGAGTGAACTTGGGCGCCACCTGGGCGGTGCAGTAGCGGCCCCGGAAGAGGAGCCGCGAACTGTCCTGCTCGTCCCACACGACCGTGTCCAGGCACTCGTCGAAGGCTCCCACAAAGGCCAACGTGCCCTCCAGAAGGCCGTCCGCGGGCTTGCCGGAGGCATCCACCACTGCACGCCAGAAACATTTTAGTACATTCTGACACAAAAAAGTTCCACGGTAGCCAGAGAGCAGAGAAGGTGTAAATATTGATAGCACAAAATGAACAGGGCGTGGGAGGGAAGCCTCAGCCCGCTGATGCTGCGACGAGAGGCAGTAATATTCAAATCTTATGTGAAGAAGGACGAGGACGGCATAGAGACGTCGAACACGGACGCTAAGAGGAGTACTCTCGGCAACAGGACTTGTCTTCATGTGGCCCAGACAAAGACATGTCTTCTCGTCGAAATGTTTGTGAGCGGCCGAGGCTTCCCTCTCGCCCTTCACTTTTCACAAAAGAAGAGGGTGTTTGTGCGTGAGAACTCGCAAAGACGATGTCTCGTTTGATTGATTGATTGATTGATTGATTGATTGATTGATTGATTGATTGATTGATTGATCGATCGATCGATCGATCGATCGATTGATTGATCGACACTGACTGCATCGCGGGTCGTCAAACCGAACGCCTTACATCAGCCGGCTGGCTGTCTAAATAGCTGTCCAGAAGAATTGTCCAGCTCTAATGCAGAAACTTTTGCAGTCTCAGAGCAGCTGAAAACGCCAAGATGAGATCTGCTTGATGCGTTCGCCATAAAGCAATGCCGCAAAAGTGTTTTTGCGGCGTTGAGAGCGGAACTCTTGGATGCAATTTTTTTATGTAAATGAGGAGGCATTACGTAAGACACGAATCACTGAATTCTTGGATAATTGCCGAGGTCATGGAAATCCGGCATAAATGTGTGGAGGCCGGAACAGACACTTCGACTGTCATCTTTAGGCTCGTGCTCCTCGAGTACGGAAATTTCATTCAAGTAATCACAGCCCACCTCATTTTAGTTTCGAATGAGCCTGCAAGGAACGCAGCACCTTTGTTAAAATGCAAACATATGAGGAGTGAGGAGGTTAGAACAGAGCATGCAAGAGAAAATATGATTTTTAGGAACTCTTCACACAAACAAGTCTTTTCGTTTGCATTCGGCCAGGAAGAGGTGAATACGAGAATTATCACTAGAAAAAAACAACAGAAAATGTAGGTCCGAATAATATGGGCACATGCAATGTTAGAGAGCGTTACATGCAGGTGGTCGCTTCTCCCAGTAAACACTAAAAGACGCGCCACTGTTTCGATGTCTTTCTGCGCCCACAAAGTGCGCATCTATGGGACTACCTCTGTATTCGGAAGCGTTTCGCCACTGAGCCATCGTAAACGAGGCTAGCGGACTACAGACCGACGCATGTGGACCGGAAATTCTTTTTTTCGCGTACTGGTGGACGTGCATACAGTTTTCAACGCGAAAGAGTGCGTCGCATGGGAACGAAGAGTAAAATTGCCTGCCGTAATACGCGAAAAACCACCGAAAAGTTTCCTTGGCAATCACAAAGGCCGCCGTAGTAAAGAGGATGCTGAAAAGCTGCTTATATGTTGGTTGGCCCAAGCTAAACAAAGATATCAAATTAACTACTGCAGCCAGAAGAGCATTGCAGTAAAATTTGAACGACAATCCTAACATTCTAAAACCCTCGCGATTAAAAAAAATTCAACCGTTGGACACGACACATGGATTTCGCCGAACATCTAGATAGCAGATTTTATCGGAAGGTAGCGAATCCACGCTCTTAGCATTTGAAAGTGAAGTCAGTGGAGACTTCAGCAAAAGCAAAAGCCCCAGACACGCTATAGATTATTTTCGCCACTTTCGAGATTCAGCGCATCTTGTTGGCCGACAACACAGTAAACTTTACACCCGACTAAATGGCGGAATTTGTCGAAATAAAAGCGGTCCTGCACTGCAAGTATGCCGTATACAATCCTCCCATGAAGAGGCAAGCTGAACACATGGTAGCGGACGTGAAAAAAAAAAAAATTGGCAGTGGTTTAGCTCTGGTTAAACCTGGAGGATTGCGAAAGCAACGAGGAGAGAGAGAGAGAGGCAATGGAGAGCACGCGACAGCGGCGACGGCCCCGGCATGCTAGTGATCGCCCGGTGTGGTGGTGATGGTGGTGGTGGTGGTGTGAAGTACAAGCGGCACTAGCGTTACAGTGGCCGCTGGTCTTATGGAACAGTGGGAGAGGCACAATCATTTAAATCAGTAACCTAGGTGTAAAGTGCGGAATATTAGTATTTCGTGTGGGGGACACTATAAGGCATGTGTAGTACTGGGTATCCTCCGCAGTGGAGGGCAGGAAGCGCATCCGGGCAGACAATGCATGGAGTGTGTGTGCTGGGATGTGGTTGGTGTGCGAGCTTGCGTGTGACGGAATACAGAGCCCTCTTCGAGTGTAAAGTCGGGAAGAACAGGATGGAGAATCGCAGTAATCATTCGCAGATTTTGAAGGATAAGAGAATTTTATTTGTGCAGACAACGTTCGCCTCGAGAGAAATATTAGGTCATCCTGAAGGGCAAAATGCTGACGTCATTCTTCACTGATCACAGGTCGATCATTGTCACAATGTTGTGAGGAAAAGTGCCCTCCCTCAAAGGCGATGTGAAAATAATTGCGAACAACGATATCATTTTGCACCGTCTAGTAATTCTCCGTCGTTAAGTAAAATCCTGCATACTCTGGTAGCAAGCCTATCACTGATATTTATTTATTAAAATCAAAATCATAAGCGAAGTCATGCGTATGCAGAAGTTTCTAGCAACAATGCAAATTAAAGCCGTCACTGTCGTTAATCTTAAGAGATAGAGCTAATCTCCCATAATATTTCATTATTTCCCAGTCACGCGCAGGTAAATGATTGAAAAGAAAAAAAAAAACGCGTTAAGCGATATAAGCGCAGAAGGACTGATGCCTGAATTATCAGCGGCGAGAACTTCATCGAAATTTTAACGGTGATTCGGGAGGGCACCTAGCTATCCACTTTAGCAAGTTCAGCCCTCAGTACAAGATACAAACATGTGTGGTGATCAGGAAAAGTAAAAACTAGCTCAAAGTCACATATTCATGCATGGTGATAGCAGAATCTTCAAATCGGATTGAACATTCCAGTACGAATGCTTAAAAAAAGACGAAACTGGCACATAATTATGTGTCTCCTGGCAAAAACTTCATTATTTAGAAAAAGGAAGGAGATCGACGGAAGGAGATTACGGAAGGTGATCGACAGAAAGCGCAAGAACATAAGCATTTTTTTTTTCAATCATTCGAGGCAAGTATTGCCGTCCGCAGCTAGAAGTAAATGAAAGCCCCTTGAACTGAACGGCGTGCGAGCGAGAAGGCAGTAAGCGGACAGCCCGCTGTTCGATGCGACACATATGGCAAAACTATCGAGAACGTCAATAGATGGCGTTTGAAAAGATACATTGATTATGCAGTACTATGAAAGTTAATACGGTTGTTGCCAGTTTGAAAAAGGGAACAAGGTTGAAATCGAAATCCAAATTCTCGATGCCATTTATCACGTCAGTGGAGAAAATATAGTGCGATAGACGAAAAAAAATCAAATTTGAAAGTAACAATTCTATATGTGCTCCCTTATTCGGCCGTAGACATGTACCCGATGGTGCTAATAAACAATTCTCTAATCAAACACAAACAAGAAATGAGAGATTCGCTTTTAAGATCTCAGATATTTGCAAACCACGAGGTGTTTTGGAGGCACAGAAAATATCTGTGCGTAATGGACTGAGTCCACGTGTCGTCGACGGGACTATTTATAAAAGGAAATCGGCGCAAATGAGAAAGGTTCGAGGTACGGGATGAATTTCAGCGCGCGGACTGGTGTTCAAAAATGGTTGTATGCATTTGATAAAGCCGTTTAGTCAGTTAGCTTTTAGTCAGAAATCATAAATTACCGAGGAAGTGGATATGACACAAGGCGGAGAAGACGGTTCCGGGTTAATTTTAGCTACGTTGCTATCTCGCTCACGAGCTGCAAAACATCACTGTACGAGTGTTTTCGCGCTTCGTCATCATCGAAATGCGACATCCTAAGCTGGGGTCGTACTTGTGAACTAGTGCTCATAGTCAGATGCCATAGCCATAGGTGACCACTGTGGGCGTTAGTTTTGTCTCTCTTTCTCCCTCTGTGTGTGTGTGTGCTTGCGTGCGTGCGTGCGTGTGTGTGTGTTATTTTTCTCAAAATACTTTTCGTCATGTCATCGTTGTGGCGTACACAACTTGACGTAGTCTCATTGGAGGCCGACTTCTGCATCTGACACCCAGACAGAAGGCATTTCACAGTTTCCATGTTGTGAATAACATATCCAATCTACCTGCTTGCTCTTTCTTTCTTTGACTTTTGTTTTTTTTATCCGGTTCTCCAACTGCCGCCCGCGCGGATGCCGCCTCGTCGTTCGCCGCGTTCTTTTTCTGGCTCAAGGAGCGCTGTTGACACAGCAGCAGCAGCAACAGGAGCAGCGACGGCGTTTCTCACATCCTCTGTCGCTCGCCTCGTCCCACGGATTTCCTGGTTCGAAAGCGCTCCATCTCCTCGCGTCGGGGAGTAGTAGCCGGCACCCGACGCCCATCCGTGGTACATATACGCATCTCGGAGCAGCCCTGTGCTGCAGCAGTTAGCGTATGTCCGCCTGACGAGCAGGCCTCGTCATGCATGCCGGAGCGGCGTCCGCGCTGCGCGAGTTTGTTTATAGCTCCTCATTCACTCCGATGAGGTGGGTGACGGCTTGACGGCTCTGGGCGTCGCGGAAGCGTCTATATATAAAATCATAAACCGGTATGTACTTACTCTTCCATGAATTTCGATTTCACTCTGTGTCGTGTACTTTGTCACCGGAGCCCGCGTGATTGAATACGTGGCGGCTGGTGTCGTGACACTGTTTTGCTCTGGATGTTTTGAAACTTGACCAGCCTGCTCACGATGAGACTTACTCAAATGCTCATGGCTTTCATGTCCTCTTTTAGTTCCTATTTATCTCAATTTAAAAAGGGGAGCAAGGATGTCGCAGAGTCTTGAGTTAATGTCCAGTGATCTATTGCATTTCAGGCTGTTTCCTTGAGAGTCCTGAAATAATTTTACCGGCATTCTGATAACTGCTAGCTGCTATATCTGTAATTCACTATTATTTTTGTTCATTGAACTATTAGTTTTCAATGCGTTCTACGCCCCTTCTAAATCCTTGGAACGCTCTTTTTGTTTCTGTCCTTTTATACATTCATACTTCGGTGCAACTGTGGCTACAGGTGCCCTACGTAAACCCAACGCACCACATGTATTTTGCTCAGTACAGCACACATTCTTAGCAAGCACGTTCATTCGCATAGTGGATCATTTAAAGGAACACACAGCGAATAAAAGCAATAAATAAGTACTAAGGTAACGCTTTCTTTTGCACTGAAGTATTTAGCGAATGGAAAACTAATTGCAGGGCAAAATCTCATTTATCCACTCTTGGCAACGTAATGACGTTCAATATACCATTTTAAGTGTGATCACAGCGCAAAACGCATCATTATATTTACTTTTCTCTCAGACTAAATGTGGGCCACACCAGAAGCTCTTCTGAACAGGTAACAGAAACATTACATGACAAGGGCGCGCTGTACAGTGCTGTGTATATTCACGTACACGCAACCAGAGCTGCACACTGGGAACAACGAAATCATAAAGCGGCCGCGGACGCTGCCATTTAGCCTTTCCTCGCCCGCTTTCAGGCCTCTGCTTTTTGTTCATGGGACACCTGTGCTGTATGCTTCCAGCAGAATGCCACGAACCTTAACGAGGCACCTGAGTGTCTCCACATCAGAAGCGAGAAAACACCAAGCTAGAATAATGAGAGGTCAGCTCGAACTTCATTTTCTGGGTAAGAAGCTTCGGTCGGCATAGCTTTCGACTTTTCTCTCAGACTAAATGTGGGCCACACCAGAAGCTCTTTTGAACAGGTAACAGAAACATTACATGACAAGGGCGCGCTGTACAGTGCTGTGTATATTCACGTACACGCAACCAGAGCTGCACACTGGGAACAACGAAATCATAAAGCGGCCGCGGACGCTGCCATTTAGCCTTTCCTCGCCCGCTTTCAGGCCTCTGCTTTTTGTTCATGGGACACCTGTGCTGTATGCTTCCAGCAGAATGCCACGAACCTTAACGAGGCACCTGAGTGTCTCCACATCAGAAGCGAGAAAACACCAAGCTAAAATAATGAGAGGTCAGCTCGAACTTCATTTTCTGTGTAAGAAGCTTCGGTCGGCATAGCTTTTGAAATAACAAAACAGCCGCAATCTACATACAAATAGGCATCATGCTGCCGGGCGCTTTGCAAAAGCTTTTTTTAGAGCCCTTATCAAACCTAACAGTTGACGCACTGAGGGCACATCTCCGACACATATCCCGGCTTCCCTCTCACCATCATGCCAGTCTTCCTATTACCAGGCCGCGCGCATTGTTTACAGTCATCATTGATGCACATCGCGCCATTCTGCCCTCCCAGTTTACACTCGCCTCTGGACCGTCCTCGCCACTTTGGAGCCTGCACAATCCCCGTGTGCTTCTTTCAATACCTGGAATCTGGAAGAAGATCGACTTATCGCCGATAGAACAAGTCACTCTTGAATATTCCCATGAGCACCATGCAAAACCGGGTGCACTACTACACCGACGGCTCAGTGAACGCTATCAGTTCTTCGTGCTCCGTGGTCAACCCCGCAAAGACTACAGAAATTATAGTTAGGATATCTCACCTGACTTCTTCGACGGGTGCAGAACTCACCGCTCTTCGTGTCGCCATTGAAAACATCAATCAGCAGCGCCCTCATCAGTGGTCTATTTTCACCGATTCCAAAGCTGCCCTCCAAGGCTTACAAGCTGCTCTTTGCCGTGGAGCCCATGAACAAGTGATCACGGAAATTCCACAACTACATCACTCTGCCATCAATAAAAGACATGACATTATCTGCCAATGGCTACCGAGGCACAGCGGCGTAGCAGGCAGTCACCGTGCGGATGAGGTCGCGCGAATTGCTCACCACGACGGCGATTTTGTGTCCATTCCCATTTCGAGATCAGACGCAGCGGGCAGGCTTCACGCACTTGCGCGGGACATCACGCTTGCCGCGTGGAATTCTGGCCAATTTTCCAATTCACGCTTAAAAGGAGATTGGGGAACTGTACGGCAGAGCAAAACAGTATTTTCATAGGTGTGCACAGGTCATTCCATAAGAAGGGGCCAAAGTTCATGGTAGTGCCCATTCATGCTTTCTGAGTAGCAGGGAACAATACGGCAAATCCCCCCCCCCCCCTCTTCCCTATGTCTATTGGGGGGGGGGGGGGGTAAAATTCTCTCTTCACAGGACAGTCAGGATAATTTGAATACCCTTGCGAGGAGTGGACAGGGATAAAGGGACAAACATCGGATAAAATGATGCTCAGTTGCAATGACATTCACGATCCCTGCACAAAGAAGACCGCAACATGCAGGAGCAAGGGCCGCAGCACCCAGCTCAGGCCGCCGGTTGCAACGCTTGTAATATGGTGACCGCTATGCGAAAGGCCGAAGGGAGCGACGCCTGCATGGGTGACATTGCAAAGCTCGCTTTCTCCTCACTGCTCACAAGGGAGCGCTAGAAACACTAAATTGCTTACCCATGTACGGTTTGCCGCCGCTTCAAGTACTGGAACGCTCCATGCTCATGGTTAGTTTCTATTATTCCTCTCTGCCATCAGAGAGCTTAGCTTGGTCGGAAGGATTCGTGCGAAGGACCAAAGAAAATGGAGAGGAATCCGTCCTTACTTTTGCAGAATTTTTTTTAACCTGCCATTTTGTCAACGGAGACCATATTCAGGAACTTTCTCCTGCTTTTGTGCGCCAGAACAAATTCTTCTCGCGATAAGTACGAATGCTCGCAACTGAAATAACAAGTGTAAAGTAATTAAAGCACAAGAAAGAAAGGAAACTACACAGACAGAAGGAAGGAAGTAAAATAGAGGGAAACAAAGAAAGTGAGAAAGGAAGGAAATAAAAGGAGAAAAGAAATAAGAGAGAAAGTAAAAGAAAGCAAGCAAGCAGAAAAGGCGAGAAGAAATAAGGAAGAAAAGAAAGAAAGGAAGAAAATAAAACTAAGAGAAAGAGACAAAAGAAGGAAAGAAAGGAAAATAAAGGAAATGAAGGAAAGGAAGGAGAAAATGCGGAAAGCAAGAAGGAAAGAAAGAGAAGGAGGGAAGATAGGAAGAGAAATAGAAAAAGAAAAGTTAAAAGAAAAAACATGGAGGGAGAGAGAGAGAGAGAGAGAGAAGAAAGGAAGGAAAGAAAAATAAAGAAAGGAAAAGGAAGGACAAGACTGAAATAAGAAAAGAAAGGAGAAAACATAGAAAGAAAGAAGGAAAGAAAGGAAGAGAAAGAAAAACAAAAAGGAAGAGAAGCAAAGAATGACAGAAAGAGAAAAGTACAGAAGGAAAGAGAGAAAAAATTAAGTAAAAGAGAGAGATGAGCAAGGAAGAGGAAGGAAAAGACACAAAGAAAAGCAGAGAGAAAGAAATTAAGAGGAAAAGAAATAAAGAAAGATTAGAAAGAATAAGGAAGAAAAGAAAAAGAGCGAAAGGCTGGAACCAAACTCGCACGTGCATCGACGGGTTGCAATTTGAGTGGCTCAGGAAGAGAAAGAAAAACAAAAAGGAAGAGAAGCAAAGAATGACAGAAAGAGAAAAGTACAGAAGGAAAGAGAGAAAAAATTAAGTAAAAGAGAGAGATGAGCAAGGAAGAGGAAGGAAAAGACACAAAGAAAGGCAGAGAGAAAGAAATTAAGAGGAAAAGAAATAAAGAAAGATTAGAAAGAATAAGGAAGAAAAGAAAAAGAGCGAAAGGCTGGAACCAAACTCGCACGTGCATCGACGGGTTCCAATTTGAGTGGCTCATACACCCGGACATACACCTCCTGAATCTGTGGGCTCTTCGTCGCCAGGCCGATCATTATGCTTCTCGCAACCCTGAAGACCCCTTGGCTCTTCCCTCTCTTCACCGCGCTACCGCCCGAGCGCGGCGTTATGCAAAGCAACTAAACAGGAAACGCTGGGCTGCATGGTGTGCCCGCCTGTCCTCTACGCAGGGCAATCGACATCTTTGGAGAGTGTTTCACGCCATGGAGCGCCCTTCTCAGGTTGCAGATTACACTGAAAGCATTCGCCTCGCGCTGAATGTGGACGAAGATACATTTGCACAACAAGCGGCCCATCAGTTTTTTCCACACCATGACTGCACCCCTACATCTCTTCCAGTCTTATCGGTTACAGAGCCTTCCGATGAGGTTACTTCTGATCTAACTATGGCAGAATTGCTAGCCTCCATTGAACGCCTCAAGACTACCACTTCTCCCGGGCACGACGGCGTACCAAACACTTTATTCCGTAACTTGGATGGGTCTGCTTTGCAAACCCTACTGGATACTTTCAACCAAGTGTGGCGTTCTGGTGTCATCCCTGGAGGGTGGAAGCATTCTATTGTGGTCCCAATACCCAAGTCAGGTCAGCCTCCAGTATCTCTTTCGGCCCTTCGTCCAATTTCTCTCACGCCTACCATCTGCAAGCTTTACGAAAGCATTCTCGCCGCACGCTTGTCGTGGTGGCTAGAATCACACGATTGTTACCCAGATTCCCAAATAGGTTTCCGTCCCCGATTTGGAACGGAGGATGGTCTTGCTACTTTGGCTACTGACGTGCTTCACCACTCTCCGCAGAGTCACCTCGTTCGAACGGTGATCGCGACAGACATAACAAAGGCATATGATAACATCCTTCACTCTGCCATTCTTGCCTCCCTTCAAACTCTTGGTCTCCCTCACCGGTTTCTCCTATCCATTCACGCCTTTTTAACAAATCGAACCTTCAGTGTACGGGTCCATGGAAAGCCCTTTGGTAACCTCACTTCCAATAGAGGAGTGCCCCAGATGCGTCTATCCATCAGTCGGCCCTCCAACATGCGCTAGATGTCTTGACATCTCGCCTCCCACCTCTGGGTCTAACCCTCTCGCCTACTAAGTCATGTTTCATTCGCATTGGAAACAAAGCCGGCTTACGGAAAGCAGTCCCTTTAAACTTTACAGTAGATAGTTCTCCGATTCCTCAGGTAGAAACTGTTCGTATTCTTGGCCTCCTCCTTCATACCTTTGGGACTGGCACCCCTTGGCTGACAGCCACACGTAAATCAGCTCACGCTACTATAGGTCTGATTCGTCGCATAGCTATGCGATCTGGTGGCGCACGTGCTCATACGGCCCGCCAGCTTGTGCGCTCTATCCTTCAGCCACGGATAATATATCAGGCACAATTTCAACGTCTCACCCGCAGACAGTGGGACTCCCTTGAAGCTATCAATCGTGAGGCTATGCGCGCAATAACATTTTTGCCTCGTTTGACACCCATACCCGTGACACCCATACCCAAATTAATACTCTCAGTGAACTCATCGACCAGCGGGTGGCAAACAGAGCTCGCTAACAGTCTCTACAACTTCATCGTTTAAAGACGCACCCTCCGTGGTCGTATTGTCAGCTCACAGACAATCGCCCCACTGTTTCCCCGTCGGTATCAGCCGCGCATCTGCCTGAAGGGTGCATATTGTACACCGATGCATCACATACTGCAGAGCGGGGAGTTACTGCTGTATATAGTCCCTCCCATCCGCATCTCAACTCTCGTGCGACGTACACCGCAGATACATGTACCCCCCTGGCATTGGAACTTCAAGCCATTCACAATGCCATTGCTTCCCTTCCGCTCGTTCCCACATTCAATGCAGTTCATATTTATACAGACTCCCTCGCCGCCCTTAAACAGCTTAAGGCTGTTCGACGCACATTCCAGATTACACAATCAATTCACCTACTCTGCGCAAAATATCCATGTCCTGTACGCATACACTGGATTCGCGGTCATGCTCACGATCCACATAACATTCAAGCAGATGCTATGACTCACATTGACACATCAGATGACCCGCCACCTTCCCCTCTTCCCCCAGATCCGTTCCTGTCCCATGTCTCCGATTCACAAGCTCTGCGCCAGCGAACACGCGCTCTAATTCCTCCGTGTTCGCACCCTCTCCCCCGTAGTCTAACTCGGCAGGAGGAGGTATCAGTGCGCCGGATTCGGGCAGGGGCGGCCCTGACCCCATCTGTCCGTTATCGGTGGGGTGATAAATATCTTCCAGCAACTCACAGGTGCCCTCACTGCGGCTCTGCACCGGACATTTGTGATGTGCGGCACCTGTTGTGGACTTGCCCAGCGACGGCCCCTATTAGAAAACGGCTCCTCAGGGAGGTCGGCCTGTGGTGGAACCGCGACGGGGACTATGTGAAGTGGACTATGGACAATCACTTCACCAGCAGCCTATGCGAGTACCTCGCCGAAACTGGTCTACACTCCTTCTTTTAACTTTCTGTAACCTATATTCCACTCCCCCTTTTCTCAACTTATGCCTCAAGGCAGACTTCACGAATAAAAAAAAAAGGAAACCACAAATCACTGCTCCGCAAGGGGCACGTGCGTCCGTTCTCTGCGTACCGTTTTCATTTTTTCCCCTTGTTTTTTTTTTCTTGTGGTCACCATTGGAGACCGCCGTCCATAACAATGATCACATTTTGCATTGACGGTATGCTGGGAGGCAAGCTCAAATCACGGAGGGAGTGTGTCCTCATTCTCCTGCACACCCTCCATCGCCCGCATCCTTCTACTCTTATTCTCCCCCGCGAAACCTGGTCGTTCGCTCCTTTTCGCGGAAAGGAGCATCCGCTGCGGCGTGCATGCATGCGGCGCCGACGAAAGAAGCGCAGTGCGCGTGAGGAGGAGGGACACCGCCTCCGTCCTACGCGACCTGCTCGCGCGTTGGGTGCCTCTGGTTTATCTGATATAAACGCTGGTAAAACCAGCATAGGCGAGTGCATTTCCGTGCGGAAACGTAACGAAGCCAGGAACTGGCAGCGAATGTGTCCTTTGGACCACAGGCGAGGCAGCGTGAGGAAATAAAAAACGACTTTGTTCTAGTGCGGTAGCCCTACTAGGCGCATTTTCCGATTTCGGGCATACTGCGCACGTCCCTGGAGCTTGCTTTGTGGCAGGCGGCCCACCTTTCCACAGGGTTATGGGCAACCTGCCAGGTGTGTACACCTGGCAGGCCTGGGTGAAGGGTACGCCTGGGGGAAAGCATTCAAGGTAAATGCCTTCAGACCTTTAGGCGAAAAGTCTTTGTGGTATAGGGCTTTAGGTCAACGGCTTCATGTTAATGTCTTTAGGGTGAAGGCCTTCCTGATAAATGCCTTCCGAATAAAGGCCTTCAGGTAAAATGCCTTTAGCACGTAAGTATTTTAAGTGCCCACCCTAACTAGTGCTACTGCGCGATATTGCGCGCTCAGCTAGACTTGCTAAACCACTATAGCCATTTTTTTCCTTGTCAAAATAACTGCGCCACAAAAATCACAAGTGCGTCGAGAGCAAGTTCTGCGTGCACTTTTAGCAGCGATCAGCCTCTTGTCCTCCAATCTTACCGCAGCTCGTGATGTTCGTCGCCTCAATCCCTGCTCACAGAGATATCCGCCAGGTGTCCCAGCTAAAAGAAACCAAGCTTTTAAAAAATACGGAGTGTACTAGCCCCAATGAAACGATGTGAAGGCTGTCTGGAGTTACGTGGCATTGGCTGCAGTATATTTTTTCGTTCTCGAATGTTGATTAATTAGTAAAGAGCAATAAAGCAACTTCTTTAATATTGGCTTCAGGAAAATTGTCAATTCAGCAGATGCAGATCGTCTTGTGACACAGCTGGCTGAAATAATTATACCAAGGTGGAATTTACACAGCTTTAAAAACCAGCCCTAAAAGATAGCTACCACGTTGCACCTGCTGGCACGTACAAAATTCTCGTCCAGCGCATCTGCGAAGCGCCGTTAGGTGCTGCATTCCGAAGAAAAGGGGACTTTGTTCTCTGAGATGCGTTCTGGAATGCTGAAGCAGCGCCATTGTCACGTGAAAGCTTTTGTATTTTGTGAGCATTGTTTTAGGGCCGGTAAAAAAAAGCATACTTTACGTTAATGTGACCTTGACGCTACCATATTGACCGGCTGTTTTTCAAGACGATCTGCAATTGGTGAATTGACATTTTGTTTTTGAAGTCAATGTTGACTATTATCTCGCTGGCTAACGGGACAGCTCAACACGGGGTGGTGACCTGGCGACCGCTCGCGAGTGCAGCATGCCCACGAAGAGTTTCGTGAGTCAGGCTCCTCAACCTGAGAGTGACTTAGCCACTCCACTTGTTGCCTGCTATAGCAGCGATCCAAATGACAACGACTTCGCGGGATGGCAGGTGAGGTGCTATTTATTGAATGAAATGTTTACCACCACCATCACCAGACGAGAGAACCATCACTGTTTTCGCATAGCGGTGGAATGTAGTGAGAAAGTTCAGAATAATGGCATCTCACCTCGGACACCTTCGAAGCTATTGTTCGCGCGTTAAAGTGGCAACCAGTCGTGATTTTATGCTACAGCAGAGAACCCTCACCGGAGCAAAACCGCGTGCCGTCTGGAGTCTTCCACAAAAATCCTGATTGGATGGCGGGCAGCGAGGTCATCAGTGACGTAACCAGAAAGCAGAAATCCCATTGGCTGGTGGAACGTGATGTCACCAGACCGAAGAATTCCCACTGGCTGGAGGGAAGTGACGTCACTATACTGGAAGTGACGTCACAAGTCCGGGTTTCTGTGTGAAGCCTTCACCTGCCGACCGTCGTAGGTGGTGAACGGGAAGAGCTCGGGAATAGCAACCTGTGTCTCACAAGCCCCACCAGTCGCTTCTGGCAAAGGCATCAACAGCTTCGAATGCTATCGCATTACCGACACGTAATGGATTTAGGTGTCCATATGTTTTAGTGCGGCAGCACCAGAGTTTCCACTCAGCCGCTTAGCTGTTGTCTGTGCGGTCCCTCTGTGTGACCAAGGTAACAGGTGGGCCACCTAGGTTACGTGACCTGCTGACGTCATCACAACCTGCCCACCGGATAGTGAGCAAACTGCTCACCGTGGCCGTGGCAAGTGGGAGTTCAATTAATGATTGTTCACGAAAGGTTGCTCAGGAAGAGTAACCTGGGCCTCACAAGCCCCACCGGTGGCAGCACCTGCTACCGCAGGGCAGTGGAGCATCGCTTAACTGCTGCATCTCTGCGCCAGGAGTGTTGTGAGGACTTCCAGCAATCTATGAATGTCAAGTAGAAAACTTTAAAACCGGGGCTTGAACTGAAACCGGAACTGAAGTGAGAACTGAAGTGCTAGTGAACCTACTATGCATATAGCCTAGTCAAGCTATGCCGTTAGTCGTAATTCTCACAAGTGCAAACAAATGGGAAACATTTGACGAAATCGTAGGGCTTCAGGGGTCTACCCGCTCCCGCTCGAAGCTAGAGAAAATGACCTATCGTAGCTTCCACAGAGCCTATTCTATGCAAATGCTGCTGTAATTTGAACAAGAATGTCGGTATTAACTAATGAAATGTTCTCTGAGTTTGGTTTTTGCAAATTTCACCCAGAAAGATGATCGCCTTTATTCTCAGTGCCGTCATCACAAAGGCATACTTACTGGGTCTCTCATCATGGGCGTAGCATTCCTGCTGTCCTGAAAGCTCTCGCCGATTTCGCTAACCACAGAACGCAATGGCTGCTCTACACGCTAGCTGTCTTTAGACTGAACACCTGTCTGGCAAAGAGCGGACGAGAACTGATACGCTCACTTCGAGAGCATTATCGACGTAGCATATAGAGATAGGCCCAGCGTTGCGACGCAGCCAGCCGTCGTTCTATACTTGGTTCAGTAAGATATGCTGGACACTGTCGTGCAATTTGTGGCTTGAAACAAGCCAAGCCGTGATGGGGAGTTTGATTCGCTCTTTGAGCAAGTACCATAGTTTTCAAATAGGTAGTGAAAGTGGCTTCATTACTACAGTCGGATGCAACTTAAGCCTGCAGTGAAGCTCCACCCACATTCATGACCGCAGTGCACTATTCCGGATAAAGTGTGACCATCTAAGATCAGCCTGAAGATCAGCCCCTCAAATGATCGCCTTCAGACAGCCGCAGCGGAAGTCAGCAAAGATAATGTTGATGAGCTCATCAAAGAAGGCAGGCACGTTACATCTGATGAAACTGCGAGCATGCTTGAAACCGACCACAACGCGCACTAGGGGCCATATGGTAGAAGGATTTGTGCTCACAATCCATTCCTTTGCCTTTTTTCGTTTGGTCAGGCCCGCCTTTGTTAGCAATGCCAGCGAACGACATTCGCTGTCTAGCTATCAACCCTTACGGAGGAAGCTGTCACTGTCAAAATGGCGAATAAATGAAACAAGGAAAAAAAAAAAACGACTGATACAAAATAAAGATCTGGGAGATGATTTACAGCTTAGGCAGTTAGAAAAATTTAGATCCGTTCTGTTCCGCACTTTGTCAATGGTCTGCGGGAAACCATCACTGCAGAAGTCCTCCCAAGATATAGAAACAAAGACGACTTCCTGCTCAGTATTGTAGCCTGTGATGAAAGCTGGTTTGCTAGTACTGGAGAAAGCGCCGAAGGACGAAATCACACAAGCTATTTGTCAAGAAAGCGAGGAAAGACGGCGTTGTCCCAGGGTTTGATTTAGATTGATTTTTTTATATACATAGGCAAAAAATAAATAGGGCACGCTATGCCGAAAAAGCTCCGCCATGCATTGGTGATAAGCGACTGGAAAACCAAGACAACAGCGTGCGCCTTTGGCAATGGGCCCCGACAATTTGCACCCTGCAGTCCATCTTGTGCAGCGTGGAGCGCGTTGGTGGTCACGAGAACGCGGAGGCGAATGGGTAATTCCGACGTGGTCTGCATAAAGCGGCCCAACGTCCCGCTAGAGGCAAGTGCTGTAAAAGCTCTACATTGAGTGCAAAGAAATAAAACAGCTCCAGCGTCTTCTTTTTACACAAGGAGTTGACATACTTATGCTTGCGGAGAATGGCTTGCGTAATTACCTTTACAATAAAGTGCAGCGAGACGGTAGTGGAGTTTAGCCTGTGTGCCGTGCTTGTCCGTGTGTCGCTGCATGTTCATTATCGACATTAGGCTACATATTATGCATCTAATAGAGAAACATAATTTCTAGCGTGAATGAACATCGACAAAGACCGATAAAGGGTTCAGGGCACTTGGCGGCACATTGAGAGCGTTATTGAGGAGATTGGAAGGGTGTGTGTGCTTCGATCTTCGATCAGACACGTGTCATTACGTTGGCTGATAATCAGATGGTGCCAGAAATTCTAGAAGCGTTCCTTAATGACTACAAAAAAGATTTGTGTGGGGGCACTCCTTCACTATTTCTTTCTCCGAAGGAACAGCAATTTTTGAAGAGGAGGGTGCCGTAGCAGATGCATCTTTAATATCAGATGCGTTTAGACACGTGTTCTTTGCTTGCGTATGTGTGCGTTTCTTTGAGTAAAGATCGTTATCTATTTTTTTCCTGTCGTTTCCTCGGTATCTGCCCATCTTCCTCCATACCAACAATTATGTCTCCCTACTTTGGACGTCAACTACCCCAGCTTTCTGCATTAAAAGTGTATGCATCTAATATACCTTATGTTAGTCTTTATTTTTTTCCTTAGCACTGCACATTAGCTTTTAACTTATGGGTTTCGTCGTAACACACGGCTCCAATTGTCAAATTCAAAGCACCGCTCCAGCTGAGCTCAAGGCATCATGGAAGCCATCTCGGATTATTCGGCTTCACCCGAAGCCGTTCTAACACGGGACCATTAAGCCAGTGCACGGAAGCCATTTTTTCTTGGCGCTCTTGTTTCGCCCTCCCCGTCGAAACGCGGCCACCCAAACGGCCAGGACCAAGCACTCATCACCGCGACCAGAAAGGAACAGCGTCAGCGCGGCCGGTCAGTGGGCGTTGCGCTGTCGCCCGCGCCACTGCTCCGTGCTGGCACGCTGAACGAGACCGCCAGCTCCGTCAATCTGTCCGCGAAGCTTTTAGACCTTTTTCCTCCTGTGCGAAGAAACGAAGCTCAAATTTGAAAAAAAAAAAAAGATCCTATTGAGGCCAGATTGAAGCGCCCTTATTTTTGGGTGAAAACTCCTAGGTCATCCGATTTTTTAAAACTCAGGATCCTTTTCTGTCCAGTTAGGGTAGTCAGTGTGTCTTGCGATGGTTAAGCTCATTGCCCTCCCTTTTTTCTATTTTGACAAACCAGGGCATTATTCGCCTCAAAACTTCTCTCCTATATTTGTTTTATTTCGGATACAGCCCTCATTATTCCTCAGGTATGAACCCGCTGCGCCTTTTCCCATGGTCTCATGATGGTCTATGTGAACCGCTTGTAATCATTTTTTAGCATTATTATTTAGTACGTTGCATGAGCAGTTATCTCGTGTGTACTGTTTAGCTCGATCAGAAACTCCGACCTCGCATGGGCATTAGTCAACTAGGCACTTGTCTTTAAAGTGGGGAGCAGTGTTTCGGTGTTACCAGTGGCATCGCACGTCAGTGGTAGCACTGCCTTCATGAGTTCTTAGTGAACCAAGCACTTTACTGGATATAAAACAGAACAGTGTGAGGCTAAACCACTTATGGTAACCTCTTAGAGCGCCTACAATCCCTCTTTGTAGTAGAGGCCCAGGAACTGCTTGAATAGCAAGCCACACAGGAGGAAAGTTTCTTCTATCGTCCAGTCACACGTAATTCCACACCATTATGGAGTCTGTCATAAGCTATGAATTTTGGACATAATAAATCATAGACGCTCACGGAGCTGATTGCACTGGGTTGTGAAAGTGAAGCTCAAGAGAAAATTCCACGTCATCAGGGTAATGGTACCAACAGAAGGGAAAAGCAATGGCAAAATTAAACATTAGTTTCATTACAGTGACCGTCACTTATGTTTCGGCACCTTCACATATTTCACGTCATCACCCTATACAAGGCACTTGCTGTTCTGTACTCGCAAAGACAGCCAGAGAACGCCACGAATGGTGCCTAAAGCTAGCCCCCCGCATCAGCCTTTTTTGTGCGTGTGTGTGCGTGTGCGGAAACACCCTTTTGCACATAAACAAAAATGTCGCAGAAAACACCATCTGCATCTACTTCACTCCTTTCTCGTTTTGGACGGAATATTAACAGAACGTTGCTCTCATGTGCAAAGTCAGCACTAACATCACGGACATCGCTCAAACGAACATTCTGTTCCATGTACTAAATTTGTTGCGCATTTCTCTCAAAGAAAATTTGCTGCATACAGGTGTTAGGACTGTGCACAACCGAAAAAAAAAAACTGTTCCCAGGCGTGCGCACCCACTGATCCGCATAGTGTGTCACGTTCGGTATTTATCATGTGGTAAACACGTAATTAGGTTCGAATACCTTCCCTGCAGTCGGTACGCGGTCCTGCACGAGTTATGAAATATTTGAACACATTGCCTTAATTGGAAAATGCGCAGCAGCAGGGCATTACTTTTTTTTTCCCTCCCAGAATCAATATTTGACACGTGAGCCCTTCGTTTATGCCAGCAGCACGCTAGAAAAGTGAAGCTTTGAAGTCTTCTGTTGTGCGACGTGACCAACGCAACTTTTATGGGATTAAACACTAAGAATTAGCTTTGTTCTAATTGCCACCTAAAGTTTCCGTCCTGCTTCTCAACGCTGTTGCTTATTTTATATCAGCTAGCAGCGGGGAAAAGAAAGCGAAGTCATTGGGTGCATTAAATTTCTAAAATTATCCAACGTGGTCCCGCATCAAGGAGGAGAGAATAAAAAAAGAAAAAAATACAAAATGGAAGCGCGCATCAACGAAATCAATGGGCGCCAACGCACCCGCACATTAAGCGGACTGCAAACGAACCCCTGTCAAGTCTCGAAGGCGGTCAACGCGCGGCTTCCACGAAGTCTGCGGTCTCGAGAAGCGTACAATTTGGCCTCGAATCGTCCACCGTTGCGGAGGCTACTCGTTACACATTGACGTTTGCTCAGGCGCGTTTTAAGCGCCTAAATTGTAGCGCACGGTGGGCAGCGATTTCGGCTGCAGCAGGGCTTTGCCTGCAAGCCTCTTATGTCGACAATTCGTACGTCGAAAGTCCCTGCACGCACGCATCTTACGCGGCGAAAAAAATAAAAAGCAACGAAGGATTGAACGTTTCGACCTCCCGCCCTGAGCAAGGAAGGCGAACGCGCTTTCGGCTCTGCGCCACCCCACTATTGACTGACGGCCGATGCAGCAGCATAGTCCAGTGGCCTGCATTTCGGCGTCCGTCGCCTGACAACAGCTGGAGCAGTACCGAAGGAAGTCGAGCATTCACGGCTGAGTGAACGCTGTCTCCCCGTACCTGTCTGGCTCCACTAAGCGGTGGTCCAGCTGCTTCACGTTGCGATATCTGTTGATTCCCGAGGCTGCTTTTTTCTGCAAACGCGACTCATTATAGCTTCGAGTCTGTCATCCTGGCATATTTTCGGCAGTTTTCTCATAGAGCCCTTGATAAAGACATTATTTAGCGCTTTTTTTTTTTTTGCGAGCAGCTGAGCGACAGAGAAACATAACTTTAGTTTTACTCAATGTCTCATGCTTCCCGGTACATTCTGTCCCTGCCAAAAGCAGCATCTGCGCAAGCGTGTGCCGAGAGTAGCACTTCTTCGCTATAGCTCTGGTTTGTTGTCTGAGAACACAAAACAGTGAATACAACAAGCTGACGCGATCACTTTTGCTTGCCTGCTTGCTACGCATGCGATCGTGCGTGCGGGTTAAAAAATGCATCAAGCGGCTTTCTTATCTAACTTCACAGAGATAACAATAACGCTCCCCATGCACGCAGGTGTGTAGCTATTGCATTTGTCAGTCGATAGTTTGTGCGCCCTTGCATAAGATGGAGCTCGCTAAGCAGAACACAGAAACGGGGGGATATATCCTTACACAACGTGTCTCACTAGTGCGTCACTTTTTTTCCCTGCATGAGCGTTTCGATAAAGGAATTAAAACTCGAACTGAAACAGTGGTAACAATAACGCAGCCACCACCGCTCATCAAAACCATAAGCACCGTGTCCAACTCAACGATCTCACATCAACAAAGTAACGCAAAGGTGCAATTTCGCCTGAATCAAAGCGAGCAACAATGCGTTTGGGGTGGCGTCAGCTTACAGCATTTAACTCCAATCATACAGACATCCGATGAATGCCGAACTGCGCTATTTTTAACCGTCTCTCACCTCGACGACAAAGCCGACAAGGGACATGATCTTGAGCCTTCGTTACGTTCCCAGCTCGCTTTCGAGCCCCCAAGCAGGCATTCTCGAGCGGCTGTTAATCGCCTCGCCCTGTCTGCATCTTGTACGGGTCGATTAGCGGCGGAGCGCGTGGGCGGATGGCCGTGTGATGGGCGCTAAATCGAAGTACGAGGCCGCTCCTTCTGAACCTCGGCGGCTACCGCGCTATTGCCTCCCTTGGCGTAGGTACGCACACGCGCGGATGACGCCGGCGACGAGACCGCGCGGCCCAGATCTGTCAGTGCACCGTGGCGGGGCCGAGACCGGTTTGGGCACCGCAGCGAGAGGCGCCCCGGCAGCCGTCGTGGAAGGAGCACGTGGCCCCTGTTGCGCGTTCGCCTGCTTTGCGGCGTTCCTCCTGGGGCGGCCGCAACACCGCGCGCGTGCGACCGCGTGAGCATACGCGAATACGTGTTCGCGCGGACCTTTCAGCGTAACAAACCTGTTAAACGTTTCCTCACGTGCATGCATACGAGGGAGGAAACACGAGACAGCAAGGGCGTTTCTACCGAAAAATAAAGCAAGCGACGTCTTGGCTTCCTTTCTTGATTAAAGTTGTTGACTGCGTTAGGAAGAACGCTGACGCACATTCACAGGAAAGAAATCAGCTACCGCGATTTACGCTTTCAAGATTTGGGGCACCATCTTTTAGGAGTCTGTATAAGTAAGAAATCGTTCTTTTTATTATACACGCGTCATTCTTGAAGCGGTATGTATTTGTAACTCGCCTCCTGTGTCACAGATGCAAACCAGCCGAGGCAACCTGCAGTCGAAGGAAGAGGATTTTCCCCTTGAGGCAAGATTCGCGATGGTGATCGTACATATCAGAGCCTAAAGCCGGTTCGCGATCCGCCCCCTCAACAACTACCGCATCGCCGATTACTGTGAGTCGACAGAGCACGATTTAATCAAGATTAACGCCTAAGCTAAAGTGTATTCATGGGCACAGGCCAGCACAGAACTGACCTTAGCAAATCTAGGCTCTCCTCTTCGGTAGCGTTCTGCAGGCATTTTTATTAGTTCTGATCAGTGTACGTGGCAAAATGGACACTTGCATAATAGTCCGTTTCACGAAATTGGCATCGCCATTTCTGAGTTTTTTGTTTGGCGCTTTCTGCGCTCTACATGACAAGTGCTGCCCAGAACATCACACGGAGAAACGGGCCATGCTAGTTTCTCCGAGGAGGACAGCGCCGCAAACATAGCTGCATGGAAGACATCGCTTTTTAATGGGGGTTAACCTGGAATTTCGGAAGCCACGCTTCCCGGATTCTGTTAATGGGCCCAGGCCGGTACAGAACTGACCTGCCTACCTGAGCTGACCTGTTCAAGTATATTCGTGACATTAAACTAGACCACAAATGCAGATGGTGGCATCTCGAGAAGTTTCTAGCTTATCAATGAGACAGCACCTTAGGTCACATGAATAATGACTATCATTATTTAACATTTCATTAAAGTGTCGCTGTACAGAGGAGGTATAGCTTGTAGTTTAAAGCAAAGCTGCCCTCACCAGTGCACCGACCCAGGACCGTAACCTAAAAATTAGCCCGGGTGGCACGTGATGAGCGAAAGCGCGGTGATAATGACGCCACAAGTGACCCCATAGCAACGAGATGGTGCAAATCTCAAAGCAGTGATCTACTTTTTCGGGGGTTGCTTGGACCAAATTTTTGTAAATGACCCGTGTCAAATTTAGAGGTGACTATCGTGTCGGGAACGCCCAGTTTTAGTTGGACACGATTTTGGTCCATATCGTCCAAGGTCAATTGGGGGTAGGTGGCTCGGGCCAAATTTTGAAAGTGGCTGAAGCAAATTTGGAATGCTGCCATCGTGTCGGGCATACTGAACTATGGTTGGAAATCGATATAGGTCCATATCGTCCCAGGTCAAATTTGGGGGGGGGGGGGGGGGTCGCTCGAGACAAATTTTTGGAAGTGACTCGGGCCAAATTTCATAGTGTCGGGCATGGTCAATTATAGTTGGACGTCGATTTTGGCCCAAAACGGCCAAGGTCACATTTCTGGGGTGGCCTAAATTTTGGCAATGGCCTGGTCCAAATTTGGAGGTTGCCATAGTGTCGGGCACGCTCAGTAATGGCTGGACGTCAATTTTCGGCCAAATCGGCCAAATCGGCCAGGGCCAAATTTTTGGGGAGGCCCGGGCCAAATTCTTGCCGCTTTTGCCAGGAGCAATGCACTAGCGAGATGCAAGATGCACAAGCAAAATTTTTGCTCGGCTCTGACATTGTATGAAGGCTTTTAGCACTAATACCTGACTCGCAGGTTTGTAGGCACTGCTGAGGCAGAACTACAGCTGGTGCCAGCAAATCGTGGGCAAAATTCACAAATTTATTAAGAGATTTTTTTTATACATGCAGGATGGTTTCATCCCACTAATATACAGGGTGATTTTCTTTAATATTTACAGCTTTTTGTTCTAAAACTGAGAAATACGTCGGTGCTGTTTGGGCAGGTGGATTGCAGAAAAGAGGACACGATGTACAGGTGCGGACAAAAGTAAACGGAACACGCTATTAGCTTCTAACAATGTTCACGCGTTCAAGAGCGTGGCTTTTTGGGCTTGTTTGTGCATGATAATAGCAGTAGAATATAGCGCACAGTAGGACAGGGCACGAGAAGAAACGAACCCGAGTGATAACCTCCAACAAATTTTATTTCAGACAATAAAATAAAACATATACAACATATACAATACATAAAATTTTATTTTGTATAAATATGTTGCATGTGTGAAATAAAATTAGTTGGTAGTTAGTGCTCGTGTTCGTTTCTTCTTGTGTCGTATCCTACTCTGCGCTATATTCTCTCGCTATGTTCACGCGTTGCCTCATTGAATTTTCCAGCTATGGTATGTGCCAGCAGGCAGTGGACGCTAGTGCGCTTCTTAAGCACAAAACATATTTCTTCGTTTCGGATAGGAAAAACGTGATTGTACTTAGAACGGAATAGCATGTTCCGTTTATTTATGTCCGCACCTGTACGTGATATAGGCAATTATTTACCTATATCACGTACAGGTGCGGACAGGTGTTTGTGTGTGTGTGTTAGACGATTAGTTGCCTAAATTTAACAAAGTTTCTAGTTTTTCATTTTTTAGGGGGCACGATTATAATGCGAAATTGAAGACCGTCAATGTCGAAGGTGAGACAGTTTTCAAATTTTCTTTATCTGCAATGTGGTTTGAAATATCGAACGTCAAAAATAGACATTTCAAAGCTCGTTGAATTGGATTTTTTTCCCGAATTGGACATTTACAAAATGGCGCCACTAGCATTTTTAATGCAGCAAATACAGACGGCGTTTGTGCATTTTATGACGCAGAAGCAGTCAACGTTATTTCGGTGGCCATGCTACGCGCAGCCACCCCATTTTATAAGATTGCAACGCGGGAGAGCCAACTCAACGAGCTTTGAAATGCGTAAATTTCTCTTTCGATATTTCTAATCACATCGCCCGTAAAGCAAATTTAAAAACTGTGCTCACATCCAATGTTAACGGCTTTCGTTTTCGCAGTATAATCTTGCCCCCTAAAATCAAACATAATAAGTTGGTCAGTTAATTTTACTTCATTAGTCGTCTAGTTATTGAGCTCTATCATGCACATAAATCTCGCCCTGTTGCACAATCCACCTGCAGAGACCGCACCAACTATCTTCCACAGTTTTAAAACAAAATTTGTAAACGTTAAAAAAATAGAAATGCTGTGTTCAGTACACGAAATTCATACTTCCAACTATACTTTTGGCCACGTGGGCATACATTTCACTGGCGGCTGTCGTGAACGTATCACTAATTAATTTAAAATGACTGATAACACCTTGTAAGTGCCAACTTTAAGGCACTTACAATGGTGGATCGAAACAATCCAAGATGAAACCACTTCTGCAGAACTCTCGTAACTTTGTTCCTGATTCAACCTCACCGAACGATCAGAAGCGCAATCGAGCGGCCGGAATGTTGGGCCAGCCTGATTTCGTTCGGTAGGAGTCAGATCAACTGTAATAAACACTGATGAATCACAATACAGCATGGAGCGCCAATTTTGGGATGTCGCTGTCCTATGCCGTTATTACCGTACAGTGTTATTAATAAGACGGATTGAGCGCGATCTTAGTAGGAAGAAGTTGGAACTCGTGCGGCGTGAAACGCTTATCCCGGACCAATTGGTTACAACAGTCAACCTTCCAACATCAATATATGACTCGACGTTAGTGACACGCTATTTTAAATGTTGATTACTGCAGTGTACTCGTGTACCCAGTCAGCATTCCATCCTTAAAAAAGCAAATATAGATTTCCGGTGAGCACGGGCGCAAGCACACATTTATGTGTGTGTGTGTGTGTGTGTGCGTGTGCGTGCGTGCGTGCGTGCGTGCGTGCGTGTGTGTGCGTGTGCGCGCGCGTGTGTGTGTCACGGATTCAGCGCGCAAGGAAAAGTAGACAGGATCGCCAAGGAGGCCAGTGGGCGCACTGTGAACCGAATAAGCCCTCCTGTCACAACAAAAATACTTATTGGCACAGTTGACGTTAAAAACTGCAACTGCAGGCGCTCTTCCCCTCGGCAGGTTATCATGCAGCTTTCTTCGGCGCACGGACGAAACAAGGCGGTTTCAGTGCAGCCCCAGTTTCTGTTACGAATCGTCCACAGGGGCCTCTAGTCCCGAGTGCGAAGGCATGCATTAGTGCGGGGCACGCTTGTAATGTACATTTTGTGCAAGGCATATGCTAGGACACACGCTTCTCGCCGCTGGCCTGTAGAAGCAGTGCCGAGCGAGTGCGTCCGAAAAGAAGCCGGCAAGCTCTTATAAGACGAAAGAAAAGCTACCAGAAAATAGCCCGTCTACTGCGAGAAGCTCCTGTAGAGCCTTGGGCGAAGATCAAACCGTGGGACCCAGCAGAAGCGGCGGCGTATCTTGCGTGAAGCGTGACTACTTAGGCGTGGGACGAGACTCGTTGGTTGGCCGCGGTACGAGCGGCCGAACCGAGTAGGAGCGAGTGCCCGCTGCCTACCCCCCCCCCCCCCCCCCCCTCCCCACCCTCACCAAAACTTCTTGAACAGACCCTTTGTGACTCCCGTCACGCTTGCATGTATGTGCGTGGCACTCTTTGTAATCCGCCGTATTGCTGGTAACACCGCTTGTGTGTTGTCGCCGTGGCCTGGGCTGCGGTGTTTGTAGAACCCTTGTAGTCGATTCACTCTTTTCGCGGTTCGCCTTTTCTTTCTTCTTCAACAATAAAGCAATGCGTTGTATTTGCGATCACATTTTGCCACTCGCGACCTCTTTTGGTACGAAGGCGGCTGTTTGAAATGCGATAGGAACAAGTAAAAAAAAAGGAGATGGTTAGACAACTTGCAGGGACAGGCATACCACTGCTTGCAAGGTTTAGGTCACTGTGCCAACCGTGGAAACAAAGGAACAGGGCCTATAGCGTTTACTCCCTTAAGCTTCGTTCTTGAGAAATGTGCGAGGCCTCAGGTGCTTCTCAAGAGTGAAGCGCAGTGAGCATTGCGTAAGCACTCGCTCTCGGTCCTATGTCGACGGCAGGGAACAGTGAGAAAGGTATAGGAAGAGGGAACGAAAAGGCTCTCACCGCTGCGCTTACCTTCTGTTTTTTGCTTACACAAGTGCTGTAAAGTGTTCTTATTTTTTTCATCCTCGTTATTTTCAATAGGGTTCCCTACCATCCAGCCACGAAGAAACAATCAACTAGATGTCGTGAGCTTCTGAAGACGTATGGCCGATGATTGAGTGCCGTTATAACATTTATAATTGCTATTTTGCAAACAGTGAATTTGCACTTTTTTTTTCATTATGATCTCTCACATTTAACAAACCGTGGCCGAAGGGAACGCAAAATAAAATTGTATTCTTTAGAAAAAAAAACGACCATTGCATGCGCTTGAGTGCCTGCAGTACGCATGCAATGTGTTATGTCTGCGTTCCGTGTCGAGCTCGATAAAAAGTTGACATGCAGTCATTGCAGATATTTCATTGCCTATTCTTATAAAAACCACTTTTTTCCCACTTCAAGGAGGGGAAAAAAATGAAAATCGGGAAGCTAATTATGCAGGCATATTGCTCGTTTGGCTACCCCACACATGGGGAATGGGATAAAGTGAGCAAAAGAGAAGCGAAAGAAAAAATTATTTAGCCCGTCGTGTCCATGTCCGGCCAATGATAAAATCGCCGGCAGCGTGTCCATATGCGGCGGCTAAAATATGTAGCCTTGAAATGTTGCAGTAACGCTTTGATGGCGCTCTGTTGAGGCGTTCTGTTAAGCTTTGATGGCGTTCTGTTAAGCTGAAGAGCTTAAGCAAGAGCGTCTCTATTTTGGGGCAGTTTTTTAGCCAGCAGTGCTATTTTCAGCTATTTGCTGTAGCTGCCAGAATATCTGCCAAAATATAATTTAGTTGAAGAAGTGATGTCAGTTACACTTGTCATACGTCAATGGAGGTCAGAGGCATACAGGCGGCTGTATGATACGGTAAAAGCGAGACCCGCCGCCACGCATGCCTGGTAGTGGTAAACTGAAGTGCCGAACATTGCGCTGGTGGCGTGAGGCAGTGAGCTTGTTTTCAGGCACGCCATTATTAGATGGCTGGCGCGTCGCGCTTCCCAGTGCATTCGGGCGTTTATTTTAGGCCTCTTAGCCATGCTGTGATCCCGCACGGCTTGGAAATGATTTTTCCCTGAGTGAGCGATTTCTTAGGACTGCAGTCATTTGACTTCATTCCTGCAAATGTGATGCCCCGTGCAAAGCCCGCAGAGAATATATTTTTTTAATAGCTCGAATTACACCAGTGGCTAAGGTTTCGGCCCGTCGCTTTGTAATAACCAATGTCGGCGTCACAATCAGATAAAACGGACAACTTGCCTTTGGTGAAGTCACTTAATTCAGCAAGCTGAATGACTGCATTGTGGAGCCAGGGTGCTATAAATCAGCCATTCATGCTAAAAGTTCCTTCTTCACTTGAACCTAGTGTCCTTCGTGGCCTCATTTGAAGCGTTCAAGTGGCACAGCGGGGCCATGTACTGCCATGTGCTATGTACTGAGCACTCTGCGCAGCACAGGCGCCAGAGTAGAGCTGCCTCATAGCAGACTTAATGTGAGCCGTATAATGAGGCTGCGTGTTCATGTGCCACCACAGTTATGCTAGGCGTTATTTCCCTGAGACGGGACGGGAGAATTCTGAACGGAGTCGCTACTATTTTGCTTGAACTAGAGCAATAAAAACAAATAAGTTCGATATAAGCCATAGTCTGATAGAACTGACCTTGTAAATTTCAATAGATGAAAACCTGTTCCAAGAAAAAAATTTAATTTTCAAAGCGACGGCGCTCCACAAGCTAGCGAGAGGCTGGTGCACCATTTCTACTTGTTTACTGCCGTCGCTACGACACACATCTCGGTACATCGACCGAATAAAAGGCCCTGCTCTGCACCTTTACTCGCCGTCCAGAAACACCTCAGGCGGAATATAGGGGGGTGGACATTTGTTTTTTTTTTTAATTCGGCGGACTTTTTCGATTTTTATTTCAGAACGAAACTTAGTTTTTTTTTTTTTCGGCGAATATTACTTTCGATGAATTGAATACTGACCTTTTTCGGTGATGTAATGTAGCAATCTTCTGCGGTTAACAGTGACTTAAAGTCTGGCTTGGTGTTTTTGTCATCATGAACAATTTATTTACCAGTAATTAACATGCAGATGGCAGCACTTGGAGCTGTGCTTGTAGAAGAAATTTCTATTCTCATTAAAAGAGTAGCTCATGTTAAATGAGATAGCCGGCCGGCAGACAAAAACGCAACTCGGTGTTTACTTCTAAGAGCTAGGTCGACATGATATCGTTGAGTTGCCACGCTGGGTTAATTGAGCGCGAGGTCGGGGCACCACGTTGTCTGCGTGTTGATGACAGCGATTAAAATTCCCGCCAGTATTCGCGCTAGTCAGAACATACTTTTTCGTGACGACTATACACGGTTTCGTGTCGGTGTCCTGCATGCAGTTGATTAGCCTGTTTAACCGACTAACTGACCTGGCCAGGCGATAATAGTGAACAAACAGTGCTTAGCTAACAGGCGGCAAGGACAGATTTTTATTTTAAAAACTGCGAGAGATACATCGGTGTGGTCCGTGCAAGTTGATTGTACAGCAAGGCGGACATTATTACCGCATGTCGATCAATAATCAGACGATTAATTAACTAACATTAACTAATAAACTTTTTCTTTTTCATTTTAGGGGTAAACGTTATATTGCGAAATTGAAGGCCGCCAGAATCGAAGGGGAGCACACTTTTTAAATTTTCTTAAGCGGCAATGAGATTCGAAATACCGAACGTAAAATAAATACACATTTGAAAGCTTGTTAGGCTGGCTTTCTCGCATCGCGTATTTTTAAAATGAGGTCGCTGCCCGTAGTATTGTCGCCGAAATGACGCTAACTGCTCCTACGTCCTTCATAAAATGCACAAAAGTCATCTGTATGCATCAAATACAGACGCCGTTTTTGTATTTGACGATCCAGAAGACGTTAACTTGATTTCGGCGACAATGCTACGCGCAGCAACGCCATTTTATTCATACGCAATGCTAGAAAGCCAACCCAACGAGCTCTTAAATGCGTATTTTTTACGTTCGATATTTCGAGTCCTATTTCCGCTTAAGAAAATGTAAATAGTTGGCTCACTTTTAAAACCTTTAAACTTTACCCCTAAAATGAAAAATAAATATTTCATTCGTTACTTTTAGTTAATTAAGCGTCTAATTATTGATCGACATGAGGTACATAACCTCCGCCTTGCGGTGCAATCCACATGCACAGACCGTAGTGACGTATCTGTGACAATTTTTAAAATAAAGTTTGTGAACGTTCGCGAAAACACTACGATTAACTGACCTCGTAATCGTTACAATACCTGCTGTAAGTGCAAGCAATGCAACAGAAAGCAGCGTCTTTGTCAAAGACTGACTTTCAGATCATAAATTGGTTTTGCTTTGTGTAAAAAGAAGCCCTGCCTACGAAGAATTACAAGCGACCAACTATCTGTATAAGATATTATTGTAATGCAGACGGTGTTAACATTTTGAGCGATCTAGAGATCTTATTGTACTCGTTACATGGAGCGACTGACGTCAACAATTTGTGAAATAAGTTTTAAATTACGGTCAACTGCTGTTTGGAAAAGTTCGTGCCAAAGCCAACCAAGACAGTAAGAAAGCGCAATCCTTGGATTAACCAAAAAATAATTCGGCTTAAAAGAAAAGACGCAGAAGTAGGAATAAAGAAAGGAACAAAACCGAGATTTCTCGGCTTTCTCGAAATCTTTAAGGTGCACTGAAGAGGAATCTGAACTCGTCTTTTTACCGCGGGAACTCGATCTACATGTTCCGAGAATTCTTAGAAAGTTTGAATTATTGTCCTGTGTGGCCGATTTCCCTAATATAAATCAGATTAAACGTCCCGGCTCCCACCTTTTTTTTGAACTCACCGCAGACTGTAGGAGGAGTCAAATAACGCGTGGAGTTCCTTTCAGGCAGTCGCGTGGCGACTCTGCTTTCGCTTATATATTGTTTTTTAGGTTTCCGTGGATAAACAGATGTGGTAAAAGGCTACATAGCCGCAAATTAGGCCCACGGAAATCAAAATACGCGTGGACTCTTTGCTTTGGCTGATCGCTACGTATGACACCGCCGATGGCAGAGCGGCAAGCCGCCAGGGACTGGCTGAAAGTTTGGTTGACTTTTCTTACCGTCTGCGGTGAATTAAAAAAAAAAGGCGAGAGCCGGGACGTTTAATCCGATTTAAATTATGAAAATCGGCCGCACAGGACAATAATTTGAAGTTTCTAAGAATGGTCCGAGCGTGTAGATCGAGTTCCCGCCGTAAAAAGACGATTTCAGATTTCTCTTTAGTGCATCTTTAAGCACATGCATCTGGCTGCAAAAGAACACTTTTACACACAGACATTATCTAAATTTATGAGAGATTCATCACACTGTTTTTGGCGTCAAACTGTCCCGCCGCACGCAAAAAATACAATATGTCGTATTGAAGACAATAAAGTTAGCGACGATTGGGAAATGAATTGCTGAAAAATATGCGGAATATTTTAATTTTGTGTTCGCTCCACCATCCGCAAACCTTGATGAGAAGCGCACCGAAGGGATGTTGTTTACGCCTCAGGTCGTTTTCGCTGAGGAGGGAATATTTGCTTTACTGCTTAACATAAATACAAAAAAATCGGCCGGTCCTGATGGTAGCTCAAATTAATTTTTAAAACGATATGCGGAATGGGCATCTAAGCATGTCTATATCATCTTTAAGGCGTCCCTAGAGCAGCACAAATTGCTGTCTGATTGGCTTACAGCAGGAGTTATTCCTATCTATAAATCCCGTGACAGACACAGCATCGAAAATTGTAGGCCTATTTCAATTACTTTCACATGCTGCAAGATTACGGAACAAGTAATATAAAAAACCTAATTTAATTACTTTGAAAATGCTAATATATTTATTCTTAACCAACATGGTTTCAGACAAATTTGCCAATAGTTACACAACCTGCCGAAACCGTACATGATTTCTTTGCGTACTTAATGCGAAATGTCAGTTAGATGCTGTTTGCACCGATTTCTCAAAAGTTCTCGACCGCGTTCTACACCTAGACCTTCTTGATAAACTACTTAGTCTTGGCGTTAACATTATCATTATAAAATGGATGAAATCATATTTAGTGAGAACCCACTTCATAGAAGTAAATGGCGCGAAATTCAGAATTTTTCCTCTAACGTCAGGAGCCCTTCAGGGATCTATGCTACGACCCGTGCTTTTTCTGACTTATATAAATGGCACTGTGTTGGTCAAATGTTTAGGAGAATCCCCCAAGGTGGAGTAAATTTGTAATAAGGGAGTAATTACTCATTGACATCCACCCGAGAGCAGCCATACGGCTACAAAGGAAAGAATAAAACCATATACTCCTTCGATTACGATATAGATGGTACGATCGTAAACTGTGTAAATCACTTTACGTACATGGGAATTACCATATTGAATGACCACAACTGGAAAACACATATAAACGATAAATGCTCCTCAGCTGAAAAAAAAAAAACTCTGGTACTTGAGGCGAAAGTTAAAACATGCTCCTGAAAAAACTAAGTTAGCTGCATATTTAACGCTTGTCCATCTCACATTAGAGAACACGAGCGTCGTGTGGGATCTGTTAAAAAAAATCTGATAGGTAGAATTGAAAAAAAAAATCTACAGAACAGCAGCAAGGTTTATCTTGTCAAAATATTGTTCAACCGACTCCGTAACCAAAATTATCAAGAAACTCAACTTCCACTTTCCCAACGCAGAAGGATAGCTAGATTAGAATTTCTCGACCTGATTTGCCGTAACTAGTTTAGCTTAAACACACAACAGAACACAAAACCGCGTTTGTCTCGAGCAGTCAAAAGCAACCACCAAGACCAAATTCTACCCATATGAGCACAAAAAGATGTATAAGCGCTCGTTTCTCCCCAGAACAATAGAGTGGAACTCGCTGCCATATGAAATGGTAACATTATAGACACAGTAAAGAATTTTGAAACGAGGGTAACTAAACTTTATACTTCAGCTAGAAATACGTAGCGGCTACTTTAAAGATGAGAATTTGTCTAATGAAAAACGTATGTTGCTGGATGTATTACATCTGTTTCATCTAGCGGATGTGCCAAAATTGATGACACCTTCATGCATTTTGTCTGCTGCTTCTTGCTTTGTATTGTGCCTTTCCTTGTATCATTTCCTTGTTTGGTCTGTTCTTGACTTCGGTAGCACTGCTATGCTGTATATATTGTCTTGTAACCATCCTGTAACGGCCTCCGGATGACTGTATTGATATAGATTTTTTAATCACCCTGTATACAACCAGGCGCCGACAGTACTTCATATGTTTTACAGTCGGCATAGCATGAGGTGAATCGGGGGTTGCCCTGTAGCTTCCAACACGCTGGATAGACAAACCCCAGCTTTATCAAAAGAGGTCCTCAGAGCCCTATAATTTGACCTTAAATTTTACTCACGCGTTTAAAGATAGCACGTCACAAGGAGCAGGCACCAAAATGGTCATGGTCATTGGTGGAAGTGGGATTAGCAGATCTTTTCATTCAAATCTGGAGCATTCAAAAATAAATGATTAAGTAGTAAAAAAATTTAAATTGCTTTTGAGTAAAATAAAGTCCGCAGTAACTGCCTCTAATTCAAGTGAGGCAGTTACAGCGCTCTTTCCTTTCTACGAATCCAACTTTGATTTTGCAGCATTTAAACATTTATTGTGTGAATTTTGTTCGCTTTTTTTCAGTTTTACAATTGTAATCAATTAGCCGTTCAACTAACTACATAATGTACTGCATACTTGATGCGAATACAGTTGAATTCTATTCCGTTCAACCTACCACCCTCCTGTCCTCACCTCTTGATCAATCGACAGAGTGAGTGAGTGAGGAAAAATTTTTATGCCGTTTCGTTGCCTGACTCAAGAAGTCATTCGTGCAGTAGAACTCTCATCTCACCTGCCTTTTATCATAACTCGGAGTGAATTTCACCAAAGCTTCCTACCCTCCATACCCATATTGAGCTAAATTAGCTGAAAGGCCAGTGTCGTCATGAGAGAGAGAGAGAGAGAGAAAGGAATTTTAATGAGGGAAAGGTGGAGAGGTCGGCCGGTGGTAACATGGCCCTGGCCTGCTACTCCACACAGGGGAAAGGGAAGAGGAGGAAAACGAAAGTGCGAATGAAGGCTGATGATGGCATAATACAATGAGTTTCACGGGTGATGTCTACACACACACACACACACACACACACACACACACACACACACACACACACACACACACACACACACACACACACACACACACACACACACACACACACACACACACACACACACACACACACACACACACACACACACACACACACACACACACACACACACACACACACACACACACACACACACACACACACACACACACACACACACACACACACACACACACACACACACACACACACACACACACACACACACACACACACACACACACACACACACACACACACACACACACACACACACACACACACACACACACACACACACACACACACACACACACACACACACACACACACACACACACACACACACACACACACACACACACACACACACACACACACACACACACACACACACACACGCACGCACGCACGCACGCACGCACGCACGCACGCACGCACGCACGCACGCACGCACGCACGCACGCACGCACGCACGCACGCACGCACACACACACACACACACACACACACACACACACACACACACACACACACACACACACACACACACACACGCACACACGCACACACGCACACACGCACACACGCACACACGCACACACGCACACACGCACACACACGCACACACACGCACACACACACACACACACACACGCACGCACGCACGCACGCACACACACCACACTGGCTGGCACACGCATCGCGGTTTGTAGACGCACATAAAACTCATAAAACTGGTGTCTGCAACACAAACATCGACACATGTCATTAACCATGTAGGTTGTGCACAGGCAGTCACAGACGAGTATCCAGGCCTGTTTCACACAAAAAGTTGAGCAGGGCGATCAGTATTGGCCATACCACCGTCAAAATCAAACGAAGTTCTCCTTGTCGTTTATGCTTACAAAAAAGGAAACAACTGCAGCTGGTTTACATTTGCAAACACCGTCGACAATATTCGATCATTCTGCCAATAAAGCAATAATCACGAATTCTGTGTTCATTTTTACAGCATCACGACCACCTATTGGTAGTAATGGCTCATCGTAAAATCACAATAGAGATCCCTCTCAGGTGGAGAAAATGGAGCGTAGGAAAGGAGCTCAACAAAAAGACAAATCTGGCTCATTCGTATTTTCCCCTCTGCAAGTACAGGATGTGCTGAATGGAGCCAGCGTGTAGGTTAAAGAAAGCTTTCTCGCTACACGGCAATCGAGAGCAGCCGGCTCGCCGCTGCTCGTGCGTAAGAAAAGAAATAAATAAAGCAAGAAAGAAGAGGGAAAACGACGCGCGCAGCAGCCCTGCGATGGACCGGCACCGTGAGCGCGCCGTCGTTCGCAGGCTTGTTCAACGAGTCAGCACGTCCTGGAGCCTAAACGGATTGACACGTACATTTCTAGCCCTTGGCTCTGGCGCATTCTTTTTTGTCCCGTTAAAGCGTCAGCTCCGTGATTCTTTTCCGCGTGCTTAACATGAACTTTGTTGTTTTGGCTTTGATTCTTTTGAAATCTAGATATATCATGAGCCTCAAGCAATAGCGTCATCGTCATTAAAGCAATGCCGTCGCTTCTGTACTTCACCATTAGGAAATATTTTAAAGCAGTGATGTGGTTGGATGTTTCTTGAACAAGACGCATTGCTGCATGAGATCTGAAGTAGCCGAGAAACGCAGGAGAATATTAGACAGGGTACACACACTGATTTCGGCTCATGTGGAAAGAGTGTATAGGGCGTCGTTTTGCGCGATTTAATCTATCCGTGCTTCTTCCTCTTAGGCCGGCGCCGAGACTGTTATCTGTGCCCAATCCCAAGAAAGTAAGTACAACAAAAACGCCCCGAGGAGCGGAGGCATGCCTGTTCCAAAACACTCAGCAAGGGCGTTGGAGCCTCCGAACATCCTAATCTGACGCTGGAACATAACAATGAAAGTTTTCTGTTTCTTACATTCGAGCCGGCCATTCATATAATTGCGTCCGTGGTCCACCAAATAATGTCTGTCGTGCACGCACGCTGGGCTTTTTCTGTCGTCCTCTTTAAAATAGCAAATCCTTTGTTGTCCCGAAATTCCTAAACGAGCGCAATTTGCCGACTTCGTCTTTGTCGAGTACTGCACGCACCAGACATACAATACGCAAACTCTTGGATTTGTTCTCCTTGTTTGAATTGCACCATAAAATCCCCCGACAGGATGACATAAAGGCGTGGTAAGGGCGTAATGCGTGGTGAGAATCGCGTAAGGACGAACTGATTTTTCGTCCTTATGCGATTACTAAGTTCAACTAAGCTGTGTGTCATTGCGTCAGTACTCTCGTCGTATAGAGACAGGCATTACCACAGTCATCCTGCACCAAGCAATTTATCCCAAGCTCAAAAAAAAAATCACAGCAGAAAAAGTGCTCTTCCACATAGCGCTGTGCATCGCTGTGCTGTGCATTGCCACAGTGTCGCCAGTAATACAAAATCTGGTTAAACGCACAATGACAGGATACGAACAGCCGGAAACAAACAAACGAGCAGAGCCAAGAGCGGCGAACTTACGCCTGACGGCCCAGCCCTTGAGCTTCCTGAGACCGAGGAAGACCTTGAAGTAGCTTGCCATGCACTCAGGCCCTACTTCGACTTCGGAGCTGGCCCTCACCATGAGGGGGAAAATCTTGTGCAGCACGGTGCTGAAGCCAGTCGTCATGTTGTGCATAAATCCTTCCCAGGTCATCCTGGGTGGCGGCGCGGCGCTGTCGGCGTCTTCTCTCGAAGGACTGAGGTCGTCCATGAAAGCCGAGGCTTTCTCATCGTCTCCCAGCGCTGGTGCCACATTGCCCTCGGCTAGCGCGACATCGGCGCAGCACCAGCAGCAGCAGTAGGCGATAGCGAAGACGATGCAGGCGACGCCGGCAGCGCGACTTCGGCGCGGCTGCGTCCGTCGTCCGATCATGCCCGCTGGCCACGAGGAGGGATGCCTTCGCCAAGAACGAGGAGAGCGGCCCGAGAGGATGCGCGTCCCGTTCAACTTTCGCGGGGGGCCTCCACAGCAAGCGGCGACGACCGCGTCGCGGTGGGAGGGAAAGGCGGGAGAAAACCAGTGTACGGAGGTTTTTCCGCGCAGTAGTCCAGTGCGGCGGCGAAGAGCGGCATCTCAGAAGGCTCTCCCTTTCTGCCGAGGCGATGCCCGCCGCCGGTCCGCGGCCGACACGCAGCCAATGGCGGGATGCCTTCGGGAGCGCGAAATCAGGACACAGGGCGGCGCGGGCCATTATAGTCGGTCACCTGGACGCAGCGTCAACGGCATACGCGGCTCTCGCCGCGCCAAACGACAGCGCTCATCGTTTCTGGCAGAAACGGCACGCAACGCAAATAGGAAAAAGTAAATAAAAAAACTATCGCCTTCGGTTTCTTTATAGTTCCTTCACCCGGCAGACTTTCGCCCCCTTCTTCGACGCCCGGGTGGCACATGAGCCGGCAAGGCTGACAAGAATGGGCGGCTGCTTGTCATCGTCATCCGTCTTGTACAAACCTTTTCCAGGTCGCGGCGTGTATTGCTGCTCGCTTTCTTTTCTCTAGTACACACTTTCTATTTTTCTGACTCTTCCTTACTCTTCTTGTTCTTTTTCGAGTTGAATGACCTTGATTTGTTAAACTTCTCTTAGCCTCTTGTACGTGCTGAGGTAGCAATACACGGAATAAGACTTAGCACGCCGTACACGCAGCATTTCTTGTAGTACAAGATCACAAGCTCCAAGTTCTGGGAATTGATAGAAGACATCGAACAACTTTGTTCACGTTGTCAGAAACATGCTGCTTGTAGCCGCGGTCTACGAACTCACGAGAGCGTGTCTTGGCGGTGCTCTCGCTCCTTCACTAACTAACGTTCCTCACTGTGCTGCCTCCGCTCGCGAGGTGTGCAGCATTTGCTCTCACGCTCCCTTGATGGGCTACTGACAGCAACAAGCCCCATTGTGACCGCGGACGTCACTGGATGCGGCGGCAGTGGGACACCATCTGGGTTAGCGCTAATCGACCAAAGCCACTTACCTCTTGTAGGTGGTGTTGGGCAGTACCGCTAAAAAGCCACGGTTGCAAAGTGTCAATCTGCCGGTAGGACAGCGATGGGACGAGGGAGTGAGGTGGATGAGGGCGGGGAAAAGTGACCGCGCACATTGAGATTTCTACGAAAAGGGTCACTGACAGTAATCCCCTTATGTGTTCGCCACGCTGATGGGTGATGTCATAGATGTTACGGAGAAGCTTTAATGCAAATTGATCATGGCCGTGTTCGCATGTGAAGGGTTCCGAGGGATAACGGTGTTGTTTCCTCTATAAAGCTTCTGAAGACAATTGTGAAGAGATGTGTGCCCAGGAAAAGACGCAAATCACTAGCATGAGCCCTTCTAGCTGGAACAATCCAAAACGCACCTTGTAGCATGCAGGCGCGTGCGTGTGTGTGTTTGTGCGTGTGTGCATGTGTGTGAGAGAGAGAGAGGCGGAGGAGGAGGAGAAGAAGGATGCGTACAATGCCGAAAGAAGCGCGTATGGAGCAGGGACGAACGGCAGTGAAAACGAAGACTGAGGAAAAATGATTTAGGCGGGCTACTTCACAGATCGCATCTGCAGATTGTACCAGCCGTACCGGCTCGCATACTAGTAAGGACATAAACGAAATTAAGAGTGCAAGACCAGACGAGAAGTTCAGTTCAATCGACAGTCGTGCGGGCGTTTAAAGGAGTGCACAGTGTGCCTGTGCCACGGCCTTGGGATAAGCGGTTACTTGTCAGGAAGCTAAGGTAAGCATGCATATGATGCTTTCATCCTGAGCCTCGGTGCGAGACGGACGGCCCGAAGCATAAAAACTTGGACAGCACTGCAGTCTGCTGCATTGGAGTAATGCGCGTTTGACCGTCAGTAACTTTTTTGCAAGTCATCGTTGTCACGATACACTTATCACGTGACTCTTGGATGAGGTCAGCAACTTTATTTTTGCAAGTCATCATTTTCTAACATCAGTACACATCCCCAACACTTCCGTCGTACATACCACAACGCGTTCACTTAGGGCCCTTTTAGAACGCTTGAACCAAAGACCCTTCGTGACGTATGTATGTACTGCAGAAAGGGGCTATATGTCACGAAGGGTCTTTGGTTCGATCGTGTTAGAGGGGTCCAAAGTGAACGTGGTTTTGGTGTGTACGACGTGCAGTAAATACACTTTCGATGTTTGGGAAGGTGGGGGCGTGCAGGGGTTTTGTGGGCTCGTATTACTCAGAGTGCCTGGTGGTTTGTGGCATAAGCACACTCAGATTTTGTTTTTCGGCACTATTTTCATGCAATAAAGGAAACAGGAAGAACTTTCGTGGAATATGCGTTGCGTGCCCGCTTGGCACGCAGATGGTCTGGGTTCGAATCCCAATACCGGCGAATTTCTTCAAACGGGGTCACGTGAGAGGTACCACTCCTTATGCACATATCTTTTTGGACACCTTTCGCAGACAACTTCTGGTGACGGGTTTTCTTTCGTATGAAGCAGCTAATCCATTCACATTAAAAAATACACCGATAAAAAAAAGCGCCAAGATAACGTATATAAACGGCACCTCAATACTGGGCCTTGCGGCGAAGCGCATGTACACATCCCAAGGCATGGAAATGAAAGAGCAGAAGTGTATAGCCTAACCGTCAAGTTGAGGTCCCGAGACGAAGTGTCAAGAGGAGGAGCAGAGCGTACCAAGCATAGAGGGAAAGCACAGAATTAAGCTTTGCGAGGAACGAAGGCAGCTACCGCCGACGTAATCACTGATCTTTCGCATTGATGGTAACGAAAGCAGTTTCTACTTCTATGCTTTAAAACCAAGACATGCCCTCTGGCAGTTTTCTTCACTGATAGGGAAAATTTCGTGCATTTTCACAGAGCACAGACCTTTGGGCTAGTTGGTTCATAGCAGTCACGTACAAGCGCAAAAAAACACGGACAGAGAAAGAGACTTGGACAACACGAGAGTCCACCCACTTGGCGATCTTCGCAAGAAGCAAAATGCTGCGTAACAAAAACGGCCATAGCTATCACTTGTTCACGGAATCAGTTCTGTAGACGCGAGATAGGAACTGAGACACCCCACGCAAAACAATTCGGAAACAGAGTCTACTGAGCGCTCTCATTCCAACAACACGAGGCTGCCGAATTTGTCGACGTTACCGGCTCGTCGTTTTCGCGGCGGCCCTCAAGTGTACCCATCTGGAGCGCCCTCTTTGCCGCCGCCCGTGGCAGACATGCAGCTCGAAAGTGACGGGCAGGAACGCACGAGAACGGATCACGCGCCCCCCCACCGTGATCGTCGGGTGAGGTCACGGCGCAAGTCTGGCAGCGCTTGTCACAGACTCAATTCGTTCCTCTGCTTTATTTTTTCTCCCAGACATTTCTGTTTTCTGTTTTCGTTTCTTTGCCTGTTGAGTGTGCAGTGCGTGGCCTCTTTTTAGAGTCAAAGCCCGCACTCGCTCATGGAAGGAATGTACCAGCAATTCTCAAAGTGTCACACTGCAAGTAGGGTGCATCACGTTCGGCCTGGAATTACGCTTCTAGAAACCGGAAACCAACCGGAAACTTGGTGCAAAGGGCGCATAGCAAAACGTTATGCCCTCGCCAGCCTGCAGCATGCTTCTTGAATACGTGAGACCGAAGCAACGAAAATAAACTAGCGCCGTATTTTCAAAGCTGTAGGCCAGTGCCCTACGATAGCAACTGTCGATTGGGAAGCTGCCCTTTCACGCCTTCGCTTTCAAGAATTGCTAACAGAACTTGACTTATTCTGTATGTTAAGAAACATAAGACCAGCACTCGAAGTAGCGAATTCTACGGCACATTGTGCCGCCGATGGACCTCCGTTTGCATGCTTTTTCCGCATGAACGCAGAGGTAGCGGTAAGGGGGCGCGGCGGGTGAGGGCTGTAGTGAGCCCAGACCTTGAGCACAGCAGTCGCGCATGTAACCACTCAATGACCACTCGGAGCTTCGCCTTTTATTTTGACAGCCGCTCTCTTGCTGCGGCATGCCCAGCTTTCCGGGACATGTACTACTTGCGCCATCTGTCGACAGCGGCGGCGACACGGCACGTAACTGAATGGGAAGGGGTACGAAAAAATCGTAAAACGTGAACAAAAGCAGAGAAGGGTTGTTTTGTAGGCCAGTTGGTCATACATATTTCAAGAAATGCTTCGGCGCGGCAGACAAGGACAAAACGTAGAATAACACCACAGGCGCTCTGTGGTGTTATTCTACGTTTTGTCCTTGTCTGCCGCGCCGAAGCATTTCTTGAAATATGAACAAAAGCACCTACAAAAAATGACTCGGGGATTTGTATAGTATACACTTAGATGAGGAATGTGCCGAAGTTTCAGTTTTGTGCTGTTAATACACGAGCTTCCCAGGGCGTTTGAATATCATACGATGCTGCCTATCGGAGGGGGCCAAATTTTACCCATTTCTCAGATTTTAAAACTGTAGAGCAGCGTAACAGAGGTAGATATCGAAAATGACTCCTGGTTTTAAGTACCCTACCATATTGTCACGTTGTAGTGACGGCAGTCCAGCGGTCAGGAAGACACCAGAAATACTTGCAAACGAAGCTCTTTAATTGGGCTGACTTGCGCCCTCAAAATAAGAACTGACTCGGTGGCGGCGTAAGCAACAAGCGTGCTCGTCAATCGTCGAACTACGAATGGCCGCTGCTCGCGGCATCGCTCAATTTAAAGGCGGCAAGGAAACTTCCAGATAACAAGACAAGATTATCTACAGTAATCTAGAAAAACCTAGATGCAGCCTTTCATGGCTGCGATCAATCGAGATTAGTCTGGTCGCTTCTCGCGTCACGAACAAAAGTGATAGCTACCTTTTCCTGCAGCCTTGAGCGTGAACGAACAAACACTACAATGATACGTGGCATTACCCCCCTTCCAAAGAAGCATCGTCTCGATGCTTTAAAATGAAAATAAACACGGAGAATGAAAACCGAGTCCTTTAGCGTTCATAATATGGCTTCAGGCGTACGACATGTACGACTTCCGGGCGTGGGTGGCGTCGCTGAGATGCTGTCATGCCGTCGGGGATGACTTCATAGTCGAGGTCACCGATGCGGCGGAGAACCCTGTACGGGCCAAAGTAGCGTCGCAGCAACTTTTCGCTCAATCCACGGCGGCGAACTGGCGTCCATATCCAAACCCGATCACCTGGCTTGTAATGCGTGTCTCGTCGGCGCAGATTGTAGCGTCGGGCGTCGGTGTGCTGCTGGTCTTGAATGCGAAGCCGCGCAAGTCTTCGGGCTTCCTCGGCGCGATGAAGGTAGGCAGCGACGTCGAGGTTGTCTTCGTCGGAAACGTGCGGGAGCATTGCGTCGAGTGTTGTCGTGGGCTTCCTGCCGTATACCAGCTGGAATGGAGTAAACCTGGTTGTCTCCTGGGCGGCAGTATTATAGGCGAAGATCGCGTAGGGCAGAATAGAGTCCCACGTCTTGTGTTCGGCGTCGATGTACATGGAGAGCATGTCTGCGATGGTCTTGTTCAGACGCTCTGTCAGTCCGTTGGTTTGCGGATGATAGGCAGTTGTCCTCCGATGGCTTGTCTGGCTGTACTTTAAAATGGCTTGCGTCAGCTCCGCTGTAAATGCCGTCCCTCTGTCTGTGATGAGCACTTCCGGGGCGCCGTGTCGCAGGAGAATTTGTTCGACAAAAAATTTTGCGACTTCCGTTGCGGTACCATTAGGCAACGCTTTTGCTTCAGCGTATCGGGTCATGTAGTCGGTGGCCACGATGATCCATTTGTTACCTGATGATGAAGTCGGAAAGGGGCCGAGGAGGTCCATTCCTATTTGCTGAAAGGGCTTAGTTGGAGGTGGTATGGGGTTCAGGAGTCCGGCTGGTCTATTCGGAGGCGTTTTGCGTCGCTGACACTCACGGCACGTTTTCACATAATGGGAAACGTCGGTAGCTAGCCGCGGCCAATAGTACTTCTCCTGGATGCGGTGCAACGTGCGAGCAATCCCGAGATGCCCCGCAGTCGGCTCATCATGACATGCCTGCATAATTTCTTGCCTAAGATTCTTGGGCACGACAAGAAGATGTACTGTCCTGATGGACGCGAAGTTCTTCTTCAGGAGGACATTATTGTGAACGACGAAGCACGACAGTTGGCGCTTGAACCCTCGGGGAGGCGATGCGGTCTTGCCTTTCAGGTAATCAACTAGGCTTTGCAATTCAGGATCCGAGCGCTGCTGCTCCGCGAAACTGCTGGCGCTTACCGGTCCTAAGAAAGCGTCGTCGTCTTCTTCTTCGCTTGCTGCGTCGACGGGGGCTCGCGACAAGCAGTCTGCGTCGGAATGCTTGCGGCCAGATTTGTAGACTACAGTTATGTCGAATTCTTGAAGACGCAGGCTCCAACGGGCAAGGCGGCCGGAGGGATCTTTCAAATTGGCTAGCCAGCACAGAGCATGGTGATCGCTCACAACCTTGAATGGTCGTCCGTACAGGTAGGGGCGAAATTTCGACGTGGCCCAAATAATGGCGAGACATTCTTTCTCGGTCGTCGAATAGTTGGCTTCGGCTTTCGACAGTGAACGGCTAGCGTACGTGAACGACTAGCGTTTAAAATGGTGTATATCGATCTGTCATAGCTTTGATCCAGAAGCTTCCCGAGGCGTTTTTATCTGAAACCTGGTATTGCCTATCATATTGTCCATTGCATCGCAAATACTACACCTATCATCTTGTGAAGAATCCTTTTCCGCCCTTAACCTTATGCCCCCCCCCCCCCCCTGCCTTGTCCTTCCTTGGAAATGTTCCCCCTTTCCTTCTCCTTCCAGTGCCAGCCTATTTTGTTTGCCTTGTTCTCATTTCCCTGTACCACGCTGACTAATCCTCTTATCTGAGTTTTTCAATTCCACCCAGCGCCAACCCCCCATCGCAGCCCCTTCAAAGCCTTTGTTCATTACACACCCTCGGGATATAAGTCTTTCCACTATTGCAGCTTAACGAATCAAGATTCACCTCCCTCCCCTTCCTGACACGCATCCCCTCTCACACCACTTTCCTTCCCCACCCCCGGGGCCTTCCTCCTCGGAGCGAAGGCCCTATTTAATCCCTGCCAATGATGAACGCTTTGCCCAGACGAAGACAAGTCCCCTTGTCGAAACGTTGGCTCAAGCAACCTGAGGTTTTACCCTCCCTTGTTCATTTTGTGATCGCCAAGGACCATCTACCACACCCTCTCTCTACCATATACGACTTTCGTTTATCACAGGCAGCCTGCTACTCCTCCCCACAACTAAAAAGCACTATAGCTTCGTTGGCGTCTATAAAACAGCGCATTATATATTCTAACATAAGAGACACAGACAAATGGGCGATCCCGCACTTTCGCACTTTCTACAAATATCAGTCCTTGACCCATAACCTTCCTGCTGCGTTCAACAAATATTATTCTGTCCGTGAATACAGTGTTAAGCAGCTGCATTCCTATTTTGCTAATATATGATTTCTACTGTTATTTTTATTCTCTTAGAGATATTCCATATTCAACTGCACATTGATGTTATTACTCTTTGTTGTTGTTTTGCTTTATGTGAGATCCCTTTATGTGTTATGCATCATGTATTCTAAACTCTGTGTGTATGCTATGGAAGCAAAACAGATCAATTTCGTTTGTGAACTATTTGGGTGAATATTTATTATCTATTTTTGGTAAACACACGCTATTGCCATGTATTGTGTCTCCTGGGCCTGGTGAAGCTCGTAGCTTTTAGCTGCCATCTGGAAAAATAAAATATGTATGTATGAATATGAAAGATGGCGCCTGGTAGCTAGTTACGCAGCAGAAATGGTTCGAAGCGATGAATTTCCGTCCATTTTGATAATATCTTTTTGTCAGGTGACTTATGCCTTATAAAAAAGAACACATGCGAGAGTTCGAAAGAGAAAGAAAGTTATTAAGTTGAAAATTAGCGTAGCTACAGAAAGTACTCATGGGCGTTCATAATGCTTGTAGTGGAGCAACTTCGCGAATTGTCAGCCCTGTGCTATTATTCAAAAAGTTTATTTGCGTCTGTGGTCATGGTAGAATAGGCTATGAGAGCTAGCTCGTTTGAATTTGGATATTCTTGTTACTTTGGAAGAGTGTAGCGGCAACCAAACTGCCGGCATCAAAAAGTATTGTCGGATGTAAGTGTTTGAGTTTATTCTCTTAATGCTGATGTAAGAAGATTGATGGAGTTCTACTCGGAGACGTTTTTTACCTGTTCAGCTTAGTACATGTCGTCGGGAATAACAGAGAATTATAAGCCTAGAAGCAGATGGCCTCTGATCAGAAGGTCAGCTATTGCTTCCATCTGTGATGCTTTCAAAGTAGCGATTTGTATCGTTGTCGGAATATGGTGGCTGTGGTTTGAATTCGAGGTTCTAACCTGTGTTCAGAACATTTTTTTTGTCAACTGATTTTAATAAAGAGTTCTCGTTTCAAGACCTCGAAAATATATTAGTAGCAATGAACAATTTAACTCATTATAACCATTTGTACATTTATTAAAACAGCTACAGGCGACTTCTTTTCGGCGTTCTTTCATTCAAACTTCTGCCATATGCATGCATGACGTATAGCCAGGATCCTATCTGTGGGGTATCACTGCAGAAATGAGGCTGCGCTTTTGAGTCACCAAACTTCCCTTATACCACAAGATATTACCAACTTTAATTGCTGCGAAGAAAGTGGTGAATTTGACTTTGTCGATTTCTATATATCCTACGAAAAAGCGCTCTTATATGAGCCTCGGCAAGAAAGCAGTTTACAAATGGTAGATATAAATGGTAAGTATAGCGGCTGTAGCATTCTGCTACGCTGCCTGTCGGGAGACTGCATACAGTCGGATACAGCTCAAGAATTCAGCGGCAAATTCCTGACAAATCGGACCCTCCACTTGCGCTCCGAAGACCGCAGCCGCGCACTCACGAGTTAACCCCAATACGCGGATCATGCATGCTGCACAGTCGGCAGCCACGCAGTTCAGTCACCTGAATTGAAGTGAGGGTACGCGCATGTTCTACGCGCCCGTCAAAAAACCTTACTAGTATACCAGGCAGGTGGATGGCGAGGAAGTGCTATAATAAATATGTTGCCGAGCAAACCTGGTGAGGATGACTTTAGTTAAAGGTGAATAGTTACGCTCAGATTACGGTAAGTCTACACGCTCCTGTTAGAACTCCTTTTGAAAAGCTTTATTGGAATCGAAGCCTAGAAGAGCGCAAACTTTCGATTATTAAAACACGTGAAAATCCAAGCTGCGTTTTAGACGCGGGCAAACCGCTGCAGGCTTCACAAGGAAAGCGCGTTGGAGAGCGAGGAGGTACCGTGGGCAGAATACCCCCGACGACCGCTGACCACTTCACCTGCAGCATTCACACACACATGTGTCGACGGGGCAGTGCACATGTCCACAAGACAATTTATGCTCGTACACCAAACTGCAGAAGAGAAGTTTCCAGGCCTAACGCTCTACAAGTACATATCAAGTAGTAAAAAAAACAACATCGGCGTGACCATTCGTGCAAAGACACCAAAAAGCTGCCCGCAGCGAAAAAAAAAAAGACAGCGTCAACGGCTAACCCTTATAACCGTAACACTGGAAGGCTCCCCTGAACTCCACAAGTGCCCTGGCGACGACGTTGCAACGCTGCTCCGCTTCTCCGTAGAACTCGTCCATGTGGTTTGCGCTTGAGCAGAGGGCATAGCAGGAGGCCACGAAAAAAAGCTTGTCTTTCATGAGGCTTGATTTCGCGGATTGAGTGTCAAAGGTGTGTCGGATTAAGCCAAGCCTTTAAGGCGGCTAGAAGGGCTTCTGTGTCCACGTGATGCAGGGACCACTCCTGCAGGGCATCGTCAGTCTCGATGGCTTCAGTGACGAAGTAGTAACGAGCCACTCGCTGTTGGTCTTTAAGAGGCACGTAGAAGAGTTCCCTAAGAACTTCATCTGCAAGCAGCCTCACTGCACCGCCGTAGTTGACTGCCGGCGGCAGGTCCGGATGGTACAAAGGGAATAAAAAGTACTCTTCGGAGGCTGTTAGTGCACCATGCACGCTCCATTTGTGGCTGAGCACGGACCTGGGCTTCACGATGTTTCTCAGGTCATGCTGTTGCAGCCTCCACTGAACTTTCATCAGTTTCACCCAGCTGTTGAAAAAGGTAATTTCGGGGGTGGGCTATGGCATATGGCAGTACGCTGGCAAGATAGTTTTCGACGTCCGACTTAGAGGTTTCCTTCCTGGCGTTTATGTGGAGCATAGCACCGCTGCGCCGCAGCACGACACCAAGGAGAAGAACGTCTCGGATATCTTGAATCAGAGTGTCGGCTCTTAGATCTTTGGGGAAAAGGCTGAACCAGGCCATGCCTGTTCTGCTTTCAACCTCCACTAGGCAGAGGCGGATGTGCAATGACCAAGTAAGACCAAAGAGTTGCTGTGTGGCGTCAGCGATTTCCCGGTGCGCCATCCAGCCTAGCTCGGTGGCTACGCGAAGCCCCAGGCTGAGGGTCAGTGCTTCCCGCGTGTCGGATTTGAGCCCCAGAAGGTAACCAACAGCACTGAACAGGTTGGGCTTCTCTGCATGTACCTCGATGTTGGCGGAATAGCGGCGAGCCCAAGGGAAGTGCGCGTCGGTGAGGAGGGCCCAGCGGTCGGTGGAGAAACCGTGAGTCACGGCATCACTCAAGTTCATAATCGACAGCCGCAGAATTTTCTGTTCTGGGTCGGCAATGGCAGGTGCCAACGCTTCTAGAGTCAGCATATCCATTTCCTGGATTGTAGAAGCCAATTCGGACGCTTGCAACTTGGAAGCACCGAAAAGAGCCAGTATTTTTTGGACGTACTTTTGGTAGCGGAGTGACGGCTCGATTCCTCTTCGTTGACCGGCGAATGTCCGCATTAACGCTATACAGGCTCCAAACATGGCGCTACTTCCGATCTTCAGTAAAGGGTTTCCTGTCCAGGCTTCATAAGGGGCAAGATTGAGGGTCACCTGGAACCATAGGTGGATGTTCCAATTTCCGGAGAGGTCAAACAAAATATCCAGCAGGTCTTTAATGAATATCGTGGGCCACGGCAGGTGGTGTTCGGCCATGAACGTTTTCAGTTCGTCGAAACCGCTTTTAGAATGCCTCATGCATGACCTGACCAAAGCGGCTACCTTTTCTTGGGCGTTCGGTGCCGACCTTGTTGAGGTGGCGTGCCTTCTGACCACGGTGTAAGAATAATATACTGAGGTGTTGACACTCTCCTCCCGCCGCGTGCGAGCACGCCGCCTGCTCGCGGCCACAATATGTTCGGGGGAGGGAGCGGATGTTGCCATGGCAACCGGTCGCTAACTTAGAGGGCGCTGCGAAAGGCGGGCCCACGCTTGGCGGCTCGGTCCGGCTGGCGCGGCTCTGCGCATGTGTTCCTGCCACATTTATTAGTGTGCGGCTGCACTTCTGTGCTGTTTTAAACGCGTTCTTTTATTTTGCAACAAGAACGTATGTTTTGCTATCGTCGGTAGAGTAGCCCACATCTTGCGAGTGCTGCGCAATGGGAAGAAAGTGCTTCGTGCCCAACTGCAGTTCGGGCTACCGGACTTTTGCGTAGCGTATGCCATTACTCAAAGCTCCTTCCGACAATGTTCGTTCGGAGAAGTGGCACCGTGCGATTCCTAGGGCAGACCGGACTTTAATGCCCACTGACCATGTGTGCGCCAAGCATTTTGCAGAGGACGCGATATTCCGGGCATATTACGCGGAGTTCGATGGAAGAGTGCTACTTGACGCGGAAAAGAGGCCCGTGCTTTCCAGAAATGCAGTTCCTACCTTATTTCTGAACTGTCCCAAGTATCTCACGCGGCAGGAGAGACCTAGAAAGCCACTTCGGAAGCCACCTAGAAAATTCCTTTTATCCGGAATTGTCATTAATATGTTTTAACATGCCACATTTTTTGCTACATTTGCTGTTTAGGTTACATCGAAAACTGCTGTTATCGCGCTGTGACACTGATTATATCTTGAACATTCACCCAGTTACAGCATTTTTTGTTTGCCCTGGGCATATGGTGTCTAATAAAGTTCTGAAATTTTTTTATTGTTTTTAAAATGTGGGAGTACAGAACAGTCCAAACATCTGAGATGGTGATTTCCTCATATTTTTTCACCTCATTGTGAGTTTCGAAAGCGTACTTGTCTGAACGCTGACCCCTGCACACGTGAGTCCTTCAAGAGCCATTTAGCCTCCTGTAGAAAGGAGCTTAATGAAAATTATGCCCGTTCTAACGTGCACTGACAGCGCACAGTACACGAACCTCTAGAATTTAGCCTCCATAGAAATTCGACCGCCGCGGCCGGGATCGAACCCGCGTCTTTCCGGTCAGCAGCCGACCACCTAACCACTGAGCCACCGCGGCGGCCGATAAGAGTGGAGCAAGAAAATTTACGGTGCGGCAATTTTCTACCATTGTGAGCGGAAAATGGTACCAGGACCCCCACTTACATTGTGCTTAGAGCTATGAGTAGATCGAATGAAACAGGAACCGAGCGAGGAAGCGAAATGTGAATGGGCTTAGAGTGCTGTTCGACCGAGTCCATATCTTTAACTGCTTTACACACGATAATTTCATACAAACATAGTTTTCAGACTGGCACACTACTGATTTTAATTTCAAGCAAGGAATTTCCTTACAGTTTTGAATTCAGTTCACGCCACCATAGCGAGAATCGAGCTAGAGCAGCGGAACCTGAAGGCGCCAGCACCGCTCAACTACAGAGGCTAGAAGGTTTTCCTAGTGTCGCGACCGGGCGGGCGCAGCTGAAATAACTTGCTATGCTCAAGGCAGATGGCGCTGCCGCCCGCTGGCGTGCGGGCGGGCGCAAGAAGCCCCTATGGGTAGTGCTCGCTGGTTCAGTCGGTTGATCGTGTGTGGGTTGCTATCACTGCTTTGACAAGGCGTTAAAGTGTTAAAGACGGTGCAAACACTGGCATAGGTTCTCTTCTCATTTAGATTCGACACGGACTAGCTGTAACACCGACAGTGTGCCGCGGCAGGAGCAAATGCAAGCGTACGTCACGTCGGGCCTCACCTACTGCGCCGTAAAGAAGCGTAAAAACGCATTTTGTACATGATACCGAAATGAGAAAAGGAAGCGGCACAAATTGCAGGGTGGAACGTCTTTATTACACAAGGTTCCATGACAACACTGTACTAATGCCTTTTTTTATGCGAAGTGCCCTGTGCGAGGCTACTGACAGCGCCTCATTTTCAGCAACTTTTTCTTTTCTCGCTGCGCGCCGCGCTCTTTGTTTACCGACTTTACAAGGAAATGCATCCTTGTCAAGGCGTAAAACTTGACCACTTCTGTCGTAATTCGACGTTCATGCTCCGCGCAGCCCACACCTTGAAGCTCACGTCCCTGAAGAAAATGCAGAAAGCTGACCATGCTATCTGCGTGTAGCTCATTGCGGCTGAAAAACACCGTAAATGCGTCCTGAAGCTTAGGTAGGAGCTGTTCAATTGGCCTTGATGGATAAACTAAGCCTCCATGGTCAAAATTTCGAGTAAGTGAGGCATTGTTGTTTGATTCGGCTTGCAAAGGCGAAGTGCTGAAACTAAAAGCGACGCAACTAGCGGCTCGGAGCGGGCCCGCCGGATCCGTGCCGGCCGTGCGCCTGTCCCGTCCTTCGGCGCGGCTTCGCTGCGGCCGCCCGAGAACGAAGACGGAGAGGGTGGGGGGTAGTTGCACATTCGGGGCAGGAAATCTTTTAAGGATTTTCTTACAACATACCCAGCTACATAAAAAATTAGTCTGCTGTCATTTTTTTTGTTTACACAGCCCTGATGATCGGTCAGGCTGCTGTGCTCCTCGAGCAGCTCTGCAGCAGAAGCCAAGTTTCCGCCATCCAGTAAATTATCGACAAGTTCAGTTATTCGTTCATTTTTTTTCTTTGGGAACATCAGATGGTTGCAAGAGGGCAGTCACGACTTCTGCAGGTACGCTTGCTCCTTTTGGAGGCTTTGCGAGGCTGTAGAAAGAAAGGTTGTTGATAATTATCAAAAACTGTCCCACAGTTGGATGATCATTGCAACCGAAGCACTGGCGCACAATCCCAAATACATTCTCCATCCTGTCTTGGCTTAGGTTTGCAGTCAACAAGTACTTGCATTGCAGCGACGTGGTCAGGTATTTTACAAGCGACAGTGTGCTTTGCAGCGTTACACGCAGCCCAAGGGCAGTTCCTGCACTTAAAAAGCCGCCACCATACTGTGCAGCATGTTCCTCCCATTCCTTGAGAAAAACAATGAACTCATTCAAAAACTGTGCACTTCTTGAATCAGCACGAAGGCCTTTTGATAGGATTCTAGATGACATTATAAAAATTAGTCTTTCCATTAGTTTTACAAACCGTTCTGTCGGTTCGATGTTTCTGACGTTGTCCCTTTGCAAATGGTCCCGGTAAAAGAAAATACCCTTTAGTACCTCCTGACTGAACAACTGAAATGCAAGGTTTACTCGCATTTTTTCGAATGCGTTTGGATGCACATGCGATTGCGTGATGTGTGGCATCACCTTCAATGTCACAAATCGCCCGCGCGCACTTGCCAAATGGCTGGGCGAACGCCGCGGCTTGCATAGCGCGCCAAAAGCCGCACGCCTGGCAGCTGCAGCGCCACCTACTCTGTGCATCCAAACCGGTTTCACAGGGGCCCCTTGAAACGGCGGCCGTTCACGACACTAGGAAAACCTTCTAGCCTCTCTAGCTCAACTGGTCCCGCTGACATCGGCGCCATCTGTCGGCTTGCAACCGAACTGCAAGGCCCGCCCCGCCGCGGCCGAACATAATCGGGACGCTCGAGCGGGCGCAGTGTCAACACCTCAGTATTCTCGCACCGTGCTTCTGACGAACCGGGGAGCCCAGCTAACGGAATTAAAAGCATGGGTGTACATATCATCTTCGGCGAGATCAACAATGGAGACCATATGGTGGTGCTGCATCCAGCCGTCACAGACAAATTTGTAGAAATTTTCACATGGTCTCTAGACCAGTTGAGGGAAGATTCAATGCCAGCCCTGTACCTCAGGCACGCCGTATTGTCGCAGCCAGGGAAAAGGGGCAGATCCATGTGGTCGGTCTGCAGCCTAGGGGTATTGGCACGGAAAAAATCGCCCTGCTGGACGTGAGTCCTCTGCGTAACTATCAGATAGATGAATGCAGGGACGACGAAGACAAGTGTCGCTGCGAGTAGCACCACCTTAATCCAGAGGCTTGGAATGCAGTTTGCTTGGCGAGCAAACACTTGAAGAGTGCCGGGATCCTGCGCGCGAGGAAAACAAAAAGCGTAAATTTTTACTGGCTCATCAAAGAACCCGCGGTAGAGTAGCAGTGCGGGCGAGGCATTTTATCTGATTTATTTAAAACGCCTCAAATTATGTTCTGCCCTGTCTCAACAGAGCTTAGAACTAATATAATATCCTCTCATTTGATTCACCGAATAAATCAAATAGCGCATAATCAATAGTTCGACGAAAATACGTCTGGTCAGGCAGTGAGTTAAAGAAAAAAGAATACGGTCACTGACCAAGTCACTGACGAAAGAATACGGTCACTGACGTAAGAAATAATAATCACGCGACTAACGCAATTGCACAGTATGTGCAAGAACATGGTCACGCGATTGACTGGCACCACGCCATTGTCGTCGCGAAGGAAAGGAACGTGTCACCTCGGCGGCTGCTGGAATCTCTAATCATCCAGTCGACACCAGCTACCGTGAACCGGATGCAAGGAAATATGCCACCAATCTACGCACGCTCGTTACGTCACGTGTTGCGTATATAAGTCGCGGCGCTTCCTGTCCCGCTCAGTGATCAAGGAACCCGTACGAGGTTCCGAAATGTCTAAAATTTCTTGACTTGGTCAGTGACCGTATCCTTTTTCCTTCAAATAGCGCATGTTGAAGATTATTTAAAACAGCCGAAGAAATTCGGAATTTTTCAAATACTTTCGAAATAATTGGAATGAAGGAGAAATAAGGCAAACTGCAGTTTTCGTCGACTGTTTCAAGCGAAGGATCCACTCCTACGCCTCACAGCGCTCTACCGCCATCTTTCTCGACAGGAGGCATAGTTGAGCGTCACGACATGGTCCATTTGATTCGCGGTTTCATAATGCTCATCAGCCGCCGCGGTGGCTCAGCGGTTATGGTGCTCGGCTGCTGACCCGAAAGACGTGGGTTCGATCCCGGCCGCGGCGGTTGAATTTCTTTGGAGGAGAAATTCTAGAGGCCCGTGTACTGTGCGATGTCAGTACACGTTAAAGAACCCCAGGTGGTCGAAATTTCCGGAGCCCTCCACTACGGCGTCTCTCATAGCCTTAGTCGCTTTGGGACGTTAAACCCCATTAACCAACCAACCATAATGCTCATCAATGGCCTCCTAGATTAGGTGACGCAGCAGGGCTCAGGCAGATTTAGCAAACCCTGTTATCACGCCCTATCTCGAAGGTCATGGCTCGAACGTTGCTCTAGCTCCTCTCATCTACTGAGTTGTGGCGCTGTTATCAGTAGCAAAAGGTAATTTTCCTACATGTTTAACATGGTGGTCAGTTATAGTACTGACTTCGTGCAGTCTACCCCTCAGTGGAGATCAGTTTTGCATCTTTGGGCAGCTATGGCTACTCCACAAGTTATAGAGACGTACCGCAGCTGCCGTTAGCACTTTGATGCTTCGTACGATTATTCTCTTTGTACGATGATTCGTACAAGTAGGGAATATTTGTAATAATATTCGAATCGTATTCGATTAGGTTCTATCACAATTCTAGTCATATCCTGTTCAGTTTTTAGCAATACTATTCTTATTCGATTTGGTTTTGAAAAGTACTATTTCCTACCCCCCCCCCCCCCCCCCCCCCCCCGCACAGTATGATACAACTTTAAAAAAAAGCAGTTGTTGACACTGGGCCACGGTTCGGGTCGCCCTGCATTTCCACAGCAAAGGAAATCAGGTTTTATTTGTTTGACTTTATTAGACAAGTCAGGTATCAGAATTCTAGAGCTTGATAATTATTCACTTGTGATTAGCTTCTCATCTAGGCAACAAGAAAAATTTTGACAACGGACTGCTTGTTTTGTCGAGAAGGAATTCTGTGCGTCGTTCCTGAATGTGGGTGGAGCTTCACTGCAGACTTAAGTTGTATCTGACTATAGTTACCTTATTTAGACCGATTGTGCAAAATTTGAAATACGATAAAGGGGCGAAGAGGAAAATGTGCAGGTTGTAATCCTATTTCCACAAAGCATTTTTTGAACATTTGTCCACAGAAAATGGGGCATAGTGCGATTTTACCATATAGAGAATTTCCCGTTTGGAAAAGGGGAAGGGGAGTGGTCACCCCTCCCAGCCCCCTCCTCTTAATTCCTCCCCTAGCGTTTATCTAAAGGCGGACTCAGCGGGAGTCAAAAAGGATGTACGCATTTGGGATCCTCTCTTCCGTGTTCTGAAAAAGCTGGTGAATTTCGGAAAGTAGTCCAGGAATAAGCGATCTCTGTCCTGGACAGTAAAGTGCTCATTCAAGAAAAACTGAATTCTTATGTGGACAGCGCAAGATTTCCGCACTCCGAGGCGTTTCGATAGCGTCCCTATAGCCGGCAACTTCGTTTCGAATATAAAGCCTACACGACTGCACTCTGCCGATGATACGGTCACTTCGCCTCCCGCAATTTCGTCGACATGGTTCCCTACAAAACAAAGGCTTAAAACGACATCCGTTGCCGGGCGTCACCGAGCATGCTTTCCTTGTTCGGAAATCTCCAGCTCGGACCGTCTTGTAATCCCTACATGGGCGAAGTGACCCGTATTTTATTCGCGGTGAACCGTTCAAAGCACAGCGGAGGAGCTAGAAATAAAAACTCGTAGGCGATCCTCGGTGGATAGTTTGTATGCGCTAGCAGCCAAACGTTCGTTATATTCGAAGTTGACACGCTAAAGTTCGTTATATCCGAGGTGGCATCCTGCCCACCCGGTTGAGGGCAACCTGCTTTCCCCAGGCTGCTGAGGGACGGCGGTCGCCATTTCCGCTTGCACAGACTCGTCTAATGCTCACGCAATAATAGTCTTCAGAGCCCTGGCACGTGCGAAGAAATGCTGCACTACCGAACAGGCGTGCCGGTCGTCGATTCGTCAACTGCGGTCTGTACAGTGTTGGAATGAGGGGGGTTCGGAGTCGTTGCTAGCTGCTGCCGCTGCTGCTGCTCGCTTGACGGAACCGAGGTCAAGCCGACGCCCGCTCCCACCACCACCAGGACAGGAGTGCCGCTGAACGAAGAGGTTGGGTGATGGGAGGAAGATTACAAGTGGGTTTATTTACATTTTTACATCATGGTGATTAGAAGTGAGACTGAAGCGAGACTACTCTGCCGCATTAGTTGTCGAGTTTTATACTGTTCTTGTTCCCTAAAGTCCCTAGGTGTAGGACGCCCACGCCGGAGTGGGAGGGGCCTAGAGCTTTCACTTGTGAGCACAAACACAACAGCGCACTTAGGGTCACGCCCCCGTCACATGTTGAGTCTGAGGGAAAGAAGGTTGCCGTCGAGGTAGAGTCGACTGTGGTAGGTGGTTTTCGGCCAGCCGAAGGTTCCCGCGGGTCACCGACATCTGTTGTTCATCAAATGACACCCGCCGCTCGAGGCCGGAACGCGAGGTCACGAAAAGGCCAGAAAGTGGTCCCTCGTCCTTGGAGATGTTCGAATGATGCCCGCCAGCTCGTCGCGGTGCTTGCCACGCCAAAGAGCCACAGGAAACGAGGCCCTTTGTTCCCCGGCACGGTCACACTAACTGGGGAAGATAACGTCCGTCTCCCCGCGGCGGCGGCGGCGTTCGACACGTGCAGACACTTCGGAAAGGGGGTCTGGTTTTGCTTAAACTTCAGCCCCTTCGTCTTGGTCCTGCACTCCAACCGGGCAAACTCCGTAATTGGAATCAGCTGTCACCTGGGTCCTCTCCGTGCGTGCGGTCCATGGCGGCAGGCCCGAAAGCAATCACTCTCAAGTTGCTCGGAGCCTTACAGTAGAAACAGGTGTGCTAGCTGGTTCCAAACGAGACCCGCTAACGTCGATCTCAACAACAGCCATGAGGTCACAAACGGTATATTAATTATAACGATACAAACTCATATAAGCACTTCAAGAGCTGCCCTATAATGGATAACGCACCCAATTGAGGGAGTCCGTTAAATAGTATCGCAAGGGGAAATTCTGAGCCTAGAAAAAAAATGTACGCACGAACTGAAAACGAGAGACTACAGAAAGATCGCACCTCGAAGCTTCTTTAGCAGCGTAAGGGGCGTTTGAGCATTTTGCCTAAATGTGTAATGCACAATCCGGGCCGATTTTAAATAAAAAAAAAAGATCGATAAGGTTACTATAAGAAATCGCCCTCCAAATGGCGACAAAGAAACGTTGCTGATCCACAACAACTTAACTCCTACTACCGCACGACATCGATGCGAACGTTGCCATCTGTGCGTGCTGGTAACCATTAGGCTGAAACGGCTGCCACCCGCGTGGTGCTGCCACCTATTCCTACACCGGCCTACGAATACACGACCGGTAGCACTAGAGATGTGCTACATTTCGGCTTGACCGCTCCCGAAGCTGATTGCGAATACTACAAAAAATAAAAACTCAGCGCAGTACGTGGAATACATCCAGTAGTACCGCGAGCACTCCAGATGCACACCCTTTGTCAAAAGTAGATCCCTGAAGGGGTTTCCTTCAAAGCCATCTAGTGGGGTTCTTTTAGCAACCGTGGGTTTAGAGAAATAAGTAGACGAATTTACCTCACCTTCAAAATATTCAGAACGCTGGCGATGCATAACAAGCCACACAGCACGGCTCAAAACTAAACTTCTTGGGCTCCATAGCATTGAGAAACGGCATACGTATACAGTACGCGAAGCCTCTGGTGAAATGTTTTCATTTTTTTTATGGCATATAGCATGAAAACCATCGTAGATCGTGTATTCTTTCGACGACGTGAATGCATTTTGCATACTACGGCAGGCCGTGTGAGGGGGAGTTCGTTGCGGGTATTTATTTATTTATTTTTTATTTATTTCCTCAAAGGTCTCGGTTGAGACATTACATGAGGGAGTGGACGGTATCTGGCAAACAATGGTAAAAAATGTTAAGATGAAAGGTTGGCGATGGTCCGCTTGAATTCGAGTGGGTTGATGATAATGGCAACTTCGGTGGGCAGGTCATTCCAGTCTCGCGCAGTACGCTGAAAAAATGACTGCTGAAATGTCCCAGTATGGGCTTGTAGGGGATACACTGTGTTACTGTGGCTGAAACGGGCGATGCGGTGGGCTCTTTTTATGTAGGGGTTATCAAGAGGCAAAGAATGGAAAAATTTATGAAAAAGGTTAAGACGTGCTATCTTACGGCGCGAGGCTAGGGGGGGCAAGTTGATTCGAGCTTTTAGTGCTGAGATGCTTGAGTGGTAGGAATAATTAGATAGAATGAATCGTGTTGCGCGGTTCTGAACCAATTCGAGGGCGTTAGTAAGATTATTGTGGTGCGGATCAAAAATAGCGTTAGCATACTCAAGCTTGGGACGCACAAAGGTTTGAAAAGCAAGCTGTTTAATAGGGGGAGGAGCGAGTGAAAGGTTACGGCGTAAATAACATAGAGCACAATTAGCAGAATTTATTATATGATTAATATGACAGGTCCAAGTTAGGTCACGCGAGATATGCACACCAAGATATTTGAATGATTCGGATGTTCCAATCTGCATGTTGTTAATATTATAATTAGGCGCTACGTAATTACGACGACGGTGAATGGACATTAACACGGTTTTAGAAATATTTAATGACATGAGCCATGTTTTACACCAGTCCTCTATGCGAATAAGGTCAGTTTGTAATGCGAAGGTAGGAAGAAGAAGACGATGATTAGTGGGCCGGCTGTCTGACACCGGTCCGTAATTTTCGGCTTTATTTTCTCACTTCAAAGGTTTTCCAGTTTTTTTGGAGTGTGTCCTCGACGTGCGACGACCTGGGGGTCCCTGGCCGCCGGCAAAAGCACGTCAAGCGACCTCCTCGGCGCTGTGCGCCGTATCAACGCCGACACGGAACATCACCACCAGCTGAACTCCATGCTGCGCTGATGGCAGCAACGGCAGCGGCGGGTCCAGCGGCCCCTGTAGTTGCGGCTACAGACCAGGGCCCGGCAAACAAGAGACTGCGCGACGACCAAGCCAGCAACGAGCCTCTGACCGACCATCCAGAGGACATGGATCAAGCATCATTCACAGTTGTATCGTACAAGAAAAAGAGAGCTACCGGCGTTCCTGTCGTCTTCAGGCCCACCGAGGAAGGAGGAAGCCTATGGAAAGCCAACCCCAACATTGTGGCTTCGGCGGTTGTAGCATCGGCTCAAGAAAAAGTCCTAAGCCATCGCATTCACAAGGATGGGAGCCTGATGGTTACAGTATCGACGCTGCCCGCCGCCAACCGTCTGCTCACGGTAACTAAGCTGGCTGGAGTGGCTGTAGAGGCCCGAGTCCCATACTCTTACATGGCAAGCTATGGCAAAATACAAGATGTACCTGTAACCTACACAGACGAAGACCTGCACGAATATCTTCGCGACCAAGGTGTCCTGTCAGCGAGGAGGCTAACAGCCTACACTCCTGAGGATGGTGGAAAGATCAAAGAGGTACGCCGTCGCGCAGTTATATTGGAATTCGCAAAAGATGCGCCGCTACCAAAACGAGTAACGCTTGGGTTCTGTAGTTACCCTGTAACTGAATACGTCGGAGCAGCAACTCAATGCTATAAATGTCAGAGGCATGGCCACATATCAAGACACTGTAACGGCCCCGTGCGCTGCAAAGTCTGTGCTGGCCCCCACTCGCACAAAGAATGCACTTCGAGAGCGCAACCTAAATGCGCTAACTGCGGTGGCCCACACCCTGCTTCCTATGGAGGGTGTTATAAAAAGAAAGCAGCCACAGTTGCTCGCACGGCAGAGCAAACACAAGGGAAACCCCCTAAGCGCCATGAACCACCACCTAACCCCGACGTGGTTTTCACGCCTACGGCAGCTCTTTCCGAGAAGCAGTCAACACAGCGTGGCAGAGCAGCTGACAAGACCTACGCAGAATGCGGTAAAAAAGAAGCGTGGGAAGTCTGTTGGTTCTTCTCCTTCATCAAAGCTACTGCAACGCACTGCACAAGACCCGACAAACAGCGGCGCTCGCTCTGAGCCTAAGGCGCCACAACATGACAGGAAGATCAGCGGCAGGCAGCAAACCGGAAGCTCTGAACAAGATGTCACATGCCTACTGATTCCGATGCTGTTTGCAGCCATCAAAGCTCTTATCCGTGCAAACCCCTCGTCAGGAGGACTCCCAGAAGTAGAAGCTGTCCTTGCAATGGAGCCGTTGGTGTCGGTCTCCTACGCTCCGCAGGGGCGTAATACCAAACTTCAGTAATCATGGCTTCCACAGCGAGAACTTCAACGCAGCTGACAATCAACAACATCTTTCGTACATGCACCATTTTCCAGTGGAACGCTCGCGGGCTACGCTCTAAACTCTCAGATTTCCGACAGCTCGTGCGAGCGTACCGCTTCGCCTTCATAGTCATCTGTGAATCACGCGTCGAGGAAACTTTCCGAATCCAAGGATACTATTTCCATCATTCACAACGACCAGATAACGTCAGCAGATTGCTTATAGGCTTTCGCAAGGATATCCCGGCCTCGCCGGTTGATGTCCCGCCTCACAGCGACAATGAATACGTGTGCGCTGTCACAGTTATTGCCGGACAACAGTACACTCTGATTGGAGTATATCTTGAGCCAGGCACGCCATTTGATGCTTTGAGACTTGAAAATTTGATATCAAAGACGCCCTCTCCGCATATTATTTGCGGAGACTTCAATGCTCATAATGAAATTTGGGGCAGCTCACATACATGTGCCCGATGTGCCAAGCTTGCAAAACTTCTCTCCAAGCATTCAGTTCAGCCATTAAATGACGGCAGCATCACCTACCTCCGAGGCCCGACGACTACCAGCAGCATCGACGTGACATTTGTCACAAGTTCATTCGCCCACAACTTTGGCTGGTGCACTGATTTGGAGACACGCGGAAGCGACCATTACCCAATCCTCATATCGGCTTTCCATGCGCTGAGGAACCCAAAGAAATTCCTTATAAAATCTACAGACTGGGACGCATACAAGGACGCTGTAAGCAAAGGAGTTACTGCGGCAACTCGAAATGAGGAATTAGCATCGACAATGGCGTATTGCCTGAGAGCGAGTACACAAACTACAGCTAAAAATGATAACCTACCTTCAAATGATGACACATTCCAAAGGCTTTGCGCTATACGCAGGCGAGCTGAAAGGAAAGCTCTGCGCACAAAAAGCCTCGATGACCTACGTGCATGCCGACGGGCACAACGTCACATTCGACGCTACATGGATAAACTGAGTCGGCAAAAGTGGCGTGACTTTTGTTCTACGCTGGATGTGCGCCAACCAGTAACCAACATTTGGCGGATAGTTAGAGGTATGCGCACGACACTTCAACAACTCCACCCCTTCGCTGCACTCTCCCTTCACGAACAAAAATCTATAAAAGAAGTCTCAGAAGAATACTGCAGGCTACTGTCGACAGGGTCAGGGCATTCGACACTCTCCGCAGATGGTCAAACAGGCATCCCAAAGGCGGCAGTGCCAGCGTTAGACCTGCCTTTCACAATGGAAGAACTATCCACAGCTATCGCGGAGACAAACAGACACACGTCTCCGGGACATGATGATGTGACCTATGACGCTATTGCTAAGCTACCCCACACCTCCCGTCTTCGACTCCTGGAGTATTACAATTCTTCCTGGATGGCTGGTGAGGTCCCCACGGAATGGAAGCTGGCAAAAATTGTGCCCGTTTTGAAGCCCTGTAAGCAGCCAACAAGCTACGCATCATTCCGGCCCATTGCCCTACTGAGCTGCGTAGGTAAGCTCATGGAGCGCATGATCTCCAAGCGCATAATTTGGTTCCTAGAAAGCCGAAATGAGTTCCCCCAAGAAATGAACGGGTTCCGTCAAAACAGGTCGGCGACTGACAATATCATCGCCCTCGTCTCATCACTTGAGGAGTACCTTCATGCTGGGTACATCCGACAGCCGTTTTCCTAGACATCAAGGCCGCCTTTGACTCTGTCTTTCACCATGCAATTCTCGCAGCCTTTGGCAGTCTTGGCCTTGGAGGAAGGCTATACAAGTGGATTGGGCATTATTTAAAAGAACGGCAAATTTTTATGACCACTCCAGACGGTCCAACACGCTTTCACGCAGTGGAGAGGGGCGTACCACAGGGAGCGGTGCTCAGCCCTCTCTTGTTCAATATTGTCCTTATTCACATAACAAGAAACCTTCCGCGTGGGGTCCGCATAACAATTTATGCTGATGATATCTGCATCTAGACCGCATCACGTTCGCGCTATATTACCTAGCAACGTCTTCAGAGAGCGCTATTGCACGTTTCGATGTACCTGGCTTCCAGAGGTCTTCGTCTATCGCCAGAAAAGAGTGTTGCAATGGCGTTTACAAGAAAAACGATGACCCGATATCCGCTGCTCCTAGGTGGACGATCGCTGCCATATGTACGATCTCAGCGATTCCTGGGTGTTGTAATCGACTACAATCTGTCATGGTCACCTCAGATCAAAAAACTCCGCCAGAAGATTACTGCAGCATCGCAAGTGTTCAGGTTCATGGCGGGAACAAGGTGGGGTAGCAACTGCCGATCAATGCTTCTGCTTGAAAAAGCCTACGTTGAAGAAACCTTGCGCTACTGTCTACCAGCGCTTCAAAGATTATCTACATCAAGCAATAAGACTCTCAATGCCGCACGGAACAACTGCCTGCGAATATGTCTTGGCCTCCCAAAAGGTTCCTCTGCGTCAGGAACAGTAGCGGAGGCAGGATGTCTCCCACTAGAGGTGATTGCCGCCCAGGAAATTATGCGTACCCATCTCCGCCATGTCCTGCAAGGGAAGAAGCACTTCCTACACCGCGTCCATCTAACTCACAGCAACTCTAGCTTTGGCCAGGCAGTACAGCTCCTGCCCCTTCCTACTATTAATCAGCCACAGAAGCTACTACCTCTGGCCTTTCCTCCATGGACACTCTCTCCTCTAAAGGTGAAGAAGTCTGTTCCAGGTGTGAATGCAAAGAGCCGCATGCCACAGGCAGCGCTTCTGCAAACTACTCTCGCCTACTTAACGGAGGAATATACGCAGCACATCCATATCTTCACCGATGATTCAACTACTAAAGAAACCTCTTCTTGTGGCCTTTATGTGCCCTCAACAGACCATGCCCTTTCTTACCGGCTGCAGCGGAGGACATCCCCTACGACAGCTGAGCTTCACGGCATTAAGGAAGCTGTTTCTTACATCCTGCGCCGAACCGCCGGCCGTTGGGTTATCTTCACCGATTCAAAAGCAACTCTGCAGATCCTGGCCAACCTGCTGAAGAAAACGAATCACCAGCCAGTTTCCCTCGACATCGGGTATATACATCATTTAGCTATTGCCGCAGGCCACTGCATAACATTTCAGTGGGTACCTGCTCACTGTGGCATTCTGGCTAATGAAAAAGCAGATGAAGCGGCCCGTAAGGGCCATCAACATCGGAGATACATTCGAACTTTTTTCACGAAATCGGATGCGTCCCAAATGGCTAAAAGTTTTGCTTACGAAGAAACGTATCGGCTTTGGAGTTTGCCGACACATCAGTACTAATTTCTTCACTCAATCGACCCACATCTTAGATCAAGACTCTCACCCAGAATTCCTCGACAACTGGAAACACTTTATCACCGACTTCGTCTGAATTCTGCATATACAAACCGCTTGCGATACCGTTTTGGACAAACGAACAGTCCGCATTGTGACAATTGTGCCTCGATAGAAACTGTAGAACATATCCTACTTGTGTGCCCTGCGTATGCTAACGAGCGTGCGTACTATGAACATTGCATGCAGAAGCTATGCCCAGTGCCCCTAACAATGGACAAAGTTTTAGGTCCCTTAGCCTGCTTCAGGCAACAGAGACTTGCAATGAAATTTCTTTTTACATATTTAAAAGACATTGGACATCTAGATAAGCTCTAAATTCACTTGCACGTTACCTTCATGCATTCTTCATGCAGTGAACTTCGTCAGCCCATTTGTCGGACTATGCGCTCCATCATTCCATAGGTTACATCAATACTCGCCATTGCATCCTTAGTACCCATTTCATGGCCGCATTTTATCTTCGTTTTTTTTTCTTTTACCTCTTCCACGCGGCTCTCCTTCTGTCTTTTTCTCCCAAATTCCCCTTCCTACGCAGAGTAGCATGCCAGCGATTTTTAAACGCCGGCTAAATTCTCTGCATTTCATTAAAGAGTCTCTCTCTCTGTAATGCGAAATGGTCGGTGGAGTTAGTAATTCCTCGGTAAACGACACAGTCATCGGCAAAGAGTCGGATATGAGAAGAAATGTTACACGGTAGGTCATTAATATATATCAAGAAAAGAAGGGGCCCGAGTACCGTTCCTTGCGGTACCCCTGAGAGCACAGGTGTTAAGGATGAAGAGTGTGAATTGGCATATACGAACTGCTGACGGTTAGATAAAAACCCTCGAATCCAGTTCAGAACACATGGATGAATATTAAGGCGCGATAACTTTATTAAGAGACGACCATGGGGGACCTTATCGAACGCTTTTTCGAAGTCTAAAAACACTGCATCAGTCGGGATATTACGATCAAGGTTTAAATGTAAGTCGTGCAGGAAGAGTGCCAGTTGGGTGTCACAGGAATGATTCTTGCGAAAACCATGCTGGCTTGAGTGAAAAAAATGAACGGACGATAGGAAGTTAGCAATATGAGAGTATAAAACATGCTCCATTATTTTGCAAGAAACGCTTGTTATGGAAATCGGGCGGTAGTTACTCGGCGATGATCTGCTTCCTTTCTTGAAGACTGGGATGACCTTGCCCACCTGCCAGTCACGTGGAATCGAACCGGTGTTCAGGGATTCCTGGAATCTGAGCGATAAGAACAGGCTACACGTATGTTTAGTATTTTTCAGCACTTTGGCGTTCGAGCCTTTCCAAATTCGATGAGGCGTTTCTGGGCAAGGCGCGCGCTGGGAGCGAGATCTTGAGCAACCGCATATCCTGTGTCTTTGAATTTCCGAGCGGAAGACAGGACTTGCTCTTTGTCTTTAAAGTGAGCAAATCTCACAATTATAGGCCTGCACCTACCAGTTTGGAAAGTCCCAATGCGACGTGCACGCTCAATGTCGCGTGGCTCTAACTGGATGTCTAAATACTGATTAATATGTGCAATGATTATATTCTCAGAATCTGACCATGTTTCTTTATCTTTATCTTCAAGGCTATAGAAAACAAGGTTGTTTCGTCTGGACCGATTTTCTGCATCATTTACCCGGGCAGACAGAGCATTTATCTGCGCCGTGTTCTCAGTGCTGATTCCATGCAGTCATTTCAATTCAGTCTGCATGTCATCAGTACCAACACATGCTGTCTCAATTTTATCTAGTCGCGCCTTAATCTCGCAAAATGTTTTATCATGATCAACTAGTTCCATTTCAATCGACTTTAGCTTCTTTAGCATTGCTGTCTGCCCAGCTTGAATTTCTTTCAAAGCATCAAGAACCTCTTTGTTAGGGCCGGGGTTAGATTCTATATCACCAGCTACCATAAGAAGTTTTAACAACATATGCGCACAGCCATACATAATGGACCGGAAACGCCGTGGGCTCGGCAGCACCAAGAGTGCACGGTAGCTACTTGGCTTAGTGTAAAGGCAATAAGGTTTCATTACCTGCACCAAGAAGCGTAGAACGTTAGCACGGGCCATCACTGGCGTGCTGCCGAGCCCACTGAAGGGCGCGCCGCTCCGAGCTGCCTTTTTAGCACAATTCCACGCATGCGCAGGATGTACAGGGGCGGTTCCGGCGTTCAGGCGGCTCAGGGAAAGCCATGACGCTTGAAGATATGGTCCGTGGCCGTGTAGAAATTGAAATGTAGGCTTGCTTGCATTACATGCGTGCGGCATCGGCAGTGCATAAAGCGAAGTTTTCTCGATCCTAGTAACGCCCATAGCTCGCTTGTTACTTCCAGTGCGCTCGTAATGCGTCTTAAGCCGGCCTCTGTCCGTATGAGCCCAGACAACGTAGCCTACACAAGCAGCAATTGCTCAACCTAGACTTATCGACAGAAGCCACGGCCTGCTCCATACCTCTTCTCCCGTTCGAAGCCCTCGCTGGTCACGCGCCGCGGATGAAGACGCTCCGGCGGTGACGGGGACGTCACCCTGGATTGTGTTCCGGGCCACAGACCGCCAAGACTTCCATCGAAGACGAATTAGCTCACGGAGGCTGTGACGAGGGGGCAGGGGATACCTCTGCGACATCGTTATGCCCGGACCACCACAGAAGGCCTCGAAGTCGGAGTCCGCAGAAGCGGTCGTGGGTCCACTGTTTGCAGCGTTCAGCACCTCGTCGCCTAGCGCGACGCTGCAGAATCCAATCGGTTCGGCGGTGCGCATGGGCATGGCTCTCGCTGTCTTGCACGTACTTGAGTGTGCTGGCTCACAGGAAGTGCCTCTCAGGCCTCTGCTGCTCTTGCCGTCACTGGGTCAGTTGCCCGCACCCCTGCTGCTGCCGCTGCTGCTTTGTACGCCAGGAACGGGACGCAGCGAGTGGCGCCTGCGCTCTCGCGATCACCTTGTTTTCTCCGGAGTGAATGAAAAATACTCCTGGCGACAAATTCAGCAGTCACAGTGACCTTGAAATCACAAGGTTTAAAAATGATGCCCTTTGTAAGCACAAATCCACTGAAAAGAATTCACTGAAATGAAATCGAAACTGAAACCAATAATACAAAACCCCTTTTCAAAAATTTTACAAATTTAGCCTTGCTGGCAAGGGCCAGAAGAATCAGTGCAAGTACCAGATCGAAGAGAATGGAGTTATAACAAAAAGGGGAGAAGGACCGAGGGCGGTGCAAAATAATTCGTTTATAAAGGCCGGGGAACCAAAAGCATTTTCTTACAGATACGCAAATGACTGGAGGAAAACACTAATTCCTAGAAAATAACTCACAGCGCTTTACCGTTCCCTTGCTCCAGACAGCTTCTAAAGTTTGAGCTTTTATGCTGAATATAATGCGAACACAAGCATCCGCGTGTGACAAACTCACGTTTCAGCAATAACAAGCGTCGAGTTCGTGCCAGTCTATGTCTACAGCTAAAAGACGTCACGATGTTTCGACCGGATTGTAAGTGCAGGAAGATTTTACTCGGATCCAGTGCTTGGAAACATTGAGCAATGTGTTAGGACCGTCTCTCTGGAATGTCGGCTGGTCTTTACTGCGCGCCACGAAACGGAGGTGGACTGCGTGTACGATAAACAACAGTTGTCGGAGCTGAGGGGAATATTCGACACACCTTAACACATACATGTAGAATGGATGAAATTTTCTTGGCTCCCGGATATCAAATTGATTATTCCTGCTTCACATGAGGGCCTGAACAGGAATGTTGGGTATTCGCAAAGTAATTCCTGAAATAATTTTTACTTCATTTTGCGCCTTCTCAAAACATACATTGCTTGATTCATTCGTAAATGGTAGCGGAGAGCTTCGGAAATCTCGACCACCTGGGTTCTTTGACCTGGTTCTTTGACGTGCGCTGACATCGCACAGTACACGGGCCTTTAGCATTTTGACTTCATTGAAATGCGACCGCCGCGGCCGGGATCGATCCCGCGTCTTTCGGGTCAGCAGCCGAGCGCCATAACCACTGAGCACCCACGGCGGCCATTCGGAAATGATCAGAACCAACGCTCCAGAAGTGGCGTTCACGCAAGCTATAGTATTCTTACAATAAGTGCCTAAAATTACATGCCGAGTGCTGCGGTGAACACGTTAACAAATGCCTAAATTGGGCTGCTCGGAAAAGAAAGTTTATTCAGGAGCAAACTGCCACTCGCGGCGTATGTCAATAATTATGAGAATTGCGTTAGTTAATTACCTAATGATCTAAATTTACTAATGAACTTACCTTTCTATTAGCACAGCGTTGTGGTTAAGGTCAGCTGTGAGTAGCCGCGGAGAAAATGATGTCGTACAAGTTCTTAAAAAGAAGAAAAAGTCGCTCTCTAAACCATACAGAGCGAGGAAATCTGGTGCTTTTTTCCGCACAAAGCCGAAACATAATGCATGGGGTGTGCAGGAAGTTCGCTCCAAACGCAACGTCCACTACAACCTAAACATGAATAAGCCTAGTGGCTGTGTGAACAAATGCTTCGGTACCACCCGCCGCGGTGACTCAGTAGGCGTTCGTTACGGCGGTCGCTAATCTCGCGGCCACGGCGGTCGCATTTCGGTGCAGGCGAAATGCAACGACACCCGTGTCAGCGCACGTTAAAGAATCCCAGATGGTCAAAATTAATCCGGAACCCCCTACTATGGCGTCCCTCATAGTCAACGTGCAGCCTCGGGACCTTAAGCCCCACATAATCATGCTTCGGGACTGAAAAATCTATTTGGTGAAGAACGCTGCATAGAAAGGGCTGCTCTAACTGCGCCTATGCGGAGAGAGAAAGAAAGCCGCGGGGCCGCGAGGTGAGGAGCTTCAAGGAAAGGTGCTTTTACGACGGGTTCAGTTTGAGAGTAGTTTATCAACAACGGTTAACACGGGAGCAGCAAAGACAAGGAAGGAGGAGGAGGGTAGTAAAGGTAGCATGCCCTTCAGCACCTCAGCCCTGGGTCTGAGTAAATGCAGCTTTCCAAGACACGAGTGCGCACATTTTGCTCCTTCCGGGCCGCAAACTTCAATGGTTGCAACCTCCTTTCGCCTCCGATACACTTTGCCCTGTCCTGCCCGCCTTGACCACCGGCTGGACGGCATGATTACTGGCACAAGCCTTTAACCCCGACTAATCGCGCCTCATAGACCTCACGCGCGCAGGAGCAACTAACCGGTGCGCCGCTGATCACTCCAACCTTTCCACACTGAGCATCGACACCAAAAGGTCTCCCGGCCTATTTTCTCGGTGATGGGGCGCTGACAGACTTCATTTTTTCCGGCTGCACTCTTATCCCTACGCACCTCCACTCTCTCCCCATTCTCCCCTCCACATTTCCTGACTTGTTTGTCGCCACCGGTGACCAGCATGCACGCTCTAGTGCAGCTAGACCAGCCACCGGAACATGAATCTTTACTTCCTGCGCCTAACTAGAAGTTTCTGGGTGAAACAGCGGCAAGATTCTAAGAAAGCCGTAGTACAGTTTTCCTTTTTAGATATATGGATGGGTTCATGTAGATGATAATACGTAATTAATTCTGCTGTAATTAAAATTTAAGGCTTCTATATGATGTCTGATGAAGCACACAAATATACCTATATATGCACGTAAGGCAGGCAGATCTGGTGTTGTCGAAGGTGTCTGACGCCTTAACGTCTAGAGCCGAGTCTTAGAACATTTCAGAAGGCGGAGGGATAGATGCTGATGCGAAATGACCACCAACACAGCCGCCACCACGCTTGCATTTTTCGCTTTGTGCATGTTGCTGCTGTGAACGACGTATAGGCAGAGACAGTCATGCCTGTCCTTGAATGCCATGTTTACTCCCCGACAGTCAGCAGCCATGTGGCTGCATTGCTCCATAAGACCATGACTGAGTTCTCGGCCTACGCAAGGCGGTGGAGAACAGAGGCAGAAAGACCACAGAGTTGCGCAGGACTGTGAGGCAGCAAGTGACCCCGATCAGCACGACGCTTCTGAAGTATGCTCTGATCATGAGTAAAGCTAGACCGCTGCAAGCTGCCTGTTCCACATTACTGGAACAGCTCTACCGCTGACGAGATGAATGGGCCCTTCGGCGATCAACGAGAGGGCGCGATCTCTCTCCAGCTTGTCAACACCGTTCGCTCGCTGGCTCACGGGGCTGCGCGGCGCGGGCAAATACGTAGCTCCGTCCGTTGTATATGCAATGCCCGGAAGTGGCAAATCGATGTTTGATCATTCGTCGCTCTTAGAGCCCCGCGCACATCCCCTGCGGCGCCAAGACAACGAGGTTGTATAAGAAAATCACGCTTCCGTGTAAACACAGAGAGAAAGCGTGTTTAACATCCGTGTTGGCAGCTGATAGAAGCTGGTACACTGAAGGAAAGATCGATAGCTACGTTCAGATGCATGCCGAGGGCACACAGCCCGCCTTAAACCATTCAGGCGGTGTTAATCTGTATTTTCGAGCTTTCTTGGAGGCAGGTGTGGCAACAGTACGCTAAGTGGCCACAAAAGCGATCCATGCACTATGTAGGAGAGGCCCATGAGATCGAAACCGCGAGACCCGGTGTACCGAACTTACAACATAACGCAGCTCTGAAATATCTGCTGGTCTGGGATACCGTCCAAGGAGTGCCATACTAAAAGAAGTACGAGCCGGCGCCATTAGCGAGTAGACTGAGTTTTACGGCAGTCCAGATAATTTATAATTGCGTGTTCGAAGCGTCGCGTAAGGTGTCCAATTTGTTCAGCACGTTCTTCGTCACGTGCCCTATTTACTCCCAACGTCAAGCACAAGTCCCAATGCTAAAGTGTCAATGACGTGGTAATTATTTGCCTGACTACGCAGTTGACAGTGATGAAGACGATGTGACGAACAAATCGCGCGTGTTCCTTTCAAATGCACCGCTCTTTCAAACCGCCTAGTGGGTTCGAAATGTTTTTCCAGAAAAACTGCTTGTGGCACCCAGAAGGCTAGGACGTTCTTGATATTTTTCTCCGCTCATGCAAACAGCTAGCTGGGAAAAAAAAAAGGGGGGGGGGGGGGGGTCAGTGTATTTGACTTTTGTATAGAGACGGAGACGTAGAACGACCACTTGGCTCACCTCGACGTGTTTTTTTCATGGGCGGTGCCAAACCACGGTGTAAAAATATTCTTACACCGTGCGCCAAACAGACCAAAGTAGTGACTCCATTTCTCTCAAGGTACACGACACGATCCCTCGGAAAGCTTTTCACCGTGCCTGCTATCTGACCGCAATGTGCACTTTCTGCCACAAGGGCAGGTTAATCTAGTGTCACTACGATCCTTTACGTGATAGGCCTTCGTGCAGGCCCTATTTTAATAAATAATTACGCACAAACTGTTTACGTGAACGAACACTGGCCACAGTGGAGGTGGCTCTTGGACTGAAAGGTGCAGCTGACCTTGATAGCGTTTCCGGGAGCTGAGGGATGGGGAACAAGGCTTCAGCGATCTTTGGTTGGCCTCTCCACTTACCACGCAAGGTGTAATGATGCTCTGCTACGGGACGGCTTCGTTTTTATCTTTCATAACCATGTCATTTAGCAGATCGTCCACGCCCAGTGCACCAACGCATGGGGGCGGCGGACCGCTGGTTCTGTGTTTCCTTGCCTCCGACGGCTGCGTGCACTATCAGAGAGCCAGTAAGGTATATCTCCGGTGTAGAGCGCGGATGAACTACAAATTTACACTTACAATTTGCAAATTTCATAACGTACAAAATTTCTCGCTAAAAAGAAAAAGTCCTCCGATTTACTTTTTGCAGTAATTGTCGTCGAATGGTTCTGTGCAGCGTACTGCCTTTAATATCTTACTTCGACCATGCCACTATGCAACTGACGGCTAAATGTGCCACAAAAGCAATTTTTTCAAAGTTTAGAATTCGTTTTCTGATGTTGCTTATACTCCTTGCGCCCCAAAGCATTTTTATCTGCTTCTTTGAGTTCTTCACAATGTGAGAACATAGTTGCAATGACTTCGGTGAGAACACAAAAATAATTGTAGAATTCAAAGAACCATGTTTTTATACTCTTTTGGGTGTTTAATTTTCGGGGTAAAATAAAGAAAATTGGTTGCAAGTCAATATTTGTACAAACACAATGTATTTTATTAATATGTAAAAATAAATTTCTTATATTAGCCATTGTTACCATTTCCGAACTTAACATGGCGGCGATAAAAATGTATTGCCAAAAGCCAGCCGGAACCATAGCGCTTGTATGTGTGTTTCGTCTCTCTTGTCCATGTCTTTGTTTGCGCTATAAGATTTCTACTTCAAGGTTACCCCAGTAGTAACTTGTACCATAATTTTTTAAAAGAAATTTAAGATGACCGAGCGCAAAGTCTGGGTCATTTGGCGCGGTATGACCCCCTCCATACTCGACACAGTGTGCATGCGCAAGTCGCTCACGTACCCGTTAAATTAAGCAGCATCTCACACTTTCTTTGCAGCTCTAGCTGGCTGGCTGTCGTTTAGCATTCACTCTTTCGTGTTAAGCAAACTTCTCATATTATCTTGTTTTACCGGTATTTCGATCAATTTGTTTTGATGCAGAACTCCATATATGGTAGATTCATTTAGGTAGAGATTTATTTCGAGTCGAGCCGACGTTTCGGACAGGGCCTGTCCTTTCTCGGGACTTTAATATATATATATATATATATATATATATATATATATATATATATATATATATATATATATATGTATATATATATGTATGTATATATATATATATATATATATATATATATATATATATATATATATATATATATATATATATATATATATATATATATATATATATATATATATATATATATATACCTCTGCATTTGCCGTATTCTGTACTGACTGCTTAACCTCACTCCCATATGTGCCACTTCCGGATGCGCAGAATACCAACAAGCGCCCTCTGCAAGCCTCCACGACAGAGTGGAGGGTCAGCCAGCAGCCGGAGTCCGCAGAGCTGCGACGTCGCTCTCGCGTGCGCCAGCGCTGTTGACGCCTTTGGCACCTCCCCTAGTCTGAAAATAGCGGCTGTCAAAAGCAAATTGACGCAACGCCGCGCGGCGGCCTCCTTTCGTTAATCCACGGGACCCAGGAACTCGCAAACTTGATTTGTATCCCGTTTCTTTCGCGTGGTTCCGGTCTCCCGCGTTTCGCCTGTCTCGAGCACTAACCCAACGCTGTCAGTGTCGCTGTTTTTCTTTTATTTTCGCATTTACCCTCTCGTCTTTGCAATTCTTGGTCTCTGTCGCTCGTACGAAATCGACAGCACCGTGAACGGCGAAAGAACGCTCCTTGAGCGACGGCTCCGCTCGCTGACCGTTATAACCGCTCGTACTTGTGCCGATGACACAATCCCATAACGCGTTGAGGTCAGTGATGCCAAAAGGGGAAGACATTTCTGAGAAGTCTGGAATAGGTCAGGTGACTGAGCGCGCAGTTTTTTGAAGGCTTTTTCTGTTCACTCAGAAAATGTTGCGTCCTTGTACACGGTAAGCGGAGGACTACGTTTCACATTGTTTGTGGACATAGCCTCGTGCTTGCGAAGAATCGCTTACTTCCGTTGACACGGGCTCACGCTGAGCTGCATTAAGCGTGCTCATGGCGGTATAAGCAGTGAGGCAGGTTTACTCATGGTCCTTAACAAGCCCAGAATGACTATATAGGTCACAAGCTAATATTTAACGACAGGTTTAACAGAACTTGCCGAGGGGCTAGATGGTTCATAGTTTCAGGAAGCATTATAGCGCATACGGAAGACAAACAAGATAAGAAAAACACGGACAGGCGCTTGGCAGGTGGTACACTGTAGGAGCTGGGCGTGTGTCGGTCTACATTATAAGTGCATATATATATATATACAGAGTGTCCCAGCTAACTTGGACCAAGATTTATAAAAAAACTAAGCGTTCTTCAGAACTGAAATCGCGTGGATGTTATTGAGGTTTATCTAAAGTTACAGTACCATTTTTTCGCTCCTCCTATGTGAATAATTAGTCGAGATAAATAAATTAACTTTTGAAATATAGCGTGAAACGTTCAGGCGTCAATAGGAAGGTTGTGGAGCTCCGCAAACATCGTCCAACCGAGGCACTTCCAACGAGATAGACCTAGCGTGGCCATTTTTATTTGGGAAAAACGAAAGCCCGCGGAGTTTAAAATATACCACGCGACAGCGCGCTCTGTGCGCTCGGATGCGCCGCGATTACAGCGCTCTCATCCGTGCTTCGTTAGAAACATCACCCGATTCGGGCCTTTCGTGCTGCCCAAGACAGGGTTTCGCGATGTGCGTGGTTCCAAGATAAGCGCCAGTGGGTACGGGCGGCAATGGAAAGAAAGCGCGGCTCCTGTTTTTCAGCGTAATTCACACGACGTTATCAGGCTTGTTATATGCGTCTTTGCTTGTTGGGATCTTGCTCCCAAATTCAAACTCATGAGAATGTCATCGTTCTTCCGCATGCATTCTGCTAACGTGAGAGCGCAGTTTTTGCCCTCAGAAACGGGACCCGCGCTTTCTTTCAACTCCCGCCCGAACCCACTGGCGCTTATCTTGGAACCAAGCACATCGCGAAGCCCTGTCTTGGGCAGCACGAAAGGCCCGAAGCGAGTGATGTTTGTAACGAAGCACGGATGAGAGCGCTGTAATCGCGGCGCATCCGGGCGCACGGAGCGCTCTGTCACGTGGTATTTTTTAAACTCCGCGGGCTTTCGTTTTTCCCGAATAAAAACGGCCACGCTAAGTCTATCTCGTTGGAAGTGCCTGGGTTGGACGATATTTGTGGAGCTCCACAACTTTCCTATTGATGCCTGAACGTTTCAAGCTATATTTAAACAGTTAATGTATTTATCTCGACTAATTATTCAAATAAGAGAACCGAAAAAATGGTACTGTAACTTTAGATAAACCTGAACAACATCCACGCGATTTCAGTTCTGAAAAACGCTTAGTTTTTTTATAAACCTTGGTCCAAGTTAGCTGGGACACCCTGTATATATATATATATATATTCACACATTTATTTTGCCTCACGACATGGGCGAAGGTAGCACTTACGACGCTTGGGCTCGAGAACGAGCGTCAGCGTAGGACGGGCAAATGTTCCTCCGATATGAAAGGGAACAAGCAGGTTACACAAAATAACGAATTTGTTGATTATTTCTGTGCTAACACTGACACTGACCTTTCAATTATTACACGCCAAGGGGAACGCTAGTCAGAAAACAGGAGAAAGTACATTTTTCACATGTAATCAACGACTAATCATTAATTGAAAGCGTAAACTTAGTTCACAGTCATATCGGATGGATTTGTACTGCATGTGCGCGCCATACACAGTAAATGTCACGCGAAGTCGCGACATAATCTATACAGCGCACGCAAGCAGCCCAACTCTTGCTGGTTTTAGCGCAATACGCGGCATAGCATAAACGCTGTCAATTTTTTTTTTTGCGTTGGTACTTGGCGCAGTTTCATGTCAACCGGGTATGAGCGCGTACGCAGCAGCAGGAAAGCGTTTTAAGCATGATATACTTTTAGCTCCCTTTATATAGGCAAATAAGGTGGAATGTTGCCTGTTTCCGCAACGAAGCTGAAGCCGAAAATGAGGGCGAACCTGACGCTGAACATGACAGCGAACTTGTCCGAAATATACCGTCCGAGAGTTACCCAGAAGAAAACAACTTCAGCCCGGAGTGAGATTCGTACCAGCGACGGCACAAGCAGAGAAATTTGGTTTCTCGATGCCTTAGACCACTCGGTCATCGCCACAGCTTTTTTTTTTATTATCTATATTGGGTGGAAGAATGAAGACCTCATCGACCGCCCTCCCGCGTCACTAAACTGGGTCGCATTCTGCTATCCCATCAGACATTCTCACGCCATCACTCAGGGAGAGACACACATAAGTCATGAAAAGACAGCCAGTCAGGAAGTTTTTCTTGCGCAGCATATACCTCGTACACCTAAGCGCACTGTTCTCTGCAGGGAGACTTCGTTGATCTTGGCAGTTCTGCGTGTCGGTCCATCATGCGACGTGCGATCGGCCACCGCCATAGCCTTTCGCACTGCGTGTTCTGACTGGTAGCAACTCGCGCTCTGATTGGATATCCTCATATCCATTCGGTCTGCGCCACGATTGTTTTCGAACTCCGCTGGACAGAAATATTTGATTTGTGGAAAGGAAAGGCGGAGTAACTGTCTCGCTTCCAAGTGGACACTTCAACCGCACAGTGAAGGAAGGATGAAGTGAAAGAAAAGAGAGGAAAAGGCACCGTAGTGGAATGCTCCGGATTTTGACGGCTATTTTGCGTTTCGCCTCCATGTAAACGCGGCGGCCGCGGTCTTGATCCCGCGTCCTTGGGCTCGGCAGCCGAGCGCTCTAGAGATCTGCGGCGGCTGCCGCTGAAGAACGGGCGACCTTATGAACGCAACGGGAGATGAACGCGTTGCTCAGTACGAAAAAGAGAAGCGGTTTTAATACGCTGTTATTAACGATTATAGTCGGCACTGATGGAGTGAGTAAGAAGCTTAGCGCATTAAAACAATACTTTTGTTCGACTTGCCTCCTTTTAGGCTGTGCTTGGGAAAAACTACTACAACAAAACGAGAGCTGCTTCTGCACCATTTCAATGAAATGTTAATCACGATATGTTCGTGGCGGTTTTTAGCTCCATGGTGGATAGTTATTTAGAAAACGCGCCCTAAAAAAGACCAAAAATGACAAAAATGATATATTAGAGGCTCAATAGCTTCCCGTCTAACTGACAAAACGCACGTATATTTGGCACATTTGTGGGACGTGCTTGTCTGCAAAATTTCTTTCAGCTTCACTTCGTAGTTTCGTTGTTCAAAGTTGACCGTCATCGCGAAAACGCGACCCACGGAGGTCTGGTACTCCCACGGTGGTCTGCAGGGTACTCAGTGACCGGACCTCCGTGGGTCGCGTTTTCGCGATCTGCTTCTGCGCCGGTGAGGTATACCTTCGCCTGCGCAGATGGCCCCGACTGGAGCGCACCTGCCACTGCGCAGAAGCAGCTGGGTCCCTGCGCAAGCGGATCACGGTAGCGGAACGCGGATCGTTCTATGCTAAATTTCTTTATTAGATAACTTTAGCACAGCGCGTACCGCGAGGTGCCACTGCGCATGCGTATATCGCCATGAGGGCGCCAGATGGCACCACGTTCCCGTCAACAGGCCGCAAGGCTGCCACGTCGGGACCAATCAGCGCGTGCACAGTGGCAGGGCACGGTATACGCGGTAAGCGGCAGTGGTACGCGCTGTGCTAAAATTATTAACTGGAACTCTAGCTTGCAGTGGTGCTCATCGCTAGCACCTGCTTGGCAGTTATGGATACAGGGTCATCTCCGGAGATCCTTATAAACACGGCCGGTGTGTGTGAGAGACATATGTGAGGCGTGTGTGCGCAGGCATCACTACGAATCGAACTATTGACTGAAATTCTTGCCTGCAGTGTGCAAATTGCTAGCACCTGCTCGGCAGTCGTTTCCGAAAACAGGGTCGTTTCCGAAAATATTTGTAAACACGGCCGATGTGCGAGATACTCCAGCAGTTTTAAAGCAACATCATTCTAACCTCGATGACGGCCAGTCAGTATACGAATGACCTGCTACGTTTTAATTACTCAACAAATTATACACTAATTAATTTGCATTGCACAATTCAGCAGGTTACGCTAACTGCAAGCTTATATATAGCCTGCAATTAGTAAGAACCATAGACGTTTTCAGAGTTCCCAGAAATTAAAAAAAGCTGTGCGAGCAGTTGGCGCAGCTTGAATTTTCGCTCAGTAAACGCGTGCAACCGCAAACGAGCGAAAAGAGACGGACAGCTCCCTATAGAGGACCGTCCCTGGAGGTTCCTGTGCTAGTGGCTTGCGACATTTTAATCTGACTGAGGTCATCTGGGCATAGATCTCTGTCCACAACTACCACCAGTAGGCTTGCATGCATTTGAAGCTCGCTGAAACTGTTGCGAGCTTCACAGTCGAGCTTGAGCTGCCTCCGTTCCTTCTTTGGAAGTCTTGCGCAGAGGCTGGAGGCTGGAAACATGTCTTGACAGAGGCTGTCAAGACATGTTTCGAGCGCCGACGCGCGTCTTTTTTCCTCCAGTATGGGTGCCTCGATCCAATATTTGTCATGCGCCAAGCCTGACTGTTTTTGTTTTCTTCGGCGATTACGAGGGCAGTTTTGATGTGTAATACGCCGAAGTCAAGGTCAGGGCCACGACGGCGCTCAAGTTCTCTTGAAGCATGCTGTTCGCAGGCTTGAGTGGTGGGCGACCAAGCAGTGCGGTCGTACAGGGCGCCATAGCGAAATAGGCCACCAATCTGCCTTACAGGTGCGCGTGCTTGCTTACGCCACCCCCTCTATCCCCCACCCTCTCCCTTTGTGCTTGACACATTTGCGGAACTTTTTGAGGCGCCCGAGTGCTGTGCGATGCCACTTCACGTTAAATATCTCTATGTGGCCGAAATTACTCCGGAGTCCTCCACTACCTCTTTCTTCTTTCACTCCCCCTTCCTAGGGTCCTTCCCTCAAGGCGCGGTTGAGGTGTCCACGGAGCAGTGAGACAGTTACTGGGACATTTTCTTTCCTCAAGAACAGCTATTTTTTTTAAGTGATGAAGACGAACTCGTGGCCTTAAGCGCTTCAAAATTTGAAGTCACACCTACGATGGCTGTGTTAGGCGTGGAAAGTATATCGCGAACGCTGTTTCCTGGTAGTTTGTACACAGGCCGAAACACTAAAGCACCCTGGCCGCAGACAAGTCACTAATTTCAGAATCAAAGCGACACGATCGGAACATGAGAGATGGCACTATCTCTCTTTTTCATTCACCCTCCCAAACTCCTACGGGCATGCTCCTTGGCAAGATATATTTATTTATTTTACTCTCAGGATACAGACTACATTACAGAGGGAATGGCAATGCATAGCAATATAAAAAATAAAAAAGGTATGGGGAAAAATAACGACCCTCTGCATATTCACCTCCACAGGTGAAGCGAAAACGAACTTTCACTTTACAAGCCAAGCATCGTAAGATGCCGATTTTTTTTACAGTGCATTGACGGACGTAGTTAACAGAGCAAGCTTTCCTTGGCTAAGTGAAACGACCAGTGAGGCACGAAACACAGCGCCCTAGAAACATTACGAACCAGAAAACGCCATCGTACTGCGCATACATGCATTTTAGAGCCAGTGACACTTGCCAGTTGAGCGAAGTTATCTTGTGCATTTTTGAACTTCTAGTGACAAAAATTAGATATATACAGGTGAACACAGTCATGTTGCTAATACCTTTTATTAAAAAAGCCACATAAGTCCGCACTGCCGTTTTTGTGCAAACATTATGCAAATGCATTCTGTAAAAACACACATGAAATTTCTCAAGAAGGCGCATTTCCGAGCCCTATTCATATGTTGCGCTAATATCCCCCAGTTACATGACATTCACTGGGTTCATGAGAAGCAGCAGGATTCAATAAACTACATTACCAGTCCATTATTAGCCTTGTCCGTATTGTTAAGTTTATATCCATTATTATGTTAAAATTTTATGTCCCAAACTGTTGTTTAAACATGGACTCAGGATCGTTGGCGAGATGTTTATACACAACATTGGTGCTATGTATGACCATAAACATTACTGCGATGCAATCCTTAAACATCATGATCGCGTAGTCTTTGTCAAAAATATACAGCCCAAAGGGTCTGCTTCCAAGCCGTGCAACGGGGCTCTTTAGCACATATGACAGTCGTAAGCTTGGGAGGGCTCAGGACTTAAAGGACTGTAGACACCAAATTCAATTGCGTACTTTCTTCCAAATGATGCCGGTTTCATCAACCGAACGATGGCTGTGACTTGATGTTTAGGTCACGTGACGGACGAAAAAAAAAACGGCTATATAAACGCAGATACAGTTTTAACTCGCTACAGCACATAAAACAGCCTGCTTCAATAGCTAGAATTACAACATACGACGTATTAACAGTTTGTGAGATTAGGGTCCCCGAGTATGCAAGAGGAGCCACGCTGCATGGCCCAACCCACGAAACACAGAACGTCTTAGAAACGTCCTGAAACAGCTCGAAATGGCTTCACATGTCTTGCGCTAGAATGAAACGTCTCATATACGTCGACGGCAAGATGTCTTTTGGAAACTTCTTTAAAACGTCTGTTTAAGACGTCCGCGCTTTCTGAAACGTCTAACTTAAGACTATGTTACGAAGACGGGCCAATACGTTCAGGGGATTGGCAGAAAGCTGCCACCATTGATTAAACATGATATAGATCATGGCAAGCGTTTTTAAGCTTCACGTTTTATTCCAAACCATGAATGAAACATGCAAGTGTGGCACATAAACTGTTAGATTTCAGTGCCCTACACCAATATTAGCACCTTTTTAAGAGCAGGCGCACCGGTGCAAAGTCCGCGCTTTGTGCTCAAACTCTGAAAGCGCATTTTGTCATATGCAGTCCGAAATCACGTTTGTCACGGTCCACATCGAGTGCAACTAGCCCACCACTTGTAAAGCTGCACTAAAGTTACACGAATCATGAAATTTGTTTCCTGTTGCGAACGCCTCTTCGTTCGGCCTCGGCTGGCCACGAGCAAGGAATGTTGCCGTCGCGCCAACGCCGCTATCGCCGCTTTCTTCCATGCTGTCTTCGCCATGTTGGAGCAGTCTGCTCGCGGTACTCGCGGCTCGCGCGCCTTCTTCCCTCGCATACTCTCGCTACAGAGGCTAGACTAGCCTCTGTACTCTCGCCACGGCTGGTCTCGAGAGCGGCGCGCGCCTTCGCCTGCCTTCGCGTCCTGAACGCCTCAGCTTGCTGCTTGGTGTCGCTCCGCTCGGTCGCGATACAGTCTACAGTCTACGTAAATTTAACTGTTTCAAGCAAAAATAAGCCTTTTTGCAACTTGTAAATGCTTAGCGTCACATAAAAGTATGAGATGCAATTTGTGATCATTTTTTTACTGCTGCTTTGTTTCTTTTGCATTTTTGGAATGTAGTACTTCGTCTGGCCATTCGGCGTTGCGGTCGCTAGCGGTTCCTTGCTACGCGCGCGAAGTGGACGCTCGCATCGTTTTGCTGCCTCCTTTGTCTCGTGCTTGTGGGCGCTTCACACTGCTGTTTGCAGTTTTCTCGCGATGTCTTTTACTACCAGGACTGCGCTGAAAGGTGCACCTCGTTTTCAGCAAAAGTAAGTCACCTTCCATTTCTCTCGTGTGTTGAAAGCGTCACCCTTACTGCGGCTAATTTGCCAATGCGCCTCATTCAACCGTCGGCTGTGCGGCCCAACGTCCGTAGACAGTTTTGCGTCCCTCCTTTGGTTTGAAAATCGCAAAGCTCTCTCAGCCAGTGTTTTCATACCAAAGTGTAACGTTCAATGTTCGAAAATAGGGCATTTCCAATCGTTTGAGTTCTCGTTCAGTGGGTACCGCTATGTTGCTCTTGCATTATCCTCTATGAGATGCTTTCTTACGAAAGTCGTTCATAAATTGGAACCATAGAAAAATCAAGTGTCATCATTTGTGACATAGCTTCAAAGCGACCATTCTTTGTTTAAACACGCGTAGGAAAGGCGCGAATTTTTTTGTACACATTGAAGTGTGCTCGATTGCATCCCGGTAGGAATTTTATTGTTGCAAACCACTCTGTTCTGTCCTTGCGAATGTTCGTATTCAACTTAATTTGATGACTACCAGTGATACTCGGGTTAAGAAGGCGTTGGTTATAATTATAACGGCGGAATAGAATGTGCAGTGCCCATTATCATGAAGTCATCATGAAACCCGTCGTGGTGGCTGTGTGGCTGTGCGTTCGTTTGCCGTTCGCAAGCTATCTGACGCCGACCGCGGCGGCCGCACGTCGTTAAAGTCGAAATACAAAGACGCCTGTGTGCTGTCTTAAGTAAGCGCACGTTAGAGAACCCCTATTCGTCCAAACTAATCTGTAGCCCTCCACTACGGCGACCCTCGTTGCCCTCGTTGAGTTCACGAAGTGATCATGTGGCGGAAATTGTATTGGTTTCATGAAATTCAGTGACTGCATGCATAATATATTGTCGATGGCTTGTTTTATTCCAGGTTTGCATGAAAATATGGAATAATACTTTGTCAGTTAACTATGATTACCTGATTTCTGTTTATTTGAGCAGGGCTACCCTGAGCTATTTCATTTGCTGTTTGCACTTGTATATGCTTTGAAGATTATGGAATTGTTCTGTTTTGCCTTAGGTCTGCAGTTGGTTGTGAACTTAGAGAAAAAATAATGGAGTTGAGGGAACCGTGAAAATCCAGATGCATTACCGCATAGACTTGTTGGACCTGTCAAGCGTTTGTTTCACTATGATTAATAGCTACGACACTAAGGAAACCTACTCGGTGGTACTGCTCTGTATGTGTGCTGGCCGTTTGACAATGTAAGGAAGTAGCCCCTTGGCAGGCAGGCCTCCTTGAATTTTTTCGTAAGCCATTGCAGTGTGCACAGCTGGTGTTGTCGATGGATTCACCCTGTTCATTTCTTTTTAGAGTGGTTTCCAGAGAACCTCCTGGCCTGCTCAACTTCTAAAGTTTCGGTAAGCACTTTTCACAGCTGACAGTGTTTTCCCCCTTCACTTCACGCTTTCTTGTATAGGTGCCGGCAGTTAGCAAAAATTTATTTCACGAATTCTGTTGTTTGCATGACCTGACCTTTTGGTTTTGTCATTGCAGTGTGCACATCTGGTGTTGTCGATGAATTCACCCTGTACATTTCTTTTTAGGTAGAAGTTGTTCAACAGTGGTTTCCAGAGAACCTCCTGGCCTGCTCAACTTCTAAAGTTTCGGTAAGCACTTTTCACAGCTGACAGTGTTTTCCCCCTTCATTTCATGCTTTCTTGTATAGGTGCCGGCAGTTAGCAAAAATTTATTTCACGAATTCTGTTGTTTGCTCGACCTTACCTTTTGGTTTTGTCATTGCAGTGTGCACATCTGGTGTTGTCGATGAATTCACCCTGTACATTTCTTTTTAGGTAGAAGTTGTTCAACAGTGGTTTCCAGAGAACCTCCTGGCCTGCTCAACTTCTAAAGTTTCGGTAAGCACTTTTCACAGCTGACAGTGTTTTCCCCCTTCATTTCATGCTTTCTTGTATAGGTGCCGGCAGTTAGCAAAAATTTATTTCACGAATTCTGTTGTTTGCTTGACCTGACCTTTTGGTTTTGTTAGACCTGCTACAGTTTGCCAAATGAGGAAGGGCTTTAGTTAATTTCAAGGAAGGAATGGAAAAGAGAGAAGGCGGTAATGGCCTCCCCCCTGGGCCAGATTGAAAACTGTGCCTATGTGGACCTGTCTGAATGAATTCCTGCATGAGCACAGGTATGCATGCCAGCAGATTATGAACACTGGAAACTTTACATTGTTCGAGTGTTTTAGACAGTAATAACTGGAATACTGAAGGGAAAATAGCAGTGTCATTATAATGGCTCAACTAAGAGAAGTCAAATATGTAAGCCTTTCAGAAATAACAGTGGTTTATAAAACGAGGGCATTTTGACTGATCTCATCCAAGTTTCAAAAGTAAAGCAAAATTTCCGTTATTTTATTCTTTCACTCTACTTACAGCAGCACGCATAAGAATCATAAATGGAACACAGTATACAGTGTTCCATGGTATGAGAAGTAGTGCAAAACGGGACAAGGGACAGAGAGAATTTCACGTGTTAACTTATCCCAGTGTCTGGCCACGATCGAGCCCTTGTCCAAAAATTGGACACAACCACACTCCTTACAGTGCAAAACCAGATTAATACCATCAAAAGTTTTCAAGTTGATTTTGTGTTCACGAAGCCTCTCATTCAAGCAACGACCAGATTGACCAACATACCGCTTGCCACAGGAGAGTGGGATGTCAAACAATGCCTTCAGTCCATTTCACGAATTTTTTCCTGTGATTAATGGTGCACTGCAGCTTTTGGGGACGTTTATCGGCGGGCAAAGTTTTTTTGGATAGCGCACCTATATTTTAGGGGCTGAAAAACATTCGCTTTGTCCCAATTTTCTTTAGATTTTGGGTCTGGCAATGAATGTAGGGAATGACAATTCTGCCTTTCTTTCTTTCTGAAGGTACAGACGGTAGTTGATCTTCCTGGTGCTTCTTCAGTATGCCTTCAGGGACAAAAACACAGATATCAGCTGGGTAGCCTGCTTCACTGAACCTTGCGAGTTGTTCGTGAAAGCTCTGGCGGATGAGGTGGGGGCATGACTTTTCCAGTTCATTTTTCAAACAAATTAATAATGCCTCATTTTACAAGTTTAGAATGTTCAGAAGTGTAAGGGTGTGTAGGCTGAAGGTAGGTTATTTCAGTCGTTACTGAAATAACCTATATTCAGCCTGCACTCCCCTACACTGCTGCACATTCTAAACACGTAAAACGTCATTATTTTGTTTCAAAAATGCCCTGCAAAAGTCATGCCCCCATCTCATCAGCCAGAGCTGTCACGAACAACTCTCAAGGTTCAGTGAAGCAGGCTACCCAGCTGATATCTGTGTTTTTGTCCCTGAAGGCATACTGAAGAAGCACCAGGAAGATCAACTACCGTCTGTACCTTCAGAAAGAAAGAAAGGCAGAATTGTCATTCCCTACAATCATTGCCAGACCCAAAATCTCAAGAAAATTGGGACAAAGCGAATGTTTTTCAGCGCCTAAAAAAATGGGTGCGCTATCCAAAAAAACTTTGCCCGCCGATAAACGTCCCCCAAAGCTGCAGTGCACCATTAATCACAGGAAAAAATTCGTGAAATGGACTCAAGGCATTGTTTATGACATCCCACTCTCCTGTGGCAAGCGGTATGTTGGTCAATCTGGTCGTTGCTTGAATGAGAGGCTTCGTGAACACAAAATCAACTTGAAAATTTTGATGGTAGTAATCTGGTTTTGCACTGTAAGGAGTGTGGTTGTGTGGAATTTTTGGATAAGTGCTCGATCGTGGCCAGACACCGGATTCAGTGAACATATGAAATTATTGAAGTAGCGTGTATCGCTGGTTTGGAAGATAAATGTGTCGGCAAACCATCTATCTCCCTGTCCAAAAGAGAACTGGCCTTAAACAATCGCTGAGGTGTCCGTAGTTCCTCGTTCACCTGATTTTCATTTTTCTCCGGGCGCATGCGCCTGTTTGCCCTCACGGTTCACGTTCGTCTTGGTCGCCTGGGCTCTGTCAGTCGGAAGTTAGCGCCTGTGTTGTGTGCGTCTTTCTCTGTCCCTTGTCCCGTTTTGCGCTACCTCTCATACCATGGATCACCGTTACCGACTCGCCCAAGTTTCTACCTTTGTGAATGATATACAGTTATTAGTTGCTGGCTGTCTTGTGTATTTTTCGTCTGCTTACGTGCACTTAAGTGAGAAAAAAATATTGAGTGCTGAAAATTGACATTAATTTTTCTGTTCACCCAGTAACCATGGCCTTTTTTATGCCCGCTGTGGAGTGCGACTGCAAACATCTGTGTTGGAGTCATCATGGGATACGGCCTGGTGCCTACCATGTATATGGCAGACAGCTGTCAACTGTTCCTGCCATGTGGCACTTTTTGTTCTCTTGAGGTATTTGTTATGTGTTTTGATTCAACGTGTCACTTTTTTTTAATCCTAAGATGCAGGTATGTATTACTGAGGCAATAAAATGTTTGATTCTTGGATTGAAGCCATTTCGTGCTCTTTTTTTGCGCTCAGAACAGATCCTGCATTAAGAACAAACTACATTGGCTCTTTTTTTTCTTTAGTCTGAATTTTACTTGTAGTTCTACTATGAATGAATTTAATTAGCACAGTTTGCCTGCCCAAAGCTTTCATCTTGCAGTAAGCATTGCAAGACTCAGATTTACACAATTTACTTATATTTACGCAGCAGCCAAAGTTAAAGGTGCTTTACGAAGAGCTCATCTTGATGTCTCACGAGCAATAAGAGCTCAATTTAAGAGAAGGTACAGATCTCTTGCACGCTTGGGAGAAAAATTGTGTATTGAGGGTGTATGAGAAAACTTGTTGCTGTGCTCTCTTGTCCTTCTTGCTCTCGCATTTGGCCAGTTGTCTACAGATTAAAGGGGTGTTTGCATTTAGCAGAAGTCTAGCTACCAGGCAGTCAATACATGAAATGATGCAGCAGTTTCTTTTGCACTCTTGATATGAAAAATTTTCTTGCAAAAGAAACTGCTGCATTATCCCTGCATTATCCATGAATTAATTACCTGGTACCTAGACTTCTGCTGAAGAAAATATACTTTTAGTCTGCAGACAACAAGCCAAATGTCAGACAAGAGACAGCAAAGCAACAAGTTTTCGCACACCCTCAATGCACATTTTGTATCCCAAGCATGGAAGATGTTTGTACTTTCTTCAGTTCTTATTGCTTGTGAGGCGTCAAGGACGGGCTCTTCGTAAAGTGCCTTTCATTGAACAGCATTACATTAGCCCCGATACAAAACACCTAAAATACATCTATATACAGCTAGGTAAGACCTCTATTAGCCAACTACTAGCATCGGATAGCAAAGCTACAGAAGAGCTAAAACACCTCTTTACAGCTAAACAAGGTATCAGCTAGAAGTCTACAAGATGTCAACAAAAACCTCTTGTAGCCGACAGATAGCGTTGCATTAGCCTAGGCTACAGGAGGTCTTCAAGACTTTGGACGGCTATATAAAATCTTGGCTATGCTTCTATAAGACGTCAAAACATCTTGGTGTAGATGACTTATAGATTTCTACAAGCACTTTTTGTGTTTCGTGGGAAGAGGGAACCTCTACGTCTGTATACTTTTGACAAAGACTGTACCTCAGCCATAAACCAACGAACCAACCAGCAACGTTACAGTAACATCACGTTATGTTGCTCAACGTTGCATGGCAGTTGTTACAGGCAACACTGAGGCAACATTCTGCGTTACTTGGGCAATTTGGTTGCGTGTATTCAACAACGTATGCACAGATATTTTCTCTTTACTTTTGACCTCTATGTAAACGGTAATGACGAGAGATGTGGCTTTTAGCCCGGGCACCCTATCATGGTGGCGCACCTAGAGAACCATTTTACACCGATTTTTTGAAGTTGTAACGTTTTGTTTTCCTTTAAACTCTATACACTTGTATTCGAGGCTACTCTATTTGATATGCACCTAATTATTGCAATGCGTATTTGCTTTCTAACCAAAAATTTGATACGCACACACTCGACCCTAATTAGAAGTGAATATATCTGCTTGCAGCTTGCAGTTCTTAATTCAATTTTTTTCCTGGTTGGTACTAAATGGCTTCTAAGCATGCAAAGGGGGTGTGGCATTCTTTGGCATCATCATAATAAAAAATCTGCTGGCGCATTTGGTACAATAGATTGGCAGTATGTTGGAAAAGCCTTAAAGCAGCAAATAAAACCGCTCTGATCACTTACAAATGAAGCGCACTGCACAAAATAGAACGTGAACAGCAAAACGAAACATGCGCGAGCACGCGCTGTCATGGGCCTCTGAGACGAAGTCTCGCAGTCCGAACTTACATCCGACCATTCCATGTGGTTGTCTAACTCACCACTACTGTTCACAAAACAAAAAAGGGGAGTGTTAGGTCTAGCCTTCCAGGAGCGCGCGGCGCAAATGACGCCATGATCGCCGACCGGCAAGCTACGTGCGGTCAGTTTCATTGTTTACGTCGCCGCCTCGCGTTACAAAACAAAAAAAATCTGAAACCAAAAATATGGTGTTATAGCAGCTAACTCGATGGCGCAGCTTGTCCAAGAGCGCCAACTTTAATTTTTGGCGACAGGTTCAAAACGTCGGTCATATAATTACTGACGACATAAGGCGCGGAATGGGGACGTGGCCTTCCTTGACGTTCATCATAATCGAAAATCTGCTGGCGCATTTGGCAAAATATCTTGGCAGTATGTTTCAAAGACCCTAAAGCACCAATTAAAACCACTATTATCATTTAAGAACGAAGCGCACTACATAAAATACAACGTGAACGGTAAAACGAAACACATGCGAGCACGCGCTGATGTCCCGGTACTCGGAGACAAAGTCCCGCAATCGAGACTGAAATGCGACCATTCCACGTGGCTGTCTAACTCATTACTACGGCCCTAAAAAAAAAAGAGCACAAGAACTGACAAAAGCGCTCAGTGTAGCCTTTCGCCTTTGAGAGTGCGCGGCGAAACGGACGCAAAGATCAGCCACCGCTGGACTACGTCGGGTCAGTTTTATTTTTGGCAAGGGATCCTGCCACACGCGTGGCAGCAGCAATCTTACCCCCCCCCCCCCCCCCCCCCCAACGTCGCTGGTGCCACGCGCGTGGCCGGATCCCTTGCCTTTATTTTTCAAGTCGCTTTATTGCGTCAGAATGCAAAAGCGAAACTGAAACCATAGAAATGTTTTTATAGATGGAAACTAGATGGCGAAGCCTGTCCAAGAGCGTCGTCTTGAATTTTTGGCGGCAGGTTCAAAACGAAGGTCATATATGGCAAATGGCCTATGCCGCGGTAAGGGAAGATTTAAAGGGAGACCTTGCATGTCTTGTGTGGATCGCGTGGTCTAGTATGCCTAGTGATTAATACTAATTAGTGTAATTAGACAGGTGCTGATTAAGAAATTTGCAAATAACTGTTAACGCTGTCGCGTACCCTTAGGACGGAGCTCAAATAAAAAAATAGAAACTTTTTTGAGGAAAGGAAATGGCGCAGTAATGTCTCCCATTTCGGTGGACACCCGAACCGTGCCGTAAGGTAAGGGAAGAAGCTGAGAGTGAAAGAAGAAGGAAGTGCCGTAGAGGAGGTCTCCGGAATAATTTCGACCACCTGGGGACTGACACAGCCCATGGGCGCCATCGCGTTTTGCCTCCATCCAAATGTGGCAGCCCCCTAATTTTTTTCTCTGTTCAATGTAGTCGACTGTACACTGCAACTCTTCAACCGACCCCCACACTATGCACTCCTATTTTCATGCAAAAGACAAGTCAATGGAGGCATTCAATTTCAGCAATTCTTGTGCCACTTGAGTGTTCAATTGAAATGGACTTAAGGCCACAAGCATACTATCTATTAATAAGAGCTTTCACCACTGCTATCAGCGAGACAGAGAAGGTAAATGTTTCTGCTACTGAAATAAAATATGAGATATATTCTGGAGTGGCAGTTCTGTTCAGCGCTAATGAATAATAATGTTCCTTGTGGACCCCTTACAAATCATAACAGAAAAGTAGCTGACAATGTTCTGTGTGTTGTAGATCTGCACTACCAGATGTGTGCAACTTTCATAAGGTTAGATCAATAGATCAAGAACCTTTTATAGAAGACCGGAAATCGATCTAGTACAATGCCCAGCACTAAACTTAAGCCACTAGTATGTACACAACCACTCAGTACATTCCTGCACATGTGCAATGGCAGCAAGTATGTACCATGCACAATGATGGAGATTGATTTATTGTCTTACTTCTCTTTGTAGACACAGGATAACCTAGACCAGAGCAGTGTATGACCATGCGGCCTGCTGATCCCTCAAAGTAGCGCTGCACGCATACAATGATGTGTTCTATATCAAAAACATTATTTTCGAATTACTATATATACACCTGGCATAAAATGGGGATTCAATATTTGTACGTTTCTGTTAATATAAGTGGAGATTTCTAAGTGAATGAGTATTTTGTAACTGACAGAATTTTGCGTGCTAAAGCAGCACTGTCGGGTACGAGGCAAGCTATCATGGAGGGCTCCGGGTTCTTTTCGGCCACGTGAGTCTTTGATGCACACAGAAATCTCAGATCATGAGCATCGTAGCATTTGACCTAATTAAATTAATATTTTCAAAAATTACACCATCAGGTATATTCTTTATGGTCTCCTACAAAACTGAAACTGCAAATATCCCGTACATTCATGGCTGAAACATTTATTGTTTAACAACCAATACACTGTGTATGTACGAAACGTATCATTTTCCATCACAGTTATCCAGTACATGCTTTACTTTCTTTCACCAAAGCTCAAGTTGTAAGAGAAAGCTTGTAGGTTTCATCACTGCTTCAGAGTGATAAAAAATGAATGGCCCATATGAGCTTGGTATACTAGTTTATTTTATTATGACAAGTGAGCACCTGCTTTGTGTGGCTTAAAAAGGCAGTGGCTAAAGCAGCGTACAAGTGATTTTCAGCTCACAAATCCTGTAGCAACTTGCAGGAGCAGCACTCTTTTGGAAATATGTTTGCATGCCCAGAATTCGCTAATGCAAAGTAGACTGCAACTGCCAACTGGCAGTGCAACTGGCAATGTCTGCTAACAGGCAATATATGAGACCTCCAATAAAAAAATCGTATTCATTATTGCTACTTACCAGGACAAAGCAAACTTGATGAATGCAAAAAGTTGGCAGTGCAGTTATTCTTATTACAATATCCCTGATGTGGAAGAGAAAGTGCAGGTTTGTTTCTAACTAGATTCACAAAAAGAAAGGGTGAAAGCAGCTGCTGCCGTCATTGTCTTAACCACCTTGAGAACAATGTCCGTGCTTTTTCAGTGCTATAAGCATTTGTGTGAAGGGCAAGTACGCTAAAATTATCTGCAAAACATGAAGCAGCGCAGTGTACTTGATGTGGCAGTATGAAGAAGAGTGCAAGAGCTGCCAGTTTATGCTGCATCATGGAAAGGGTAGTATTTGTGCTTCAGTGACCTGAAAAAGTGAAACCAATGCGAAAACATATTACTCTGGGACACTTAAAAAGGAGAAAAGCAGCAGTGGTGGCAAGAAACACATATTGCACAAGAATTTTCCAGGGTTTTTCCAGGGTCCTGCTTACTTAAAATGGTTTAATATTATAGATTTAGCCACTACATCAAAATGAGACTATATACTGGTAAATATGATTTACCCAAAAATGAAGACCGTGAAGCTTTCCATTTGACATTTTGTTATGCTGGTACCAGAAATGGCAAATCAGTTTAAATGCCTTAAAATCCAAGCATGTACCATGTGCTTTCGCAGGAAATGAACTAATACTGTTAATAAACATGTCTTGGGCACTGCATCAGTTCTAATGAGAGTTTATTTAACGAGTCTAGGAGCACTATTTTCCTCAGGTTCAATGTGGAACAAGCATCTTAAAATACACAACAATGAAAGTGTGTCAACACTTGAGATCAAAAAGTGATTTAAAATAGTCCCTCAAGACCTTAAAAAATACTATACATCAATAAATATTATCCAGTCCTTCAATGTCCAGCAGCAGTGTGGGAACCTGACATGATGCCAATGGACAAGCTAGAGATAAAAAAAAAATTCCCGATTTGTCATTAGAGGTGCACTGAAGAGGAATATGAACTCGTCTTTTTACAACGGGAATTCGACCTACACGTTTCGAGCATAATTAGAAACTTCGAATTATTGTCCTGTGTGGCCGGTTTCTATAATTTCCATTTGCATACCACGATACTTTTTCCGGTTTCAACCTTCTTTGGTTTCAACTTTCTTTAGTTGAAACCGAATTTCAAAATCTGAATTCAGCATGGTTTTGCAGTTTTTTTTTGGTTTAAAGTGAAAAGTGCAACCCCTCCTACAATATCCAAAAAGAGCGTCATCATAAAATACACGATTTTTCATTAAATTTTGTCTATATACAATTTACTCATGGAACTTATTGCCCTAGCATAGTCATTCCAGCAGCTGAAAACTCAATTCCAGAAGCACTATTGGATTATGTAGTTTTTATAAAAAACATAACCTTTGCTGTCCACTTCCACCCAGTGTGGTACACTGAGTCACGCTGAACTTTTGATTTCATTTACTCCCGTTGACTGCAGCTTTCATTTTGGAGCACATCTATTATTTTCACAACTCGTTTTGCATTCCTGCCTGCGTTGCTACATTTCATTTAGTTTTCTACATGATTAACTTGGAGCACTTTTAATACAAAAACCAATATTCCAACTTAGACGTATTTTTTCATCTTTTGTATTACACTCTCTCTAATTATGCATTGAAGGTGCATTTAGTGACAAGAATAAAAACTACATGAATACAGTAGCAACCAGCTTTAAAAATTGTCTGGAAAGTGAAGCATGACAGCAAAGCTTAGTCTTGTCTAGACTGCTCGTTTACTCTCACATAATTCAACAAAACTCCTGCCGAGTCCAAAAACTGGTCCACAACTGTCGCAATAATCCAATCAAAGCAGGGTCACTGACTGCTCTGCCTCAATGACATATGTTTTTTCTTACCAGGGCACAGTAACAAATCTGAAGTTTCTGTTGAAGCCATCTATGGTCTTCATCTCTTCAGGGGAAAGATTGAAGTCAAAGATCTATGCAGAAAAAAAGGGGCGTAAGGAATTGAGGTCTCATTTCAATGCATAACACAGCAGTAAGATGCACAAACTGCTGAAAATATTCTGGTGTTCACTTACCCAACCATATTAGATACACTCATCTCATGTTACTTCAAGTCCCTGAACCCATGAATTTACATTTGAAGCGTCAAGAATTTGACTAGGTGCCATCAAAATCTTTGATATTATACCAGCTGATATTAAATGATACTTAAAAAACAATTTTTAAAGCTCTCTCTCCTTGCAGCTACAGCTGAAATTATGTGTGCCGAAAATATTTATTTCAACTAGTGACAAAAGAAATACAATTAGCAGCTTACAGCTGGTACTAAACTTTAAGATATTATGACTACCGTATAATCTGATGTAAGGGCTGCACCCGTGTATGAGTCACACTCCGTTTTGGACTAGATAATTGTGAAAAAATGTGGCTATAGTTTTTTTTTTAAATTCGTGCATGGGCTACACCTTCAAAATTCACTCCTGAATTTAAAAAAATGTTCGCCCTTACACAAGTTTATACAGTATATTTAAAAACTCCCAAACAATCCACATTGAATGCAGCCATGTTCAAAAGCCAGTATTAAAAATTTGTTATCGCCGCTAGAATCTGAGAAGTTGGTAGGTCGGAAATTAGCAAGTATTACGATTTCGTCCATTTTGTGCACTTGCTGTCCACTGTCCACTTGATGTCCCAGGGATAACAAACAAATTTTTTATATGATGTACTGTATTTACCCGTGTAATTTGCACCCTTGCATAATTTGCATGCCTTTAATTTATTATTCAGGCTTTTTCAAATAAAACTTTCATTTGCACAATTTACACGCCCTGCTCACCAGACCAGCAGCATGCACGTGGGTGCGCGCATGATAGGCTTGGGAAGATCGGCGTGGACATATTGCTGAGTGCAGCTGCAAAAAGTGTGTGTGGCGTGGGGCTAAATTGTGCGCTGTGTACCTGGTTCACTCACGCCGGCGGTCGTTTTCCCGGATGCAAAGTTGTGAGAGCAAACTTCCGGTAATCTGCAGTACGCGCTGGAATCCAAAACTACTGAACTGTTTGCTGCTCAGTTTGCTGCTATTCAGCCAGGCCACACGCGAGGGTGCTGTGTTATCACTTTTTATCTCCATTTGCCTCCGACTGCTGGCTTTGCGATTGTATCATTGCGAGTTTTTTGCTTTGAGCTTTGCACGCGCCATCATGCGTGGGGAGGGGGGGGGGGGGGGAGGAGGCTACATAACGTTAGGCAGGGTGGAAGGGGGTATGTGTCTCATATTTGGAATCAACTTTTTTTTTGGGGGGGGGGGGGGGGGCAGCGAGGGGTGCGGGTTGGGGGTTGACATATAGGTGGCAATATACTGTATATATCGTGTGTTATGATCTTTGTAGAGTTCTTTTAAGATGTGTTCGCGAAACCTCTGCATAATTTGCAATTTGCACAGGCTTTATTTTAGGCCTCAATGTGATGAAAAGAAAATGGCTGCAAATTATGTGAGTAAATACAGTATTTAACGAATGTTCTACTATTTTTGCCCAACACTTATAGAAAAATTAGAGATGATCAGTTAGTTGTTGAATGCTGGCCAGAAGTCACATATTTGGACCCCTTTTTCTTCATGCACCTTCCTTACAGTGGCACCAAGCATTTTGATAGGTAAGAGCACTGGCTACTAAGAACATGTTGACATACAATGTTGCATGCAAGCTCTATGCAGTAATGAGTAAGCAGCATGCAAACGGCATGTTGAACACTCACGACGCTGTGCATTAAAGAGTTGACTGGAAGACAAAGTGATAGACTGATTTATTAGCATATTTTTTACTCAAAATTGCCACTCAAGATGTACTCTCAGCAAAAAATGAAATGCAAACAAGAAAACTGAAATTCCAACACAAACAATATTAGCTTTTGGAGAAGAAATACAAGCGAGGTTAATTAATGCTTCTAAAAGAGAGTCTTCATGCTTTCAAAGCAAATTTGACCTGCACTAGTCTTCAGCTTCCCCCTTCTAAAATCTTCTCATTTTGCTGTTTCTGTTTTGATCACAGTTCATTTGTTGCTGATAGTAAAAGGACCGTCAGAGCTGCAAAAGTGTAATTTATTAAAGGACCCGGTGCAAAAATCCAGGATCAGCTTCCTTACACTGCTAAACCCCTTCATAAAGGCGGCACAGCCTGCACTGGGGCGCAAAAATTAGGTGCAGCGCTCGCGATTTCTGGAACCAGAATAAAGACGTATGTCCTTACTGCACGTCTTTGCCATGCTTTTCTGCTGCGATTAAGCACAGGGATGAAGCACAGCTTTTCCAGGTCACTGTTTGGTAGATGCAACGCACCTTCTGCGCATTGCAGTTGCAAAGAAGTGAAGTGCAACTGTGTCAAGACACTGCTCGGCAGGTATGTGCGAGACAAAACACTTGCGACAGAAGTCTCCGGGGCTTCACCAACTTGCCCTTAGGATGGACTGCGCCAGCATAGTAAAGGGGTTTTGCAGAGTTTCACAAAGGATCTAAGAGGACTGGTATGCAGCCTGGCGTTGAAAGGTACAGTCAGCACCATTGTGTGCAATTAATTTGCAGTGCACCTATCAATTTAGGCTGTGAAGGAAGGGTCTAAAAAAAAAATGTAGCTTTTTCATGGCTCTCATGGAATCCGTAAACTTCAGTGATGGTGTACACATTACTTCAGTCATCAGTAAAGTTATTCGTCTACAAAATTTCGTCTCCAAAGAAGTCCGACCGCCGCGGCTGGGATCAAACCCGCGTCTTTCGGGTCAGCAGCCGAGTGCCATAACCACTGAGCCACCGCAGCGGCAAGGAGTACTTGTACTTTTTTTTACACATTATACAGCAAATGTCATAGCAAGAAGATATGTGACTACTGGCCAGAAATCTACAATTTAGCTATTTACTCATCTGTTCTCATCAAGAAAGGTTTTGTTCAGCTAGCTAGAAAGGCAAGTTGTCGATGAAACATACATCAATGTTTGATATGATCCTTTCTTTTGTGACACTCTTTGGAATCACAACGACTCCTCGGTCAACTTGATAGCGCAGAAGAACCTGGTGAAAAAAAGAAAAGAAAAAAGCCATCTCAGCAGTGCGCTTTTATCACATGGTTGCATTGCCTTTGTAACTGCAATGCTTCACTCTTTTCCCACTAAAGTTCATTTATTCACAAAAGCAGCCACCAACAATAGCAACTCAGTGCATTTGCTAGTTAAACTATTCTGAACACTTAACTGCCTACGGTGACAATATGTAGAGCACAACACCAAAAAATTTACAGGTCATACTTGAACCCATTCCGCATAAGCATCAACTCTTTACCCTGCCTATTCTCTAATATCCCGTTTTACAAATGCAGTACTGGCTTCTATTCTCTGCATATCGAACTTCCTCCGAGAAGAATTTTTAAAACTGGAAAATTGTAAGATATTGGAAATATACCGAAACTGATGGTCCTTTCTTCTGATATGTAATAAAACCTTTCTTTTAAAGTGTTTCCATCGATCGTATTGAACAGTTAAGTTTGTCATAGAAAACCAATGGGAATGCTTTTGGTGATAGCAAAAACATTAATAGAAAAAAAAGCTGCCAGAGTGCCATCTGGTTATCTGCTAATATATTGAGTATTATAGTGAAATCTTACATTATATGAAAAAATTGCAATCGTAAACGGTTTCCCGCTCAAAAATGCTTTTGTCCAGTTATTGAGTATGGCATCTTGAGATCATGTTCAACTACACATATGAAATGCTTGAAGACTGCATTTTTTAAATGAGCTGCATTGGAGAACACGTTGTGAAGCCCATACTCAGTTCGCCGTTATAGTAGGCTGCCCTGTGTGGGCTGTTTTAGAAGTCAATAAAGAAGGAACATATATGCTTCAGAAAAACAATTAATAGTCAGCACCTTGACCACACTATGATGAGTAGTCGTGAAGAATACCCCCTGAGAATGCGTGCAAGTTAAGATATAAGGAAAAGGTGGGTAAAAGGTAAACGAATAATGATGCAAACAATGCACACATTCGGCAAAGTTTACAACTCAATGCCAGCTACTGACCAGCTGCAGTGGTATGCTTCAGCTGTCACTGTTTCTTGACTCAGCTGGTCAATATGCTGCTAGCCCATAATTCTGCTAATTCTTCTAGCCTGTCTATTGCAGGCATTAGCTCAAGTGTCATATGTGCCACACTGAAGCAAAAGCTAGCTTCAATGAAAAATTGAGAGTCTGTTCTTCACAAGTGATATTTCTTTTCTTAGAAAAGATTTCACTGCTTCCTAACAGAGCATATCAAGTACATGATTCATTGAAAGCTGCAATAGGATGTTTCTAGCTAGAAGTCTGCTAACACTGAAGAACACAGAAAAGGATACATGACTGCATCCCCATCCAGTCTAGAACAACACCACACAGGAAACAGAACCACAGAGCACAGAAGGATGTTCTCAAGATGGAACAGAATAACCTTAAGAAAATTCTGCATTTCTTGCCTGAACACTGAAATATTTCAAGCATAATCCAGGCAGCTAGCCTCAAGCCCTGTGAAGATTCCTGAGCTCTTACCAGCAGAAACAATAATGTTACCACAGCACCTATCCGCGGCTAGTCTGTACTATTTGACATTAGTTTTATACATAAAGGTGTTAAAATTTCTGAATTAGAAAAAATTCGCGAAACTTTTTTCCAAGCCTGCATCATTTTTTTACAAGATTTGTTTAAGTCTCATGCCTTTTGTTGATTTCCATTTACTTTGACCGAAATGGGCAATATACATATGAAACAAATGTAGCAGAGAAGAGGTAGAGGAAGCTGCGAGATGGAACTAAACATGGTGTTCTCATAACATTCACTCGGCTCCATTTCACATACATTTTCTCATGGTCAAATAACCATCTTATGCTTTGCCCCTTTTCGCATTTCATTGACTTCACAGCAATTAGAATAACAAAAGCACGCGCAGAGTTTTCGTCCTGTGTAGGCAGCTAAGGAAGGACAACTACAGCTGTACTCCACCACATGGCCTGCATGCATGTGGGCTCCCAGACCCATAGCCACCTTGACCACTTGACCAGAGATGACACATTCTTCACAGCTCTCACACTCTAGCCCACATGTCCCTTCATGGCTCAGGCCGATCTAAATAACATCTTCATTGGGCAGCGAGAAATGTAGCCCTTTTTGGTTACGACATACTAAAGTGCTGATGCCATTTACACTGTAAAAAGTCCCTTGTTTTAAGGGAAATCCCCCAACATAGAGAAGAAAAGCTGTACAGCTTTCCTTTGTAGCCGTTATGCTGCACTTGGGTGGATGCTAATGAGTAATTACTTCCTTACTAAAAGTGCCTCACAAAGACAATGCTGTGAAAAAAGGAATTGCACGTTGGCATGTCAGCAAAAGAAGGCTATTTTGAGTCTTGTATAACCTGAGCTGCTGTCTTCCCATGTGCCTCAGCAATGGACTTGATAGCAGGGTCTTCCAAAAGAACTGGTTCATCAGGTTTTGCCCTGCAAGCAAACGTGAACAGAAAGATTTGTAAATTGTGACGTTTTAACGCCCCAAAGTGACACATGGGCTATGAGAGATGTCGTACTGGAGGGCTCCAGATTAATTTAGACTGCCTGGGGGTTTTTAATGTGTGCTCACATCACACAGCCTACAAGTGTTTTTGTATTTCATCTCCATCAAAATACAGCCGTCACATCTGGGATTGAACCTGCAACCTTCGGATCAGCAGCCAAATGCCAAAGCCACTGAACCACTGCGGTAGGTTAACAAAAATAAAGAAAGTGGCACATTCAATGAGTGAAAATTTGACGCACTTAGGTGGTATTTGCTTTTGATGCACACAGAAACAAGATATCAGGGCTTCAGCTTGTGCAGAAACAATGTTATTCAACTAATCTAGACTCAAAGAAGTTTGTTTATATTAGTGTCCCTGGGATGCATCTTTGGTCCTTATTGTTTTGCAAGTAGTATCTAACTCCATAAGCAAGCGCTTGCCAACAAATTAAATCAGTTAGCCAAAAACAAGGGTTGCTGAAAGAGCAATTCAACAAGAAGAAAGCAATAATAATTGTGTTTGCACTTGATTCCTAAAGTACTACAAATCTTCCCATAAAACTGTCAATAATTACCCAGTACTGAACAAAATAGAAGTCCCTGGATAGTTTTCAGTGCTGCACATCAGCATGCATTAACACCAGAAGCCACCTTGGCCAATCACATAACTTTTGAATCAACTGTTCACATAAAATAATGAAATTATTTACAGAAAGCAATGTAACTTACTCATACACATATTGGCCTCAGTGTGAGCAAGAACAGCAACAAGGAGTGCATGGCATGCACTGCCCAATCTCTTTAGTAGGACAGAATACACCTTTGAGAGGCCCGCAATACTGATGCATAAGAGCTTGGAATTCCTTCAGCTTACTTCAACCGCAACTAGTCATGGAAGGGCTCGAAAAAAAACTTGGAGACATTTAAGTCACCGCAAGAGTGGAATGCGACAGCATTAGATTTCACATTTGTAGCAGCTTCTGTTGCAGCTTCTGTGTGTGCCTGCGCCAGTTTCTTTGATTTTGTTAGGCCATCAACTGCCATATTCGGACCGCTCGCTGCAGTAGCAGGTATCTGCTATGCTGTGATGGTGCCAACATTGGCATATACCATATTTTTTAATTTTTGATTTTGATTCTCTAAGTTGCTGTCTAGAAATGATGTTTCTCACAACCTGGTGAGAAGGTTGTGATCACAAGCTCACGTACCTCTCTTGACCAAATCATTAATTTAATTGCAACCAGCCACAGAGGGCAGATTGCTCGACAATCCAGAGGGCGGGTTATGGTGATGTAGCAAGGTCAACATGAACCTTCTCAACCAATCAGGGCAGGCTGTGATGATGTCAAAAGGTCACGTGCCCTCTCTCGGCCAATTAGAATGGCCCAGCAGGGCAGGCTGTGATATAAACATTGATGGGGTTTTGGTGTTACAACAATACTAATGCTATTTCACAAGAATTATGGGACGATCCGACATCTGATGTGAGAATTCTGCGAAAGCAGCTGAATTTATGCTCAGCGATTACTTTGATGCTTTTGCTCTAATTAATACTTTTACTCAAAGTCGAAGCTTCATACTCATGGCGGAATTTCTTTTGGGGTGAAGGTGAGCAGAGGTGGGCGGGCGGGCAGCCCCCTACTTAGGTGAGTGGGGTGAGGAGGTGGCTGGTGGGTGATGGGTGGCACTTTTGGAGGGCAGCTTACTTTCCCACTGCGTCATTGAATTGAATTTAATTTTGTCGTTGCTTTTCTAATCCACTGCTGCATGGACTTCTAGTTGGAGGCTTCTAGTTGAGCTTCTAGTTGCATGGGCCTTGTGGAGGGTAGAAGTAACTAGGTCGATTGGTGGTGAGTGGCACTTCTGGAGGGCAAATTTGGGTGGTGAATGGTGCCTCTGGAGGGTGAACGTGGGCAAGGGTGAGGGGAGGAGGTGGACTGAGGGTGGCGGTAGGAGGGTGGACAGCTCTCTAGCTACGAGGATGCGGCGGGGAGGTGGCTGGTAAGTGGTGCTGCCAATACGGAGGCTTCAGCCACCCAGCTGGCATTTTTGCAAATAGTGACAGTAGCATTGCGTCCGCTGTTTATAAAGCAGTTCTAGTTTTTTCATGAGGCACAAATGGTTAAAAAAAAACGGGTACAGTATAGTGGCCCTATACTGCTGGCTAGCTGCCAACAGTGGTGTGATGACAGTTAAAAACAGATCCATTCCCTCAGAGAATACATTCCTAAATTGCAAAGCGAACATACGTTACGTGACAGTTATATATGTACTATCAGTGGGAGAAGTAAATGGACCACGGCTGTGGTGGCAGGAGTGGCTAGAAGGCCACACCGCGGCGCTGCTATCTTGTGCCACTTTATTGCGGCCAGAGTGCCCTGAGTGCCGCCGAACTTCACCCTCGCTCTCGTGCAGGCTCTCGTCAAGCTTGATAATGTTCCAGTCCGGCATTTGGTTGCACTGCTTTAGACGGTTGCAATGATGGAGAGCGCGCATCACAAGTAGTTAAGCGCATGGCACTTTCATTTCAAAATTATTTAGCCTACTCTTATGCCACAGGCTATCTAGCTAAGCGGGCCAAGGATATCTCTTTTCCCGTTTTAGGTGCGTCGTAACACACTTTCTTTGCTTTATCTTTTTCCTCTTTTTCACCATGTTCACCCCTCTCCTAAGGCCTTCTGCAAAGGCTGGCAGTGCTTTGGAAATAACTAAATAAAAACACAGCACCCATACATAAAAGGATCTGCTAGCACATATGCTTGCTCTGCATACACATCTCTATCTTAGCTCCCTCACACATGCATATGTACTACAGAGCTTTATTGGCTGCATAATACTAGAAATAGCATTTAGCCTGTTCCTCCCTATATTGCTGATACATACGAAGAGTGAAATGAAGCCATAAAGCAATGAGAAAGCTTCACGCAAGTGCAGTATTGCTGAAGCACTGCAAGCTAAACAATACAAAATCAGACTTCTACATAATGCCATCACCATAAGATAAAGAGACAATACTGTGCAGAATTTGTTTAGGTTTTGAAGAGTTTGCATTTGCACACTAGCTTAACCTTTCACGCTCAGAAGTATCACGCTGCCTCAGTATGAGTTTTGCCTCAGTATGAGTTTGATCTTACCAAGGACGATCAGGAGAACCAAGTGGACTGTAAGCAGTCAGAACAATGTTGTGCTTCTGGCAGAAACTGAGCAGCTCACCCTGGTTCAGGTAAGGGTGACACTCCACCTGCGAGTATCATAATGAAACAGAAGTTAAGAAAATGCATATTACCATTAATAAACAGATGACTAGAGAGAAGCGCGCATTTATGAATAAAGGTTGCAAAAGCTCACATACTACTGATGACGATACACAATTCGTACTGCAATCACAGGTGAAATCCTTTCATGCAGAGTGAGCACAGCAAAAGCACACAAGGAACCACATGAAAACAAATGCAACTACTAAAAGTAAATATGCAAACATTACTGAAAAGAACTGCATAAAATACCTAATGCTAAAGCAGAAAGGGCTGCTCAGTGTTTTCTTTTAAATCACATGGAATAAGTGACACCCCAGCGTTAGCAGGTTCTAAACTATATTAATCTCCATTCATTCTATCATACTTTGACTTCTTTAAAATGTGGAAAACTAAAAAATAATATAAAGAAAATTATGAGGCATAGTTAATTTATGACGGTGGCACATTTCACTGAATTCTTTCAAATTATTTGATGGTGGAATTAAACGTTCTCTAAAAATTTTGATCAAATTAAGCTTCTAAAGAAGCACACGAAAAACACCGTCTCACTTAATATTAGGCAAAGTACTAACTATCTTACAAGACTGAGATGCCATGTAAAGCACTGCCAACATTCTTTTCTTAGGGTTTGTTTCAGCAAAAATATAGATATTTGACAGGAGTTCAATGAGAGAGACTAAGAATGAAGTGTGGTCACAACAGCAGTATACCAAGTGTTTTAGGGAAGCTGATCCCTAATTTAAAAAAAAATAGGGTTTCTGAAGCAAAACGAGAAGCTTGTTGCGGCATAGTAATATCAGTGTTGGCAGACATCAAAAACAAGTGAATCATGTTAACTAGTAAAGTGATTAACCAAATTCTAATAGTATTACCGACAGGCACTTGATCCCAATTAGAGATTTGTAGCCAGCCGTTAGTATATAGCGATATCAGTTTTTACAGTTTCGAAAACGCGATTATCCTTGGTGTTGTGGCTCGACAAAATTCAACTATTTTGACTGCTTACGTGTATTGGAGGATTACTTTGCCTGCATGCTTTTTGAAAGCAGATGTATTTTGGCACCAGAATAAGAATTTAGTTAATCACTTTACTAGTTCACACGATTCACCTGTTTTTTGACGTCCACCAACACTAGACGTCAGTCGCATGGCGGCTTGCCGCTCTGCCATCAGCGGAGTGATAAGCAGTAATATGTGGAGCCGGTGAAAGCAAGGAGTCCATGCGTATTTTTATTTCTCTGGGCCTAATTTGTGGCTATGTTGTCTGCGACTGAAACTATTTATTCATGGACACCTAAAAAACAAAATAAAACTGAACTAGCTGAAAGGCACTCCACGCATTGGTTGAATCCTCCTACCCTCAAAGGTCAGCTAGATATAAAAGATGGGAGCCGGAACGCTTAATTCCATTTAATAGAGAAATCGGCCATACGGGACAATAATTCGAAGTTTGTAGGAATGCTTGAAGCATGTATATTGAGTTCCCGCAGTAAAAACACAAGCTCAGAGTACTCTTTAGTGCACCTTTAAGTCGAAAATCAAATTTGCAAGTGCAGAATTGATGGAAATCAACTTTGTAACAGACAGAGCATCAGAATGCAATTACGAAAGACGCACCATGAGCAAAAAAAAGCAGTCCACACTATGTGACACTTTCATCGTGCACTGAGCAAATGTGAGATATCAAAAGACGGACATGTCGTTCAGATTGCCTCTCCTAATTAAGATGCACTGACAAGTGAAAAAGGGTTGGCAGGACAGACAAAGTCCAACCAATTATTTTCAATTGCACCTCGATATATCGCCGTATAGTTTGCTGATTTACATTACTGCCACATGGAAAACAAAGACATCAGAGAGAGCAAAGACACTTGTCCATTACCAACAGGATGCGAAACATCACAGCATTCAGGCACTATAGCGTAACAAGGGTTTGGACTTTTCACTTTCAACCGAAAAATACCAATAAATATATACAGAATTCAGTTTTCAGAACTCAGGTTTAACCAAAAAAGGTCAGTATTCTTTAATATACACACCACAACTAGCTGGCTATTGATGGAAATTACACTCAGATGTCAGAGAAAACTAACACATTAATCAGTGCAGTTGTGCGTTTTGAGGTATTCCTCCATTATTTTACATGCCTCTGCAAGCCGGGAGGCTCTAGCAGTCAAGTTGGCGAACCATAGTGAAAAGGTTCATAAAGCAGCCAACTCCCGGACGCTGTTAGCTCAGTGCTTTCTTTAGCTTTTTTGTTAGGGTCGGTCACGCACCCTCGCACCCCCCTCCCCCCCCCCTCACCTTCCTACCCAGCGCTGGTTGAATGAGTTTATTCGAAAACAATGGCTGTAAACTGCCCGAACAGCAATTAGCCCACTGTGAAAAGTCAAGGCCTTGGAAGGCCATTTCCTTCCTGCAAGGCACAGCCAACATGCGGGCTCCTCTGGTTTAGAGAGAAGCATGAAATGTGGTAGTTCAACAGCAAGCTGCGTAATGAGGACCAGATGTTCCAGAGATGGACAGCAAAGAAGCGAGCGTGGACAGAGCAGTGCATGCAGTCCCAGCGGCATGTTGGCGCCTGTTCGGCTGCCACTGCCCTTTTGAGTGAGTGGTTAGTGCTGTATTCATGCATAAACGGGTTTGTGGAATGGACACGGTGCTATGTGAGTAAAGAACCTTGTGACCACAGGCAGCTCTTAAGGCAGCTTTCTGGCGCCAAACGAATAGACTCGACTCTGCTCTTGGTGGGGTGACGAAGAGAGCGAACAGGGCCAAGTTTGGTGTTTCACCGGTACGGAGAACAAGGAACCACTAAAATTTGCATAAGTTAGGTCGGTTAGGCTGACAGGGTTTCATGAGAAGCGAGCTCTGGCCTAACTTTCCTGATCACTTTGCATAATGGTGACCGCCTTGGTTGATTTGTAAAAAAGTTTTAAATTTATTTGTTGTGCTGTCTGTCGTTCTTCTTAACTGCCACCACCCACTTAAGGCAGTGTTTAGTTAAATAGGCTTCTCCATTGCATGTAAGGACACTGATGTGAAGCCATGCACAAACGCCATGAAAAAGTTTCATGTTCAAGTTACCTTGAGGGTTAAGTGGCAGTTCTGTCCCTGTTGTCAACCCCAAGATCACGGGAGGCCTGACCTCTCGCTCTGCCCAGTGCAGAAACTCAACATTAGCATGAGTACCTAGATTTTAGATGGTTTATTGGGGTTTAACGTCCCGAAGCAATTCAGGCTATGAGGGACGCCGTAGTGAAGGGCTCCGGAAATTTCGACAACCTGGGGTTCTGTAACGTGCGCTGACATCGCACAGTACACAGGCCTCTAGAATTTCGCCTTCATCGAAATTCAGCCGCCGCGGCCGGGATCGAACCCGCGTCAACTTCCACTTGCGTTTTTGTCTCATGGTTCTTTCCGTTCCTTTTTTAATGGCAATGGCATTTCTTCCTACAAGCACAGCTCTAAGTAGGACCATTTTTGCACTAATTCCTGGTAAATGAAATGATCTGGCTAACAAAAAGGTGAAGAGAAATTCTAAACGACTTTTGATAGCACAAGAGTACCACATTGTATCGCCGAAAAAAAAACGGTTATTCATCTGTAGAAAATAATAATTGGCAGAAAAAAAACTGCATTCTGAAATAAATACAGAAAAAAGTCAGCAGTGTTTTCAAAAATTAAAAACCAGAAAGTCCAGCCCCTACATATCACTACCAAAATTATAGAAAGCAGCAGAATGAATGCGCTACTCAATCTACACTATTAAATCCACTTGATTCTAAACAACATCCGAATGAAGAGGAATTTCTTGTTGCAGGCCTTACTCAGTGAGGTACTAAATAATCATGAGTCATGTAAATAATGGCATAATGAGTAATGCATTTTGCCACTAAGAAGCTCTTCTTTCTATGTGAAAGTCCCTATTTTCTGTTCATCCAGCAGACATCTTACCTGCAGAACTGATGGCTTCACTTTGGCTGATTCAAGCAGTCGGGTCATTTGCTGCTTGTTAAAGTTGCAGACACCTATACTTCGTACCAAACCTTTTGCAACACAGTCCTCCATACCCTAGACGCAAAGAACCAGGCAGTGTCAGGGCAATGAAAGCGTTCAACCGTAATTATGTAAGATACAGAGTTTCCAAGCTTAAAACATTATTATCACCTATATTTAAGAACTAAACTTAATGGCAGTAAAAGATATAAACCACTCTATTTTGTATAAACATCCCATGCATAATGTATCCAGAAAACATAACTAGGGAGGGAAAAAATTAGCTGAGAGGGAACAATAATCTTACATCTGGCATCTATCCATACCTGGTAGCAGGAAGAAAGAAGGTTTGTTATCACTCTAGAATATAATAACCATGGACACTGGCTGCACATCTACACAAACAGCTGAGTCAATTTTATCAGTCAATTCTACCCCATAAGGTCGACCGTAATCAATGTAAGAACACCTTCCCAGAACCTTTTGATGGGTGCAGAGCTTCCTGCTCTTCACGCCGCCAATGAGTACATCAGTCAAGAAATCCCTCTGGAATGATCTATTTTCTCTGACTCGAAAGCGGCTCTCTAAAGCCTACAAGCTACTCTTAAATGCGGATCACATGAACAACTGGTCAAAGCAATCTGAGAGCAACATCATTGTGCCATCAACAAAGGACATGGTATAATCTACCAATGGCTGCCAGAACACTGTGACATCGTAGAAAATTACCGCGTGGATGAAGCCGTCAGATCTGCATACAATGACTGTGTTTGTGCATCGATCCCAGTTTTGGTTTGGTTTTACTGGAGCTTAACGTCCCGAGGCAACTCAGGCTATGAGGGACGCCTTAGTGAAGGGCTTCAGAAATTTCGACCACCTGGGGTTCTTTAACGTGCACTAACATCGCACAGTGCACGGGCCTCTAGAATTTCGCCTTCATCGAAATTCGGCCCCCGCGGCCGGGCTCGAACCCGCGTCTTTCGGGTCTTTCGAGCGCCGTAACCACTGAGCCAGCACGGCGGGGCGATCCCAGTTTTGAGAGTGAACGTAGCAGGCAAGTTTTGAATGCTTGCATGAGATACCACTCATGCCTCAGAATTTGGGCCAGTTTCTGAACCCAGATAATGCTACTTAGACCCGAACCTGCAGCTCCGACTTCCACCCTGCCTACTGCAATGTGAAGCAAATTTGCTCTGCCGCCTGTGGCTCGGCATTCCTTCTCATAATAGCAGTAGGTGTGGCAAGAAGACAGAACGCATTCTCTGTGCATGTGCTGCATTTCGTGGCAAAAGACGAATGCTATGCCGTGGATCATCCTGATCTTCACCAGAAGGCGAAGATGTAGAATCTCACACGGTGGCCACAGCAATCGTCAGCTCTGATAGCCTAGCAGCTACTGCTTCGCTTCTTGAGAGTGCCGTGCCTGGGAGATAGGCTATGACTTCGTCTTATGCAGTCATTATTTCGTTTTTGTACTTCATTTTTAAGTTGCTTCACTTTTCTCCTTCCTCTCTGTACCTCCTCATCCCTTTCCTCCATACAGGATAGCCAACCGGTACCTTCTCCTGGCCAACCTCTACGTCTTTCCTTCTCCCCTCTCTCTCTTTCAGGGACCAATGTGACGGAAAAAAACATTGTAAAACAACTGGCTGCTATCACTGCTGAGCACCAAGGAAAGTCTAAAACAGTGAACACAACACCTAACGCTCAATAAAATGATGGCCACGTTAATGCTTTGCATGAAGCAGTTTTTGTGAAAAGGGTCACCAAAACAGTCCATGGCAGGTGTAGGGCCTGTTTTGTCCCTTTGTACAAGACATAAGAGTAACAGGAATATGGACTGAGTACCATGTGGAAACAGTACCAGAATTACCAGTATTTATTCAGAAGGCTAGAGAAAAAACGTTACCAAGCAAGCAACCCTATTCAAAGAAAACTTACATGGCAATTTCTGGAAAATACATTAACATACAACTTATGATTTTGGTGTTTTTATGATAATGGGAGAGGTTTCGCCAAAGTGATAAAATGAAATATACTACCAAAGCTCATGCACTCTGCCATCACAGCTAACCTCTTCGCTCCAATACAGCCCAGCAGCACACATATATGATACTAAATACTGTACTCACTCACATAATGAAAGCATTCTTTTCCAAAAAAAAAAAACGCTCTGCAAATTCATCACATAGGGTAGAATATCCAGAAACAATTTGAAGTGGTAAAAATGGTACAGAAAGAGGCTGCTGACATGAATACTGCATACGGTACGACTAATCGCAAAACAAAATGAAATGCACTCTTCAGCATAATGTAAGCGTTAGAGAGCATAGTAAACCAATTTTACCTTAAATTAGCATGTACAACTTATATAGCAGCCCATAATGCTGTGTATATAGAGAGGGCAACCAGAGTTCACTCAAGCACAACTCTCAGAATTCAGTGCGGGGCCAAAGTGCGATAAGTTTCTAGACCCTTAATATGGCAGATCAAACATAGAAGCCCTTCGCGGCCAGAGAAGGTTTCTTTTTGTTCTTGGAATCCTCACGGCACATTTTTATTGGCTATTCTCATGTATGGTGAAACACTGTGTAGTCATCTGGACATTCAACAAATGGCGTGCTTTATATTATTGCATAGTTGCTTCGGACTTCTAAAAAGGTCGCCCGCTAGAATTCCCTATCATCAGCAGCAGACTGCGCATCAAAGGATCAGGTGCATTCATTACGTAAGGGAACAGAAAAATTGACAGCCCTTTTTGACAGACAAAGTAGGGTTTGGTTTGGAACCGGTTTATGGGAGTTTAACGTCCCAAAGCGAGTAAGGTTATTAGGGACGCCAGAGTGAAGGGCTCGGGAAATTTCGACCACCTGGGGTTCTTTAACGTGCGCTGACATCGAATAGTACACGGGCCTCTAGAATTTCGTCTTCATCAAAATTCAACTGCCCTGGCTCTGATCGAACCTGCGTCTTTTGGATCAGCAGCCGAGCGCCATAATCACTAAGCCACAGCGGTGACCCCAAGTAGGGGTGCATTCATTATGAGCGCGGTTCATTATGTGAATAGGTAACATGAAATATCCCACGCAGGTTGTTAGTGAGCACAGCAAATAAACATAACCACACACAAGCCAAATACAAAATTAACCCTGCAAGATGTGCCACACTGTCTTGGCCCTTTTCAAATTGCACTTATGTATATAGGTACTTCTACCTGCCATGTCGACCCAAAGAAAATGGAAGTGCACATGGCTAACCACCAGTGTTTGCCTAATACAGCACAGGTTCTTACCCTCCTTAATAACTGTATAGTTATCACCACACATGGTATCTCAGGTACTGTTAGCAGCATATTCCAATGTTACTATTGATGAGTATGAGGTTGTTACTTCTCTTTGCCGGCAAACCACTTTGATGACATACTTGACACATCAGACTTTATATCCAGAGTCAAAATGAAGCAGCTAGGTTTGTTTTCTGCCGTAAAATCTCCAAGACAAAAATGTTTGGGGATGCATACAATGACCCAATAAAATCATGCGCAGGCACATCAATAAGCCACCTGAAATAATTTATTTAAGAGCTTCAAGGTGCAGTCAGTACTGACTGTTACAATTAATGAATATTTATGCAAGGTATGTCTCCTTCCCCTCTACACATGTTGAAGGTTTCCATTAATGTACGTGCACTCATCTGGTCAAAAGTAAAAAAAAAGCATGCAACACGAATATACAAAACCTATATGTCAGTGCCTTGATAGAACTGGCAGTCACAGCCATTTAATCAGGCAAGCATGTGACAGTTTGTTCAGTAGCTTGTCACTGTGATCACTTCAGAGTAGAATTAAAAATGCTGACAAACAATGGGTGCACACGATACCAGCGCTCCCGGAATTTTTAAATGCAGATCAGTCTCGATATGCCACCACCTCTTAAGCCAACCTATCATGAAAAGGATCAAGAGATACCTAGGTGAGAGAGGAACAGACAAAATAATAAGACAAAGTAATATTGACAACTTACTCGAAACAGTTTTAAGAGCTTACTATAGTCGAATTTGTTTGACTTAGGCAAATTTTCAATTAAGGGGAGTTCATCGGACTCCGCATAACACCTGTGATGTTGACGAAACCAAAGCCTCAGTCCGAATAAAGCGTCAGTTCAAATTAAGCGAGTCTGCACAGACTACATTTTCCTGAAGAAACAAAATAGAACAAAATTTTCTTTCAGTGGGCTAACAATCAGCGCCAATACTCAGCAACAAATATCACAAGTGATTTAGCACAAAAAGCACCATATGTACTGCTCACATGCAAAGTAAACTAAAAAGAGCTTTGGCATCATAAATAAAATCGCTCCAAGAGTGCCCGTGTAAAGCGGCAACATTCTGCTCTTAAAGACACCGCCGTAAGAATAAAAGGGTACATTTTTTTACTCTTGAAACAACGCCATGATGCTACTTGAGCTGCACAGCCACAGTACCACAATGTACACTGCGCTTAAACACCATAGCAGTAGTGCCCCAAAGTTCCTTTCTCATTGCCTGCCACATACTAGAAGGAAATCCACACGTGATACATCATCACTAAAAACAGTAAGTAAACAAAATGGACTCCTTACCTTCCAAACTTCGACATAATCGGCATCACTGTTGATGACCTCCCCTGTGGCATCACGAGGAAATAATTCACTGCCTTCCTGAACATGAACAGAAGGTTAAAAGGACAAAATTTATCAGCAACACCTTTCTAGCACAAGCGATATATGACATAGACCTGCAGCACAGCTTGCTAATCCAAGAAGAGAGAAAATTTTAATGAGTGATAATTTTGAAACGTTTTTTGATGGAACTGGTATAATTATGCTCAACTTAAAAAACAAATTTGAAAATGTAATATACAAATGTGACAGTATAGTTAAACTAGGTACACTTTCTGAAAAATGTGAGACTTTAGACATTTATTCAACTGAAATGCACAAATGTTGCTACTGCTATTTTCACGATGAGAAGCTCTCATGTGCAGCTTAAATGTGGCCTGGAATTTAAAAAAGAAAGAATTCCTGACACTGAAAATTGTTTTCAACATTTCAGCCATCAGTGTGCATACATTTCAAAAATATCACCTCACCTTGTAACCAAAGGGCCAGTGCATCAAGTAAAGGTCAAGGTAGTTTAGCCCCAGCAGCTTCAGAGACAGCTGACAACACTCAACAGCTCTAGCACGGCTGTAGTAGGTGCACCATAGCTGTAGAAAGCACAGAGGAAATGAAAAGTGTAGCAAAATTATTCCTGATTACTAATAATAATTGAAAGCTAAAATTTCTTCACTAGGGTAAGTAAGAGTGCAGGCTAGCTGGTGATCCATGACTAAAGTACCGCAGCGCAAGTGCCTGTGTCATGTCTCTGTGTCTGCTGTTTATTAATTCAGTGTTGTACTGTAGTACTTTAGTCTTGGAATGTTTTGTTTGTACAAAAATATTTACCAAGAGCCAACACTAAGGTCACCTTTCTGAGCAAACGTTTTTATTGGAAGGTTTCCGTATCAAGTGTGCCATGTGAAATGTTTAGTGATAAGCTAACATTTAAACAATGATCAAGGAAGGCATGCCAACCACCGCAAAACTGCATTTATGCATTAAAACAGAGGGTTGTCCTAGCTGATGCAACATACTTTAAAAAACACAGCGCAACAGATGAAGAGCAAGTAAGTAGATGGGAAAAGGGCTGACTATCAACTGCATGATTTATTGGAGTGATTCAAGTATATACAGAACACCCCAGCAATGAAGTGTGCATATTTGCAGATGAAAAAATGTTCACATCAAAAGGTTTCATCAAGAAATAATATTTCACGGGAATGAATGATAATGTCTTGTGACTGTGGCAGGCTTCTTTCAATTCTCTTGTTAGTTGTTGTCTTTGCTTGTTCAGCACCGATGCTTCATTAAACAAGGAAACAAGGGTGTGCAAGAAGGGTGCAAAGGGTGCTTGTGGCTGCATTCTTTGGGGTGAAGTGCCAGGTTCGAGGACAGGTCTTTTTTTTCAGGAGTTCTCATGTTCATGTAGTCTTATATTGAGGCACCTTGTTTGTCTGATATAGTTCTTGCCACATGTGAAAGATACTCTGTACACCACGCCTTCTGTGCATGGAGGAAAAGATACGTCATGTTTTACGTGGCAACCCGCGTGGCCTGCGCATCGATTCAGGCAATTTACTTTCCTGTCTACCTTAGTACAAATGCTGCCTAGCTTGATGGGTGCAGAAAACAGAAAATCCACTCTATACCTATGCCTGACTTGACGTGGGTGGTGCGACATTCCATGTACATATGGTATGGCAGCCAAATTTTTCTTTCGGGGTGCTTCAGGAACCTGTCGACTGCTAGGTTTCTTTGCTTTTCTCGGTACGTTACTTTATGCGAGCAAGATCACACTGTTAGAAAAACTTGCTGATCTTAATCTATCTATCTGTTCATTGAAGCTGTTCTTAATGGCATTCTCACAGAACTTGAAAATCACCAAACCTACACACGGAACGACTATACCACACTCGACTAACTTGGAATGCCCAGATTTGAAGGTGAGCAATGGCTTCTTGAACTCTGGTGAAAACCCCCAACAAACATGGTCTTGCCTCAAATTCAACCGTAAATCTAGAAAGCGCAGGATGTCACCAGAAAAGGTTTTCAAATGTGTAGTTCAGGCGTTTTACACATTCGCGAAAGGTATTTGATGTCTTCAACGCTTTTAGTATAGTGGTATAGCCGTTTCATGTATAGGTTTCGCAATTTTCAAGTCCTGCGACCATGCCATTAAGAACAGCTTCAATGAACAGATGGATAGATTAAGGTCAGCAGAGTTTCCTAACGATGTGATCTTGCTAGCGTGTAGGAAGGTACTGAAAAAAAGCAAACTGGAACCTAGCAATCTACAGGTAGCTAAAAACACCCCGAAATAAAAGTTTGGCTGTTGTACAATGTGTACATGGATTGTTGCACCGCCTAGGGTAAGTAAGGCATAGGTATGGAGTGGATGTTCCGTTTTCTGTGCCTATCAAGCTAGGCAACATTTGTGCTAAGGCAGGTAGGAAAATAAACGTCAAGGATCAAAGCGCAGGCCACGGAGGATGTCAGGTAAAACATGGCATATCTTTTTCTCCATGCACAGAAGGCGTGGTGTACTGAGTACCTTTCACATGTGGCAAGAAATATATCTGACAAACAGGAAGGTGTCTTAACATACGACCATGGGAACATGAGAACTCCTTAGAAAAAAACTCATCGTCAAAATGGCACTCCACCCCAAAGAATGCAGCCACTAGCAAGCTTTGCACCCTCTTTGCAAGCCCTAGTTTGATGAAGCAGCGGTGCTGTACAAGCACACAGAATAATGCATTAACACTTCTTTTTGGGCGAGTTGGTGCATACTTGATTTGAAGAAAATAGCGCCAGAGCATGCAAACCACGAAAAGACAAGGACGAGACACAAAGCGCTTCAAATCAACACAGAATAACTAACAAGGGAATTAAAAGAAGCCTACTCGTTCACAAGAATTCTGACAAGTGCGCAAGCACTCCATCGGTTACCATTCATCTCCATGAAATACCATTTCTTGACGAAACTCGTTGATGTGAATGTTTTTCCATCTGCGAACATGTGCACTTGGTTGTTGGGATGTTCTGTATATACTTGTGTCATTCCAATAAATCAAGCAGTTCATAGTCAGTGATTTTCCCGTCTACTCGCTTGTCCTTCATCCGTTGCGCTGTGTTTTTTAAAGTATGCTGCATTTAGGGAGTTAATAAGAAATATTAAATAATGCAACTGTGACTGCATACACAGCATAACGTTTTTTTTAAAGTCCATTTCAGACTCTCAAGAAATTAAACATTCGTTGTTCACACTAATGTACTCAAAATTCATGCAAAAATCCTATTCTGCAGTCCATTTTGCGCTGAAATACATTTGGCATCTATACTTACATCGTTCATGGGGCAAAAATAGGAAACCACAATTGTCGGAAAGTTCAGCCTTTGCGAGAGCGAGTTCACCCAGCGATGTGGATCTGTTTCAGCATATTTTTTTCGGGGGAATGGACAGAACCCGCACAGACCAGCCACAGCATTGCTTTTATCATTTTGCCAAGAAATAGCAGCACGAGCCTACTCAGCTGGCTTAATGCTGCTTACCTGGGGCCCCGATGACAGGCAGCTGCTCTCCAATTGTACTAGACAAGCCAGGCAAATACTACCTTAATTCCAAATGCACTATATGTTATTAAATGAACCACAGAAAACAATCTCTGGGTGAAATTTGAACTGGCACAAACCAGTTATACAGAAGAAAGGTTTTACAGATCTGATGAAAAAATCTGAAGGTTACTGTATATCTTCTGTGGTTCTACACTATGCAAAGCACGCTCACAAAGCAGGCTCTGAAAGCAGGTTCTGAAGGTTCTGAAAGCACTAACATGCAGCACTGTCATTTGGAATTCCTTTCATAGGCAGTCTATTTCTGTAGCACAGCAGCAAAGGAAAGACAACCACTTACACGCAGTCACTCATCGACAGAAAGGTTCCAAGTTTTTTCTCACTAAGAAGACGAGGACGATTAAGATCCATTAGCAGCTGTGTGTAGTGGGAGGTTTATGCCTCAGGGACACAAAGTCTATACCTTGGCAGTTTGCAGAGCCCATGGAAGCTGATACAGAACAAGAGGTGTGGAAAGCTGAGAGCAAGCCTGTACTTTGCCCCCATTAATTTTCCCTGTAGTGGTTTCTAGCAGGACAACATTCTGACAGAAATGCTGTAGTTCAGATTACACTAACAGCCTTTCGCAGAAGACTCGTTTATGACGAGGGCACATAAAGCTTCAATCTGCAATAATATAGATGCATAAACAAAGCAAGTCCATGGTTAAAAAAACAGTTTGAGTATCATGTATTTGCAGCATTTAGCACAGCTTCGCTCCGACTTTTGTTTCATTTACAGACAACTGGAACTTTATTTCTGGATGCACCTTGTATCTTCACAGTCTTTTGCTCATAAGACTGAAAAAGTATGTGAAAAAAACAAGAAGCTTTACCACCTTCTGCAGACAGTGACGTTACGGAAGATCAATTCAGCACCAACTGCACTTACGAAGGACTATGCATCTAGACACCATGGCTAAGTGCAAACAAGTAACAAACTTTTCTGGGAATTAAGCATGCATGACAGCACAAAAATAATAGCATAGCAATTTATTGTTTTCTGAATTCACTTTTGTTTGTTCTTGACAACAACAGATTCCTGCATGCCTTAGGTGCATTTTGCTCTAATGTAACACATTGCTTAAGGTGTACAAATGGAATAATTTAATGTGGACTTCGCTGGACAAAAAAATATAGGGCTCTACAAGTAAATATATTGAGGACACCACCTTGCTAGTGATCCAGAGGTCCTCGCGGCAAACAGTGCCGTCACTGATCTTTGCATCAATGGCACTTCCCACTTCGTTCTCATTCTCGTAGACAAGGGCACAATCAATGTGTCGGTAGCCTGCATCGATGGCGATCTTGACCGCTTCCTCCACCTTGCCAGGCTCAGACTGCACAGCCACATCCACACAAAGGGTGGCACCAAATAAAAGAGAAGAAGCATGGATCATTGATTTTAGTACCTAGCAGCTACATCTGAACCCAGAGCCCCATCTTTAAAATATTTTGCTTCTTTCAAGTACACCAGAAAAATTAGTTCATCTCCTAACAGCAATGACTGGCCCATGCAATCTCTTGAGCATGCTTAAAGTGCGAAGGCTCCCTGTCATGTATATATAGGTTCCTTCATTTTCGGGTTTTATTTTTCACAAAATTTGGGGACTGAAAATCGGGTTTTATTCGAGTTCAAATTTGCATAGAAATGAAGTCATTAATAAAAAAAATTTCATATTACGGGTCTTTTCGGGTTGTATTTTTTCAGCAGAAGTAATGCATTAGTGGTGGACCTTTTGGGGTCAATACAAGCTCTATTTTTTGGTCACGAGTGTCAAACACAATATAGAAGTGGTATGTTGCACTAAGAAACCGTTAATCAAATTAGGTATTTTTTTATTCTCATATTCATTTCTGGGTACTTTGCCCTCCCATGTGCAGCGCTTCTTATGTCTGTGTTAGACATTTCTGCCTTTGTGCACTGCAAAAACATTCATTCATCATCACAGCAGCCATTTCACTCCCCCAATATAGAGTTGGAGCAACAGGTGGTATGGGTAGCGCTATACAAAACAATGCTAATAAGATGTCTGGTGATTGTCTGAGTTCTGATGTCTAGCTTCAAAGTGTACTTTTCCAACTCAACTCCGGTTAAGCCATGGTATGCCATGGTTATGCCAAGGTGAAGCCATGGTTGAGCCATAAAAAAAAGGTATAAGATATTGCCAACATTTAACTGGAAACACCACCCGAGAAGTACAAGACAACCGCTATTTTCTGTGCCGAGCCTTCAGCACTTCGAACTGACAAAGTATGGTTTCTTGAAGGTGCATTTCCCATAAAAACAAAGGGCCCTATATATATAGAACCCACACACAGGGCGTTATGGGCAAAACGCAGCAGTTTCGATAACACTACCCTAACTGCATAAAAAGCAGTTTCATTTTGTCAGTTGTCTCAGTTGTGACTCGAAAATTATTGGCAATTATTAATGAACCCATTTTCACCAAGGTTTCCTTCAACTAACTTACTCAGGTAGTGTCATGCTTATGCAGATCTAGGCTTCATTTTCTCAATGATTGATGAAAACTGTTCCCAAAGAAACGATTCCAACAAGCCTCCTGCAATTGACATTTTGCGAGGAGTATAGCAACACACGGTGGACGTAGCATGCACCATATGGATGCAATTAGACACATAAGGGAACAGGCTACCTTGGTTACCTGCAGTACACTAGGACGCATTGCAATCTAATGATCTCATTTGTTACCAATTGTCTTTTCTAAAGTTCCAATGGTTGGTGTTCCAACACCACTTAGCAGAAGAAAATTGTTCATCATGCACTGACAGGATTATCTCATAACATACTGTACATAATACACAGCTGTACATGCTGTACATAATAGCAAGTAGGGTAGCAAAAATCACTGAACTATGCAGCTTATGATAACAGCCGGTGAAGTCTAAAAACTTAGAAATAGGCTGCACAACTTAAGGTTAGCAAAAAGATAAAAACAAGTAAGAGAAACAGCTCACCTTCCACGTTCCAAGGCCAATAATTGGAACCTTGTACCCCGTTGAAAGTGTTACGGTTGGAACAGAATCCGCAGGCATATTTTATCCTGCAGAACAGTAGTGAATACAACATGAAACAGAGAACAGACAGCATACTAATTAATTGCATCTTAATTTTGCACATGTTATGATGCCGCATGCAGAAGAGAAATTCAGAAAGGTAACAGAAAGGACAAAGTATGCACACGTCATTTACACCAGCAGTAAAGTGATTATAAAGTATGATAAAGTTTGCACTCAACAGGGTGCACAGCTCCGCCTAAAGTAAGTCCAATCAACCAAAAAGGTATTTTTAAATGTCACTTCAAATGAAAATACTTCTAGCACTTTTTAATGCATTATAAAAGCCGCTTTCTAAAAAGGTATTCATTAATGGTATACTTATGATGATTCCATGAATTGGCCAGCTACTTTCAAGGAAAGAAATCAGGGCCTCCACACCAAATTTAGTATACTTCAAGCATGTTTACATGCATTTTTACACTAGTAAACATTTTAAAAGCGAAAAAAGAACTTGACTGCAATAGCCTTGTAGCCATTTTGATCATGTTTGTAATATCTGTGCTACCAGCAGGCACTTGTCCAAGGGAGGGAGGGGGAGGCAAGGAGGCACGGCCCCCATCACCCCTCATTTTCTTAGAAGCGTCTCTTTGGGCATGCAATGCCAAGATCCCCGCCCCTCAAACCACCCCTGCTCCCTCCCGATACAAAAAATGGCCTTGGGCTCCTTCTGAACAAAACTTCTGGCTAGGTGCCTGGTCCGCAGCAAGACTGGTGACGTCATTACAGAAACTGATGGCTACATATCGGTGTTACTTAACCTGATTGAAGCCACCTCTCCTGCCCAACTTGGTCATGGTCCCAGGTAAAATGGCATGCACCACTGGTTATTCAGCCAACATATTCAAGTTGACATGATGAAAGAGGAATGTGATCCAGTATTATAGCATTATTACATCAGGTGAGCAATTCAGATGAACACAGACAGCATCACTAAGTGTTTTATAGATTTCATAAACAAATAAAAGCTCTGCAACATAGCTGAACAGTCTAATGGTGTCTTAAACAACTCATACCCCTGCCACACAGGAATAAAAAATGACATTAGGCCCCTAATGCCTGAAGTTGCTTAATGCCATTATTTCTGTAGCTGGCACTACACGTCATGATTTAATGCCATTTCACTTTGTGATCATAATGTTTCAAAATTAAAAGAAGAAAATGTTGACTAAAATATAGTAATTATTGAAATTATTGTCAATGTTAGAAAAATATAATAATAAAGGTATTTTCAGCAAACAGTGTCAATTTGGCCGTGTCTCTTGCCAACATCGTAGGTTGTTTTTCAGTCGCATTCGGTCGCATTTGTTTATATAGTGGGATACAACTTAAAAAATCAGCAGCTGCTAACACTGGGCTACGGAACGCGCCGTAGTGTATTACTCCGCTGGCCAATCACAATAGTTAACGAAATCAACTTTTTAGTGTTTCACTGTATTAATCCAGCCTGGTAACAAAACTTTAGAGCTTGCAGTTTTTTCCCTTGTTACCTAAACAAGAAGCCAGTTACAAGAAAAGACTTAACAATGTACTACTTTATTGTCGTGGAAGAAATCTGTGCGGCGGTCCTGAATGTAGGTGGTGCTTCACTGCAGACTTAAGTTGTATCCGATTATGGTAAAATTTTGCTACAGCTGCCTGTATAGGTGCTATTTAAAAGTATTATGAACACGTTGCCTGTTACAGAGGATTTCTTTATATACAAAACATATGCTAGTTGCGTAAGCGCTGAGCGTGGAGTACCCATTCCATCATGAAATGCAGGAAGGTTGTGAATGGCATTAGGACGAATGCCATTACGCTTCGCCTGTGTCACACCACGCGAAAGGCATTAAAGCTTCTGGCATTAGGTGCTCAATACCATTTTTTGTGCAGGTGTGGTAGGGGTATCATTCAACTACACAATGGCACAATCCCAATCCTCTTCACTCGCACTGCTGCTGAGGTAAAGAAACATACTGTAGAGAGAAAGAAACAGAAGGACGGAAAGGCAGGGAGGTTAACCAGGCAATGCCCAACAGGCTACCCTACACACTGTGAGGGGAACAAAGGGGAGAAAAACAAAGAGCGGCAACAAAATGACTTGTTCTTGTCCGTCGACCACTATATTGAAAGTATGTTTCCAACGTGTCCAGAAAAAAGCAGCACGATTTGTAACAGGCACTTATTATTTTACAATTAGGGGATCCGAAATATATGTCAAGGATTGGGTTGGAAAACACTCTCGTTCCACAGAAAAATACTAAGATTAAAATTCGTTCACAATATATACAGGAACAAAACAGGTATTGACAGAACAGCATGCATAAAGGAACGGCAATACATCGCCTCTAGGCGAAACAATACTAACGAAATTAGACCTTATAAGTGCTCTATTAATGTGTTTAAATATTTAGTTTTTCCTAACACGATAAATGACTGGAGCCAGCTCTCAAAGGAAGTGATGGATGTGCCTAATATTGAAAATTCATCGAGATTTTCTAATTTTTTTATTATGTATTTCCTTTTTATTGCTCTACATTGTTATTGCACTCTTTGTATGTTTCCCATTAATTTTGATTTTAGAGTTGGTTGTTGTCAACTGACGTATTCTTGTGCATTATGGCACACTTTTTACCATTGAGTGACCCCCATGCACTTAACCCTCATACAATAATGCCTTCTGGCGATGTAGGTGTCCTGAATAAATAAATAAAAATGATTGCTTCTCTTGTAAAGCACTGATGTCATAATTCATGCTTATACTGCTTGAAAACACTATTTACTGCATTCGGCCTTACGTGTTGTTGAAATTTTAGTGGATTTCTGGCAGATTTTTCATGCTTCAGAAGAATCACAATGTATGAAAAATCACAACACATCACCACTGAATGTGGCTAATCGATATGCATGCATGTTCATCTGAATCAGTGCTCATGAGTTCCAGCGGACACGTCAAGCCAAGCTGCCATTGGGAAGGTTTTTCCGAATTCAAATAAGCAAGATACGACCCGCGATCGATGCACAGACGAGAAACGACGCACAGTACACTACGTAAAAGTTCATCTGAATTAAGAAGACCTTCAAGAATCAGTCACTGCAATATAAATTTCATACCATACGCTACAACAGACCAAAACTTTCGAAAATCTGCCGGTACAATTTTTTCGCCATCACACTTGCGAACATCGACGCCGAATCTCTCGACGCGGCCATCACCGTTGCCGTCGCACGAACGAAATCCACTTTAGGCACACTGTTGTTGTCAAACTGTTGAAATCAACTCTTTGCGCGGGAACCGAAACTTCGATCACACCCGATGCTTGTAAATGCCATTCACACCCTTCACACCCCAACGACTGTACCCAAACACTCTGAACACAATGATTTCCTACAGTTCAACACTTCGAACATGTTTGCATTACAAGACACCAAACTAAATTACCAAACTGAATTCGTTTTCAGTTTAACTAGGCGCGCGCGCAGCGACACGCACAATCACAAACATACAAGAAAAAAAAACATAGAACCTCATAGTGTTCGTCACAATACTCCGGTCTCGCCAAATGTAGCGAAGTGTTTACCAATGCAGGCTAGAGCCGGCAGTGCACAAAGTAAAAAATGATCTGTTGTTGCAAAAAAAAATAAATAAATAAACTCCTCACTTAGCGTGCCGTTTGTGTGTTCCGCACTATGTATTTGTGGTATTAGCGGTCCTTTTTTAACCGAAACTTTATAACCCAAGATTCATTTTCTTGCGTTCTATTCACCGTCACCATCATAGAAGCGTCGTCAGAGACTGTGCACAAGATATTAAGGGTGCCTGCGTGACACCGGTAAGAATTGAGCTAAACAACACGGTCGTAGCCAGGCCGGCCAGGTTGCGCAGTAGTTCCTCCGGCAGAATACGTCCTACCGGTCCTACGTCGCTACTCTCTACACCCCCCTTGTCCCGCATGGCCCCTTCTCCCTGATTACTGCCAAACGATAAATACGTAGGTGTGAATTTTGTTGATTTTTAATATGCATAGGTGAGGTTTATTAGTTCAGTTCGAGAGCGAACTTACATAATGTGCTCTTCGTGCACACTTATTCTCAGAATACACAAATTATAGTGAGTCTACATAAATGTGAATGAGCTTTACTGGATGCGGCACGAAGCGAAACGGAGACATTAGCGACTACTCGACGATGTCTTGTTCCCAGAGGGTACAAATGAGGATTAGTGCCTGCGGATTGTACGCGCGCACGCTCGCGCATTCGTGTCTGTGTGCGCGTGCGTGTGTGCGTGTGCGCGCGTGTGTTGTGACATGACTGAGGCGGCGGACTCAGGCTGGCTGGACCGACCCGCACTCATTCACAAGGTATATACACTATAGTCTGCGAGTGATATTTATTTCTTTTCACCCTCTTTCGCCCAATCTTTCTGCGCGGCTGAGGCGCCCTAGCTGTGTGCCAGACAGCGTGTTTCGTCTCTTCAGAATACGCTTCTCTCCCTCCCGAGCAAGTCGCGCGTGCACTAAAGTGCATGCGGTCATAAACAGCATATAGGGCGTTCCGTATTTATCGGTCCCGGTTGTAAAAAATTATCCAGCGCAAACTACTGGTCTATTTCGGCTCAAGCACAGCCCAGTGGGCACTGAAGCTCCCTTGAACGTCCTGCGGACGTCCAGCGGCGTTGCAGTGTTCACTGGGAGACCACCGGGTAGCTTATGATAGCTGCGTTTTCGATAAGAATTTGAACATCGGAAGATGCCTGAATTGTTCGGAATCGGCGAAAAACTGCAGTCTGTTGTATCGCCGGCTGGCACACACCACCAGCCAAGTAAGCACGATGCCAGTAGCCGAACGAAGAAGATCCTTTAATAGATTAGTTGCGGCAATATATAGCCAGGACCACCCGTGGCGCCCTCCAGGACAGGTTAATATAACACAGTAGTCTGGCCGGAGAATTTTCGTCCGGACGAGCGGAGCAGCAGCTTTGACAGGCTGCGCTATCTGGGGTACTGTGAGACCTACGCCAGCTCCGAGCACGGCCAGTCTATCCCTCTCGCGTTGATGAAAATTCTTTGTAAAGACGACTCCAGTTTTTCAACGATTCCGGGCAGTCCAGGCAAGTCCCGATGTTAAATTATTTATCGAAAAACGCAGACTATCATCAGCTACCCTGTGATCTGTGTTTGAGCAGAAATAGGCCGGGGGTTTGGGCAGGAGTATTTTTTTCAACCCAGACAGATAAATACGGAACGTATATGAAACTCGGTGTGCCGATGGTGCCGTAAAGCTCAGTTTCCGTCTTGGAGCGGATTAAGGTTAATTAGTGCATGCAAGCAGTGCAGACGTCCGCAATGCAGTTCGCAGGCCTAAATTGCTTAGCACAGACAGGCAGTCTTCTCCTGTTTGTAGTTCGTTTTTCTTTTTAATCACTCTTTGATATCCTTTAGGCTGTCACCATTGTAATTTAATTCACACTTTAAATCTCCTTTTTAATCTATTACTCGATTTAAGAGACTTGACTTGATTGTGTTTTGCAGGCTCTGTTGCATCTAAAAGTTTCTCTTTATTACCCTTGCGTACATCATAACTACCAACAGTATGGCTAGCAGCATTTACAAGGAAGCAAGACAGGGGAAATTTGTTATGCTCTAGCTCTGAGCTCACATAACTGGAACTGAATGGTGCCGGTAATAACCGAAGGTACGGTTATTTATTCATTAAACGTGGTTATAGTTACGTTAATAGCAGGCAACGAGTGGAGAGGACGGAGTTGCAACCTCACAAATCAGGTCGTTTCGATATTTTGAAAACAAGCTCAATGGGAACATTTTGTATAGCTGAAAACCGAGACGAAGGCAGGTTTTCTACGCTTCTGCCGTTCACTGCATCAGTGCTTGCGTCAGGGCCGTTGCATGCCTGTTTTCATGGCCTTTGTGTTCTACCAAACAGTCGCAGCGCGATAGCAGTTCAAGTGGCGCCTGTAACGGTTGATTAGAACCCTCCTCGTGGTCCAAGACAGACTACTATCTTGCAAGCGCCCAGTTTGGTCTTGAACACGCGCAGAACAATTTCGAGAACTTGTCTGAACGATGGTATTTCCGCCTCTGTGCCCAAACTCCTGGTTGACTTTTGAAAGGTACCTGGGAAATCCCTCTTCTACTTTCATTGCGTCACTGGAGTAGATATCACGCACATACTTGCTTCACTAACATATACAGATGTAGCACCTCCTCTTTCACTCACTCTTTTCTAATTCCCCATTCACTTCCTCTTTTCCAATCCCCCTTTCACTCCCTCTTTTCCAATTCCGCATTCACTCCCTCTATTGAAATTCCGCATTCACTCCCTCTTTTCCAATTCCCCATTCACTCCCTCTTTTCCAATTCCCCCTTCACTCCCTCTATTCAAATTCCCCATTCACTCCCTCTTCTCCAATTCCCCATTCACTCTCTCTTTTCCACATCTCTCTTTTCCAATTCACTCCCTCTTGTCCAACATTACATAATATTTGTGATGTTGCTTTATAGTTGTCATTCAAACATTATGACAACATTTGGACGACTATACTAAGCAAATGACTGTTTGGAACGCTTGACAACTGTTTATGATGCAATATGAAACGTTATTTGTTAATTTTTAACATTATAACAACATTTAAAAGTCACCAATAAATACCGTTTACTATGAATGTTAAACTATTGTTTTTTTTAAACATATAACATCATTTCTTAATTTTTAACATTAATGCAACTTTCCAGTGCAGCATATAACATACCTGCATTTTGCATAACATTATTCATAAGTTCGATGCTACCTGGGATGCAAATAAAACTTTACACACTATTTTTCTCGTTGTATAACCATGGAGGTGGCCGTTCGCTAACAGTTCGGGAACGCTTTCAAGAGTGACAAAGTACGCAACGTCATTTCAAAGCTATATTTCTGAAATGCCCCCATCAATGATGTAGTGAAGCCAGATATACCCCCAACAGGGGGTCTGTGAGCTGGGTGTTTTTCCGAATCGCACAAGCTTCTCGTGGAGTTAGACATGCCTCCGCGTTTGCTACATATTTGCTTATTAATACAGTCGTTCAAACTAGACAGCCTAGACAGCTCTACATGAAAATTAGTTCTCTAACGGTATGATAACCGAACGAAAGCGAACAGTAGCGGACGATGGCGCAGACGGTACGTACCCCCGGCCGCCTCCGGTAAAGCCCCTCAATGAACTAGCCTCTGGTAAGACCGGAAGTGCACCTTATGTTTGTAAACACGGTGTTGGGCTGTACATATTCGGGAAAGTAACATTTAAGGAAGAATTCTAGTCTAACCGGAATTTGTAGTAGCTGAGCAGGGAGCGAAAACAAACATGAACAATAAGGTTTTCACATGGAGTGAGGCGTTTAACGTTCCAAAGCTGCACACGGGCTGTGAGAGGCACCGTATGGAGGGCTTCGGATTAATTTCGACCATCTGGGGTCTTTTAACGCGTACCGACATCGCACAGTGCGAAATGAGGTCGCTGCAGCCGGGATCTGACTCAGCAACCTTGGGCTGCAGTAAGCGAACGCCGGAGCCATTAAGCCACCGCGGCGGGTAAGAATCAGGTTCTATCCGAAAACGAAAGGCCCTTGTGCGAACCATTACACAGAGGGATCGAAACGAAAAGCGCGAAGATGTATCCCTAGAAACCTTAGAAGTTCTCAGTTGTAAACGTACATGCCTCAGACGTTATTCGCATGATGCCACTGCTCTGGGACGTCGTTCGCAACACTCAACTCTTATCGCGTAATGGCTCTGACTTCAAAAAGCGCAGATAGACACAGGGAAGAGGAAGCACCACAAAGGACATGAAACGTGCAGGAGCCAGTCCTTACGGATGGAGCCCGGGCGAGAGGTTGCAGCCGCCCGCGATTACGCACGCTTCTCCACTCCAGATCCTATAACACTGCTCGCTTTGCAAAAACGACAGCCTTTTATTGCTCTATTGCCTCATACAAGTGCGCCTCGGTCTCTTGTTGCCGACCGCTGCTCTTTCACGTGAAGCAGGAAAACCTTGTTCGGTGAGCGCCAAGGTCAGCGTGCCGGAAACCGTAGGTTTTCGGAAAAATTCTATAGCTTAGAAAGGCGGAAAGAGTCAGAAGATGAAAAGAAGACGTGTAATACGGGCGCACGTTTCACGATGCCCTCCTATAAATGAATCCTCCAGCTGATAGCAATAACCAATTATTCTTCGTGTTACAAGTATTCGCATTATAAAAATTTGATAGTTCAGAATGATACGGAAGTATTCTACCCCTCCGGTTGCCACATACACGCTTATGCAAGCGATGAGACCAAAACAACCAAAACCAAAAGACCAAAACAAATTGAATTTGGCCCGATGCCTAAGCTACATGAGCTAAGAACCTGTATCTTCAGAACATTTTCCGAGTCGCACTGCCTTTACGCCGTTAACATGTCCTTACTTTTGATGAGCTTCACCATCGACGTCATTTGCCTGACGACGTTTACTGCAGGGCAAAGGCCTCTCCCATGTCTCTCCAATTAACCCTGTCCTTTGCCGGCTGCGGCCACCGTATCCCCGCAAACTTCTTAATCCCAACCGCCCGCCTAACTTTCTGCCGCCCCCTGCTGCGCTTGCCGTCTCTTGAAATCCACTCCGTTACCCTTAAGGACGAATGGTTAACTTGCCTTCGCATTACTTGCCGTGCCCAAGCGCATTTCTTCCTCTTTATTTTGACTAGGATGTCATTAACCCGCGTTTGTTTCCTTACCCGCTCTACCCACTTCCGATCTCTTAACGTTGCACCTACAATTTTTCGTTCCATAGCTCGCTGCGTTGTCCCTAACTAAGCTGAACCCATTTCGTTAGCCTCCATATTTTTGCCACATAAGTGAGTCCCGGTAGGATACAGCTGTTATATACTTTCCTCTTTAGGGATACGTGTTCATGATCTACCATTCATGATCTGAGAGCACCTGCCAAATGTGCTCCGCATCATTCTTATTCTTCTAGCGAGTTCACTTTCGTGGTGCGGATCTGCGGTTACTACCTGCCCTAGGTATACATGTATTCGCTTATTACTTCCAGTGCTTGGCAAACTATCGTAAACTCCTGTTCCCTTCCGAGACTGTTGATCATTAGTTTAGTTTTCTGTATATTAATTGTTAGACCTACCGTTCTCATTTGCCTGTCTAGGTCAGTGATCACGCTTTACAATTCGTCCCCTGAGTTACTTAGCCAACTGTTCAATAGGGACCTCTGAATACCTACTGTAAAACATGGCGTTAATTGTACTGTAGAGATCGTGTCTTGCCTGACCCCCTTCTTGACTAAGCCTACAGTCATCGAAACCAAGAAGCATAAGGGATGTTTTTTTTCTTAATTTGTATTGTCCACCAATAGAAAATTAAGAAGGTAAATATTTAAAGGTAACTGATTAGAAAGCAGAAGAAAAAATCTCTGCCTCTCCCGTAACCGAGAGTAGAGTAAGCATGAAATGTTTACGGGCCTAATGTCATCTCGGTGGACACCCGAACCGCACCGTACAGGAAGGGAGGAACGCCACCACCCGTTCAGCGCGATGCCTTGCCATTTGAACGCAAGGTTTTTTGAGGAAAGGAAATGGCGCAGTAATTCTCTGCCATCTCGGTCGACACCCGAACCGCACCGTAAACGAAGGGAGGAACGCCACCACCCGTTCGGCGCGATGCCTTGCCCTTTGAACGCAGCGCTTCTCCCCCGGGCCCCTGTGCGCCTGCGCGGCTTTGCTTCGATGCGCGAAGCCCCTAAGAGATCACGTATGACAACGAAGTGTATCGTGGCATTTATGTGCTTTTTGCACGCGTTATTAGAAATCGGAAATTATAATTCGGTGCATTATCAAATGCACAGTTCGACTGATATCTTGATAAACATTGAGAAGGCACTGGCAGCAGTTATTTTTTGTGACTCGTTTGGAGACCAACCGGCGCTTGCATGCCGGTCGCGTAGGAGGGCTTAGAGAGTCTCGTTAAATCTCGTTAAGTCTCGTACGGTGCCCGGATGTTCTCGTTTCAGAGCCCGGATGACTGGAATTTAGTGGATTTCAGTGCCCGGATGATGGCTCTCGGTCTCGGCGTGACGTCACCACACTGCCGAGAACGGGAGCTAAAAGCATTTCATGCTTAAAAACAACCAGATTCTGCCAGTGGGATCCGAACGCACGACCTCCGAATTTTGCGCCCAATGCACCGGACGCGAAAAGTTACTGCCATTGTCCATTTGACCGCTCACGTTGGAGGATTTTAAACTAAACGCGGAGCTAAAGGTGTTTAAACACAAGGTTTCCTATTTTGTATACATTACAGATAGAGGAGTGCAAGTCTGTATCTGTCTACTATTAGGGAATTTTAGCATGCCGCGATAATCTTCCGCGAAGAGTCATCTGCGCATGCGAGCTTCGGAAAGTCGCCAAGTGCTCGTGCGTTCTGGCTCCGAGGAGTTAGATGCGGGCGCGCACCTGCCATTGTGTAGGCCCAGTTTGGTTCCCGCGTAAGTAGATCACGGTAGCGCGCATCGCTCCATACTAACTAAAACTATATATATATATATATATATATATATATATATATATATATATATATATATATATATATATATATCTCCAGTCCGGGTTCCCTAACACACATTACAGGGAACAAAGGGAATCGTACTTCATTCATAAATTCGGCACTTTCTCTCATGGCTTGAACGCTACTCCCGGGAGACTTTCCTGCTTAAAGGAGCCAACGTAGGAAATGCCGCCGGTCATAGGCCTTGGACAGCGTTATTATCAGAATACGCCGGAACTTGACAACTGCAGACACACTTTGAAATGGCAGGGAATCTAGCAGTTTATTTCCTGAGTACTTTTTTGTCCAACCTCCTGCCAGCATCCACGTTCCATCCCAAATAGACACCTTTGATCTATCACCTAGACCATTGGGACCACGCGGCAGCTCCGCGGGCCGCAGACCTTTCGCGTTTTCCGCACACATGTATTATTATTATTTTTAATTTGTTAGCTTTTGTATAACTTCTTGTGCTCAATTTTATATTCTCCATGCCATTTTTATTTTCATTTTTCTACATATTCCTTGTCATTGGTTATTTACTTACACCAACATCGACTCAACTCGATAATATCGGAATGATTTAACCTGCGCGTGCATGCAAATCTCGAAACCACATGCTGCGCCAAACTTTATCAAACTGCTCTCACCATGTCATACTTGTTTGGCGCCACATTTAATCAGTAGTTTTTCTCTTTTTCTCTTTTCTCTTCCTGTGTGTGCGTTAACATTTTTTTGTGTTACATTTTCTTTAAACATTTTTAGAGCTAATCTTTTTCTGCTCTTCCCTTCTTTTGTTTCGTTCCCCCAAATTCATCTTTGCCTTCCCATTACGCGCTCGGGCTAGCTCAGTATTTTACCCGACGGACGCTGTTTTTTCACGGGAAACTCACTGCGGGACACGGGTTTGGACAGCCTAGTATATTTATGGGAAAAGGGGCGCCAGATTGTCTGGTAGAAAGGCCCGACAGGAGAGCAAAGCGACGAAATGAAGCAAAAATACGCAGAGGGCACAGTCGCAAGTTGCCGTTGCAGCGGTTACAATTAACAAGTGAGTGTTGGCCGTCTCTCGAACGCGTCCCTTGCAAGCGTCTCAGGATACCTGATACGGGCCGCCCGCTCGGACCAGGCGGCGTCTTGCGGGGGTGTGTGCGTATTGGGAGGGGGGGGGGGGGGGTAGCGGGTTCCGTGTGCGCCGAGAGCCGGGTTTAACGCTCTTTTGCCCCTTCTATCGCTGTGCTCTTCAGGCTCGTTCTTTGTTACTACTTTACCATTTCCACCTCCCCGTTTGTTTTTCTGGTTGTTGTTCAGCCGCGGCCCGTGTGAGACTTGTCGTGCTGCCTATTATACGGTCCCCTGCCCTCATTCTAAAGTTTGTTTAGAGGGCGGAGATTATACCTCCTCGCTTGTTCTGTGTCCTTATGTTGAGGAAACAGATTCATTGTAAGCGTGCCCTGACGAAGGGAATACCATTCCCGAAACTGTTGGCAAAATAAACGTTAAAAGAACAGTCGCGTTTGTCGTAATACTGTACCTATATATATATATATATATATATATATATATATATATATATATATATATATATATATATATATATATATATATATATATATATATATATATATATATATATATATATATATTATAAAACTACTGTTGTTGAAATACCCATACGTGACTTTGCAGAACGTAGTGATTGTGAAGGAATATTTGCTTCTTGCCTCCCGTAGAAAAGTAGCTGAAAAGGGTCTATGCTGAAACACGATACTTATTGTTTGCGGAAGCAAGCTTATTAACCACGCGAGATTCCTCTCCGTAGGTAACGCAAAACGTCTGAACAACGTCGATGCAATGCGCCAGCATCATCGACATTGCTACCAAGCTTTCTATGCCGCCAATTTTTCTGCACAAATACAAGATCACAACATGAACATTACGGCGGAATGCTAACACGCGTTAAAGCCATACTATCAATAGTACTACCAACCAACTAGCCCAACTTTCTACGCTTAAAGTTAAAGCCATATCGATTTTTACACATAAAAGCGAAAACAACTATCATAAACGTACGTGATTGGTCCTATATAAATGTCTCTGGATTTTGTCACGGTAAACCGTTGAGGCCACTACGCAATTTCTGCATGCGTAATTGATTGATTGCATTCTCATTCTGTAGCGGCGCGTTGTAGCTCATTGTCACAAGTTTTCCGCGGCTACATCCAATCGCTGCTGCGTACATGCAGAGGTGTGTGCGACGAACTGTACTCTTTTACGGACTTCAAAAAGCACGTCAGGCTTCCAACTAACATTCGACCAGACACTCTTCGACCAGACACTCTTGATGGGAATCAACACAGATGAACCAAACCGTTGAGAAGTTATTCATTTTCTGAAACAAACATCTAGCACTTACAAGATAACGACTAGCGCTTCGTTTCGCGCACTTCCTTCCTTGTGACGCTGCCTTAACAAATTGTGCCGCTCATGTGTACCTTTTCCCAGTTCCAAGTCTGTTCGGGTTGTTCTTCCTACGTAAAGCCTCAAATAGTGTTTGGCTCAAATCATTTCATTCACCTTTGCTTCATTTCGGCGAGTAACATTCGCTTACAAGAACGCAAGCACGAACGTGAATCATGATGTGAAAACTGCGGCTGACAGCGTGAACGCCAGTTGGAAATGTGAAAAGTTTCTTTGTATAACTCGATGAAAGAAGAAATGTCGGACCCCAATTGTGCAATGAAGGAAATCATACCAAGGGCCATAGATATCCATGAAAATTCTTACATGGAAAATCGCTGCGTAATTGGCCAGGGCAATGATGATGGAAAGACAGGCGTTGGCCAATAAATAACAAGCGAAGTTTTGCGAATCGTGATCCAGAATTGCAGGACATACGTACCGGTCTATGCAGACCAACGCTTGTGTATCGAAATGTCTCCCACGATGTAACCGCACACTGGCTGCTCTTCTTCCTTCTGTCGCGTGCGGAAACAACGAGTGCCTGCGCCGACTGAGAGCCAAGTGCCGCCGCTTCAGTGCGGAACCCGCGATGTCATACAGCGTCCGCCTGTCCCGCCACTCTTCACGCGTGTCCGTCGCGATAGTCCGCGGAGCGTAGACTTTTCTGGCCGGCGAGTTCTTTTTTTGGCTCCGGCCCAAGGCCACGCGAGTCCCTTGCGTGAGGCCGCAAATCGACTTGGACGGACGCTGGAAAGAGTGTAATTATTCGTGATGCGGAAATCGACTTGAGCAAGAGTTTGCGAGAGGGAGTGACTTCTCGGAAGGGCGGTCCACGCACGCGCGGCGTCTGCCCAATGCCTCGTGGGCCCTACGCTCTTAGCGAATGGCGAAAGGGACGGAACAAACTGCTTCACTACGCGCCCGCTTCGAGTTCGTGATCGAAGTCGTTTTAATGTTGCGGCACCATGTTGCTGCCGAGGCAAAATCGTTCTCGCCGCGAAACACAGGAGGCTTGCTAACAACAGGACCATAGGAAGCGAGCGGGGCCAGATATTTTTTTTTCTTTTGTAACCATGGTGATGATAGTTCTGCTGCTGAAAACAACGACTGGTATAGTGGAACCACTGATGAGAGCCGTGATAAGCGACACTGGAGTTCGCACAACACCCACCACTCGACCAGTATCGATCTCAATAGATTTTGACAAAGGAACAAAGAGACGAAAGACATGAATCACAAGCAGCTTTTGAGCACTGACGCCACACTTTCCGCTGGTTCTTTTCTCTAAGCTATAGTAATGGATGGGGAGTTGCAAGTTTACAAAATAATTTAATTGGTAGGAGAACCAAAAAAGATCATAGGATGGAATCGCGGCCACGGCGGCCGCATTTCGGCGAAGCAGAAATGTAAAAACTCCAGTCCAGTGTGTTGTGTGATGTCAGTGTGCTGTAAAGAACCCCAGGTGGTCGAAAGCAATCAATGTGTACCTGATAGCCCGCGTGCAGCATCGGGACATTAAACGCCACTTGCGCCCTACCGTGCCACACTATCAGCGTTTGCTCAAACGGACGCAATTAGATTGCCTGGCAGAATTAAATATGCCTATAAACACTCACCGTTGTTGTTTCCTGCTTTATCGCACGAGTAATTCACGAGTGCGGGCCAGGAACAACATGCACGGAACAGCTTACCAAGACAAAAGTACACATCTGGTTCCACCCACTCGTTCTTTCATTTATATTCAAGTTGGCAAATTTATGTATTGGGGCACTCATTACCCGTGATAAGGCGAACTGTCTTCAGTCTCCAGTCAGACCCGTAAAAATGTGAGCGAAATGCCGCGTCTCTCTATCCAAGGATCCAAGGAGTGTGAATGTAGATAGGGATGAACTATGCGTTCATGTGCACAGACAGACAGACAGACAGATCTCAGACAGACAGACAGACAGACAGACAGACAGACAGACAGACAGACAGACAGACAGACAGACAGACAGACAGACAGACAGACAGACAGACAGACAGACAGACAGACAGACAGACAGACAGACAGACAGACAGACAGACAGACAGACAGACAGACAGACAGACAGACAGACAGACAGACAGACAGACAGACAGACAGACAGACAGACAGACAGACAGACAGACAGACAGACAGACAGACAGACAGACAGACAGACAGACAGACAGACAGACAGACAGACAGACAGACAGACAGACAGACAGACAGACAGACAGACAGACAGACAGACAGACAGACAGACAGACAGACAGACAGACAGACAGACAGACAGACAGACAGACAGACAGACAGACAGACAGACAGACAGACAGACAGACAGACAGACAGACAGACAGACAGACAGACAGACAGACAGACAGACAGACAGACAGACAGACAGACAGACAGACAGACAGACAGACAGACAGACAGACAGACAGACAGACAGACAGACAGACAGACAGACAGACAGACAGACAGACAGACAGACAGACAGACAGACAGACAGACAGACAGACAGACAGACAGACAGACAGACAGACAGACAGACAGACAGACAGACAGACAGACAGACAGACAGACAGACAGACAGACAGACAGACAGACAGACAGACAGACAGACAGACAGACAGACAGACAGACAGACAGACAGACAGACAGACAGACAGACAGACAGACAGACAGACAGACAGACAGACAGACAGACAGACAGACAGACAGACAGACAGACAGACAGACAGACAGACAGACAGACAGACAGACAGACAGACAGACAGACAGACAGACAGACAGACAGACAGACAGACAGACGGACGGACGGACGGACGGACGGACGGACGGACGGACGGACGGACGGACGGACGGACGGACGGACGGACGGGGGTACCTTCTCTGGCACTCCCAGCAGCTCTCCCTTACATATACCCCATGCCTCTCGCATACATCAGATTATTCGTGAACTTGTGCTCTGTGAAAACAAAATGATTGTGCCCGTGAACTTCTTGCCCAACTCCCGGTCAGCTGCAGCTTGAGAAAGCCCGGCATTCTTCCGTGGCGCCACATCATCGGTCCTCAAGGCAGGGAACTTCTGTCATGCGCTCGGCCTCCTCCCATCGGCTTTCAAGTGCTTTACTGTGGCAACTGCCTGAGTCTGTTGCGTCGGTGCCTTTGTCCCACCGCAGCTGTTAAGTCTACTGTATTAACGCGATAGCGTTAAGGCTCCCGTTGTGCAGAAAATCCGGCGTCGTCGGCGGCGTTATCGGCGTTGTGAGCGATAAATATGGTGGCGTAGGGTAGCCCAGGCGGTCACCTCCGGATAAGAAACCTATGTGGGTTACCTAGGTCATGTGACCTTGTGGCGTCATTGCAACCGACCCACCGGATCGTGAGCAGCTACCCTGGCAGGTGGCAGTTAAATTAATAATTGATCGCGAGGGGTTGCTCGGGAAGAGCAACTTGGGTCGCATAAGACTCACCGGTGGCAGATAAGAGACAGAGTAAATTTTATTTGTCCAACAGAACAAAGCCTGCCGTCACAGGGCAGTGGCGCATCCCTTAACCGCAGCACCATTGCGCAAAGAGCTGTACGAGAACTCCCAGGGACCTATGAATGTAAAGTCGAGAATGACCAATTCCGTATATATGGGCGTTAACTTATTAACGCTATCGCGTCTTATCCTTAAAGCGGAGCTTAAGTGTCCCTTCAAAATTTTTTTAGAGCGGCCCATGTCATGCACAGACAACCGCGAGGCTCTGTGATGTCCTCGGGCTTTTGAGTTCAGTGATTTGAAACACTGAAGAACGTGAGGATCATCATCATCATAAGCATAACTCTACGCCCACGGCGGGACAGAGAGAGGCCTCTCCCATATCCCTCCAATTCAGCCTGACCGGTGCCACTACTCCCACCTTATATTCATGCAAATTTCCTAATTTCACCCACCCACCTGACTTTCTACCGCCCCTTGCCACGGTTGCCTTCTCTTCGAATCCAGTCCGTTGCCCCTAAAGACCACCGGTTATCTTGCCTTCGCATTACACGTCCTCCCCATGCCCATTCGTTCTTCTTGATTTCGACTGTAGATGTCATTGACTCGCGTTTGTTAATTGCACGGCCCACCCTGCTCTCTTCCTGTCTCTTAACGCAGCACATATTTTCCCCATCCATTTAGCCCGCTAGGTTGTCCTCATTTTAAGTTCAACCCTTTTCGTTGGCCTTCACATTCCTACCCAATAGTGAGTACCGGTAAGATACAGCTGTTTTTTACACTTTCCTATTGAGGGATACTGATAAACTAAAATTCATGACCTCAGACCACCTGCAAATACACTCCACCTCATTCTTAATCTGGTTGCTTCACTCTCATGGTCCGGATCTGCGGTCAGTATACCTGCCCTAAGGAAATGTATCCCCCCCCGTCCCCCTTCCAATGCTTCGCTGCCTATTGGCAACTGCTGTTCTCTTCCGAGATTCTTGAGCATTATTTTATCTTTCCGGATGTTCATTTTTTTATTTTTAGAGCCTACTTTGCCTGTCTAGGCCCTTGATCAGACTTTGCAGTTCGTTCCACGAGTTAGTTAGCAAGGCAATATTATCAACAAATCAGAGATTACTAAAGTATTCTTTATTACTTTTATCCACGTTGGCGTATTTATATAAGAGGTGGAGGCCAAGCACCACACCAGAGTGGCCAAATCCTCTTCTGGTGAGAGGGTTCATTGTCGGCTCTGGTCTCCGGGATCAGGACACCCTATGCCAAGATGCCATCGGCCATCGGCAGTCGGCTTTTCTTATCCGGCGGATAATAGCAGCGGGACTGGGATTCGAACCACAGTCCTCTTGCAAGCGGAGGGGATGCTTTACCTCGACGGCATCGCTGGATCCTAATATCAGGTTAAAGGGGCTCAAAAAGACAAATTGTATATCCAAGGTGACTTACCCGGTCTCGACATAATTGATCAGGCATTTACCGCGCATTCTGAAGCCGCTGCTGGCCGGTGTGACTGCGCAGCGAGCAGTAAAAGCGGGATCATCAGCAGGTAAAATGGCATTCTGATTGAAAACCAAGATTTGGTAGGTGATGTTACGCACAATACATAGATGTGTCATTGCTGTGGGGCTGCTGAGGTCATGCCCGATGCAGGTGATACGTCCAACAAACGATTCACTAATCAGAAAAACAGCTATGCAGGCTACATAACCAAGAAATATAGGGCGATATTCCGACTGAAACAAAACCGCTGCATAATGCAACACGCAGCGAAGCAGGGCAGGACAACTCCGCAGCTGTGCTGATTTTATGCTAAATTATATATATACATAGTATACATATATAGTACATAACAGCTTTTTCAGGTTGTGATATATGGAAGTGTATGATGCGAAAGCACTACTCCAGACGTACCAACCCCGAGCAAGAATTTCGTTCCCTTGTATTCTCTTGTGCTCCGAACTAACCCGAGCTTACCCGAGTTAGCTCAGGTTAGTTCGGAGGAGCGTCACGCAAGCTGCAGCCAATGGGAAGCAAGTGACAGTTAAATTAATGATTAGTCGCTAGAGTTTGCTCAAGAAGAGCAACATAGGTCGCACAATCCCCCTTGGTCGCTGTGATAGAAACAGTCACCTGCCAGTGCAGTGGCGCATCTCTTAAACTCTGCGTCACTGCGTAGGTAGTGGTATGAGGACTCGCCGCCATCTAAGAATATCAAGTAGAGAATGACCAATTCTGTATATATGGGATTAACCCACTAAAGCTATCGCGTCATACCCTTAAGGCGGAGCTTAAGTGCCCCTTCCAATTGAAGAATGAACACCTGCTTTCACCCATCTACTCGGTTTAACTAAGTTAAACCCTACCACTTTTTTGTTGGTTACGACACACTGCTTACGGCTTCAGTCACAAAACCAATTGCGAAAACAGCAAATGATTCACAAGAAGCAGTTTCTGATTGGAGGAGGAGGAGGAGGAGGTAGAAGAGGAAAGGCAGGGATGTTAACCGGAAGAATAATCGGTTTGCTACCCTACACAGGGGGAAGGGGGTGAGGGGATAAAAAAAATGAAAGAGATAGGAGAGTAACAGAAAATTTAAGTCACGTCAAAGTTAGCATTCGTGAAGTCACAGCTTATCATGCAGGCCAGAAGTTCGCAAGAAGCGGAGCAGTGCCTTGGAGGCCTTCACCGCCAATGATCGCCGCGGCCAGTGGCCGAGAATCTTCATTTCCGTCAGTGGGCGTGGATCTAGGCGCTCCATCGCACTGCTGAGAGACTGCCTTTCGGCGCTGTAGGCAGGGCAGTCACAAAGAATATGGGTTATAGTCTCGTCATGCCCGCAGATGGCACATGCAGGGCTATCAGCCATACCCATTAAGAATGAGTAATGGTTGGTGAAAGCTACCCCAAGCCACAGGCGACACAGCAAAGTTTATTCTCGTCGTGCTAGGCCTGATGGAAGCCGGAGCTTCAGATCTGGGTCCAAGGATTTTAAACGTGAATTTCAAAACTGGCCGGAATTCCACGCGGCAAGCGTGATGTCCCGCGCAAGTGCGCGAAGCCTGCCCTCTGCGTCTGATCTCGAAATGGGGATCGACACAAAATCGCCGTGGTCGTGAGCAGTTCGCGCGACCTCATCCGCGCGTTGATTGCCTGCTATGCCGCTGTGCCCCGGTAGCCATAGGTATATAATGTCATGTCCTTTGTTGATGGCAGAGTGATGTAGTTGACGAATTTCTGCGACCAGTTGTTCATGGGCTCCACGGCGAAGAGCAGCTTGATTGATTGTAAAACATTTTATTCGCCGGGAAGAGCTTGGCAAGAGGTCGCGTTAAGTGGTCGAGAGCACATAGCCCTCGACGACTTTGTAAGCCCACTCCACCGCCAAAACTTGCGTTCTGGGGTCAGAGCTAGCCAGCACGGTCTCCCACCGCTCGAGAGAAGGAGCTGTAACTAGATCACCCGGAGGTGGCTCTGTTTTGCAGTCCCACAGGATGTGATCGTAGGTAGCACGTTGGCCACAGTGTTTGCAGTTTGGGTTGTAAAGATCTGGATAAATGTGCGCGAGGAGTGATGGGGTGCGTATCAATCTCGTCTGTAGACGACGCCACGTAACCTCTTGTTCTTTAGTAAGTCTTTTGTCTGGAGGGGGAAAATTCTCCTCTCTAATTTAAAATGATTGGTGAGATCATGATATGTGATCATTGAGTCCTTCGTGAAATTCAGGGAGCCAGACTCATCCACTGCCCGGTCGACGAAACCTCGGGCTTTATTGTGGGCTGCCTCGTTCCCCGGATTCCCCGAATGGGCTGGGACCCGTATCAATTCGGAATAATTTGGTGAGAATTTGGTTGCGTTAAGGATTCTAAGGGAGGTGTTTGTAATTCGCCCTTTAGCGAAATTATTGATACCCATTTTGGAATCGCTGAGGATGATGCTCCCTTGGGTATGTGCTAGGGCGAGGGCTATAGCCGCCTCTTCTGCCGTTTCAGAGGATTTCGTTTTGATTGTCGCCGAGACGATGTGGTCACCATTCTCGTTCACAACCACAATTGCAAAGGCATTGGTATTTTTGTATTCTGCCGCATCTACATAAAGTGTTGCAGCGCACTGTCTGTATTTCTTATGTAAGGCTTTGGCTCGTGCTTGTCTTCTACCCTCATGGTGTAAGGGGTGCATGTTTTTGGGGAGTGGTTTGATTAGTAGGGCCGTCCTATAGTCGCGGGGTAAGTCTACTTTAGCATCGCTATTCGTAGGCTGAAAGTTAATTCCGAGCCTGGTAAGAATACTCCTGCCAGTTCTGGAATTGGCTAATCGCGCTGTTTGAGCCATTAAATGGGCTTCTTTCAGTTCATTGTAGGTGTTATGTATTCCTAACCTCATAAGCCTTTCGATTGAGGCATTTAGTGGGAGTCCTAACGCAGCCTTATAGGCCTGCCGTATCATGCTATCCAATTTGTCCTTTTCTGTTTTCGAAAATTTGAGATAAGGGGTGGCATAGAGTATCCTGCTTAGCGCAAAGGCCTGCACTAGGCGGCATAAATCTCTTTCCCTCACCCCTTGTCTGCGGTTAGATATGCGGCGGATTAATGGCGCCGTTGCTTCTACCGTGCGTTTTAGCTTAGTGAGTGTGTCAGTATTCTTTCCATTTGTTTGTAAATACAACCCCAGTATTCTCATGGTCTGTACCTCTTTGACAGATCGTCCATTAACATAGACGTTTATTTGCGGGGGGGATGTCGTGGTACGCCTACCTCTTTGTTTACGACGGATCACGAAGAGTTCAGATTTTTGCTCAGAACAAGTGAGGCCGGATTCCCATGCGCATGCCTCAGTGATGTCCACTGCTGCTTGGAGTGTGTCTTCTATGTAGCCTTCGCATCCTTTGGTTACCCAAAGTGTGATGTCATCTGCATAGAACGTGTGATGTAGGTCTGGTATTTGTGCCAGTTTGGGGGGAATTTTGATGAGGGAGAGGTTAAAAAGGAAAGGGGACAGGACAGAGCTCTGTGGCGTTCCTTTACTTCCTAGTGTGATTGGGGCAGACTCTATTGTTCCGACCGTTATCACTGCTGTTCTGTTAGTGAGGAAGGATCGGATGTAGTTGTACGTCCTTTCTCCGGGGTTGATTTCTGACAAGTTTGTCAAAATGGCTTTGTGGGTGACGTTGTCGAAAGCTTTAACAAGGTCTAAACCCAATATTGCTTTCGTTCCTGTTCCCTCGTCAGCTTCAATTATGTCCTTGTTAAGCTGCAAGAGTATGTCCTGGGTAGATAGTTGGGCCCTGAATCCTAACATTGTTTCAGGTAGGAGGTTCATGTCCTCCGCATAGTTTTGGAGCCTATTGAGGATGACATGCTCCATGAGTTTGCCTAGGCATGATGTTAATGAAATTGGGCGTAGATTCTCAGTGCTGAGTTTCTTACCCGCTTAGGAATAAAAGTGATTTTCGCGTGTTTCCACTCTGGTGGTATGTTGCCTGCATGCCAGTATTTGTTCATAAGGTCTGTAACCGCCGCGATCGACGTTGCGTCCAAGTTCCTGAGTGTCTTATTTGTTACTTTGTCTGGTCCTGCCGCAGATGTTGTCCGCAGTTTTCCAATTGCGTACCAGACCTCTGCGTCTGTGATGTCTGCGTCTAAATTTGGATTAGGAGTCCCCCGGTAGTCTGGTTGTGTGGTACCATCATCCGTGTTTAGATAACGTTCTGCTCGCTCTTTGATTAGGTCTTCAGTTGTACCCTCATATTTATGTATGAGTCTGTACAGTTGACTTTGTTGCACGGGACGTGTTTGTTCTGGGTCGAGCAGGTGTCTTAGAAGATGCCATGTCTTCTTATTTCCGAGCTGTCCATTGACGCTTTCACATATTTGGTTCCATTGTTGTGTTTGGAGAGTAAGTGTATGTTCCTCGATTCGCCTCTCGATTTCAGCGATCTTTTTGCGTAGTCGCTTGTTGTGTTTTTGCTTCTTCCAGCGTTTTTGGAGGGCTTTTTGTGCCTGCCACAGGTGTAACAGCTTTGAGTCTGCAATCTGCTCCTCCTTCTCAACTGGCACCACAACGCTAGTGGAGCTGGCATCCTCATTCAGGGAGATAACCCAGTCGCTAAGGTTAGAGATCTCCTTTGGAGCTGTTTTGTCGCGAAGTTGCCTGTACTTGTCCCAATCCGTGGTTCGTATTTCTTTTGCTTTGTTTTTAAGTTTTGTCGTGGGGAAGGTGATGCTAAGGATGAAGTGATCACTACAAAGGTTTTGCCCGGTGTTGACCCACTTTGCGTCCTTGACGTTTTTAGAGAGGGATAAGTCTGGAGATGTGTCTACACATACACTGTTACCCATGCGTGTGTGGTCGCTCGGGTTGTTTAGCGTTGTGAGCCCTAGTGACTGCATGATTTGCCAGAGCAGGTTCCCTTTCGGAGTTGCTTTGGTATATCCCCATGCGGGGTGTTGAGCGTTGAAGTCTCCCACAATTATTAGTTGAGCCCCAGCAGCCAGCTTTACTGTGTTTATCAACAAGTGTGGGAGTCCATTGCCTTTGTTTCTGGGCGGGTTGTATACATTAAGGATGAAGAGATTTGAGTCTCCTTTTTGCTTTGGTACTATTTCAAGTAGGGTGTAATCTTCTTCCGAATCATTTATAAAATGTTGAATTGCGGTGATATTTCTATGAAGAGCAGCTTGTAAGCCTTGGAGGGCAGCTTTCGAATCGCTGAAAAAAGACCACCGCTGAGGGCGCTGCTGACTGATGTATTCAATGGCGACACGAAGAGCGGTGAGTTCTGCACCCGTCGAAGAAGTGTGGTGTTCTGATTGGAAGTAGAGAAAAAGTGACCGCGGCGGAAAACCAGCACGGGCCAGAGGGCCTCGGATCACGTAATCTGCATGATGACGATAGCAATAGATGTGCTGCTGAGCCGTCGAGGAAGCCAGAACATGGCCGCTTGTTACGGTACGTTGCCAGTGCGCTTACATACTGTGTGAAAGCGCCTTAACTAAGTAAAGGCTCTTAAGGTGATGACAGCCTGTAAGAAGAATGCGCTATGGGCTAGTGCACGAAGCTTGGCGAGGTAGTGGGGCGTCTCGGTCAGCACCCGGCGTTTATCACAAGCAGCAGAATAATGCCTCAAAACGTATGACAATCCAAATATACCGCTGTTTCATCGTGATCCTGCTTCCGCACTTCATTAATTTTCTCTGGTGACCGATTGTAACTTGTACACAGTAGCCAGTAAACCACGGCGCATATCTGAAGGTGAAGGAAACTACTAACAGGTTCAGGTAGCTCTCATGGTGTTCGTCTCTCGTCTCTTGTGTTCTCGTCTTTTGCTGCGCTACAGTGTATTGGAATACTGACCTTTTTAGCTTAAAACCAAATTGGAAGGATATAATTAAGGCGGAAACTTGGGCTAGTTGGAAAGCCTTTGAAATCATATCTGCTAGCGCTTAGTAAACACACGGGACAAGAACACAAATACACAGGACAGACGCTAGTCTTCAAATGCCGTTTATTCGAAAAACAATCAGTATATGACATCTCAAAATAGCTGAACTCACACATGCGCAGTAGCAACGCCACGCCTCAGGAACATCATTTCTTTCTTTGACAGATTAACAGACGGGGTGCTGACGCATTTTGAACCTTCACTATCAATGCACATAGCTTCAAAAATTTCACGTTCCGCTTGGGTTTTCATTGTACCTAGAATGATTGTTTCTGGAAAGATTGGTGTGCAAGGTACAGGGTCAGGGTCGCCAGGGTACCGTTCAATAAAACAGCGTATGCAGTGCGCAGCGAGATTCCCCCCCGCCGATATGGATTCCGTTACCAAGCGGTGCTCTCTCAATTGTTCATTTATGCATCTTCCTGATTGCCCAATATACGCCTTGCCACAAGTGAGCGGGATTTTGTAGACAACACCGACTTTGCATGGAACGAACTTCTTTTGGTGGTTCGTAGTGCACACTGGATTTCTTACCTCGCCGTTCACGAGCGGGCACAAGCGCACAAGTTTCCTTGGGGCAGTCAATACAAGATCGACGCCATACTTCTTCGCCACCTTTTTTAGACGGTGCGACATATTGTGCACATACCGCATAGCCACAAGTTGAGTGCGTCGTTGGGGATCTTCACGGTTTTGTTGCCTCCCAGATCTCACTTCCTTTAGCAGCTTTTCCGCAAGAGTTGTCATATATTGATTGTTTTGCGAATAAACGGCAGTTGAAGACTAGCGTCTGTCATGTGTATTTGTGTTCTTGTCCCGTGTGTTTACTAAGCGCTAGCAAATAGGAAGGATATAAATTTGGCGTACATTTATCGCTTTGTTTTGTTTAAACAAAGAACTTCAACCTCCAGTTATGGTGTGCCAAAGGCAATTTGCGCCAAGATGGCCCTCAGCCTTTTCACATTTACACCCCCGCTTAAATAAAAATCTACCTTATTATCACGTAACCAAATGATTCCCCGAGAAGTTGTTGAAATCACCGGAGGGTGGCCAGTATACCCATACCTTGCTCGCCAAGATAATAGCGCCTAATTTCGATCATTCTAAGAGCAATCTTTTTGATGCTAATCATATACTATCGCCCCAATCCTTGCGCAACTATTAATTTTCACTTTTGATAAACAACATAAAAAACACTAATTCCCCCCTTGTATTAAGCCTCTTGGCCCTACGTTCTCGCAGCATAAGACAAGCATCTAGTTGTAATTATAACCTTCGCAAATGTAGCAGTGTATATGATGAACGCCTGATGGAGCTCAATGGAGCCAAAATATGGAACGAATTCCCGATCGAGGTAAAAGTAGCCAGGAACTTTAGATTGACCTGTCAATTGCATTACAAGTCTAATCAAACTTTGGCTGAAGCTCTCGCTTTGTGAATTCTGCTTTCGTACCTTGTTTCTATATGTGTTTTTATGTTTCGTTGGGTAATTTTTCGTTTTGGGAGCGTTATTCTACGTGCTTGCATTATTTTCTATTTTGGAGTCTCCTATATTTCTTTTTTCATTTTTTTTGTGCATTTTGTAAAAGTGTACCATTAATGTATACATAGTACTGTTGCGTGTACATTATCATTTATTTCTTCTGCCCCTCTACCTTCTGCGGCTGAACCTGTTAGTAGTTTTCGCATTGGACCGGCCACTAGCCTTTGAAGCTATCGGTCCAAACAGTGTTTTACATGTTTCTTGCTTCAACGCAATAAAGTTTATCCTAAAAAAAACGAAATAATCGTTGCCGGCTTTTAAACTCTTGCGCGTACTTGCGGCCAAGTCCCGCCTGATGGTCAAATGCAAATATCGTTCGCATATACATTGAAAGCTGCACCGAATGGGACAATAAGTCGACAAAACCGACAAGTGCAAGACTGAATAGGGTTGGCCTCAGCCTTCCTCCAAGTGACACACCACGGTAAGTGCAAAAAAAGATACTGGTCCATCCTTAACGTGCATGAAGGTGAAGTAAGACACGCTGTTGGGCTAGTCGGTGCATATCCGCTGCGTTGTTCTATGTACCCTGTGTCTTGTCCCCCCCCCCCCCCTCCCCATCTTATAGATTCGATTGCATTCCAGTGGTTTATTCTGTAGAAGATGAGAGTGAGGCAAAATGCGACGTTTGGTTACTTAGCGCCCCGTAACTTATAAATGTGCAATCATATGAAGAGAATATTTAACTCGTATAACCGCCCACGCCTTTTCTCTAAACAAATTTAAAGGTGAGAATGATTGGCCGCTTCTGGGCAGAGAAAAAAAATTGCGAAGTGAGCCTTGGTAAACGAGAAACCGGTAGAAAAGGGGACAAATCCTGCATGCATCATTTTAAAAACTCTGAAGCTCAACCGACCAAGCACCCTGGACGAACATACGTGTTTATTACGACTAATTATTACTCATATCTCACGTAAAGTTAAAGAAGTTCTTTGCCACACGCTCTTACGAGATGACTATTTTTGCAGAAAGCTGAAAATGGGGCAAAATGCGACATACTAGTGTTCTTTAGAGCCTAAATTGACGATAATGGCTTTATTGCTTGCTCCAAAGCAATGCCCTGGCTTCATTGCTCTCTGGGATGATCTGAACGTACAAAGTAAAACATTGATTGCCATGTGGCGCGACCAACCCATGAAGAGAGCCCAGGGCAGCATCAAGCAGCGCCGGTGCCACCAAGCGTTTACTTCTTCCTAAAGACACCCACCTCATAACAGTAAACGAAGTGAGGATACAAATATAAGGTGAAGAAAATACAAGCTTTCCTTGGAACCTAAGCAGTGCCAGTTTTCCGGCGCGCAAGGACGGTTGCGTGTGCAGAAGAATGGCAATTGAACATGCGCTCAGTTCAGACTAACCTACGATTATGCCCAAAATCTCGTGTTCATTTACTGCGAATCAAACTAAGTCGCATATAGATCCCGCTGAGAGGAGGCGAAAATTAACATCCATTTCACAAAAACAGAAAGAGGTTGAGAAGATGAGAAGTAACTGAAAAAAAAAAAAGACAATCGCGTAGCCAGGCTAAACGCAAAGCCTGGCTGTATACAACCATCCAGTCGATCTCCAGCGGGTCATGAAAGAAAACAATGCCGGGTTCTTTTGGATCCAGTGTTTCTCATGCTGATAGCATCAGAAAGACTGTGTTGATGCCCATATATGGAGCCAACTTCGTGTCCGTTCAAAAAATGCGTAATATCTTGATATTGGACGGGCGTTTCTTTTTGCCAGATGCGCTGTCGCATATTGCACTGGCGGTTGGGGCAAAATGCGCCTTTCAGAACTTTCTAATATCATAAAATTTTTACTGTCTTCCGCTTCGCCTAAACGTTCCATATCTACTGGGCTGGATTGAAGGACGGTGCTAAATAACTCTGTGATATATTTGTTTTTGTTTTTTTCGTACTTAGGAATAGTAAAAAGAAGGCTATAACTCTCTTATTTGCGTCGCGTCTTGCACCACTGTCCACTAGGCTTTATGTACTGCACAGGCGTGTTCTTCTATATATCTGCAAATGTGTTTTTCCGAGCAGTTCCATTCATTTAAAACCCTGGAAGTTCCGTCAACGTTTATAGTGTCCCACAGACCAGCGTCGCATCACGGCCTTGCTTACTGTCGGTATCGTGCCAGGGGTTCCCAGTGGCAGCGCAATTACGTCCTTTGTTGCCCTTTTCGGTATTCTTGAAAAGTCAGATAGGTAATACGCTCGGCCGCCGATGCATTCTGCAGATGAGCGGAAGAGCAGAAAAGCTCCCGCCACATGAGACACTACACACATGGGCCCAAGGACGTCGACCGGCAATTATAGTCTTCTCATTCACCTTGCTCGTTTGAAGTTCCGGAGACCACTAACTAGCGCCTATAGCTCTGAAATGAAACTATCTCGCTCTCCATGTTAAAATAAAACTCTCGCAGTATAGGTTTAAACTTAGTGCCATTCTTTCTCCTTCTCTTTTCTTCTCCAATATAAATTAAGTGAAGACGTCCGGGACATTTTTTGTTCCCTCAGCTGGCTATTTATAACATCTAAAGCAACAACAGAATGGCTATCTTTTAATTTTAGCGGTAATTTACTGATAATGCACAAACGTTCTAAGGGCAAATTTTACTCTGGTGCAGTAGCTGAGCCAGCTGCGGCCATATGAAACACTTCAATTCGCGCACGTAGCAGCCCACGAATACATTACAAAACACTGAAACAAAACGTTTCTGAGGTCCAGTAGGGCTTTTATTCTGCCTTCAGTTTTCGAGCTGATGGTACTCTCCCAAGCAGCACAAATTGATTGGTCCAACAGTGGCAAAAAAGTGGCGGAAATTGGCATGAATATTGGTCCTACATCGGCATTTGAGCAATCCGACTTTTTCCAACAATGGCCTTTCATTCATGCCAAGATTGGGCCTATACTCAGCCAGTCTAGCTACAAGCATTGACCCATCATTCAAGCCTGGGTTGGGCCTACGTTCAGCCAGTCTGTCCACAAAGCCCCAATGTTCATTCCAAGACTATGCCAATATTCAGCCAATCTATGAATTATGGCCCGACATTCACGCCAATAGTATGCCCACATTCAGACGATCTGTCAATAATGGCCAGACGTTCGCGCCAATAGTATGCCCACATTCAGCCGATCTGTCAATAATGGCCCTAGGTTCGCACCAATAGTATGCCCACATTCAGCCAGTATCAATAACGGCCCCAGGTTCGCTCCGACTTGTGCCCGCTTTTCCACCCTTGATCTATTACAGGTGGCATGTCAATTTATTTATTTATTTTACCCTCAGGGCAAAGCATTACAGAGGGGAGTGGGTAATACATAACACTGCAAAAAATACAAACAACAGCAGAGAACAATAAATTGTCAAAACAGAGAAGTTAGAATAAGTGATAAACACAATATATCATTCAAGAGAAGCGGTAACAGCAGGCCGAAACAATGCAGGGTCAGGAATTGTGGCGACTGAAGAAGGAAGGTGGTTCCAGTCATATGACGCGTGAGGAATAAAAGAATCCGAGAACGTTTTAGTTTTGCATGCAGAAATGCCTACTTTATGTATGTGATCTGTGCGGCGTGAAATATATGAAGGGGGAAGAAGTAACTCGCAGCGAATGGACTCATGATGAAATATTTTGTGAAAAAGACACAAGCGTGCAATTTTGTGTCGTGATGCAAGCGGAGTTAGGCCCAATGTAGCCTTCATAACCGTTACGCTTGACGTACGCCGCAAGTCAGAAAGAATAAAGCGCGCTGATTTGTGTTGTACCATTTCCAGTTGGTCGATCAAACTCTTAACACCAGGGTCCCAGACTGATGACGCATATTCTAGTTGTGAACGTACGAGTGTGGTATAGAGTAGAAGTTTGATGTTAGACGGCGCTGCGGGAAAGTTACGTCTCAGATATCCCAGCATGCGATTAGCTTTGTTAGTGATGTGCTCAATGTGCGCATGCCAGCTAAGGTACGTAATATGAATTCCGAGGTACTTATATTTTGTAACTGAACCGAGTAGCACACCATTAAGAGTATATACGGGAAGATCGCTATTAACACGAGAAATGCGCACAAGTTTGCACTTTCCAGCATTCAAAGTCATATTCCAAGTTTTGCACCATGTTGAGATAGTGTTAAGGTCAGATTGAATCATGTGCTTGTCGTTATCATTTGTTATTTCCCTAAAGAGGACGCAGTCATCGGCAAAAAGATCTACAGAAGAAGAAAGATTGCTGGGTAAGTCGTTGATGAATACAAGAAAAAGCAGGGGACCGAAGACGGTGCATTGGGGAACCCTGGAAAGAACAGGGTGAACGGCGGAATTAACATTATTGACGGCAACAAACTGCTTTCGATGAGTAAGGAAAACTTCGAGCCATTTTGAAATGTTAGTGTCTAAAGCTACCATGCGCAGTTTTAGTAACAAAAGATGATGGGAAACCTTATCAAATGCCTTCGCGAAATCTAGGAAGACGCAGTCGGCGATCGAGTGGCGGTCTAAAATTGCAAGGCCAATGGGAAATTGTATGCGATCGTGGGTCCCACCTAGTTTTATACCACACTTCTTGCTGGCCAACAACAATGCAGACATATTCCGCTTGTTTTCCACCAGCTGGAGCTTGTATATATAACATTTTACATATAAGCAGTCAGCGGACAAACAAAAAAGAAGGAACGGATTCAAGGAACGAAATTTATTGCATCTACGGTGCCAGTACATCGTGAAATGCACTGTGCCCGGAGCCGCTCAATCGATGAGTCATATCTGCACTAATCGTTGCACTCCTTTTGTAAGAGAACTTTTGCCGTGCCTTGAAACAAATTCCTCGCCAAGCTCTTGCACGATGACCTGGCTGTACATCGAAGCTGCAAAGAGATGCTTGATGTGATCATGAGTGTAAGTACAACCATCGCCGAAACAAGACAAGAAATAAAATAACACATTGATTTTAGTGGCGCGCAGTGTGCGAGAAGGTACTCGCAACACATGTTCAAAGTATAATTTCTAAATGATGCTCAATATAAATCCCCACACTAATAGCAAAATGTTGAATTGAATTTACCATTTTTTTCTACCGTATTGCTAATTTCTAATCTCAATTTGCCGTGTGACAACCCCAAATACATATTAAATGTCACAAAAAGAGTGTTTAATACAAATCAATGTATTTTTATATTTCCTATCAAAATTACGTGTCTATTGCGAGCTGGTCGTTTGCCTTTTTGTTCCAGCAAAGTATGGCACAGGTGGTAGCATCTCCTCCCCATGGAACAGCTGTGAGCAATTTTTTTATGCGAAGCATATTAACGTAGGTTTCGGGCCTTCTCACGACGCCCGGCGGTGGCCACCATTGACCTTCAAGTGACCTTCAAGTAGGTCATGTGACATGACGTCACGTGATGACGTCACACCGGCTGCAGATGGGGCGTCATATTGCGCCGTCGGGCGTCGCCCTGCGGAGGCCTCCACGCTCCGGTTCGCGCCGTCGCGCGCGACGCGGCGGCGGCGCCACCATCGCTTCATCACGTGATATGTGACGTCACGCCAGGGATGAGGCGGCGCGCGCCCGCCGTCGCGTCAGTCTCTGTGCCCGCAACCGCGCCAGCGTCTTTGCGCCGGGCGTGTATGCGGTCAAGATGCCTCCAAACGCTAAGGACATGCTTCGCATCCACTGGGCTTAACCTTGATAAGCCTCCAATTTTTTTTTCTCTATGAAATATAATATTCCATGCAAAGACGGCTTGCACAGTTTTGCGAAATGCGCTGAACGCAGGAGACCGAATACACTTTTCTTTTAAAGTAAGCAGATTATCGATGTCGCTTCGCTTGCATGCAACAGGGGACACGGAACTCTTACTTGAAAACGACACGAAATCACTCTTCTGATAGTCCATGGGTGATTAATTCAGAGACAACGCGGATAAAGTTCGCTGCGACCAGGAATTCCTTATTTTCTTGTACGCCTGGAAGTGGCCAAGACAAAGGCACCCGGCACGGAAATATTGCATGTGGCCACAGAACTGCTGTAGTGGAAGAATAAGCGCTTCTGATACTCATCTTGCACAAACGATAGACGACCAATGTCGTAATGAACGCAACATGAGTCGGGCCACACAACAATCCGCCACGGTGATTGAAGAGGTAGTCAACGTTCGGTAAATCCATTTCATCAAAGCTGAAAAATAAAGTTCTCACCATTCTGTGCATGCCTTTGCGCTAGACATTTCGCTGTGAAAGTTGGCATTCAGAAGTCGCGCCAGTGCTTTGCCGCTTTGTCTTTTCCTGCCGGAGAAAAAAAAGGTCAAAGCGGCAATTACGCCAAGAACCATATTCATTTCCGAGCGCATTTCAAGATAAAAGTATGGTGGTACTCACAAATAGAATCTTGCAGGCCAGGCTACTGAATTACGTCATAACTGTCAAAACGTATCGGATGTGGTTTCTCGACAACGAACGGCGTCAGCTTGAGCGCGCATGCTTCGTCGGCACGCTGGTTGTGTGGCTTTTCGCCGCCTTGCTGCTAGCTACAGGCGATACTCGTTGGTCGAGTGTTGGGGAAAGGAAGAGACGACGATGGGACAGGTTTCTTATATTTTTTGGAGAATTTGCTGCAGCATGAGAAACTGGAGCTGGAAAAGGGGTAGAAGAAAATTTAGGGAGGGTGGATGAGCGGCGTTGCGCTTAGTTGGGCACGAGGGGAAAACAAGCTAGAGAAGGTCAGTATACCTAAAATCACAAAGAAAAAAATAACTCCTAGTATGGTGAGGGCCAGCGCTCTTCCAAGAAAGAGGCTCGGCCCGGCAAAAGGCGGCTGTATGGGACTTGAAGGGGGGGGGGGAGGGGGAGTGAAATGAGTGAAAGGATTTCGGAATGTCCGGAGGATGCGCCATAGGCAGTTGTGCCCGTGAAAAGCGGCAAGGAAACGACAACGTGTAGATGTTGGAAGTGGAAACATGGAGCTTGGGCATGGATTTCGTCAAAACCGCTCCAAACATTAGTGCAATCTCTGCAGTCGTGTGCCTGTTTGGTTGAAGCTGAGATAAATGTGTTACTATGAAAATACCGGAAATATAAAACAATAACTAAAATTAGCAGGCACAATGCGTGTTCTTTGAGTGTTTCATCACTTGCACGTTACCTTCAAGCATTCTTCATGCAGTGAACTTCGCCAGCCCATTTGTCGGACTATGCACTCCATCATTCCATAGGTTACATCAATACTCGCCATTTGCATCTTTAGTACCCATTTCATGGCCGCATTTTATCTTCGTTTTTTTTTCTTTTACCTCTTCCACGCTGCTCTCCTTCTGTCTTTATCTCCCAAATTCCCCTCCCTACGCAGAGTAGCATGCCAACGATATTGAAACGCCGGCTAAATTCTCCGTGTTTCATAAAAGAGTCTCTCTCTCTCTCTCATATATGATACTTGTGGCAGACAAAGTAGGATGACACACGTCCAAGCAACACCATTCATCGATGTAATCCAATCATTGGCTTCTAGAGTGACGAATACCCTACATTTTATACACACCAGTGTAGGCAGGTCGGTCTGAGCCATAGTCATGTGGCCCACACGTGCGTGTCTGCGCTAGCTCGAAATGACGCGACGCGCTACTCAGCATGTACCTGTTCTGGCTCATTGGTATTAAAGATTCGCGCAAAGAAAAGGCAAACAAAAACGAGTGGAATTGCGATCGGGAAAAAGTTCCGATCTTTAATTTGACAAACGTGATATTTTAAAACGTATGCAAGAGCCGTCGATATAGAATACCCAAAAAGCACAGCAGAATAACAAAACAATTTGCGACATTAAAAAACCTAGCCACCTTGGCTTCGCGGCTTCAGGAAGCAGGGCCGTTTATTTGCTTATTTTTTTTTAAATCTAACATACATCTATATATGTCACGCAACAGCGCAAAACACCGGGACAAGAGACAAGCGCTGACTTACAAATGATTTTTATTTCGAAGAAACACTGCTTCTTATACCTTTTTCACCCCCTCAAAAAACATATGTGTCACACCCATATCGTTCAAGCGTCCAAAAAATTACAACGTACGACAAATAATCACAGATTTATAATCACATTTTTAACATGTCAAATTCTTTCTTTGTCAAAGCAACAGACGGCGTGCTGACACAATCGTCGCGCAGACTTGCTATCGAAGCTGCCTCGATTATTTCACGGACTAACTGGTCTTTGTGATTAGAAAAAGCTCTACATTTTTGGAAATCAGGTGCACAACTTGTTGAAGGGCAATCTCTGCAATGAATTCCCAGGTTCCTGCAAGCTTGCTCGAAATTAGTTTTGTGTTCTAGTAGCCTTTTCTTCATGCACCTGCCAGTCTGCCCTATGTATTGTTTACCACATGTCACTGGCAACGAATAGACAAGGCCTTCAGTACACTCCACAAAGGGGGTTCGATGCTTTAACGTGCATCCCGGCTTCTTTTTGGTCGGGTCGGAATTGACTCGTCTGCACAGACTTTTGAGTTTATTAGGAGCCGTCATCACTACATTCACGCCAGCTTTTCGACCAATGCTTTTCAGGCGATGGGAAACGTTGTGAATATACGGTATTGCTACCACCGGCCTCCTTTCTTTCCTTTTCTTTGCCTCATCTTGCTGCTCGGGCCCAGCCTGCATCAGGTGCTTTTTCATCTGCTTGGCAACAGATACCAACAGGTGCGAGGGGTAACCCGAGTTGCCAAGCCGTTCCGCCTGGCGAAGAAAGCTCACTTCCATTTTGTGAACACAGGACTTCCTCAAGGCATTTGTGAGGCACAAGTTCACAATAGCCCTCTTGGTCAGCTTAGAGTGAGCTGATTGGTAGGGCATTGGCGCTTTCTCCCCTCTGGGCTCATTGGCCCAGCAGGCATGCCCTCTAGTGAACTCAAGTCTCAGGTCTAAAAATTTGAGTGACCCTTGAGTAGGAAGCTCGTGCGTGACAATAGGTGGCTGCAAAGCCTGCGCAAAGGGACCCACCTCCTCCAATACGGTTTCCAGCGTATTCTTGCGTTGGCCATCACAAAGAACAAGGTAGTGATCACCGTACCTAAATACCTTTTTGACACTTGTACCAGCAAGGGTTGCGTTCAGGAACCTGTCTTTTCGCGCCAAGTACAAATCACTGAGTACAGGCGCGATACATGAACCGATGCAAACACCGCGTTTCTGGAGATACACTTTTTCTTCCCAGGGGACGAAAGTCCACCTGAGGTGCAATGATAATAGTTCCAAGAACCCTCTAATAGACATTCCGCAGGCGTTCTACATCTATATTTTGTTTTCCGTCTCGCTGTAAATGTGCAGCAAGTTGTTCACGTCTACTGTTTATTTGCGATAAAACCGAAATCCCATTTTATTTAGATCGTTTCTTCTCTCCAAATGCGCCACGCATAAATTTGTGACCTAGTTAAATTGTAGTAAACGAAAAATTGATTTATTTTTTTTCTAGGGTGATCATCCTGTGGATGAGGCATTGTATCGCGACGATGTTCGTCTCTGTGTTTGCCGAAAGCGGGAGCTGAAAGCGCATTTCATATCTTCTCAAGCTGTGAATAAGTAAGCGCTCTCGACACTACGCATCAATCTTTTAAAAGGCTATGAGCGATTAAACTTAGGTATGGGCTGGAGACGGCATCTACAAATTTTGCAGTGAACTGCGGCTGGCTCAAGGTAGTAACATCGTATCATATTTTATGAGTATAGGTTTAAGCTGCGGACGAGACAGTGTAATGACCGCTGTTTCTTTTGACAGCCTTTTTCTTTCTGTACCTTGCAATCCCAGATGATGGAGTTGAAAAATATCCCCGGTTCGAAGTTGACCGCATTTTCAGTTGCGCGAAAGTATTTACACTCCAAAAAATTTAGAATTAGCCTGTATCTAATTGTCAAAATTAGTGGGTAGAATCATTAAATAAACTGAAAGAAAGCGCATAGCACTAGAGCGGATGATAGGCCGCGTCTACATGAATGTGAGGGCAGCGCAGCATATCAACTTTCTGGTGTACCGCACTCATGTAAACAAGGAAAATGCGCCAGGAAAATGCACTAATCGATCCAGCAGTGGGCAGATCGACAAGTGCAAGTCCAATGCAAGCGTCTGCTGAGGTGAGTAGAAACAAGTTTCGGTAGGGAGCCGAGGTGTGTGCCTCCTCCCTCCCGCTCCATTTCATGCGCATCGATGCACCCTGGCTTTCACGGCCCCCCTCCTCCTCCTCCCTGAGCGCCTACACAATAACCCCTCAGAGGGATAACAAAGCATGTCGACCAGGCTCAAGATGTGAGCGGCTGCACTCCCCCGCCGCGTGTCCTGGACAAGAGGTCACTGTTCTCTCTTGACTTGATGTGGTACATGCAAGCATGGCGTGTCCCCTCCGCGTGATACACTAGGAAATACGATGCGCTGCTATGGTATTTATGTAAACGTGGAGCCCTTGTTAACTTGCCTTCGTTGTCGCCCACCTAAATCTCTTAAAGCTACAGCAGTGCTTACGTTCCTTAATCTCCTTATTTCGGAAAAGCTTGAAACTTAGCTTCGCGGCTTCAGAACGGAAATCATTCATTTTTATTTTTGTTTATGTAATACGTCCTTTTTTCCGCTCCTAGACTGCTCTGAGTGCCATAGGCGGCGTCACTCGACCTTGCACGCATCAAGTAATGAATTTGGTTGTCTCCGCTTGTTTCTGGTAATACTCTATATGTATTTCCGCTTCGATCACACCGTATTATTTATAGTAGTAGCGAAACACTGAGCTTGCACGAAGAAGAACAAAGAACGAAACATAGTGATGCGCAGCTTGCAGGCAGACGCTAGACAGCATTTCTGTGTTTTTTTTCCTGAGCCCTGTCGGATTAAGATTCAAAGCAAAAAGTTTCTTTGCCCCCCACACCACATGCCATAGTGACAAAAGAAGCCGCTTTTCAAAACTGTTGCCTTGGAGAATGAATCTGACCATGGCTCATTTTTTGATCACTTCGCTTGTTTACACCGCTGTTTTCAGTAAGTTAACATCAGCGTTTGACGCTGTTGTAGTTCATGAAACAAGGCAACTAATTGCAAATAACCAAACATGCACGATTATAAAAAAGAATGTTTGACGAAAATCGTCATTGAAAAAGCAGGGAGATCATTGGATGCGTCATGGAGTGGCATTGCGAATGCAGCGAAAATAGCCTACAAGCAGGACCACCATTTTAGGTGTAAAGAGGTGGCACTGCCAACATGGGGCTACAGCGGACAAGTAGGGCCATCACTGCAGGTGTAATGAAGCGGCATTGCCAATATGGGGGCCACAGCGGACAACTAGGGCCATCATTGCAGGTGTAACGAAGCGGCATTGCCAATATGGGGGCCAAAGCGGACAAGTAGGGCCATCGTTGGAGGTGTAATGAAGCGGCGTTGCCAATATGGGGGCTACAGCGGACAAGTAGGGCAATTGTTGGAGGTGTAATGAAGCGGCATTGCCAATATGGGGACAGCAGCGGACATTTAGGGCCATTGTTGGAGATGATATAAGGGGGCATAGCCAATATGGGGGAACAGCGGATAAGCAGGGCCATTATTGGATATGATACTGAATGGCAGTGCCAATATGGGGACAATGAAGTCAGCACTAGTCCTATATTGGGCCAGACATAGCCAACTTTCTCCCAATATTGGGCCAACGGTTTGTGCTGACTTACCTCAACAGTCAGTCGGCGACTATAGTTAATGTAAAAAAAAGAAAAAAACGATGGCAGTAGCACGGACGGCAAAGAAGAATGAGGAGATCAGGCATAGTGCAATACGAGGGCCTCTCAAGCGACGCACCGTAGGGCTATATACTCGCTCTTCTCAGTCTGCTTCTGCAGACATCCCAGTGCCTGGTATAATGGAAAAATATCTGAATTAAATATTGTACAAGCGCACCATTTTTCGATATTCTCTTAACGTTCTAACTGCCCGCAGCCTAATTCATGCAAACTCGTCTACCAGCCCAGAAATCTCACTAAGTTTGCGCACGAGTTGTGTCATTGCAGCGGAGCCTATCCTGACGGTTACAATGAGGACAACTTCGCCTGTCGCAAATTTCAGCTAGCGTGCCGTGCCGCTTTTAACGTAACCCTTCTCTCGTTTTGAACCTGTCATGAATGTCCTATGTGGTATGTTGTTTCGTCTATCAAGGCACTAACTAACCATACCGTCGACAGTGATACTCCAGTTTTGTAGGGATAGCTACACTGCGCCAGCCGCTTCGCCTCTTCAGCATGGTCGCACTTTCGCCGTGGTCGCACTTTCACCGTGGTTGCACCTCGGCCGTGGTCGCACCGACATTGAGCTGTTGCCTAGCAACCGCCGCGGTGGACACCCTAATCGCACCGTACAGGAAGGGAGGAAGTGGGAGTGAAAGAAGAAAGAGAAAGAAGGGCCGTAATGAAGAAAATGAAAATTGTATTTGAGAAAAGGAAATTACGCAGTAACTGTCTCACATATCTCGGCGGACACCCGTCATCCGTTTGTAGAGGAAGGGAGGAAGTGGGAGTGAAAGATGAAAGAAAAAGAGGGGCCGTAATGAAGAAAATGAATTTGAGGAACGGAAATTACGCAGTAACTGTCTCACATATCTCGGTGGAAACACGTCATCCGTTTGATGACGTCAGAAATCAACCAAGTAAATCATCAGTAGCATTACATCTCTTAACATCAGCGAAGCCGTAGTCATGGCCTGTAGCTCGCTAATTAATGACGCAGTAATTCTTTGTCATCTCGGTGGACACCCGAACCGCACCGTACAGGGAGGGAGGAAGTGGCAGTGAAAGAAGAAACAGGGGCTGTAATGAAGAAAATGAATCTGAGGAAAGGAAATTATGCAGTAACTGTGAATCCACGTCCAGAGACGAAGATGAAGAAGGAACGCCCAGCGAAACGCAGAGGCAAAAGACTGACTTTGCAATTCGACTTAGCGAGTTCCACTCGGCCAGCTGTAGCTATCGCGTTACTCGAGGTTTAACCAGAGCTAAACCACAGCCAGTTTTTTTTTGTTCTCGTGGAGTAATTCATGTGTGATCCTCGCAGTCTTCGTTGATCTTGTGGCTTTCAGTTTGTTTCCCGCGCACTGTTTGACGCACACAGACGATGGAGTTTGAGGCCGTTTATTATTATTGCGCAATGCATTGGGCCCATTGAGCTACTCGGTGGCCTAAATACTGCTCACCTGCAGAATACATCATCCACGCGCGCGCGCGCGCCCGCACACACACACACACACACACACACACACACACACACACACACACACACACACACACACACACACACACACACACACACACACACACACACACACACACACACACACACACACACACGCACGCACGCACGCACGCACGCACACACACACACACGCACACGCACACAGACACGAGCGCGTGCGAGCGTGCGTACCTTCACCCTTGATGCACACTCCGGTGGGTGGGAGGACATACCAGCATTCACAGGTAAAAATGCATCTTTACCCATCTTCAACCACGTTTACCCCCCCCCCTTCCCCCTCTCCACCCATCTGCAGCCCATGCGGACTACTCTGAATGCCCCACGTATGCCGTCGGCAGAGTGTAGTATGAAAGAACACCAGAGTTATACTTCTTCATAGGTTCTTTCTATCTGTCGGCCCGTGGAAGAAGCTTCCGAGACAAGCATCGAGTTCAGGCTGAAGTTTATTCTTTCACATCATCATCCGAATCAAAACTCCCTCCCATCCTTACATGCTACGTGGTTAAATACCCTTCAAACACAACGCCCTCCAATAGGGTCCGAGGTTCAGCAACGGGGTGGCACCGCCCCTGCGGCAATGTTGCTTCTTTCCATCGGAGATGTCCGCAAATGAAGCCCTCCTACCCATCTCGCTTACATCGTGCCTCGGCAAGCTGTACGAACGAGTAGTGCAAACAAGACTCCAAAACTACTTAGAAGAAAATAACCTTTCCCACCCATCGATGCTGGGATTCCGGGCGGGTCTCTCTACGCAAGACGCCTTCCTCCTTCTGCATAACGAGGTCCTTGTCGGCATCCCGAGAGAATCCGAACACGTCGTCATGGCTCTCGATCTCAAGGGAGCTTTCGACAGCGTCTCGCATGACGCCATCCTGAACGAACTGAATAACCTCCACTGTGGTGAACGCTTATTCCAATACGTCAAGAATTTCCTCTCGAACCGCACGGCCACCATTGGCATAGGCGAAACGCGCTCCGACATCAAGAGCATACCCAACAAGGGCACGCTGCAGGGATCCATCATCTACCCTCTCCTATTTACCAATGCCATGATTGGAATGGCAAAGGCCCTGCAAGAAGTTCCCGACATTGGATTCACTCTGTACGCGGACGATATCACCATCTGGACCACCAAAGGCTCTTTGGCGGCCAAGGAACAAGCGCTACAAGTGGCGGCGACATGCGTCGAAAGAGAAGCGATATGCCGCGGCCTGCGATGTGCCCCTTAAAAAACAGAAATAATCAGAGTCAAGGGATTTGCTTACAAATCCCAAGACACCCCGATCAACGTCCTACTTCATGGTACCCAGGCCAAGGAAACCTCTCTAGTCCGCATACTCGGTCTCTGGATACAAAGCGACCGCAAAGCCACGCACACCTTCAAGCTACTGTCCCACGCCACCCAGCAAATCGCCCGGATGATACGCCGGGTGGCCAGGAACAGAAAGGGCATGCGAGAAGAAGACACAATAAGACTGGTACAGGCGCTTGTCCTCAGCCGCATCTCTTACGGTCTTCCGTATCACGCTCTTCTCAGACAAGACTTCAAGAAGGCGGACGCGCTGATCCGCACGGCATACAAACACGCCCTCGGACTACCCCCGTATACGAGCAAAATCAAACTCGAAGCACTGGGACTTCAAACACCTTCGACGAAATCAGAGACTCTCTCCTCCTCGCATAGCGAGAGCGACTCCTTCGCACGGAAACCGGCAGGCAGATACTCATTAGTATCGGCTTCCTTGCCGATCTCCAAGTCATCGAGTCGATGGAAAACCTTTCACCCAAGTACCGCAGTAGGGTACATGTCAATCCACTACCCAAGAACATGTCACGCTCGCACGAGGGCAGACGCAAGCTCGGATCGACTACCTAAAGCGCACAGTCGCCAGCAGCTCCAAGACTCTATACGTAGACGCCGCCCTACATAGAGACGTCATGTGCGCCACGGCAGTGGTGGTGGACTCGACATTCCAAGAAGTGGCCAGAGTTTCCCTGAAACACAGCACGGTCACCGAAGCTGAAACGGCCGCGATAGTGCTCGCCGTCCACTACGAAGATACCCACGGCAAAGAGTGCAGATTGTGTCGGACTCCCAGGCGGCATGGCGACTTCTTCTCGCAGGAAGAATCCGCAAAAAGTTAACCATATTTGCAACGACTTCCCCTGTACACAATTCCGAACTCCAACACGAAATCACATGAGCTCCGGGGCACTCGGGGCTCGAGGGAAACGAGACCGCGGACCTGTCAGCTCGAGGGCACACCAACCGAGCGACAGACACCCCCGACCAGGACACCACCACCCCCGAAATCCCCACTGCCTACAGTGCACGGCTCCAATACTTTAGAACCCTTCGCCAGCAATACCCCCCACCGCATAAAAGGCTAAATGCTCAGGAGGCGCGCGAATGGAGTAAACTCCAGACCGACATCTTTCCTAATCCATATAAGTACCACATTATTTTCCCGGGCCGTTACGAAGGGTCCTGCACGCGGTGCGAAGAACGTCCCAGTCCATATCACATTGCAAGTGGGTGCGTTGGGCCAAAACCATTGGAACTAAAATCCCCTAGAACAACGGAGCAGTGGGAGGCCACTCTGCTCAGCTCGGACCTTGCCATTCAGCAACAGCCGATCAAAGAAGCCCGGGCGGCAGCGGTAGCCACTTGGGTCCTGAAATGAGGACACCACCCGTTCTGCAACCTTTCATTTTCTTATTTTCTTTTACTTTTTTCAATAAATGTTTTCAACAACAACAATCATCATCCGACAGACGCCCTCGTCACTCATGTGACACCAAAGGAGAGCTGGTCCTCATCTGCGCGTTACCGTCGCTGCTGTCATCACCGCTGCCGTCTCCCCCAAGGTTGGGCGCGAACCTACCGCGTATCGTACCCGCGCAAGAGGCCCGCTGGCACAAACCCGTGCCTCTAAGTCCAGACTTATGTCCCAATCTCGTCTTATTTTAACCTAAGATAAGTCCGGAGCAGCGACTTCATCGGGAGCGGCCTCGAGAACTATGAAACCACGTAGAAAGCTAAAATCGGCAGTAAACGAAAAATTTAGCTAACTACTAACTACAAAGCATGTCAGAAGCTTGTTTGAAACTACAGGAAGATCCGATTTCATTTTGGACAACTTATTTGGCCAGATTACGACTGCGCATACTGTGACCACAGACGCAGTTAATTGGACGCGCACAAGTATTTATAGATAACAAGCAGAGACCACGAGACATAAAAACAAATAGCCAATCCATAAATTCGAAACCGAAACTAAAACCATTGGGTACAACTACACAGCTGAGAATTTTTACGGCAGTGGTATCGCCAACGATCGCAGCTGACGTGGCGTTCCGCTCAAGCACTTCATTGCACTTCGTTCTGCGGCGGGCGTCGACTCTCCCGAACACTTCGCTGTTTTTATACAAGTGACTGACTGCCAACTCCGCTATCCATCCGGGACGTTTGAAGACATGGAACCGTGCGTCATTCTACAGCAAAACCAGCGACGCGCCAAGCAATGTGAGCCAACGACCCTTCCAGATGTACGGCGCAGGCATTTTTCTGGCCCGCAAGGACATGTTGGGGTCTGCAGAGGCCAGCAGGGCAGCGACTTCCAAGCTGCCCGTGCTCCTGGTGCCGACGCTGCCTGTGCTCCAGCTGCTGACGCTGTACAGCGGTCTCAGCGACAGCAACTCTGTGAACCCTGCGTACCAGCTGATGCGGGTTCTCCGACTGTGATGTTCACGGCCAGGGGCGCGCCCACTACTCGGCCACCGAAGGCGAGGCGCGTCTGCGTGCGGGACCACTTTGAAGGAGCGCCGGTCGATGCAGATGTTGCCCGTCCCTCTGCCCTGGCTGCTACCAGGTGCCGATTCAAGGCTACCCGAGCCGCAATCTCTCCGTGGAAGGGGTGCTCCACGGAGCTGGCTGGACTCTCCCTGAAGCTCCGACTGGCGCCCCTTGAGTGAGAAGAGCTTCGGCGATTTGAACACTGGCCAAGGAGTTCTTGGAGAACTCTATCTTATGTTTGATTTGCTTAACTTAGACATTTCTTTATTTTTCGTTATATGGTATAAAAATATTCGATGGTATACAGACGTCTCTGCCCGAATTCATTCCCCTGAGGGGTAAGCTGCATTGTGACACGTTGTAGACATGTAACGCGTTCACTCTGCATCGAAGCCTCGTCTTTCGCTCTTCGTTTTTCAGCGATGGTATTAAGGCGGAAGCCTTTAATGCCTCATCGTTGTAAGCAGGAGCTGTCGACAGAAATGTCACGCTTTTCAATTGGTCGAAAGGGCCGTGACGTCATAGTGCGCGAATTTCAAATGGGGCGAATTGTACTTCGGCCACTAACCATGCAACTAATTAAAGGGATCGTATAGTGATGCTCCAAGTAAGTTTGAGTTTAGTTAATTGCTTACTTAACAAATTAGTCTAATTAACCTTTATAGTCAGACCAGATAAATAAATAAAACCGAATAGGAAACTGGCCGAGCTTTGGAATCGAACCCCGGTCTCCGCAGTGCGACTCGAGCACGCTACCGCTCCGCCATGCCAGCTCGATGGTTTCGAATGAACAAAGGTGCGTCTAGTGAATACGGTGACTTCGTTCACTCCATCTTCCTCCCTTCCCGTTACGGCGAGGTTTAGGTGTCCACCGAGATATGAGAGACATTTCCTTTCCTCAAAAACCAAGCAAGGCGTGTTTGTCCGCCTTTCAGATTGGTCCAAATTGGGACGTCACCGCGCGCGCATTTTGACGGGTGTCCACCGAAATATGTGATGCAGTTACTGCGCAACTTCCTTTCCTCAAATACAATTTTCGACTAGTGTCTACTGAGATATGTGAGACAGTTACTGCATAAATTCCTTTCCTCAAATACAATTTTCATTTTCTTCATTATGGCCCCTCTTTCTTCTTTCACTCACACTTGCTCCCTTCCTGTACCGTGCGGCTCAGGTGTCCACCGAGATGACAGAATTATAGCCCCATTTCCTTTCCTCAAAAAGCGTTGCGTTCAAAGGGCAACGCATCGCGCCGAACGGGTGGTGGAGTTCCTTGGACTCCGTGGCAGCGCTACAACACGCTGTCACGTTCCTCTCCTAAAGCGAAGCTTAAGCGTCATTAATTGGCAGTTAATTGATGCACCAACAAAATGTGCAGTGAACAATCGCGTAGCAGAATGCAGCACTCAGGCTTTCGCCTTTCACCACTTTAGCCGCTAAAGTTCCTCGTAATTTTTTGCAGTGATGGCCAGGTTCGGTAGTAAGTTAATGCAGCTCGGGTCGCACATTTGGAATCAACACCTGACGAGGCGGATCATGGGACTCGCCCCACAATCAAGCTATACTCGGCTGCAGTGGTGGCTTGCCACGTTGGCTCTGTGGCTTTGACATTCTACTACGGAGCCAAATGTTGCAGTCGCATTTGGTTGAAGGCGAATAGAGAAATTTCACTCGTGCTTTGCCGTGCGTTCCCCTCCCTCCCCACCCAAGAAAGGCGTCGAAATGGGCATGTGCAGAACGTAAAGTCCCGGTATAGTATAGTCGCGGCTACACGGCAAATCTCAATGGCCATAGAAACGGGTTTCGTGTTTTACGCGAAGCTTGTGTGGCGCCATTTGATTTTGCGCAAATCGAATTAATTTTATAAATCTAAACTGAGTGTTGGTGTGGAATTTTTTTAGTGATAGGAGGTCTTTAGTTGTTATTAAAAGCCAGTTACGTTGTCTTGAAAAGACATTCTCTTTTGTACGATGTGCTGTCCCAGTTTTGTAGCGGTCTGGCAACACTGATACCACTGGCGTTTCTGTCTTCTGCGATGGAAAGTATAAAGCTAATGCGCTTTAATCCAGATCGATATAATTTTTATATTATTGAGCAGACTATATATTTTTACTTGCTTCAAAGAATTCAAGTCTTGAAGTAGAATTCAAGTCTCTAACCCTTGTTAAGACCACTTGGTGTTTTATGCAAGCACTGACATGACGAGCCCATTGCGACGATTTTTGAGAGCCAAAAAAGTGGTCTCGTACCGTTTGATGGAGAAAATGGTGGCTGTTTACATCGCCGTATACGCGGGTCGGCGCGTGACCACCGGTGTAGCAGGGTGCATGAAAAAGGTTTTGACGTGCGGGACGAGATGTTAAGACGTTTTGACATAGGAAGGAGACTGCACAATCGCTGTGCGACGAACTCGCCGTTGAATTGGGAGGTGTTCGCTGTCAAAGGAACAGCAAGTCCTGTGCGCGCTGCGCTTCTTCGCCGCCGGTGGGTTTCAAGGCACCGTAGGAAATGAAGTAAACGCCTGCGTAGCCCAACGGAATGTGAGCAATTGTTTACGGTGGGTTCCGGAGACCACCGTCAAAGTTAAGTCGCAAGGTGCGCGCTTTCCAGCGAGACCCCCAAGATAAGGCGGTGGCGAGGGAGGACATTATTCGCTTAAACTTTCACCACCGCAGCATCCCCGGCGGCGTCGGGTCCTCCGAGCATCATCCTAATGGAACGGCAGCGACACTCAGCCTTGAGCGGCCGCCATCAGTTGGTTACGGGGCAGAAGAGTGATTGTTCCCACAGTGACCGTGCGTGCCGGCTCTTTTCCCGCACTGAGGTTGCAAGCTCCCAGCAGGTCTGCTCCCGTATGTCGGCAGTTGCTGCAGCGTGATTATTCATGGTCACCTGGTATTTTCTGAACAAACAGCTGTTGTGGCGTCAGCGCCGCTAGCGGAAGGAGCGGGAGTTAGGCCGCCGGTGGAGGCTACGCGTCCGCAAGCGAGCGCACGAGTTGAGCCCCAGCTTTCACAGCTGTTGTAACGTCATATCACGTGGTGCGCCGATGTAGGTCAAGTGGTAGCTACGCGGCCGCGCGCGGCGCAGCAAGGAAGAGCTCGGTTGTGCGGCTAGTATGCTTCGCAAAAAATGAATAGAACCACGCATCGCCCTTAGAGCACATTTGCCACCGTTAGCAAGCGCCGACCGAGAACACAGGCTAGGTGAATTCACATTGGCGAGTCGCGGAGGTCGCGCGACAGGCTTAAATCGATTTGTTACGCTCCCTCCCCGCTTTACATGTGCTTCGGAAACCGTAACTAATTGACCGAAATCGGTCGCGCGACGCTTGCGACTCGCCGGTGTGAACTCGCTTTAAAGTTGCCTCCGTAGATTTTCGAGCCGAGCGCACCTTGCAATTTGATCTCGGCAGACCCGTAGCAATCACGGCCTTCAAAAAGATTTTTCCGGGAACTTAAGACGTCCGACAGTATCTTGATGCTACATAATGTGTCAAAAAAAAAGGGGACAGCGCGAATCAGCTGTTTTTTTTGGCTGTCATGTTTACGATGGCTGAATATGTGGGCGGATAGATAAGGCTGAATCCTTTGAATCAGGCGGCAGCTCACGGTACCTAGCCGACGCTTTTTTGCCGTCAGCGCCCCCTCGTGGCAAGTGACTGAAAAACATTCTTAATTGTATACCTGAGGACGCTTTTTGTTTTGCTTCTTGTCGTTGAGCTTGAAACATAGTTTGTTACCGAAATAAAACGTTTTTTTTTACTCACGGCGTTTTTACAGCAAAACGTTAGCATACGGTAATTGTCATGCAAATAAATGCTTCCGGGGTGGACGCCTGTGCCTCCTACTATTGATTGTAAAACATTTTATTCGCCGGGAAGAGCTTGGCAAGAGGTCGCGTTAAGTGGTCGAGAGTACATAGCCCTCGACGACTTTGTCAGCCCACTCCACCGCCAAAACTTGCGTTCTGGGGTCAGAGCTAGCCAGCACGGTCTCCCACCGCTCGAGAGAAGGAGCTGTAACTAGATCACCCGGAGGTGGCTCTATTTTGCAGTCCCACAGGATGTGATCGTAGGTAGCCTCCTACTAGCCATCGCAACGTTACTGCTGATTGGCTGATTCCGCGGTCAGCGTCTCGCGGTGTCGTCATTTTGACGTCACGCTCTCAAAATTGAGACGAAAATTAGGAGCAACTCGTAATCGTGACCCAGGTCGTTAAAGAAAGGGTTCTCGCGAACGTACAGTCATGGACAAAATTTTTCGAAATGCCGGAGCGGCGTTTTCTAGCTGCCTTTGCGCCACTAGGCGGCGCAGTGGCCGCGTCAAGGCTGCGCTTGCCGATGACTATGCGCATGCGTGTCCTATATTCTTCCGCTTGCCTGTCTGACAGCTCGTTTCAAGTGAGCAGCGGCGTATCTGACCTTGGCCGCGGGCGGTCACTTTTCGCTGCTCACGGTCGTCAGCAGCCATATGGCCGCCGTACGCGGTGCGCGCCCCGGCGACTGTGATGCCAGTGCGCATTCACGGCGGCCGTCGCATTTATGGCGCGTTTGTATATCCGCCAAATGAAGCGCTCTCTACTTTTTTCCTTCCGCTAATCATTCGACAATTCCTACAAATTCTACAAATAGAAGCTGCGGCATTTCGCGAGCGTGACTGCTGGGGTGGGATTACGAGTTTTTGTCTCAATTTTGAGACTGTGACGTCAAAATGACGACACCGCGAGACGGTGACTGCGGAATCAACCAATTAGCAGCGAGGCTGCGGTGGCTAGTAGCAGAGTAGCAGGGCACCACCCATGGAAGCATTTAGCTGAGCAATAAGGGACCGTATGCTAACATTTTGGTTTAAACACGCCGTTAATAAAATGAATAATGTTTTATTTTCCTAACAAACTATGTTTTAAACTTAACAACATGAATCAAAACAAGAAGCATCCTCAGTTTTGCAATTAATTTTGCTCTTCAGTCACTTTTGCTGCCGCGAGGGTGCGCTGACGCTGGAAAAGCGTCGGCTAGGTGGCGTGAGCTGCCGCCCGATTCAAAGGATTCAGCCTTATCCTTCCACCCACATATTCACCCGTCGTAAACATGGCAACCAGAAAAAAATAAGCTCATTCGACGGCTGTCCTTTTTTTTACACATTACGTAGAATCAAGGCACTGTGCAGACGTCTTAAGTGCGCGGAAAAATCTATTTAAAGGCAGTGATTCCTACGAGTCTGCCGAGATCAATTTGCAAGGAGCGCTTGGCTCGAAAACCGGCGAAGGCAGCTATAAGGCAAGTTCACATTGGCGAGTTACAAACGTCGCGCGACCGATTTCTGTCAATTAGTTACGGTTTCCGAAGCACATGTAAAGCGGGGAGGGAGCGTAACAAATCGATTTAAGCCTGTCGCGCGACCTCCGCGACTCGCCAGTGTGAACTCACCTAGCCTGATATCGATAGCAAATGTGCTCTAAGGGCGATGCATGGTTCTATTTTTTTTTTTGAGTTTATACCAGGCGACCATGAATAATCACACTGCAGCAACTGCCGACATATGGGAGCTGAGCGATGCAGCTGCTGGGCGCTTGGAATCTCACTGCGGGAATTAAGAGCCGGCACGCCCGCTCACTGCGGCAACAATCACTCTTCTGTCTCGTAACCAACTCATGCCGCCCGCTTCGGGTTAAGCACTTGATATTCGTGTTGGTATTGTTGCCGTTCGGTCGGATTACGCCGCCGGGGATACTGCGGTGACGAAAGTTTATGCGAAGGAAGCCCTCCTCCGCCTTGCCTTGCCTCGTCTCGGGGGTCTCGCCAGGACACGCGCACCTTCTGCGACTTAACTTTGACAGTGGTCTCCGCAACCCACCGCAAACACTTGCTCACAGTCGGTTGGGCTACGTAGACGTTTACTTCATTTCCTACGGTGTCTTGAAACCCACCGGCGGCGAAGGTGCGCACAGCCCTTGCCGCTCCACTGACCGCGCACTCACCCGCACACCTCCAAGTTCAACGGCGAGTTCTTCGCACAGCCATTGTAGTTCCTTTTTATGTCAAAACGTCGAAACAACTCGTCGCGCACGTCAAAACCGCCTTCATGCAACCTCCTATACCGTTGCTCGCGCGGCCACCGGCGATATAAACAACCGCCATTTTCGGTCTCAAGCTGTTTGAGACCGCTCGTTCCAGTCGCAAAAAATCGTCTTAATCGGCTCGCATAATTAGGTAAGCAACGTCAACACTTCTGAACGTTCATGAGTCGGCCAGTGACGCAACAAATCAATATGGCCGCTGGTCACGGCCGACCTATCCTGCGCGGGTGCATTAGAAACACCGGAAAAAAAAAGAAAGAAAAGAAAACCTTAATTAATGGACCCACTTGTAAATTGCAGTGTTGTTGCAGGACTGGTACATCACTTGTGTGCCATTTACGCGCTTCTACGCTCTTTTACGCACACATGCGTAACGCGCTGCAATGCTACGAGGGCTGCCTCTCTTTCACTCTAGGAACCTTGATGCATTTAACAACAGCTAGGCTATGCATACCCCTATGTGGTCATGATGGGCATGGACAGAGCATCGTTTTATCCCGTTTTACGCGAGTTTCAGTATCAAGTTAAAATTACCAGTTTTTACCGGCCATACCACGCTATTGATTCTACACGGCAAGATATTTTCATTTCCACCCTGATCCCCTGAAGAACATCGCGAACGACATGACAGCACTGAAAAGAAGGGGTACGCAGGCCAAGCGCTGACCTATAGTGCGATAGCTTATTCAGCTTAACCCGGGAAATGTAAGCAGACGAAAAGGTGACATGTAGGGAAAGGGACAGCAAAGCAGGAGCGAAATCGGCCAAGGAACAGAAGATCTTTCGAGCAAGACGGGAAGAGAGAGAGCGAAACAATTTTTATTAATCAAATTTGGTGGAATAAAGGGGGGGGGGGGCCCGCCAGGTGGCCAAGAGCCCTTAGCGAACGGCGAACCCTTGGGCTCGGTGCACCGCTCGGAGAGCTGCAGATCCATCGAGGGACAGGCATGAAGAATGTGATTGAGGTGACCTTGGGAAGATAGAAAACATCTCGCGCGTATCTGTTGTTCTCAGAGGTCAAAATCGTTTCAAAAAAGACTGATCAGAAACACGCTCACGTCGCCCCATCAAGGGAAAAAGTGCGATCCCTGCGGAAATTCGGTTATCGAGGCCGAGGAACGTAGCTGTGCGGTCAGGCTGAGAGCAGGAACCCAGCTTAATTTATCGCCGCGATTTATTATTCCGCACCTCGAGGGTCCGTAGAGAGGGGCTGACAGAGGAAGACGACGACGACCGTCGAAGGGCGGAGCCGAAGGCGAGCGTAGAAGACGACGAAGGCCGTGCTGTTGGATGTGTTCAATTCGGGCTAGGATGAGACTGACGACCAGGGCCAGCAGTGTGCGGCGAGAATTTTGTGGCGCGCCGTTTCCCTCATCCTCAACCTCTACGAAGGGGTCAGAGCAAAGCATGGAGTCGACCACGACGTCCTTCGACGAAGAGGAGCGCCCTTTCGACGAGTACCAGGTCTCCAAGGAGGTCATGCGAGGCATCCAGAACACGGACCCGATGTGGTTTGGTGCGCTGACGTCGGGCCCGCAGTCCGTCGTGCAGCAGAGGTCTGCGCAGGAGGTCAACGTGCTGGCCGGCCAGAGGAAGGCCGCTGCAGAGTCGAGCCGGATCGAGAAGGGTGGTGGATACGTGTTCCAGAACCAGACGGTGCCCCCATCGTTCAGCTCTGGTGGCACACCCTTCTCTGGGTCACACAATATCTACCTGCGTGAGTATATTCTTTGTTTATATCGCTTTTGAAGCGAACGCTTCACACCGGGAGCTAGTGCTTCGATCGCCGGGTGCCTAGCTTTCACCTTCAAGTGACCTTGAGCTTCGAATGCAAAGGATAGTCGTTTAACTGGCCCCCTGGCACAGTGGACAGCTTAGTAGTGCTTTAAGCTACGAAACCAACGGAGCGCGAGCTTGGAAAGCAAAAGAAAGGCGCAGAACTGCCCTCTTGGAGCAGTAGACACCTAAGACGTGCTTTGAGCTACTTGGCGGTAGTGATAGATGTGCGTTGCATATCGTTGGCAGTGACAACGTTCTGACAGAAACGCGGCGCTGAAGCCATGTACCCCACTAAACCACCTCTTGCTCTCTTTCTTCTTTCTCTCCCGCCTTTCCAACGAGATCTGTGAGACAGATGCTGCGCCGTTTCCTTTCTTCAAAAACCAATTTCTGAAGCCGTAGGCCGTCGGCGTTCATTGCATTCATTGGCGTTGGCGTTGGCAGCGTTTTACACTCAGACGATTTTATGGAAAGGAAGTGCGCATAACTTTTTCCCTTGGTAAGTTGACGCCTGAATCGCTTTTATAGGTACGTGGGGTGGTGACAGAGAGATGTGGGCTGCATGCGTTAGCGCTGACAACGTCATGGCAGACACGCGGAACTGCTGGAATAGGCCGCAGCGTTCATTGGGTGAGCAAGCTGTCGCGATCAACAATTAACTGCAACCTGCCAGGGTGGCAGGGTGGGTGCGCTGCCTATCCAATGTCTGGAACGCACTCAACGTTACAGACGCCAAGCTGCTTATAGTTGCCCGATGCGCCATAGCTTTCGCTCTCTTACCAGGTTGAGCACAGTTGAACCGCAGCTAATTTTTTCTTGTCTTGCTTCATTTTTCTTCTGTTCACTGTACCTTTTTTAGCGCTCTGCCTTTCCTTGCGCGCGCTCATGTTCCGGTGACATTTTTTCCGCGCAGAGAAGGCCTCCGCATTACTGCATGGCCATTGAATCGCGGTTCTTCAAGCGGCTACCGGGACCGACTGAATGGAAGCGCCGCATTCACGTGCTGCGGCCCTTGTGGTGGCGCCCACGGCGCCACTGCGCATGCTCAACCATTGAAATCCCGATTTTCTACCAATAATTAAATAGCGGAGAAGATGGAGCGAGAACATTCCTAACTTTCATTTGCCTACTACACTGTCGCTTGCTGACACTTGCTGCGGTTGATTCTGCTGTGCTCTGCAGTACGATGTTGCCAGTCTCACTGCTTAGATCACAATGCGCTCATAGTTTTGATAAAGTTCTCTTCCAAATGTTTTGCCTTGAGAGCCATTCACTGTGACGCACTTTATGCGGTGGAGAGTCACACACGTGCTCAATTTTATGTGCCTTCGTTTTTGAAGTCATTTCTGCTTTGCGTGGTTGGCCACACACGCCTGTGTGTCTGCGTGATTCGTGACACTTTATATACATATGTATACACCATCCACATCTAGATCTTCCGTATGAAAGCTGCCACGATGTCAGGCAAACAGCTGCAAAGAGATTAAGCACGACGTCGCGACCATCGGCTTGAAGGCCACCTTCGAGGGGCATTCGCCGCTTTGTTCTTGAAATGGATCTCTATGAGGGACATCCATGGCCAAAAATTCGTGCGATGACCTGCCGGACGAGAATACTTGCCTGTAGGCGATCCGGAAAGCAGGCGAGCTCGAGACGGTAAGGTACCGTGATGCAGGCGAGCCTGGCTCGTACTCTGAGTGTACACTTTCACAGGTGGATGTCGGGACCACTTCTGAACTCTGGAGGAGGGCGTGAAAGTTTCGGTCAGCGGATCGAGACAACCGTTTTTGTGTATGCCGATGCCGTAAGCAAGAGAGCGCGTGATTGTAAAACGCAGAGGTGAAAAGCCGCGTGTTCCATTTTATATTGCTTGTAGGTTAAATATCGTGACATCCAAGGAGGTAATTTATAAAAATAAAGCATAGATACAGTACAATACCATCTAGCTTTGCTTGGAAGAGGGTGGTTCCTTCTTTCTCTGTGTGCTTAACACTGCGAGCCAGAAGTTCTCATTTGATGTTGATCATCATCGTTACTACAGTGATCATCATCCAGATTACATTCGCCGGGTTGCCTGCAATCCCTACCCGCGAGTCACTTCATTACCGACTCTGATCATTAGGACTGCACCCGAGACAGAGATCAAGCTCCTCCAGCTGGCTGAAGATGCCGCTGCTGCCCAAGGGATAGCGGCCGCCGTCTAAGCGGTGTCGTCCTCTCTTGCACAGTCCGTTTCTTAAGGGTCCGCTGTTTTTTCCGAATATGAACTCCCAACTATAGCCCGTTCGACCACGCTTGCAAGTTTAAGCGGGGGGTGGCTTCGGGTCGCTCCTCTGTATCCGCTAGAAAGTTTCACCACCGCCGGGCTGGACAAAGGCGTAGTTCTGTCAGTGGTTTCTAATTACCCCTGCGTTGCGCCAGCCGCGACTGCCCTGTACCAAAATAAAACCTGATTATTTCGCTTAAATGTCTGCTGCCCTCGACTACATTTTGGTTCTATTGGTTTCTACGTCGTCACGCTAACAGAACACCGGTTCTTTATTGTGCGTATTACGTGGCCTGGTCAAGGCGATTTTTTCGTTTACTGACTGACTTACTGACTGACTGACTGACTGAAATCACTTTTCATCTTTCTCACCCCGAATCCCTTCCCCACGCAGAGTAGCAAGTCAGCGGATTTAAACGCCGGCTAAATTACCTGTTTTCAATTAAAGAAGCCCCCCTCTCTATCAGAAAATGCTGCCGCCACGGCCGATATCGAAACCGCGACCTTTGGGCTGAGCAGCCGATCGGCATACAGCCGCGGAGCCAGCTGCTGCAAGCAGCTTTTGCTCTTTCATCCACGCTACTTTCCCATTCTTTCTTGTGGTGAATGCTAATCGCAGCTCGGGAGCATTCCGCCTGCGCCCGAGAGCCCTGATTTATGCACACGCCAGAAATTTGCACTTGGGGCGTGTGCACAAAACCTAAACAGTGCAGAGAATTCAGTGCAGACGTAACGTCTGGTGGTGTCGTGTTGCATTGCCAGCGGAGCCTAATTCGAACTGCCTGCTCTGTTGAAGCGGGATATGGGCTTTCTTTTGCTTCGTCGCGTGGTGCATGAAAAATGATAGCAGCGGAGCAAAAGAAAGTGCATGTCATGGTACAAGAACGAGGACGGTTCGAATTGGGCGCTTTGGCCATTGCAACGCGTCATCAAGGAATAGACTTTGCTCAGAACTTCCGGCGCACCTCATGAGCTCTGTTTAATCTTGTGAAAGAAAGAAAAAAAAAAACACTCGATTTCCTCGCGATGGCGGGCTTTATAGAAAGAATTTATGACGTCGTCTGGTCCATAGCTGCGCATTCGCCAATGGCCGTAACCACTAGATTGCGCTAAACAAAAAGTTGTTTAGTAAGTTAATTAGCTCATAAGCATGCTTTGCAAAATGACGGGCGTCCGCCGCGGCTGACAGTTTGTTCCCGAGAATATGCGCTTTCACTATTTCGATCATCCTATCTCGGGGATTTTTCGAAAGTGTTAGCTTAACCACTCGGTATGTACTTTCACTGTAATTTTTGTAGAGAGCTAGGTTCGCCAGACTGCTGTTCATTGCACACTTTAATTTTCTTCGTACTAGTTTTCAGCCCTACCATTCTGACTTTGTCTACTGAGGTCCTCAGCTATCTGCTGCAATTCAAACTGTGGGCAACTCAGCAGGGTATAATGTCCTTGGCAAATCTGATATGCTAAGGTATCTCCCATTACTACTTTTTTCTACCTTTCTCGAGTACAGTGTTTCGAATACCCTCCGTGGACGTGCATTGAGTAACAACGGGAAGTTTCCCTATCCCGGCCATACACCCCTTGTAACCAGTATTTTACTGCTCCTTTTCGAGGACTGTGGTCGCTCTGCAGTCGTCCTCGGTGTTTTCCAGAACGTTCGCACCGCTTACCCTGTGCCTTGATTGCGCAGTGCCAGCGTGACTCCTGATGTTGCACGAAATGAAGTGCTCTGTCGTCGTTCATTGTCGTAGTTGGGTGTTACAGAGAGTCGAGGGCGCGGGGAGACATGAGTGGTCCGCACCCTTGCCCTCGGCTTGAGACCCCAAAATGGACGTCCTTGAAGCCGGAGAGCGTGTTGTCGCAATGTTTTCACACAGTTCATATAGTTGCCTATATATTTTTTTTTGTACCGCGCAAATCTCGTCATAAGATTTATTACTTGAGTTCGTGAGTGACACTGTATCATACAGCATAAACGGTTGTTTTTCTACCTTTATTATTCGATGGTGTTTTTAGAGTGAAGAGGTCTTGTATGGAGCACGGCGTTGGGCGAGAGAAGTCGTTCCAGTTTGCCGTTGTGCGGGGGAAAAGAAATACGGGCACTTATTTCTTTTTTTTGCGCCGGTTAGTAGCTTATACAGTGGCGGGATTTGAAGGTACAAGGTCCTTTCTGAAGCCCGCTACCAAGCAAAGCCGAGTATTAGATCGGGGGAAAGCTGGTACCCGTTTGAGGAAACCGATGGGCACAATACGCTATCGCGCAATTTCTCTTACAGCGACAACTGAGTGTATCAGGGTGCAAACATCGATGTAGTACGGTGATTCGCGCAGTGCAGCTCACCAGCAAAGAAGACGTACAGTTGACAGTCTAGAATATTTGTACTATGTGATCACTAAGGAAGACAACGCAGATGCGTGTCTTTGTGCAATGTTCACTTCGAATTGCATATTACATGACGACAATCAATGCCGCGTGATCGCCAAAGTGCAGCGCGACAGCGTATACGACGCTGTGACGGGACGCTAAACGCTTTTTCGCGATTTCTTGCGCACACTTTTGCCTATATTAACTAGAAAACTTATGTCCGATCAGCACGAAAGCCAGCGTCCGTCGCGCGTGCATGGCGCAATATTCCCCAGTGACGTCACCATGCTCTCACGTGAAGTCAGCCCTAAACCATATATCAATGCCTACAGCGAAGGAAAAAATTTCCTGCCAAGGTGTGGGATTGGAACCAAGGACCTTCAGGTAGCGAGCCGAGCACACAACCCGTAGGGCACAAAACCGAATGGGTTCCGAAATCGCGACTTGCGACTCCGTGATCATCCTAAGAATCGACTTGCCTCGCGAACAGAGGCGTACGTAGTGTATGCGCTTCCTTGCAACTATATGCTAATGAGTAGGTGTGTGATTAGAAAGGAAGGAATATTTAATTAACCTCGCAACAGAGCTCACGGTGAGATAATGGTTTCGCGTTCAAAGCACGTAAGCAGTGTTAAGCGCCCTCTGTTTCGATCGTTCCCTTCACCTCAGCTCAAATGTCCGTGCTCGTTTGTGCTGACGCCATGTGCGAGATTGTTAATGGCACGAAAGCGATGGTCTACCGGCTCCATTAAGTGGGTGAGAAAGTCAAGGAGGAAAAATTTGTTAACGTCCCAAAGCGACACATGGGGACTGTGCACATTGTAAACAGAAAGGTGTAAAAAGGGAGCAAAATTGTCCTCTAGCACACCCTATAAAGAAGGGCGTGCGCTAGAGGACAACTTTACTCCCACTTTACTCTCAGATAGGTGTATTCGTGTTTATTGTGCGAGGGACACCGTATAGCGGAGGGCTCTGGATTAATTTCGACCAACTGTGGTTAATGGATTCGCTCTGATATCCCACGGCACGCGGGCGTTTCCGGGTTTCGCCCCCATCGAAATGCGACCGGCCCAGCGGGGATCGAACCCGCGACCTTGGCATCAGTAGCGGGACACCAAAGCCAATGAGCCATCCCTCGGGGTATGAAGTGCGGGAGCGGTGACGTCATGTCACCACAGGCCACAGCTAGTTGGAATCCTACGGCGGCATCACTGGCAGCTGTCACGGTTGAAAGAATTGGGGAGGTTCCTCGCCGTGCTTGCGATTTAATCTTTGGCGACAGTTGGGCCAGTGTGTTTTCGGCGTATGACGGTATTACCAACGCGCGAAAAACGGAAACTATACAGTAGGGTACAACTCAAGAACGAAGCGGCAGATGTCCTTCAAAGGAGGCCCGCCCGCCAATGGCTTCGACTGATTTTCATGGAGTCGCGGTTAATCCCTGGTCACGCGATAACATGACAGGGGATTGACCGCGGATTAACCGCTACTTTATGAAAATCGACCGACGTCAATGGCTGGAGTAGAGGTTTGTAGAGGCTTAATCCTGAAGCCCGAGCCCAGCCCAGGCCCGCGACTTGAATCCAGGGCCCTCTAAGTTACCACTTTGCTGTACTTGGCCCGGTCCGCCAAGCTCGGAGTGCGCTCGGTCCCGTTGCCGCAGCAGCCCAAGAGGTAAATTGCTCACTGTATGGGAGGAGATTCGTATTATAGACAAGTTATAAATGGGTCAGAAAATGCGCTAAAATCGCCTAAAAGGCTTGAAGAAATTCGTTTGCTAATTATAAATAGAAGTGAGGATGAGGCGGTTCCGGCCACACGGTTTTTTCAACTGCGATGTCATCTTTGAAGCCGCTTGAGAGTTGCGAGAATTAAATGAAGAGGGCCGCACGCACGCGTAAAAACTACTTCTAGTTACCTGTAGGTTTCTAATCTGCAGTCATAGTTTACGGCGCGTGGTGTCTAAATACTAAAACGTCCTTTTAGCCGGAGCATTTGTTTTTCTTTAATGAACATGATTTCAAAGGTAGAATTCATGGCTGCTGTTCAGTGGAGACGAAAATCAAAAACGGCTGTTTAGTGCATAGTATGTGTTAAAAGATACGACGAGGGCTAAAGCAGTATGCATTTCCTCAGTGGCGTTTCTCAAAGGCTGCAGGTGTGATTTTGGAAACACACACAACGATCTTGGGACAGACAACTGCAGAAGAATCGAACGAAGCTCCTTCCGGACCCGCAACTTCAAGCCCGGCCCAGGCCTAGGCGCGACGGGTCAGCGAATTTTCCGTCCTGACACCGTGCTGTGCTCTGGGGTGCCTCATCTGGCTGCTCCATTATTAAGTTGTATCCAACTGCAGGGGAAAGAAAAAAAAACAGGACAGGTCTGCATAATAGAAATGTGTATTAGCGTGCTGCACGTACAGCGTTCACAGTAGGTCTAAAAACAAAAAGAGATATTGTCAGAAGTGGGGTTCGAACCCACGCCCTCTTTCGAGGACCAGAGCTTAAATCTGGCGCCTTAGACCGCTCGGCCATCCTGACAACGATGTGTCGATTTTTATGACCATATATTCACTCTGTGCAGGTGTACCTGTCCAGCTGAGATTTCACATACTTGGTGAGTTACATTATGCACTGCGGGAATGGATCCGCCTGTCCTCTCCCTGTAGCCTCCTCCTCGTCGCAGCGGTGAGCGCGACCGAGCTTAAATGGACCCTGAAATTATTTCGAAGGGCATATTATAGTGCAACAGATCTTTAGAGATGGTCTTTTTCGGTATTTTCGCGCCGAGGGAAAAAGCGCGAGCCCTGCGGAAATGTGGTTATCGAGGCCGAGGAACGCAGCTGTGCTGTCAAGCAGAAAGCAGGAACCCAGCTTAATTATTCGCCTCGTCTTTATTATTCCGCGCCTCGGGGATCCGGAGAGAGAGGCTGAAAGAGGAAGACGACTACTGTCGAAGCCCGGAGCCCAAGGCGAGCGTAGAAGACGACGAAGGCCGGGCTGTTAGATGTGTGGTAGATTTTATTGAGGAAAGATGCAGGTAAAGGGTACGTCTGAGATAATATTCGGCCAATTACGCTAACTTCAAATTTAGTCAAATTAATTGAAAGGGTAGTGCACAGTCGTCTCACAAAACATGTCCAGGATGTTGATGGCCTTAGCTCAGCACAGATTGGCTTTCGTCGCGGATGCTCTATATGGACCGCGCATGTGGATCTAGAGAGTAGAATCCGGCTCTCGATACGCAGAAGAGAAGTTTCAGCTTTGGTGACTCTTGATGTTGCAAAAGCCTATGATAGTGTAGAACATACTATTTTACTTAACAGACTTGCGCAGTTACATCCTCCAACCTACATTTATGCATGGATATCTGAATTTCTAAAGGACAGATACTTTTACTGTGCAGAGGGTACCCTATGTTCTAATACTTATCATCAATCAAGAGGAGTGCCGGAAAGTTCGGTACTGCCGCCGCGGTGGCTCAGCGGTTGTGGTGCTCGGCTGCTGACCCAAAAGACGCGGGTGCGATCGCGGCCGCGGCGGCTAGAATTTCTTTGGAGGAGAAATTCTAGAGGCCCGTGTACTGTACGATGTCAGTGCACGTTAAAGAACCCCAGGTGGTCGAAATTTCCGGAGCCCTCCACTACGGCGTCTCTCATAGCCTTAGTCGCTTTGGGACGTTAAACCCCATAAAACCGAAACCGAAACCGAAACATTCTGCAAGCAGGGACTCGGCAACATTTGACACCATCTTCGTGGGGTACCGTGCTGCAGATAGCGTGTTCACGTGTGCGTGAAAGCTGCCTTCTGTCTGATGCAGACATGATCTTTGCAGTGCGGCTCTTAGGAATGCTTTAGCGATACCGCGCTTAACAATCTTCGAGTCAGCTGACCGGAAAGGGAGAAGGCTCTTCCTGGACCGCGGCGAGTATACCCAACAAATACGGTTGCTAGAAATTGTCATTTCCATGTCTAAAAACCTGAGCCTATTATTAGAGAGGAGCTCTGAAGTCAATTGGAGGTCATTAAGTTCATAACAGAACACGTCAAAAATCTCTGCAGCCGTTTGCTGTGCGTCATTAGTGCGATCTAAAATTAGACAGGTCATCAACATATCCCATTATCTTAACAATGGGCGCGTCATCGAGCTTAGTTCGAAGACGCCTGTCATAACTTGCTAGAAGTAAATCGCTTAGTACAGGAGCGATGCTCGAGCCAATGCAGACTCCTTGTTTTTGGATAAAAAATTTGCTGTCTTGAGTGACAAAGCTTGATTGCATGTAAAAACTCAGCAATTCTAAAAACCTGCTAACGTCCATTCCACATGCGTTTTGGAATTTTGTTACGCCAAAGCGGTCGATGCAAAGGCTGACTTCCGCGGTGACAGAGCGCTGAGGCAAGGAATAGTAAAGGTCCTTCACATCAATCGAAAAAGCGCTTACATGTGGTGGGCACTCTTCCGGAAGGAAGTCTGAAACAGTCTCGGGCTTCCTGATGAGGAATGGGTCGTCCACCTCCAGGTGAGAAAGGCACTTCTGCAAAAAAACAGCGACTTCACGTTGCCACCTGCCTCTTTCAGACACGATTGCGCGGAATGGGCACTGATCCTTGTGTGTCTTCGCACTGAAGAACATAGAAATTCGTATATAAAGGTGTATAAAGGAGGTGTATATAAAGCGCGCTTGCCCATAGAACAGGCACAGACACTCGCCATGGAAGGAGAAGAAGCAACAGTCGGACGGCGCAGAAACACTGATCCGGAAGTGGTAGCTTAGGAGTTGGCTGAAAAGCAGCGAGAGCTTTTCGCTTCGAGATATGCAGGCTTAACCTTAGCTAAGCCACAGCCAGTTTTTCTCACGGCGCGGTTGAGGAGTCCGCTGACAAAGTCAGCCCGTTATGCGCCTTTCCTTCCTCCAAATCATGCGGAGGGCCTAGGCTGTGAATAAGGCTACACTGGTAACTAGATCATCTAATCTGCTTCGTGCAAGCGGGCTCAGTGCATAAAGCTTTCTTTAGGGACAGCCTTCCTTATGTTGTTTCTTGTGTATGCATGAGATGAAAAGATTGGTCAGCACGCATCCATTCCTGCAGTGGGTAATCTAGGTGTAGCACAGATTAAACTGCTATTTTTTTATTACCTGCTGATTTCAAGCAAACATAATTAATCACAACTCACAAGAAGAATGTAATAACATATAAACGGCAGCCAAACTTTGGCTGCGCTGTGTGTTAAAAACGTTTCAGGTTAGGCAGCTTCTTGAACACAGGCACCCATTCATGGTGGTGGTGTTGTAGATCCCCAGTTTAAGAAGTCTTTCCGTAGGAGTGCAGTGGGGCAGCCCCAATGCTGCTTTATATGCCTGCCTTATGATCCCATCTATTTTGTTCTGTTCCGCCAGCCCTAGCTTGAGGTAGGGAACGGCGTAAACTATACTGCTTATCAAGAAAGCCTGAACCATTCGGCAGAGATCTTTCTCTTTGACTCCCCGTCTTTTGTTAGCTATCCGCCTTATGAGCCTGGTTGTCATGTTAATTGTGGACTTAAGCCTGTTTATTGTCTCTGTGTTCTTTCTATTGTCCTGTATTATAAGTCCTAGGACCCTGATTTTGTCAACTCTGGCTACCGGAGTCTACCTTACCAGTACGTGAATGTCTCCTGCGTTGGTATCGCGTTTGCTAGCCCCCCGGATCACCAGAAGTTCGGATTTCCTTCGCGAGCATTTTAGTCCTGCCCATTCCGCGTAATCCTGGACAATATCGATCCCGTGTTGGAGATTTTGTTCTATTTCCCCATCGCTTCCTGCATGCGTCCACATTGTTATGTCATCCGCATATAGCGTATGGTTTATACCCTCGACAGTCTTCAATAGCGGCGGTAGGTTCTTCAACGCCAGGTTGAATAAGAAAGGAGAGAGCACTGAGCCCTGCGGAGTTCCCTTGTCTCCCAGCTTAATAGTTTCTGACTGGATCTCTCCTAGATTTATTTCTTCGGTTCTGCCGGTTAGAAAGTCCCTTAAGTAATCGTAGGTCCGCTTTCCAGGGGCAATGTCCGCCAGATTAGTTAGTATGACCTCGTGTTTGACGTTATCGAAGGCTTTATGTAGGTCTAGGCCCAGTATAGTTTTGGCGCCCCCTTTGTTGGGCGGGTCTATGATGTCTGCTTTTAGCTGGAGCATGACGTCCTGCGTGGACAACTTGCTCCTGAAGCCTAGCATCATTTCAGGAAATACCTCCCTTTGCTCTGCGTATTCCTGGAGTCTGTTTAATATGGCATGTTCCATCAGCGGGGACCGGAGGCGCCAGCTCGGGTCCTGACAGAGAGAGCAGCTCGAGCAGAGGAAGAGGCTCAAGCAAGGACAGAGACGCGGGCAAAAAGGCGAGCTGGCCAGATAAGGCCTCTTCTTGGGAAACCGCTCGGGAGAAGGAACTGGTACAACCAAACATTGACAACCAAACATTCCATCATGACACCCTGTCAGTCTAGGTTTACAAAAAAAAAGTTCGCAGAAAGCGCTTTGGTAGTGGAAGAAGAAATCCTTCTTGGCGCTTTTGAGCATTACATGTATACACTTGGAGTTTTCATTGACTATTCAATAGCATTTGGTAGAACAGATCACGCCTCATTTAAAAAAAAAAATGGAATATTGTGGTTTCAGGGGTCGTTTCTGGCCTGTTTTCAAGTTAATACCGCCAGCAAAGGGTGCACATAAACAACTATCGCTCCAGCTTCAAACCATTACTGCACGGTTTTCCGCAGCGATCCATTCTCCGGCCGCTGCTTTTCAAGTTATATATTGGTTTGGTTTATGGGGTTTAACGTCCCAAAAAGGCTCAGGCTATGATGGACGCCGCAGTGTAGGTTTCCAAACTTTCTCTAACAGCGAGTATTCTTACACGCTTCCGTTACTTTCACCGAAACAAATTAAATTACTATTATACAAATCCCTTTTCGAATCGCCCCGCCGCGGTGGCTCAGTGGTTACGGCGCTCGGCTGCTGACCCGAAAGACGCGGGTTCGATCCCGGCCGCGGCGGCTGAATTTCTTGAAGGCGAAATTCTAGAGGCCCGTGTGCTGTGCGATGTCAGTGCACGTTAAAGAACCCCAGGTGGTCGAAATTTCCGGAGCCCTTCACTACGGCGTCTCTCATAGCCTCAGTCGCTTTGGGACGTTAAACCCCAACAAACCAACCAACCAACCTTTTCGAATCCACATTAGCGTATGATTATTTCAAATGGGGCACAATGACTGGAACAAACTTGTACAAAATCTATCGACTGCGGAAAAAAGCTGTAGGAATCATTTCTAGTCAGTGGGCGCCTCACTGGCGCTTTGAGCTACGTGGCGGTAGTGATAGGGAGATGTGCGTTGCGTACGTTGGCGTTTAAAACCTTGTGGCAGAAACGCGGCACTTGTGTGGGTTGCCTGCGAAAGTACGAGGAAATGCCTCTGCTGCTCACCTGCTCAGCGAGGGTGGGCAAGTGAGCAGCCTCGGGAATAGTGAGAGGCTGCTCACCTGCCCACCCTCGCTGAGCAGGTGAGCAGCAGAGGCATTTCCGAATAGTGAGAGGCTGCTCGGGAAGAAAAACCCGCATCGCAACCAAACACACGCTACTCGAGTCCCACCTATGGCAGCACCTGCCATAGACGGGCAGTGGCGCATCGCTTAACCGCTGCACCACTGCGCCATGAATGGTAGGAAGACTCCTAAGGATCTATTTAAATATAGAGAATGACCAGTTCTGCATAGGTGGATCGACATTAACCCATTATCGCTATCCGAACAACTGCCATCCGTGAACACTGGATCTAAACACCGGAACCCAAGTTACAATCGAGCTGCTAGCGCACCCAATTCGCACTTGGCCTAACTACGCAAATCGGCCATCATTTTTTAAAACCAGTCTTCCGAAAAAACAGCGTCTCTTTTGATTCATCGATTATCCGAAAAACATTCGAGAGCTTGAGAACGACTTGGATTCGTTCTCAGTATAGTTCTGAACATGCTTATTTGATTCGTTAGACGAATGGAATAGAAGAATATTTGATTCGCTATCAAAAAATCTCGCGTATTCACACACGCCTATAAAATGGACCTCTGACGAAAAGCTACGAGTGTAGATTGAGAGGCGCGTGGTGAGGGAGTCGGCGTCATATGCTCCTGAAACTATAGTAAAGTAAACATAACTCAGGAATCGAAACTTTTGTAGGAGGCGTTTCTGGATTGCCTAACATTACAGACAATACACTGCAGAGTTCCGCCGCTATCCACATGAGGGAGGTAATCTTACGAAGACGGCGAGCTGTTCTGCTGCTGCATCTTTGTCACTGTATGCATATATGGAGTGTTGATTTGCCGCACAGACGACTCTACGAACGGAGCCGCCGCGGTGGCTGAGCAGTTATGGTGCTCGGCTGCTCACCCAAAAGACGCGGGTTCGATCCCGGCCGCGGCGGCTCGAATTTCTTTGGAGGAGAAATTCTAGAGGCCCGTGTACAGTGCGATGTCAGTGCACGTTAAAGAACCCCAGGTGGTCGAAATTTCCGGAGCCCTCCACTACGGCGTCTCTCATAGCCTTATTCGCTTTGGGACGTTAAACCCCATAAACCATAAACCATCTACGAAGGGACTTTATTTACTCCGCACGTTTTGATTTCGTTCATTGTGCTAATTTACTGAGGCGCATGCCCACCTTTAAAAGATTAAATCGGCCGTTTGGGGGAGTGGGTTGTGCGGCTCGGAATTTTTCTGTTCGTATTGGGGCAAGCAATGTCGGTTTTATAACTAACGGCTGTGTTCTCGAAATCGGAGCCTGGAGACACGCCCCAGGTGCGACGGGGCGAGTATCCGATTTTAAAATACCAAAAGCTGATTTTAAAGGACGGAATTTTTTTGTTTACAACACAAAACTTGCTGTCTAAATCCTGCGCGGGTGCATTAGAAACACCGCAAAAAAAAAAGAAAGAAAAGAAAACCTTGATCAATGGACCCACTTGTAATCTTGCAGTGTTGTTGCAGGACTGGTACATCACTTGTGTGCTATTTACGCGCTTCTACGCTCTTTTACGCACACATGCGTAACGCGCTGGCATGCTACGAGGGCTGCCTCTCTTTCACTCTAGGAACCTTGATGCATTTAACAACAGCTATGCTATGCATACCCCTATGTGGTCATGATGGGCATGGACAGAGCATCGTTTTATCCCGTTTTACGCGAGTTTCAGTATCAAGTTAAAATTACCAGTTTTTACCGGCCATACCACGCTATTGATTCTACACGGCAAGATATTTTCATTTCCACCCTGATCCCCTGAAGAACATCGCGAACGACATGACAGCACTGAAAAGAAGGGGTACGCAGGCCAAGCGCTGACCTATAGTGCGATAGCTTATTCAGCTTAACCCGGGAAATGTAAGCAGACGAAAAGGTGACATGTAGGGAAAGGGACAGCAAAGCAGGAGCGAAATCGGCCAAGGAACAGAAGATCTTTCGAGCAAGACGGGAAGAGAGAGAGCGAAACAATTTTTATTAATCAAATTTAGTGGAATAAGGGGGGGGGGTAGGCCCGCCAGGTGGCCACGAGCCCTTGGCGAACGGCGAACCCCTGGGCTCGGTGCACCGCTCGCAGAGCTGCAGATCCATCGAGGGACAGGCATGAAGAATGTGATTGAGGTGACCTTGGGAAAATAGAAAACATCTCGCGCGTATCTGTTGTTCTCAGAGGTCAAAATCTTTTCAAAAAAGACTGATCAGAAACACGCTCACGTGGCCCCATCAAGGGTAAAAGTGCGATCCCTGCGGAAATTCGGTTATCGAGGCCGAGGAACGTAGCTGTGCGGTCAGGCTGAGAGCAGGAACCCAGCTTAATTTATCGCCGCGCCTTTATTATTCCGCACCTCGAGGGTCCGGAGAGAGGGGCTGGCAGAGGAAGACGACGACGACCGTCGAAGGGCGGAGCCGAAGGCGAGCGTAGAAGACGACGAAGGCCGTGCTGTTGGATGTGTTCAATTCGGGCTAGGATGAGACTGACGACCAGGGCCAGGAGTGTGCGGCGAGAATTTCGTGGCGCGCCGTTTCCCTCATCCTCAACCTCTACGAAGGGGTCAGAGCAAAGCATGGAGTCGACCACGACGTCCTTCGACGAAGAGGAGCGCCCTTTCGACGAGTACCAGGTCTCCAAGGAGGTCATGCGAGGCATCCAGAACACGGACCCGATGTGGTTTGGTGCGCTGACGTCGGGCCCGCAGTCCCTCGTGCAGCAGAGGTCTGCGCAGGAGGTCAACGTGCTGGCCGGCCAGAGGAAGGCCGCTGCAGAGTCGAGCCGGATCGAGAAGGGTGGTGGATACGTGTTCCAGAACCAGACGGTGCCCCCATCGTTCAGCTCTGGTGGCACACCCTTCTGTGGGTCACACAATATCTACCTGCGTGAGTATATTCTTTGTTTATATCGCTTTTGAAGCGAACGCTTCACACCGGGAGCTAGTGCTTCGATCGCCGGGTGCCTAGCTTTCACCTTCAAGTGACCTTGAGCTTCGAATGCAAAGGATAGTCGTTTAACTGGCCCCCTGGCACAGTGGACAGCTTAGTAGTGCTTTAAGCTACGAAACCAACGGAGCGCGAGCTTGGAAAGCAAAAGAAAGGCGCAGAACTGCCCTCTTGGAGCAGTAGACACCGAAGACGTGCTTTGAGCTACTTGGCGGTAGTGATAGATGTGCGTTGCATGCGTTGGCATTGACAACGTTCTGACAGAAACGCGGCGCTGAAGCCATGTACCCCACTAAACCACCTCTTTCTCTATTTCTTCTTTCTTCTTTCACTCCCGCCTTTCCAACGAGATCTGTCAGACAGATGCTGCGCCGTTTCCTTTCTTCAAAAACCAATTTCTGAAGCCGTAGGCCGTCGGCGTTCATTGCATTCATTGGCGTTGGCGTCGCCAGCGTTTTACACTCAGACGATTTTATGGAAAGGAAGTGCGCATAACTTTTTCCCTTGGTAAGTTGACGCCTGAATCGCTTTTATAGGTACGTGGGGTGGTGACAGAGAGATGTAGGCTGCATGCGTTAGCGCTGACAACGTCATGGAAGACACGCGGAACTGCTGGAATAGGCCGCAGCGTTCATTGGTTGAGCAAGCTGTCGCGATCAACAATTAACTGCAACCTGCCAGGGTGGCAGGGTGGGTGCGCTGCCTATCCAATGTCTGGAACGCACTCAACGTAACAGACGCCAAGCCGCTTATAGTTGCCCGATGCGCCATAGCTTTCGCTCTCTAACCAGGCTGAGCACAGTTGAACCGCAGCTAATTTTTTCTTGTCTTGCTTCATTTTTCTTCTGTTCACTGTACCTTTTTTAGCGTTCTGCCTTTCCTTGCGCGCGCTCATGTTCCGGTGACATTTTTTCCGCGCAGAGAAGGCCTCCGCATTACTGCATGGCCATTGAATCGCGGTTCTTCAAGCGGCTACCGGGACCGACTGAATGGAAGCGCCGCATTCACGTGCTGCGGCCCTTGTGGTGGCGCCCACGGCGCCACTGCGCATGCTCAACCATTGAAATACCGATTTTCTACCAATAATTAAATAGCGGAGAAGATGGAGCGAGAACATTCCTAACTTTCATTTGCCTACTACACTGTCGCTTGCTGACACTTGCTGCGGTTGATTCTGCTGTGCTCTGCAGTACGATGTTGCCAGTCTCACTGCTTAGATCACAATGCGCTCATAGTTTTGATAAAGTTCTCTTCCAAATGTTTTGCCTTGAGAGCCATTCACTGTGACGCACTTTATGCGGTGGAGAGTCACACACGTGCTCAATTTTATGTGCCTTCGTTTTTGAAGTCATTTCTGCTTTGCGTGGTTGGCCACACACGCCTGTGTGTCTGCGTGATTCGTGACACTTTATATACATAAGTATACACCATCCACATCTAGATCTTCCATATGAAAGCTGCCACGATGTCAGGCAAAACAGCTGCAAAGAGATTAAGCACGACGTCGCGACCATCGGCTTGAAGGCCACCTTCGAGGGGCATTCGCCGCTTTGTTCTTGAAATGGAGCTCTATGATGGACATCCATGGCCAAAAATTCGTGCGATGACCTGCCGGACGAGAATACTTGCCTGTAGGCGATCCGGAAAGCAGGCGAGCTCGAGACGGTAAGGTACCGTGATGCAGGCGGGCCTGGCTCGTACTCTGAGTGTACACTTTCACAGGTGGATGTCCGGACCACTTCTGCACTCTGGAGGAGGGCGTGAAAGTTTCGATCAGCGGATCGAGACAACCGCTTTTATGCGAAGCATATTACTAGAGGTACACTACAGCCCTTCGCCGTGGTTACGCCAAGGTGGATATAGAATGGTGGCGAAGGCTGGGCCCGAATACGGTTTAGCGCGACTGCAGCACAGCCACTTTGGGCGGCCGAAACACTTATATAATGAAATTCAAAAGCACAAATAAAAATGCTATATAACAACAGTAAGAAATGAATATTTTAATGCCACGTTTTATAAAATAGGTAAACTATTTCAGCAAAACATTGCGCCGAATTTTGTAATTTTTTACAACGCTCTTGTTGCGTCCTCTTTTGATGAATGTGCGGTGCATTTGCAGCGCGACTTTGCAGGCCTCGTTTCGGTACGCGGCCACAGTGGCTGCGGGAACTTGCGAAGCGATTTCTTATCTCCAGCTGCCTGCTATGGCGCGCCTTGGAAAGCGTGCAAATTAAGCTCGCCGGTCTCGAAATGGCCCCTTTAAGAAGTTTTTGTCGTCCTTGCCCGTCGCTTCTCTGTCACCGTTTGGCAAGAAATGCACCCCGCTGCACCACTGCAGCGTTTCCTTCGGTGTACGGCCAGTGCGAAACCTTTTCCCGAGGCTTCGCGCTCATCGTTTCAAGCGCTTAGCACTGCATTTCAAGATGAGGTTGCGGCATGTGAAGAAAGCTTGCTCCGTGGCACATTTTGACAGCGTGGGTTGTACCGTGGGTGTCTTACCAAGTCTACACCGATAGCCTCTGGACTTTCGCAGGTGAGCTCTTGCCGTTGTCGTCTGCTCTAGATATGCTTTTGTCGGGCTTTCCGCGCCTATCGTAGCTGTAGCCGTTTCATACGCACTTGGCTTCATGTTATCGGGATATTTTAGTAAATTGCAGGGCACGCACTTGCAGTCATAAGATGTGCAAAAGACACAAATTATTTGTCTTATTTATAGCTAGTTTCGTGCAGCCGACTGTCACCAACGTGAAATTCATACCGGGCTCTCATGAGCAACCACGTGCCCTCTACTTGCCGCATGGTCAATTTAAAACCAACTGCGCTGCCTAACAGCTCTGAGCATGACATTAATGGGTTTTGCAGCACCGTGAAGACAATTTGAGGTTCCCCTCGCAACTGACAGTATCGAAATTCAACCATTTGTATGTGCGCCGCATTGACTGTGCCTTAACCGAATTCGCCCAGCAGTAGTTATTGCCGTTCTACGTATACATGACCATCAATGTAGTTTTAAACTCATTTTGCTGCATCGCTCTCGTCACTCTTTGAGCATAGAAAAGCAGCTAGCCGCGTGGTATCAGGTGATCGTAACCGCACTCTGAGGCGCGAAGGCTTGGCGCGACCATTTTCTGTCATAGTTATAACGTACTGCATTTATGGGAAAGGAATTTTTGCGTATTGATGTTTGAAGTATATGGTATTCATTTGGGTGCAGTTGTATAACGTGGACGCTGCATCATGTCCTGGTGCAAAACGTGGGTGCAGTTCTGCCGCAACCTCAGCCTGGAGAAGACGCCGTGCCAGCTGCGAGACCTGAGGACTTCTTCCAAGCACTTCGAACTGTTTGTGTATCCGCGGCCAGGATGGCTGCATCTCGATGCCGTGCCTACTCGAGGAAGGAGTGGCTGTATTGAATGTCCTTGCACTTCACTTTAAACTGCACTTCATGTATATTTTAGTTTGATTAGAATTGCAGCAGATTACTTCGGTTAGCGACAAGAAGGAGGTCTCGAGGTTGTGCGCAGGCCCTATGTATGGTGTAATGCTCTAGCGTTGAGCAGATTTCTTGATGCTAAAACTTCTTTTTAATATTGTCATGAAGGTGTAAACACAGCTGCTGTGTTCTTTCAGTTGAAGAAATGAAATGTGAGGAGTAATCCCTGTGTGCTGCATGGTCTATGTGTTGATGCGCCTACTTATGTCATGTCATGGTTGCCTCAAGGGAAGCTTTTGTAGCATTGTTTTCTATACTTTTCAATTTCCTGCCTGGCAACGTTCGTGGAACTTCAGGGCTTTTTCCTATCCGCACTGTGACCATTGAGATGAATAGCCAGCTTAAAAAAACTACTGCTTGAGCTCCCTGTGACGCGCATTTTTGTTGGTGTGCTTTATCACTGTATTTGTTTGGTTGCTGTAATAAACCATGAATATGAAAACCATACTTGCCGTACACTGTATTGCAAACTGTGCACTTGAGCCTGTGCTTTGTGCATCATACTTTGATATACTCAAAAGTACTCGCACCAGTATTTCCACCAAGGTTTCACTACGAATCATGCATGCTTAGCCAGCATCTGAAAGTGTTGCTGCCTTTCTATGCTGCCTTCTTTGCCAGTCACTTTCATTGGGTTCCCAATTGCACATTAACAAGGCCATAACTAGCAGGAACTCGAGAACATTTGACTGGCAAAGGTTGGTGCGCACTGAAAGGCAACCTTCAAGTGATACTGGCATGAAAATGCGGGTTCTATAAAAAGACCACTTTATAATTCGCGCCAAAAACACGTAGCGTGACGTCATTCAACGTCACTCATACGTAGTTTGCCCCCCAAAATAGGGGCGCTGGGGTGCCCCCATGAGCCGCCATCTTTTGGATCAATGGGCGTCTATGGAGCCTTCGCTACCATGGTATATCTACCTTGGTTACGTGCCGTGGACACCACGTGACACATGACGTCACGACGGAAGAAGATGAGGGTCCACCTCGCGCCGTCGCTGTGGTTGCACGCCGTGCAGACCACGTGGTACAATGACGACGCACCACGTGACATACCACGTGACACATGACGTCACGACAGATCGCCGTCACGCGCTGGGAGAGGGAGAACGATGCCATCGCCTAGACACCGGAATGTCCTCGAGCGGCATTCCCGCGCATTTCGAACGCGCGTTCACACTCGGTGTAGGTGAAACGCTCGCTCCACCGGGCAGGCGGACGCGGCTTCCGTGGCAGTCCAGGCGCCCACCCAACGCGCGTCTCGGGGTTAGTCGGCGTTCCGCTGTAGCCATGCCGTTGTCTTCCCCCTCGACGAAGGCTTCTAGTGGTTGTATTAAAATGATCAAGTATTCGACCAAGGGAAGCCATGTATTAACAAGCCTAGCCGTCAATATGCTTCGGATCTGACCAGGCTTAACCAAGTTAAGCCTCAGCCATTTTTTGTGCATGCCGATGCTGTAAACAAGAGAGCGTGTGATTGTAAAACGCACAGGTGAAAAGCCGCGTGTTCCATTTTATATTGCTTGTAGGTTCAATATCGTGACATCCAAGGAGGTAATTTATAAAAATAAAGCATAGATACAGTACAATACCATCTAGCTTTGCTTGGAAGAGGGTGGTTCCTTCTTTCTCTGTGTGCTTAACACTGCGAGCCAGAAGTTCTCATTTGATGTTGATCATCATCGTTACTACAGTGATCATCATCCAGATTACATTCGCCGGGTTGCCCGCAATCCCTACCCGCGAGTCACTTCATTACCGACTCTGATAATTAGGACTGCACCCGAGACAGAGATCAAGCTCCTCCAGCTGGCTGAAGATGCCGCTGCTGCCCAAGGGATAGCGGCCGCCGTCTAAGCGGTGTCGTCTTCTCTTGCACAGTCCGTTTCTTAAGGGTCCGCTGTTTTTTCCGAATATGAACTCCCAACTATAGCCCGTTCGACCACGCTTGCAAGTTTAAGCGGGGGGTGGCTTCGTTAAAAGAGTAGAAAACTGAGCTAGTTGGTTCATCTTCTTGGTGGGAACAGCCGAAATAACAAAACGCAGACACAGAAAGGAACACATAGAACGTAGATGAAGTGTTCCTTTCTGTGTCTGCGTTTTGTTATTTCGGCTGTTCCCACCAAGAAGGTGGCTTCGGGTCGCTCCTCTGTATCCGCTAGAAAGTTTCACCACCGCCGGGCTGGACAAAGGCGTAGTTCTGTCAGTGGTTTCTAATTACCCCTGCGTTGCGCCAGCCGCGACTGCCCTGCACCAAAATAAAACCTGATTATTTCACTTAAATGTCTGCTGCCCTCGACTACATTTTGGTTCTATTGGTTTCTACGTCGTCACGCTAACAGAACACCGGTTCTTTATTGTGCGTATTACGTGGCCTGGTCAAGGCGATTTTTTCGTTTACTGACTGACTTACTGACTGACTGAAATCACTTTTCATCTTTCTCACCCCGAATTCCTTCCCCACGCAGAGTAGCAAGTCAGCGGATTTAACCGCTGGCTAAATTACCTGTTTTCAATTAAAGAAGCCCCCCTCTCTATCTCAAAATGCTGCCGCCACGGCCGATATCGAAACCGCGACCTTTGGGCTGAGCAGCCGATCGGCATACAGCCGCGGAGCCAGCTGCTGCAAGCAGCTTTTGCTCTTTCATCCACGCTACTCTCCCATTCTTTCTTGTGGTGAATGCTAATCGCAGATCGGGAGCATTCCGCCTGCTCCCGAGAGCCCTGATTTATGCACACGCCACAAATCTGCACTTGCGGCGTGTGCACAAAACCTAAACAGTGCAGAGAATTCAGTGCAGACGTAACGTCTGGTGGTGTCGTGTTGCATTGCCAGCGGAGCCTAATTCGAACTGCCTGCTCTGTTGTAGCGGGATATGGGCTTTCTTTTGCTTCGTCGCGTGGTGCATGAAAAATGATAGCAGCGGAGCAAAAGAAAGTGCATGTCATGGTACAAGAACGCGGACGGTTCGAATTGGGCGCTTTGGCCATTGCAACGCGTCATCAAGGAATAGACTTTGCTCAGAACTTCCGGCGCACCTCATGAGCTCTGTTTAATCTTGTGAAAGAAAGAAAAAAAAACACTCGATTTCCTCGCGATGGCGGGCTTTATAGAAAGAATTTATGACGTCGTCTGGTCCATAGCTGCGCATTCGCCAATGGCCGTAACCACTAGATTGCGCTAAACAAAAAGTTGTTTAGTAAGTTAATTAGCTCATAAGCATGCTTTGCAAAATGACGGGCGTCCGCCGCGGCTGACAGTTTGTTCCCGAGAATATGCGCTTTCACTATTTCGATCATCCTATCTCGGGGATTTTTCGAAAGTGTTAGCTTAACCACTCGGTATGTACTTTCACTGTAATTTTTGTAGAGAGCTAGGTTCGCCAGACTGCTGTTCATTGCACGCTTTAATTTCCTTCGTACTAGTTTTCAGCCCTACCATTCTGACTTTGTCTACTGAGGTCCTCAGCTATCTGCTGCAATTCAAACTGTGGGCAACTCAGCAGGGTATAATGTCATTGGCAAATCTGATATGCTAAGGTATCTCCCATTACTACTTTTTTCTACCTTTCTCGAGTACAGTGTTTCGAATACCCTCCGTGGAAGTGCATTGAGTAACAACGGGAAGTTTCCCTATCTCGGCCATACACCCCTTGTTACCAGTATTTTACTGCTCCTTTTTGAGGACTGTGGTCGCTCTGCAGTCGTCCTCGGTGTTTTCCAGAACGATCGCACCGCTTACCCTATGCCTTGATTGCGCAGTGCCAGCGTGACTCCTGATGTTGCACGAAATGAAGTGCTTTGTCGTCGTTCATTGTTGTAGTTGGGTGTTACAGAGAGTCGAGGGCGCGGGGAGACATGAGTGGTCCGCACCCTTGCCCTCGGCTTGAGACCCCAAAATGGACGTCCTTGAAGCCGGAGAGCGTGTTGTCGCAATGTTTTCACACAGTTCATATAGTTGCCTATATATTTTTTTTTGTACCGCGCAAATCTCGTCATAAGATTTAATACTTGAGTTCGTGAGTGACACTGTATCATACAGCATTAACGGTTGTTTTTCTACCTTTATTATTCGATGGTGTTTTTAGAGTGAAGAGTGCTTGTATGGAGCACGGCGTTGGGCGAGAGAAGTCGTTCCAGTTCGCCGTTGTGCGGGGGAAAAGAAATACGGGCACTTATTTCTTTTTTTTGCGCCGGTTAGTAGCTTATACAGTGGCGGGATTTGAAGGTACAAGGTCCTTTCTGAAGCCCGCTACCAAGCAAAGCCGAGTATTAGATCGGGGGAAAGCTGGTACCCGTTTGAGGAAACCGATGGGCACAATACGCTATCGCGCAATTTCTCTTACAGCGACAACTGAGTGTATCAGGGTGCAAACATCGATGTAGTACGGTGATTCGCGCAGTGCAGCTCACCAGCAAAGAAGACGTACAGTTGACAGTCTAGAATATTTGTACTATGTGATCACTAAGGAAGACAACGCAGATGCGTGTCTTTGTGCAATGTTCACTTCGAATTGCATATTACATGACGACAATCAATGCCGCGTGATCGCCAAAGTGCAGCGCGACAGCGTATACGACGCTGTGACGGGACGCTAAACGCTTTTTCGCGATTTCTTGCGCACGCTTTTGCCTATATTAACTCGAAAACTGATGTCCGATCAGCACGAAAGCCAGCGTCCGTCGCGCGTGCATGGCGCAATATTCCCCAGTGACGTCACCATGCTCTCACGTGAAGTCAGCCCTAAACCATATATCAATGCCTACAGCGAAGGAAAAAATTTCCTGCCAAGGTGTGGGATTGGAACCAAGGACCTTCAGGTAGCGAGCCGAGCACACAACCAGTAGGGCACAAAACCGAATGGGTTCCGAAATCGCAACTTGCGACTCCGTGATCATCCTAAGAATCGACTTGCCTCGCGAACAGAGGCGTACGTAGTGTATGCGCTTCCTTGCAACTATATGCTAATGAGTAGGTGTGTGATTAGAGAGGAAGGAATATTTAATTAACCTCGCAACAGAGCTCACGATGAGATAATGCTTTCGCGTTCAAAGCACGTAAGCAGTGTTAAGCGCCCTCTGTTTCGATCGTTCCCTTCACCTCAGCTCAAATGTCCGTGCTCGTTTGTGCTGACGCCATGTGCGAGATTGTTAATGGCACGAAAGCGATGGTCTACCGGCTCCATTAAGTGGGTGAGAAAGTCAAGGAGGAAAAATTTGTTAACGTCCCAAAGCGACACATGGGGACTGTGCACACTGTAAACAGAAAGGTGTAAAAAGGGAGCAAAATTGTCCTCTAGCACACCCTATAAAGAAGGGCGTGCGCTAGAGGACAACTTTACTCCCACTTTACTCTCAGATAGGTGTATTCGTGTTTAGTGTGCGAGGGACACCGTATAGCGGAGGGCTCTGGATTAATTTCGACCAACTGTGGTTAATGGATTCGCTCTGATATCCCACGGCACGCGGGCGTTTCCGGGTTTCGCCCCCATCGAAATGCGACCGGCCCAGCGGGGATCGAACCCGCGACCTTGGCATCAGTAGCGGGACACCAAAGCCAATGAGCCATCCCTCGGGGTATGAAGTGCGGGAGCGGTGACGTCATGTCACCACAGGCCACAGCTAGTTGGAATCCTACGGCGGCATCACTGGCAGCTGTCACGGTTGAAAGAATTGGGGAGGTTCCTCGCCGTGCTTGCGATTTAATCTTTGGCGACAGTTGGGCCAGTGTGTTTTCGGCGTATGACGGTATTACCAACGCGCGAAAAACGGAAACTATACAGTAGGGTACAACTCAAGAACGAAGCGGCAGATGTCCTTCAAAGGAGGCCCGCCCGCCAATGGCTTCGACTGATTTTCATGGAGTCGCGGTTAATCCCTGGTCACGCGATAACATGACAGGGGATTGACCGCGGATTAACCGCTACTTTATGAAAATCGACCAACGTCAATGGCTGGAATAGAGGTTTGTAGAGGCTTAATCCTGAAGCCCGAGCCCAGCCCAGGCCCGCGACTTGAATCCAGGGCCCTCTAAGTTACCACTTTGCTGTACTTGGCCCGGTCCGCCAAGCTCGGAGTGCGCTCGGGCCCGTTGCCGCAGCAGCCCAAGAGGTAAATTGCTCACTGTATGGGAGGAGATTCGTATTATAGACAAGTTATAAAGGGGTCAGAAAATGCGCTAAAATCGCCTAAAAGGCTTGAAGGAATTCGTTTGCTAATTATAAATAGAAGTGAGGATGAGGCGGTTCCGGCCACACGGTTTTTTCAACTGCGATGTCATCTTTGAAGCCGCTTGAGAGTTGCGAGAATTAAATGAAGAGGGCCGCACGCACGCGTAAAAACTACTTCTAGTTACCTGTAGGTTTCTAATCTGCAGTCATAGTTTACGGCGCGTGGTGTCTAAATACTAAAACGTCCTTTTAGCCGGAGCATTTGTTTTTCTTTAATGAACATGATTTCAAAGGTAGAATTCATGGCTGCTGTTCAGTGGAGACGAAAATCAAAAACGGCTGTTTAGTGCATAGTATGTGTTAAAAGATACGACGAGGGCTAAAGCAGTATGCATTTCCTCAGTGGTGTTTCTCAAAGGCTGCAAACACACACAACGATCTTGGGACAGACAACTGCAGAAGAATCGAACGAAGCTCCTTCCGGACCCGCAACTTCAAGCCCGGCCCAGGCCTAGGCGCGACGGGTCAGCGAATTTTCCGTCCTGACACCGTGCTGTGCTCTGGGGTGCCTCATCTGGCTGCTCCATTATTAAGTTGTATCCAACTGCAGGGGAAAGAAAAAAAACAGGACAGGGCTGCATAATAGAAATGTGTATCAGCGTGCTGCACGTACAGCGTTCACAGTAGGTCTAAAAACAAAAAGAGATATTGTCAGAAGTGGGGTTCGAACCCACGCCCTCTTTCGAGGACCAGAGCTTAAATCTGGCGCCTTAGACCGCTCGGCCATCCTGACAATTTTTTTTTCTTTATTGCATGGAAGAACATCCGTAGAAAGGAGGAAAACTTCAATCAGACTGGATCGCGTCTCAAGTTGCCGGGCTGATTAATAGGAGCCCGCCATTGCCCTAACTCAGCACTGCAGCCCCATAAAAACATCAAAATCCAGGGAGGCACACACATGCATCTAGGCACGGCAGCCAGCTTGGAGGTTCTTCGCGTGCAGCATATACACTCCTCACCAAAGCACACTGTTCTCGAAACACAGATTTGGACGATCTTGGTGGCTCGGCATGTCTGTCCATCATACGGCTTTTCCAAAGACTGAATAGTCCCATCAACATAAACAGATCATAAGGCACAACAGAGTTTTTGTCAACAGGCAGAAATCTAATAGTGTACGGTGTAATTTCAATGTCCTTCTTGAGAGTTCGTTGTAGTATGTCCCAAAAAAACATGGCATCACGGCACAGGATAAAACAATGATCAATTGTCTCAGGCACGTTACACAGACGGCAATTCACATTCCAAGGTACAAACATCCCCTTGTCATTAAGAAATGTCTTGACAGGCAGCGTCGCTGTGTGTAGTTTGAAAAAGAACGTTTTAGCGGCTGCCTGAATACACATCCGCCTAACACGCTTTAGAACACTGATGTCCAAAGACCCCAGATAAGGCTGCCGATACAATGGTGTAGGGAACAAAGACTCAGTGAGAGCCTGGGTCATCTGTTTTCTCGAGAGGCTATACAGGTAATCTAAAGAGAAGCGCACAGTGAGGAAATTGAAAGTGTCAGCAACCTCCTTGAGGAATCCCCACAAAGTCCCCTCACGAGCCTGCACAGTCGGTGCGAATAAGTAAGGCAAATGAAAACTAAGCCGCCTAATGAGCACAGCTACCAGAAACGGGTGGTTTGCCGATTTTAAAAAGAAAAAACGGGAAACAAGTTGATGCACGAACAGGTGAACAAGACCCACTCCACCACCCTCTAAGGGAAGGAACAAGTTGTCACGCCTCATGGGCTCCCATTGAGAGCGCCAAACGAATGTTGCAAATATTCTGTGTATTGCTTGCACCTTCCTCCTCGCACAATGCAGGACTTGAAGGACATACGCGAGCTTTGCAAACAAAAATATGTTACAGACCTGTACCCTCGCAAACACTCAAGGATGTCCACTGTCTCCATTGTTGTTTGCCCTATACCTGGAACCCCTCTGTCTCAGTATAATTAACAGCGTAGCTATCCGCGGTTTCTCTCTGGCTCGATGTGAAGTTAAAGTTTTAGCCTATGCTGATGATGTCGCCCTCTTTTGTTCTGACAAAAAGAGTGTACTTGAGGCTCTAAACTTGACTAAACAGTTCTGTGATGTATCAGGCGCGGCTCTTAATTTAGAGAAATCCAAAGGCTTTTGGTTGGGTTATTGGGGAACTAGGCCAAGCCAGTTCGGTGGCATATGCTGGGACAGTAGCCCTCTTGAGTACCTAGGCGTTCCGCTGCACCAAGTTCGCAACAGTACAGCCTACTGGGATTCACAAATTGTAACTCTACGGCGGCAAACACAGGCTTGGATGGGCTCGGCCATCCTGACAACGATGTGTCGGTTTTTATGACCATATATTCACTCTGTGCAGGTGTACATGCGTACATGTACCTGTACAGCTGAGATTTCACATACTTGGTGAGTTACATTATGCACTGCGGGAATGGATCCGCCTGTCCTCTCCCTGTAGCCTCCTCCTCGTCGCAGCGCTGAGCGCGACCGAGCTTAAATGGACCCTGAAATTATTTCGAAGGGCATATTATAGATCTTTAGAGATGGTCTTTTTCGGCATTTTCGCGCCGAGGGAAAAAGCGCGAGCCGTGCGGAAATGTGGTTATCGAGGCCGAGGTACGCAGCTGTGCTGTCAAGCAGAAAGCAGGAACCCAGCTTAATTATTCGCCTCGTCTTTATTATTCCGCGCCTCGGGGATCCGGAGACAGGCTGAAAGAGGAAGACGACTACTGTCGAAGCCCAGAGCCCAAGGCGAGCGTAGAAGACGACGAAGGCCGGGCTGTTAGATGTGTGTTAGATTTTATTGAGGAAAGATGCAGGTAAAGGGTACGTCTTAGATAATATTCGGCCAATTGCGCTAACTTCAAATTTAGTCAAATTAATTGAAAGGGTAGTGCACAGTCGTCTCACAAAACATGTTCAGGATGTTGATGGCCTTAGCTCAGCACAGATTGGCTTTCGTCGCGGATGCTCTATATGGACCGCGCATGTGGATCTAGAGAGTAGAATCCGGCTCTCGATACGCAGAAGAGAAGTTTCAGCTTTGGTGACTCGTGATGTTGCAAAAGCCTATGATAGTGTAGAACATACTATTTTACTTAACAGACTTGCGCAGTTACATCCTCCAACCTACATTTATGCATGGATATCTGAATTTCTAAAGGAGAGATACTTTTACTCTGCAGCGCTCACGTCCAGTAGCCGTCGCGTTCGCTCTCGTTACCCAATCCAAGACCCAGATCCTCACCTTCTCCGTTTATGGCGTCGCCGTAAACGTCTTCAACGCTCCTTTCGCTCCCAACCACACAATTCCCAACTTTCCTCCCGGATCATCACTGCTCTGCGGGCCGAGATCGGCTTCCACTGCGCCTCCCTCGAGCACTCTCGTTGGAGGGCTCTTTGTGATGGCCTTGATTCTTCTTTGCACTCGCGATCCGCATGGTCTCTCTTTAAATCGCTCCTTGGCACTAAGCCTGCCCTTGCTCCCACTCTAGCTAAAGCCCTCACTCAGGGGACTCCCTCTGAAGTTTTTGATCATCTCGCCTCTCTCTACCTCCCGCCCCCTCTGGCACCCTCCTACCCGGTGTACTCAGGTGGACCTAACCCCGATCTGGACCAATGCTTCACTCTCCGGGAGCACGAATCTGCTCTGGCTGCTAATGCTACACGCTCGGCTCCCGGTGAGGATGCCATTGCATACACCACACTTCGCAACCTTCCTGACTGCGCCAAAGAATTCCTCCTTCAAACCTACAATGAGGCCTGGCAGAGCGGCTGCTTGCCTAGCTCCTGGACATCCTCCCTTATTTCTATGATTCCAAAGCCGGGAAAACCTCCCTCTCTCTCTAACCTCCGCCCAATCTCCCTGACGTCGTGCGTTGGTAAGACCCTTGAGCGAATGGCTCTGACTCGCCTCTCTGATTTTCTTGAGGCATGGGAGTTCTTCCCCCGTTCTCTCATTGGCTTCCGACGCCGCGTCTGTGCACAGGACATGTTTCTGATTCTCCAGCAAACGTTTCTGTCCCCTACACCCACTAAATTTACGCACTTGTGACCGTCGATGTTCGCAAGGCCTTTGACGTTCTTTGCCACGATCACATCCTTTCTCAGCTCGCCTCTCTAGATTGTGGCTCCCGCATGTACTCCTATATCCGCTCATTCCTCTCTAAACGTGTGGTTCGCTTTCGAGTAGATACCCACTTGTCTAGCCCACACCACCTCACCCGTGGCACTCCTCAAGGTGCTGTTCTCTCTCCTACCCTTTTCAATCTCGCTATGGCCCCTCTCGCCTTCCAGCTAGCTGAAATTCCCGACCTGCATCATATATTTTACGCCGATGACATCACACTATGGTGTTCATCTGGCTCTCCCGGTCACGTACAGGACACCCTGCAACGTGGCCTAGATCTCATCGACTCCTTTCTCACCAACGCTGGCCTCTCTCGTGCTCCTGAGAAATCCGAGCTTCTCCTTCTCAACCATTCCTCCTACCAGCGCTCACACAACCACTTCGTCTCTCTCCACCTTTCTGGCTCTCCTATTCCTGTCGTCACACAGTGCAAAGTTCTTGGCTTCCCTTTGCATGCGGCTAAGAATGTACAAGCCCTCCACCGCGCTGTCACCACCTGCCACTCTGTAACTCACCTCCTGCGGCGCGTGGTCACTCAACGCTCAGGTCTCCACGAGGCTCACGCGTGCCGAGTTGCCCACGCGCTGGCCCTCAACAAGGTCTTGTACTTTGCACCCTACGCTTCCTTCACTCAGACTCAACTTAACGCTCTCGAGACTGCCCTTGTGGGCCTCTACAAGGCAGCTCTCAACCTCCCTATCACTACCTCTACCACTAAGCTCTTTGCCACAGGCCTCTTCCATCCTCTTCGTTCTCTTCTCAGTCTCCATCGTGACTCGCAGCTTGCCCGGCTTTCCCTTACCCGTCAGGGTCAGTGGTTATTGACTCAAGCGGGTATCTCGCCCATTCCAATCTCCCCGTTTACCTCTCCTATTCCCACCCCCGCTCCCTATCTTCGTATCCTTCCCCTCCCGACCAACATGTCCCCCGTCCTGCACGCCGGACGTCGTCATGCGGCCGCACAGCACCATTCCCCTCTCTTTGATACCCAGGGTGTAGCTTACACGGATGCCTCTTTCGTGGCTCCTCGAGGTTCCTGCGGCTACGCCCTGTACCATCCACACCTCCCTGCTCCTGAAACCCACACCAGCGGGCCGTATCTACACCCTCCAGACGCATTGTCCCTCGAGGTTCTCGCCATTGCGCATGCCCTCCAGTCATTTGCCCTCCTTCCCTCTCTCCAAGAGTACACAGTCTATTCAGACTCACAAGCCGCTATACACCACATACAGAAACGCACCCTGACCCCTCCTCTCCAACAGGAGGTCGAACGAGCGGTCTCCTCACTGCAGCCTTCCATCGTTTTCCTCCGCTGGCTCCCTGGGCATTCAGGGATTGACGGCAATGAGCTGGCCCATCAGCTCGCCCGCGACACACTTTTCCGGGCACCGTTGATCCCCTGGCCCAAGCCCTCGGACGACGGTGGGAGACTCACTCTTCGCCGCACCATAAAAGAGGCCTACCTTGAGCTCCGCCTCGACAAACGCCTTTACCCTCCCCCTCATCCATCACTCACGGTGCCGGAGTCTCGCCTTCTTCGGCACATTCAAATGAATGCAGTTATCACCCCGTCCCGCCTCTTCCTCTATCGCTATCGATCGGACCCTTCCTGTCCCAACTGCCCCTGTATCTATGCGGACCTGGCCCATTGCCTCTTCTATTGCCCGGCTGCTCAGCAGTCGGGTTCCTTCCCCCCACCCTCTCTATCCATCACCACCTGGCTCGACTGGCTTGGCGCTGAAGGGGAAGAAGAACAGCGGCTTCTGGTCGCCCAGGCGGTCGAAGTGCTCGGCCTATAAATTTTGGTCGAATAAAAGTCTTTTACTACTACTACTACTACTACTACTACTACTTTTACTGCGCAGAGGGTACCCTATGTTCTAATACTTATCATTAGGTGTGTGCGAATATTCGAAATTTTGGAATATATTTCGAATATTATATTTTTAGTATTCGAATTCGATTCGAAATCGAAGTATTTGTGTTGTTTCGAATATTCGACCCGACGCGAATATTCGTATCTAGCCGAATATTCATTGTGAGCACCGGCGTGCATTTCGGTCCGCAAGCCCTATCGACAGATATATAACAACATGGCAGCGCCTACATGGAAGGAAAATTCTTTCTTCCTCCAAGGGCCATGCCGTAGCTGACTGCGCTGGTGAGCTTTTTTGTGGCTATACCTGCGAAGCTGGTAGTCAGAGCTGTGCACGAAGTACCTCGCAATACGTGCCAGTTCAGTGCCAAGTGAGAGGGCATTTCCTGTGGCTGGAGGAGTCGTTTCAGTTACAAGGGAACTACTTCTGTCTGACCATGTGGTGCAGCTGGTTTTCCTTCACGACAACCTTTTACGTCATCCCAGCAACGCGCTTTTGTGCTGATGGCAAGCTAGCCTTAATCAATGCTGTGTACTAGCCATCTACTCTGATATTTCCACTCTTCTAAGAATATAGTTGGAGACTTTGAAACTTTTTGTGCTGCCACACACACCTTTTGTGTTCATTTAATCATCGATAGTTGAACTGTGATGTTCTTGGGTGCCCAAATAAATGTTTTGTAGTGATTAAATGCGTCTGTCCTTGATTATTCGATATTCGATTCGATATTCGGAACTAAGTATTCGTTTTCGATTCGTATTCGAAAAATTTGATATTCGCACACCCCTACTTATCATCAATCAAGAGGAGTGCCGGAAAGTTCGGTACTGCCGCCGCGGTGGCTCAGCGGTTATGGTGCTCGGCTGCTGACCCAAAAGACGCGGGTGCGATCGCGGCCGCGGCGGCTAGAATTTCTTTGGAGGAGGAATTCTAGAGGCCTGTGCACTGTGCGATGTCAGTGCACCTTAAAGAACCCCAGGTGGTCGAAATTTCCGGAGCCCTCCACTACGGCGTCTCTCATAGCCTTAGTCGCTTTGGGACGTTAAACCCCATAAACCAACCAACCAACCAATCAACCAACCAACCAAAGTTCGGTACTATCCCCGCTGCTTTTTAATATTTTGGTCAGTGACATCCCCATCCGTCCTGATATAACAGTTTTTGTGTATGCAGATGACATAGCTTTTTACGCCTCGGCCACGGATATCCATTCCCTTTACCAGATTCTGCAGGGATATTTGGATGCTCTTGGAGTTTGGTTGCACCGTGTTAATTCATCCCTGAATGTTAACAAATGTGGCATACTGGTATTTCCTCCAGACACGCCTTTGAACATTTCATTAGCCCATCACTCTAATCTGATTCCACAAGTGGAATCTGTTACATATCTAGGTGTTACTTAACATCCAACCTTAGATTGGAGCCTTCATATAAAGAACAACGTGCGTAAAGGAGAACGCGCTCTAGGCCGGCTGACATGAATCGCCAATAAAAGGTTTGAGATGCTCCGCGACACGTTATTGTTACTATACAAAGCTTATGTAAGACCTATACTTGAATTCGGTTGCATTTTGTTCTCTGGTTGCGCAAACTTCAAGGTTCAACCCTTAATCTTACTGGAAAGGCGTGCTCTACATCTCTGCCTTGGTCTCCCAAAACGAGTTTCAAACGCCCTGCTTTATTTCGCAGCCAGCATGCCCGATTTAATTTCCCGCTTTCAAATACTCACGGTGCGAACTTTCCTCAGGTCGTTGGACCCGATGACTTCTGTCAGTACTCCTATTTTTGTGTCTCAGCAGGCCTTATTTTTTTACCATCATTGGCCACGATATCAAATGCCACAAATTACCTCAACGCAGAAACTTTTAACACCGATTGGTGTTGATCTCAGTTCTTTGCAGTGGGTTGACGACACGCCGGCAGCAGTGGAATTCCATTTTGACCACATCTTTCCATCTCATCCGAAACACGTGCCCACAAACATTTTAAACGGAATTCTTTCTGGTCATATAGCGGAATTCCCCCATCAATTCAATTCAATTAATTTTATTTCGGACAACAATACATGGTGTCCGCGGGGAGAGGCTAAAGGAGACTACAGTGTCTCCTGACGAGGCCTAACACCCGCTTTACACGTCGGTGCAGATGGTGCAGAGTGACATATCAGTGAGAACAGTGGTACGTAAAACACAGTGGGACAGGAATTCAACATAAGCAATTACACAAACACTGATCAGGCAGAAAACAATACTCAAGAAGTCATCAACAATGAGCGATAGTAATTGGAGTAGAACATTCGCACAGAACAAAAAAGAACAGTACAGAACATTAGGTGTAAAAATGAATGCAGCAGGTATGCATAACAAAATTTCACACGTGGTGCTTTCTACTCATGCCTCCGTCAGCTGTCAAAAAGCTGCAGTTGGCATCTTTTCGCAGGATTTGGCATGGAGCTATTCTGTCCGCATCCCAGATTATATCCCTATATTCTTTGCGGAATTTTAAGGCGGAAGCCTTTAATGCCTCATCGTTGTAAGCAGGAGCTGTCGACAGAAATGTCACGCTTTTCAATTGGTCGAAACGGTCGTGACGTCACAGTGCGCGAATTTCAAACGGGGCCAATTGTACTTTGGCTACTAACCATGCAACCAATTAAAGGGATCGTATAGTGATGCTCCAAGTAAGTTCGACTGTGTTTAGTTAATTGCTTAATTAACCAATTAGTCTAATTAAACTTTCTAGCCAGACCAGATAAACAAATAAAACTGAGTAAGAAATTAGCTGAGCTTGGGAATCGAACCCCGGTCTCCGGAGTACGAGTCGAGCACGCTACCACTCCGCCATGCCAGCTCGATGGTTTGAAATGAACAAAGGCGCGTCTAGTGAATACGGTGTCTTCATTCACTCCCATCTTCCTCCCTTCCTGTTACGGCGAGGTTTAGGCGTCCACCGAGATATGAGAGACAGATACATTTCCTTTCCTCAAAAACCAATTTACCGACGAACAAGGCGTATTTGTCCGCGTTTCTGATTGGTCCAAATTGTCGTACGTCACCGCGCGCGCATTTTGACGGGTGTCCACCGAAATATGTGAGACAGTTACTGCGCAACTTCCTTTCCTCAAATACAATTTTCGACTAATGTCTACTGAGATATGTGAGACAGTTAATGCGTAATTTCCTTTCCTCAAATACAATTTTCATTTTCTTCACGGTCCCTCTTTCTTCTTTCACTCACACTTCCTCCCTTCCTGTACGGTGCGGCTCAGGTGTCCACCGAGATGACAGAGAGTTACAGCCCCATTTCCTTTGCTCAAAAAGCGTTGCGTTCAAAGGGCAACGCATCGCGCCGAACTGGTGGTGGCGTTCCTTGGACTCCGTGGCAGCGCTACAACACGCTGTCGCGTTCCACTCCTAAAGGCGAAGCTTAAGCGTCATTAATTGGCAGTTAATTAATGCATCAACAAAATGTGCAGTGGACAATCGCGTAGCAGAATGCAGCACTCAGGCTTTCGCCTTTCACCACTTTAGCCGCTGAAGTTCCTCGTAATTTTTTGGCTCTTGGAATGTTATCATCCTGGCTGATTGTTTGTTAGTTTTGGCCTCCCTTGAAACTTCCCAAAAAGATTTTTTGTGCCGCTTCCTGCGATTTTTTGTCCCGTCCACTTTAAAGGAGGTCCGTTTTGTCTAGGTTCCTGGTCATGCAAGCATTCATTCCAACGAGGTGGCTGATTATTTAGCAAGGTCAGCTCTTGACGGGTCAGTAACGCATCCCGTCCCGAATTTTAGTCTGCTGGCGATCTCCAGGTTTCAGCGGTTCCACCACATATCAGCCAGGTTACGCGATCCCTTACTAAATACTACTGATTATCAGCACTTAGCGTATAAATGGAACATCCGTTCGTGTAAAACCAGGCAGTGTGAGGTATCAATGACGCGACTGCGGTGCAGGATTCCCCAGTTTGAATTTATACCTATGCAGATGTGGGTGGTCTCCGACAAACCTATCTGACTCATGCGGGGACGTTGAATCTGTGGACCATTTCCTGCTCTACTGTCCAAAGTTCGCATTCCAAAGAAAGATTTACCTGGAGGTTCCTCTCTCCAGGTTAGGGCTCCCGTTATCTCTGCCAGTGTTGTTATCGTTCGGAGCGAGCGCCAAAGGATTTGCATTGGGTTCCATTTGTGGGAATCTCCATGATTACATAATTGCAACTGCTAGGTTGATTTGCTAACCCCTTTAAAAGTCTCGGAGTTTTTTTTATATTATCATTATTCTCGCCAAAATGTTCTTTGTCATTTCACTTCAAATATTGTTCTGTCGTTTTTCATGAATACATTTTTCAAAATTCACGTTTGGCTCCGATATTTTGTCGTAATCCTATGAAAATTTCCTTATGTATACCACTATACCTTGGCCAATCCCCCCACGTGGGTATGTGCCATTATAGAGAGGTGAAGAAGAAGATGTGTTCAATTCGGGCTAGGATGAGTCTAACGACCAGGGCCAGCAGTGTCCGGGAAGAATTGCGTGGCGCGCCGTTTCCGCCACCCTCTGTCAAGGAGTCAGAGCGTGGCACGGAGTTTACCACGACGTTCCTCGACGAAGGGGAGTGCCTTATCGAAGAACACCAGGTATCCAAGGAGGTCATGCAAGGCATCCAGAACACGGACCCGGTGTGGTTTGGTGCGCTGACGTCGGGCCCGCAGCCCATCGAGCAGCAGCGGTCCACACACGAGGTCAGCGTGCTGGCCGGCCAGAGCAAGGCCGCTGCAGAGTCGAGCCCGATCGAGAAGAGTGGTGGATACGTGTTCCAGAACCAGACGGTGCCCCCATCGTCCAGCTCTGGTGGCACACCCTTCTGTGAGCCACACTATATGTACCAGCGTGCGTATATTCTTTGTTTATATCCTTTTTCTTTTTCTTGCTTCAATTTTATTCTGTTCGCTGTAGGTTTTTTAGCGTTCCGCCTTTCCTTGCGCGGGCTCATGTTCCGATGACATATTTTCCATGCAGAGAAGGCCTCCACACTCCCGCTGGACCATGGTGTCGCGGTTCGACAAGCGGCTAGCAGGCGCGAATACATGGAACTGCCGCGTTCACGGACTCCGGCCCCTGTGGTGGCGTTCACGGCGCCACTGCGCGTGCTCATTCATTGTAATATCGATTGACTAATGAACACAATCTGGACGACGCTGCCAAGTATTTGTATGCTCTCTTTTTAATTTAGGAATTGCGTTTTGCGCTACATTTCACCTTTCTTTGCCTACAGACTTCTGTCCGTTCTTCAGTGCGTACCTGAGAGGTATAAGCGGAGACGTACACCGGTTTTCCTGGAGGTCTCCTACGCACGCGGAGTTAACTAAGCGGGGCCATTGCGCGTGCGCAGGAGGCGTCGGGTAAAACTGGTATATGTATACGAATTCCAGAAGAGGGCATATACGTTCTGGTTGGTACATGTTTTACGAATTGGAAAAACAGCGCAATCAAAGACGAGACACAAGAGAAGGACGAAACACCAGCGCTGACTAACAACCAAATGGTTTATTGCTACAGGTGAGGCAGCATATAAATGAAATGGCACGAGTAAAAACACAAAATAAGCATGAGAGAAAGGTACTGCACAACCACACAACTTTACTAAAAAAAGGCACGTCACTGATTAAGATACGCAAATTCCTTTGATAGTAGATTTATCGATGGGCTGCTGATGCAGGTGTTACCGAGCTTTCTGATATGGCAAGCCTCCGAATTGAGCCTTGTGGTCTCATCTTTATAACGGGCGATGATAGTGGTCCGATTGAGGTGCGCTTCGCAATCTTCACACTCAGCACAGTGCACAGCAAGATGGTTTCTGCGAGACTTGTTCTCTATATCTTTTGCATTTTCACGCAGTCTATCGTTGATGCATCGTCCCGTCTCACCGATGTAGAAACTGCCACAAGAGGTCGGGATCTTGTAAACGGCACCAACACGACACTGAACGAACTTCCGCTTATGCTTCTACTGGCAGCCTTTTTTCCTTCCATCCTCATTAACACGCTTGCACAATCCACTAAGTTTATTCCTGGCTGAAAAAACCAGCCTAATGCCTCCTTTGCTCACTATCTTCTTTAGATTGTGCGAAACTTTGTGCACATAAGGGATGCACACTGTTCTTTTTCTTTCTGCCAGACCCGCATCGGTGCCCTTGATCTTTCGCAGACTACATTCTGCAAGCAGGGACTCGGCAACATTTGACACCATCTGTGCTGCAGATAGACTGTTCACCTGTGCGTGAAAGCTGCCTTTTGTCTGATGCAGACATGATCTTTGCAGTGCGGCTCTTAGGAATGCTTTAGCGATACCGCGCTTAACAATCTTCGCGTGAGCTGACCGGAAAGGGAGAAGGCTCTTCCTGGACCGCGGCGAGTATGCCCAACAAATATGTCATTTCCATGTCTAAAAACCTGAGCCTATTATTAGAGGGGAGCTCTGAAGTCAATTGGAGGTCATTAAGTTGATAACAGAACACGTCAAAAATCTCTGCAGCCGTTTGCTGTGCGTCATTAGTGCGATATAAAATTAGACAGGTCATCAACATATCCCATTATCTTAACAATGGGCGCGTCATCGAGCTTAGTTCGAAGACGCCTGTCATAACTTGCTAGAAGTAAATCGCTTAGTACAGGAGCGATGCTCGAGCCAATGCAGACTCCTTGTTTTTGGATAAAAAATTTGCTGTCTTTAGTGACAAAGCTTGATTTCATGTAAAAACTCAGCAATTCTAAAAACCTGCTAACGTCCATTCCACATGCGTTTTGGAATTTTGTTACGCCAAAGCGGTCGATGCAAAGGCTGACTTCCGCGGTGACAGAGCGCTGAGGCAAGGAATAGTAAAGGTCCTTCACATCAATCGAAAAAGCGCTTACATGTGGTGGGCACTCTTCCCGAAGTAAGTCTGAAACAGTCTCGGGCTTCCTGATGAGGAATGGGTCGTCTACCTCCAGGTGAGAAAGGCACTTCTGCAAAAAAAACAGCGACTTCACGTTGCCACGTGCCTCTTTCAGACACGATAGCGCGGAATGGGCACTGATCCTTGTGTGTCTTCGCACTGAAGAACATAGAAAGGCAGGTTCCTTTCGATGCCCTTACAGACGAAGCTAGCCTCGAGAGGCCGGCTTGTTCACAAAGCTGGACAGCTTTTTCTTGCACCTTGGCAGGTTTGACGGACTTTAATTCCCTGAAGTTGGCTTGGACTGCTTCTTGGGCCTTTTCTTTGTACAGGCCATTACACACGATGACAAAGCCACCTTCCTTGTCGGACTGTAGCAGCTTCACCTTTGCATCTCTGAGGGCTTCCGCAGCGGAGGTGAGAAGACGCGTGTTTCCTTTCTTGACGTCTTTTGGGAGGCACTCAACTCCTTCTAAGATGCAGCTGTTGGCGTCATCTGCTGCGCCACCTGCTGCGGCACCTGCTGCGGCACCTGCTGCGGCACCTGCTGGGGCACCTGCAGCGGCACCTGCTGCGGAGCGCAGGTGCCGCTGCTGCCGCAGCTGTCGTCGCCGCCGCGCGCTGACTCCATCGCCTGACCTTTCACCGCCGCCGCGCGCTACTGCGGATGTGCGCCGCCGCATCTCCTCCTCGCCACCGTTTGATCTTTCACCGCAGCCGTGCGCAGTGCGAATTTGAAAGGAGGTGTATATAAAGCGCGCTTGCCCATAGAACAAGCACAGACACTCGCCATGGAAGGAGAAGAAGCAACAGTCGGACGGCGCAGAAACACCGATCCGGAAGTGGTAGCTTAGGAGTTGGCTGAAAAGCAGCGAGAGCTTTTCGCTTCGAGATATCCAGGCTTAACCTTAGCTAAGCCACAGCCAGTTTTTCTCACGGCGCGGTTGAGGAGTCCGCTGACAAGGTCAGCCCGTTATGCGCCTTTCCTTCCTCCAAATCATGCGGAGGGCCTAGGCTGCGAATAAGGCTACACTGGTAACTAGATCATCTAATCTGCTTCGTGCAAGCGGGCCCAGTGCATAAAGCTTTCTTTAGGGACAGCCTTCCTTATGTTGTTTCTTGTGTATGCATGAGATGAAAAGATTGGACAGCACGCATCCATTCCTGAAGTGGGTAATATAGGTGTAGCACAGATTAAACTGCTATTTTTTATTACCTGCTGATTTCAAGCAAACATAATTAATCACAACTCACAAGAAGATTGTAATAACATATAAACGGCAGCCAAACTTTGGCTCCGCTGTGTGTTAAAAACGTTTCAGGTTAGCCAGCTTGTTGAACACAGGCACCCATTCATGGTTTCTCACTCTCCGTATCGTACACTTACTTTAGATAAACCACACTTTCGATGAACTGCTCCCTCGCTGAGCGAGCATCCACATCAGCGTGTCTCACAGCCATTCCCGTTTTCCATACACTGTGGAAGCAGAGCAACATAAGTTTTATGGCACGCACCCTCCATTCTTGACAGGTGGAAACCGTATCCCATATGGCGTGACGGGAAAGTCCTTTTTTAAAGAGCGCTGCAAGGTGTCCAACGGAAATACTGCATCCTATAGTGGAGGAAAATTACGGCTTACGGTTTCGGTTTACGGCGTATGAGACAGTCCACTGACCATGGCAAAAAAGCCCTTTTGTCTCTATTATGGGTATATACCTTGCTACTATCATAGGCCCTATGTAAAAGCACATCATTAATCAAATCGTTTCACGCTGCCAATTTGCTCCCCAGCTCCAAGAGGCAGAAGTTATTAAAAATTGTAAAGGTGGTGAGAAAAATAACATTTCTATCTATACGCCTATTTCAATGGCTCGGTATTTTCCAAACCTGTTGAAAAACTAATACACGATTGAATGAGTTCATTTACAACCAAGCATTACATCATGACACCCTGTCACTCTGCGTTTACAAAAAAAAAAACGTTCGCAGAAAGCGCTTTGGTAGTGGACGAAGAAATACTTCTTGGCGCTTTTGAGCATTAACTGTATACACTTGGAATTTTCATCGACTATTCAATAGCATTTGATAGAACAGATCACGCCTCATTATTAAAAAAAAAGGAATATTGTGGTTTCAGGGGTTGTTTCCGGTCTGTTTTCAAGTTAATACCGCCAGCAAAGGGTGCACATCGCTCCAGCTTCAAACCATTACTACACGGTTTTCCGCAGCGATCCATTCTCCGGCCGCTGATTTTCAAGTTATATATTGGTTCAGTTTATGGGGTTTTACGTCCCAAAGAGGCTCAGGCTAGGAGGGACGCCGCAGTGGAGGTTTCCAAACTTTCTCTAACAGCGAGTATTCTTACACGCTTCCATTACTTTCAACCATAACAAATTTAATTACTGTTATACAAATCCCTTTTCGAATCCACATTAGCGTATGGTTATTTGGAATGGGGCACAATGACTGGAACAAACTTGTCCAAAATCTATCGACTGCGGAAAAAAGCTGTAAGGATCATTTCTAGTCAGTGGGCTCCTCAATCGCGCTTTGAGCTACGTGGCGATAGTGATAGGGAGATGTGCGCTGCGTACGTTGGCGTTGAAAACGTTGTGGCAGAAACGCGGCACTTGTGTGGGCTGCCTGCCAAAGTAAGAGGAAATGCCTCTGCTGCTCACCTGCCCAGCGAGGGTGGGCAGGTGAGCAGCCTCGGGAGTAGTGATATGCTGCTCAGGAAGAAAACCCGGATCGCAGCCCAACACACGCTACCCGAGTCACACTGATGGCAGCACCCGCCATAGACGGGCAATGGCGCATCGCTTGACCGCTGCAGCACTGCGCCAGGAGTGGTGGAAAGACTCTTAAGGATCTATTTAAGTGTAGATAATGACCAGTTCTGTATAGGTGGATATTAACCCATTATCGCTATCCTAACAGCTACCATCCGTGAACACTGGATCTGAACATCCGAACCGAAGTGAAAACCAAGCTGCTAGTGCAACCAATTCGCACTTGGCCTAACTACGCAAATCGGCCATCATTTTTTAAAACCAGTCTTCGGAAAAAACAGTGTCTCTGTCGATTCACCGATTATGCGAAAAACATTCGAAAACTTAATAACGAATCTCAGTATAGCTTTGAACATGCTTATTTGATTCGTTAGACGAATCGGATAGAAGGGTGTTTGATTCGCTATTAAAAAGTTCTCGCGTACTCACACACGCCTATAAAATGGGCCTCTGACGAAAAGCTACGAGTGTAGATTGAGAAGCGCCTGGGAAGGGAGTCGGCGTTATATGCTCCTGAAACTATAGTAAAGTAAACATCACTTGGGAATCGCACCTTTTGTGGGAGGTGTTTCTAGATTGCCTAACATTAGAGATAGAGACACTGCAGAACTTCACCCCTATCCTCATGAGGAAGGTAATCTTCCGAGGACGGCGAGCTGTTCTGCTGCAGTATCTTTGCCACTGTACGCATATATGGAGCGTTGATTTGCCGCATAGACGACTTAACGAAGGGGCTTTATTTACTCTGTATGTTTTGATCTCGATCATTGTGCTCATTTACTGACGCGCATGCCCACCGTTCCTAGATTAAATCAGCCGTTTCAGTGAATGGTTTGTGCGGCTCGGAATTTTTCTGCTCGTACTGGAGCAAGAAATTTTGGTTTTATATCTAACGGCTGTGTTCTCGAAATCGGAGCCAGGAGACACGGCCCAGGTGCGATGGGGCGTGTATTCGATTTTAAAATACCAAAAGCTGATTTTAAAGGACCAAAATTGTTTGTTTACAACACAAAGCTTGCTGTCCAAATCCTGCGCGGATGCATTAAAAACACCGCAAAAAAAAGAAAAGAAAACCTTGATCAATAGAGACACTTGTAATCTTGCAGTGTTGTTGCAGGACTGTTACATTACTTGTGTGCTAACGTTTACGCGCTTCTACGCTCTTTTACGCACGCATGCCTAACGCGCTGGCATGCTACGAGTGCTGCCTCTCTTTCACTCTAGGAACCTTGATGCATCTAACAACAGCTAGGAAATGTATACCTCTATGTGGTCATGGTGGGTACGATGGTACTGGTTTAGTTCCACCGCAGAGCATCTTTTTATCCCGTTTTACGCGAGTTTCAGTATCAAGTTAAAATTATCAGTTTTTACTGGCCATAGCACGCTATTGATTGTACACAGCAAGATATTTTCATTTCCACCCTGATCCCGTAAAGAATATCGCGAACGACATGACAGGACTGAAAAGAAGTGGTACGCAGACCAAACGATGACCTACAGCGAAAGCTTATTCAGCTTAACCCGGGAAATGGAAGCAGACGAAAAGGTGACTTGTAGGGAAAGGGACAGCAAAGCAGGAGCTAAATCGGCCAAGGAACACAATATATTTCGAGCAAGACGGGAGAAGAGAGATCGAAACAATTTTTATTCATCAATTTTAGTGGAATAAGAAGGAGGGGGGGTGGGGGGGTAGGCCCGCCAGGTGGCCACGAGCCGCAGGCGCAGGGCGAACCCTTGGGCTCGGTGCACCGCTCGGAGAACTACAGATCCATCGAGGGACACGCATGAAGAATGTGATTGAGGTGACCTTGGGAAGATAGAAGACATCTCGCACGTATCTGTAGCTCTCAGAGGTCAAACTCGTTTAAAAATGACTGATCAGAAACACGCTCACGTAGCCCCACCAAGGGAAAAAGTTCCATCCCTGCGGAAATTCGGTTCTCGAGGCCGAAGAACATAGCTGTGTGGTCAAGCTGAGAGCAGGAACCCAGCTTAATTTATCGCCGCGCCTTTATTATTCCGCACCTCGGGGATCTGGAGGGAGAGGCTGACAGAGGAAGACGACGACGACCGCCGAAGGCCGGAGGCGAAGGCGAGCGTAGAAGAAGACGAAGGCTGTGCTGTTGGATGCGTTCGATTTGGACCAGGATGACAGTGACGACCAGGGCCAGCATTGTGCGGCGAGAATTGCGTGGCGCGCCGTTTCCCTCATCCTCAACTTCTACGAAGGAGTCAGAGGAAAGTATGGAGTCGACCACGACGTCCTTCGACGAAGAGGAGCGCCCTGTCGACGACTACAGTCCAAGGAGGTCATGCGAGGCATCCAGAACACGGACCCGATGTGGTTTGGTGCGCTGACGTCGGGCCCGCAGTCCGTCGTGCAGCGGAGGTCCACGCAGGAGGGCAACATGCTGGCTCTACTCTCCCACGCTCAACCCCCCCCCCCCTTTTTATTCTCTGTTTCATTTAGCATTTCTTCATCCACTTTTCTCTCCTCCTCTTCTTAACCCACTTCCTTCCATTCCATCCCTCGCTCTCTTCCTTACTTTTTCAATCCCCTTTTAACACACCACCTACCTCCCTCCTCACTATATCAGTTCTTTTTCCCACCGTTCTGTTTGTATTTTTCTGCTTTTGGTGGCTTTTCCTGTGCTCGAATCTCGCAGGGGATCCCCATACCATTATGGACAACCACTCTGCGAGCAACGTGCCTGAACCTGGCACAAGCCATCCCTCGCGCAGCCCAAGGCGCACATTCCGCCACCAGCGCTCTGCCAGCATGGTAGTTGATCCGGCCTTCTTTCTACGCCACCTCCGCCTCCGGGTGAGCGCCCTTCTGGCGGAGGCCAACAAGGGCCAGCGTGTCCTCCAAACGCCGGATGTCCCGGACCGTTTCAAGGACCCCCATCATCCACCACCATCATGTGACCAGGCGACAGCCAGCCCCAAGGGCAACCCGGCTGGCTCCAGGAACTCATCGCTCGCGCGCAGCCCTTCTCCGCCGCCGGCGGTCCCTCACCTGCGGGCCCAGTTCCTTAAGGACCACCCGGAGCAGCCCCCAGGCCCCAGGCGTCAGCCCAGAATACCCCGGCGCACCAGGCCTCACCAGGAGACGGCGCCGGACGACTTGCTCGCGGGGATCCCCCGAGCAACAGTGCCCTTAACACATGACGGCTCGCCTTCCTCCATCCCCCCTGCTGTATTTCAACCCCCCACGCAGTGCAGGTTGAGCTGCCTGGTGCCAGTGTCTCCCCTCAGGGCACCTCCTCCGTAGAGGACTCTCCCCCAGGAAGGCCCGCAGGAGAGAGGTCCCCGGCACTGGAGAAGCTGCTTTTCACGGCCAGCCAGCAACTGCAGACTGCTACCTCCCGCAGCAGCACTCCCACTCCAACGGTGCAGCCCCCGAAGATTCTCTCCTGCTGCGGCCAGGGCTCTGCAGAGGTAGGTAGCGAGCCTCCGCTCAATCACCCTTCCACTTCTGTTGCAGCCAGCTAGAACCAAAGCGGAGCAAGCGGCTTGATCTAGGTGAACCGCAAAGCCGGGCACCCGGCGGCTCGCCCACGCTCCCGGCTTGCCACCTTCCTCTTCCAGCCCCTCAAGAGGTCCCTTTCTCTCCGGAACATCCTTAAGGAGGACTTCAGTGCCTACCTGTACTTCCTTCCTGGCGTCATGGAGGTAAGGATCAACCGCAAGCGTAACATTATCGCTGTGGACGTCTCCACCACGGAGTCCAGGGCAGCGCTTCTGGGCCTCAGCTCCCTACTGTCCACCCCGGTTCGGGCTTTTGAGGCCGGATGGCTTTATCGGGGCTATCCTCGGCGTCGACCCAGAGGTGTCAGACAGGGACATTGCAGACACTATCGAGGCCTCTGTCTACATCCTAGGCATCCGGCGCCGTGGCCATACCGTCACCGTCCGCTTGGCGGGCGCCCCCCCCCCCCCCGCACCACATCCAGATCGCCGGGATGCTCTTCCGGGTCCGCCCCTTCAAGGCCCCGCCCTTGCTGTGCTCTCAGTGTGGGGCCTACAACCACGTGGCCGCCTTCTGCACGAAGCCACAGCGCTGCACTTTCTGCAGTGGCCCCCACCATCACAGGGACTGCACGGCTGATGCTCCCCGATGTCTCCACTGCGGCAGTCGCCATAGCGCGGAGGATCCTTCCTGCCCCCGCTGGAAGGAACAGCGCAAGGTGACGACTGCTCTCCGCAACACTGCGGACCCTCAGGCCCGCCGGGCAGCCATGGCCCAGATTTGTCACCAGCAGCAGCCCTCCAGGGCACCAGGGCCCGGGTCTTGCAGGGTCATCGGAGGGCCCAGCTATACCAAGACCGCGCAATCACGGACCTTCAGACCCTCGCGCCCTGCGTCCGAGGTCCCAGCCCGGACGCGGGAACAGGATGTCCAACAGACGGCGACTGCTGCAGTGCGGCTTGCCGTCCAGGCCCTCCTTCCACAGCTCCCCCCTAACTCGGGGGCACGCCAGCTGTGCATGGCTGCCCTCACTGCCGAGAACCGTGCCAGTCACCATCATGGCTCGCCATAACCAAGCCCCCTCACGGCCCCGGGTCATGGAGTGGAACGTGAATTTCCTGCGTGCCCGTCGGGCGGACCTAAAAGATCTTGTCTTGCAGGGCTCCTTGGACTATGATGTGATGACACTCCAGGAGACTCGGATTCCTGCACAATCGTCCCGCCTCCCTGGGTAAACAGGGTACTCGGGCCGCTCCTGCTGCTGCCTCCAGGACTGCAGTGACACTCCCTGCCTGGACGAGGCCCACCCCAGGAGAGACCCCGCACGGCCATCTACGTTAGGAATGAGATTCCCCATACAGTCCTGGAAGTAGATGACCCTGACCTGGGCCACCTGGAGATCTGCGCTGGGCGTGTCCGCATGGGCAACACGGACACCAATGTGGCCTCTGTCTACCTACCTCCCTGTGTGCCTTGGGATCCTTCCTACCTTACGGCCCGTCATGCACGCTTCGGTAAGGACGTCCTAATCTGTGGAGATTTCAAGTCTCATCACAGGGATTGGGGCAGCCGAACCACGACCACCAGAGGCAGGAAGCTCCTAGGTGCCATCACTGCAGGCAGTCTTAGGGTCCTGCAGCCCACGGCGCCCACTTTCATCCGACCGGGACGCTCGTCCATAATCGACCTCGCCTTGCTGTCGGATGCCTGCCATTACTCTTGGGATACCGCACCGGGCTCCCTGGGCTCGTACCACTTCCCCATCGTCCTAAACCCTTCCACTCGAAGGCGTCGGAAGGAAAACTGCATAAAATCACTAAGTGGCCCTTGTTCTGGGATCCGTGTCCTGCTCCACCCCAGTGCAGGCCCCTGCCCCCGACCTTCGCCAGCAGGGCCTCCCAGCTGCCAGAAGACGGGCAGAGCGGTAGGCGGAGAGCACGTCGCTGCCGGAAGACTGGACGGCCTACCGACGGATCGATGCTGTCTGCCGTCGCCAGGCCAACCGCCGTGCTCGGGAGAGTTGGGGTGGCGCCTGCCAATCCATCTCCTCGGCTCGGCAGTCGGCGATGGCCTGGCGGCTCCTGCGGTCCCTGCTCTAGGTCGCAGTCAATCGCCACCCAGTCCTTGGTGCTGCCATTGCCTGCGGTGTATCCTACCAGGCACTTGCGGAGCAGCTGGCCGACCACCTCACCAAGGCAGCCCACTCGCGTCCAGGGCCCCCACTGGGACCTCCTTCCCAGTGCCCAATTGATTGTCCTCCCATCCTTGCAGGTTCTGTTGGCGCGACCTCCCTTTGCTGCGACCCGATCACCCCCCACGAGCTCCACCGGTCCAAAAAGAGCGCTCCTTGGCTGGACGGGCTCACATTGCAGATGCTGCGGAATTTGGATGCCCGGAAGAGGCCCGCCTTCTGACCGTGTTTAACGACATCTGGTCGAGCGGCATCCTTCCGGAGTGCTGGACCACAGCCATCGTGGTCCCCATCCTCAAGCCCGCAAGCCCTCCAGGGAGCTGACCTCCTACAGACCTGTCTCGTAGACCTCAGCCGCCTGCAAGACCATGGAGTCGGTGCCACTCGAGCGCCTCACCTGGATCGCTGAGGCCACCAACTTCCTCCCTGAGAAGCAGACAGGATTTCGCACGCACCGCTGCACCGTGGACTCTATCGCGGACGTGGTGTCATCCCTCGAGGAAGCGAAGCACCAAGGAGATGTCGCCCTCCTTGTTCCCTTGGACGTCCAGTCGGCCTTCGACGGTCTGCCCCACGGCACCATCGAGATGGCCTTGGACGATCAGGGGGTAACAGGAAACCTCCGACGGTTCATAACCTCCTACCTCTCCAACCGTACTATGCAGATCCGGATTGGCCGTGCCCTGAGCAGTCCTCACCCCATCACCACCGGGGTTCGCCAGGGTTCGGTCCTCAGCCCTTTGCTCTTCAACTTGGTCATGGCAGGTCTTCCTCGCTCCATCCAGCAGAACCGCTGTCACAGGGTCTTTTGCTCTGTGTACGTCGACGATGTGGCCCTATGGCTCCGAGCTCCGAGGAAGCAGATCACCTCTGCCATACAGGCCCTCCAGCGTGCCCTCAACAGGGTGCAGCAGTTCCTGGCGACCAAGGGGCTGTGTTTGTCAGCCACGAAATCAGTGGCTTTGTTTTTTTATCTGAGGGTAGCACGAGCCACGGCTCAGATCGCTATCCTCAAGATAGATGGCACTAACCTCCCTTGGAAATCACAGGTGAAGTACCTTGGCCACATCATCGACCACCGGCTCACCTGGATTCCTGCTGACAAGGCCCTCCTGCCCCATATGGACCGAGTCGGCCAAGCAGCTGGTCCTATCCCTCTTCGCCCGAGGCAACGGCTGCACCCCCACATTGGCCATCCGACTCTTTGAGGCAGCGACGACATCAGCCATCCTCTATGCCCTCCCTGTAGTCACCCTCCGGAGAACCCGCCTTGATCGCATGGAACTCTCCCACAAGAAATGGGTCCGCCGTTTCCTGGGTGTTCCACTGCGATTGCAGGTCCCGGCCACGCTGTCAGAGGCAAGCGTCTATTCGCTGAACCTCCCACTCCACCAGAGAGGCCTGACTCACACGGATCGGCTCGCCCACGTTCGTGACGGCGGGGCCCTCAGTGCACGTCTGCAGGCCAATCCCAACTATAGGATGGGGAAGCTCCACGCTCTCTACGTGGAGGCACTTTGCCCTCCCCAGGGTCATCCAGTTCTCTCCCCCCCCCCTCCCAACCCTACTTCCTCTGCAGGTCACCCTGGGCCTTGACGGAGTGATCAAGCGTCACTCCCATGCCGCGCACTTCGCCAGACCACCGCAGCCTTCCTGGAAGAGTGCAAAGGGTCCACCCTCGTCTTCACCGATGGCTCGGTCCTGCCAGCAACAGGGAGGCAGCAGCTGCTCTGGCAGCACCCCAACTGCAGCAGACCCAGACCTGCAGACTGTCCTTCCCTGGGACCTCTACAGCAGCTGAGCTGGCAGGACTCCACCTGACGGTGGACTTCATCGGGACCACTGTTCCCCCTGGCCCCGTCGCTGTTCTGTGTGACTCCCGGCCTGCCCTCCAGCTCCTGAGCAGGCCCGATATCTTCCAGACATCGTCGAGTGTCCTGCGTGCCCAGCTGCATGCCCCAGAGGATGCTGGCTACCAGGTGTCCCTGCATTGGGTTCCTGGCCACGCCGGCATCCAGGGCAACGAGGGCGCCGACGCCCTCGTCAAGGCGGCCCACAAGGATGGGTCACCTATGAGTGCCAAAGTAGCCCCGCACTACTTTGATCGGCAGCTACTAAGGTAGGTGGTAAGGGAATAGCACGCTGACAGGCGTATCGCTGCGTGCCGACCATTCCACCGCCGACAAGATCCCCCGCAGGGAATGTGCCCTCCTGCTGCGACTCCGGATGGGCTGTTCGTGGACGGCGACGCGAAGTTTGTGGTTGGCAGAGCCCCCTCCCCTGCCTGTCCATCGTGCGGCGATGCAGGAACCCCGGGACACTTGTTGCGTGCGTGCCCAACTTTTGACCTACCCCGCAGCCGTCTCTTTGCAGGTTACCCTGCCCTCGGCCTCCCACCAGACACGGAGGACCAGCTGCTGTTCCCGGCCCGGAACCACCTATCCGACTGCCTACCTCAAAGAGACCGGCCTTGACACCGTCATCTAGCCCCGCGGAGGTCTGGATCCACAGCCCCTGCATACCTGTGACCTCCAGGACATACGGTACTGCCTTCCGCATCCTGCTGGCCTGCAGTCAGGAGACCTGTGTTGGGAATTTGGGGCATCCCACCGCTGCCACCACTGTTGGGACTGGGAGTCCGAGCCAGGAAACGGTCGAGGCGACGGTGAGTCAAATAACTTGGCTTTTACATGATACAAGGGTCAAGAGCACCACGGGCTAGCACAAAGAAGGGCGGCCCCGGCGGCGAGCGTAGCTCCGGCGTGATGCCTCTTCTGCTGCCCGTCTGCCGCTCGGGCTCAGCGCGGCTCCGCTTTTAAAGCCACCGCTGACGTGTGCGGCAGCCAGAAGTTCAAATCCTCCAATAAGGTCACGGCACTGGCCACCGTTCAAATTAGACCAATGGTCGAGAGGCGACGGCCGGTGAGGAGCCCGCACCGACGGAGAGGAGGGGAGAAGGAAGGGTCCGCGTTGGCGCCGGCGAAACGGCATGAGTCACGCTGCACGGCGCGACATGCCCGAGAGAGTCTGGGCCTGCTTTGAGCGACGGCGGGCGCGCAGCGCTTGTTTCCAGAGAGGCCAGTCAGCGAAATGTGGGCTCTGGCACTACACCTGCCAGGACACATTCCTCGAGGCCTGCGGACACCTGGACCTACGGCCCCTTGGACCTGGATCCTCCTAGACTTTCCGCACCTCCCAGCCTTGTTAAGATCTAGGAGGCCGACATCCCCTTGACCGATGCTTGCATACCATCCCAGTGCATCGTGGCTCTTCCCCCCAGCCCGGTGCTTGCACATAATCCCAGTGCGCCGAGGCTTCCCCTCCGCGAGCTGTTGTTGCGGCGGCGGCGCGATTTCAGGACCCCTCCCCCCCGCCAGGACAGGACCTGCTGTTAGTGATGTGATGTTCGATGTTCGTTATGTTCGAAATGCGCATATGCGGAACGTAAGGTCGCGGTATAGGCACCCTGCACCCGCCAGGCACCGCCACCGTCGAGGCTGCGTTCAGCTCCCCCGCGCGGCCAGTTTCTCGTCCCTGTCAGGAAGGCTCGGCCCGCGACTGCGAAGGGATGGCGTCTGCTAGCGGCTGCCGCTGTTCGTGGAGGCGGGATTTCGACCTATCCATTCATGAGGGTGAAAAATTCTTTAGAGGAGCGAAGGTCAGGAAAGGAACGAAGCTTTTTGAAGCAGGCCATGTACACTATGTGAAAGAGGTGGTGTCGTGCGACGGCAGCGAAGTAGCAGCTCGGTGCATTGCGCAGACAAGCATCACTGCGCCACCGAAAACGATCAAATTAACGCTAAGAAATATTTCTATATAATGCCTGTCAGCGCTGCACTCTCACTGAATTTTTTTTTATGTAGCTATCTTCCAGTAGATAGCTTGTTGCCGCGAATTGCAGTTGCAAGGCAGGCAAATGTAAACCCGCTGCTGCCGTTGCTGTGTTTTTGGAGCGGTACGAAACGCTCTCCAAAACGAGCCGCCAGCAAGCCTGGGGTGTTCCTGCATTTAAAAAGGCTTGCCCTAAACTTTCAAAGATGGCCAGGCGGCATAGCATTGGAGGTAATTAGGAAACTCCAGTTTTTGAGCGAACGACGCAAACCTGACTTCATAACATTCTCTTTTGCCGCACCTTCGGTGTGCGCACTGAAAGTCATGCGGATAACGTCAAACTGTTTGATTTGGATTCTGCAAAAAAAGGAGTATCCCAGCTAATTCATGCAGGATTCTTGCCGAAAGCTTGTGCTCAAGAAGCGGAATTTCATTTCAAGCTTTGTTTAATGTTAAGTGGCCTGAATATTAGACATTTAGATATATGTTTATTGTAGAAAATTATCACCCAGTCCTTCAGATGTGGAGCAAAGATTTATCAGGAACATGTTGCCATTGCCCCTTAAAAAGTGTCTTTAACTGTTGAAAAAGACGCTGGACGACAAGGCGCAGTGGAAGCGAGCAAGGATTCCGCGCATAACTGGAACTAAGGGAAACGATTCTTTACTGCGCAAAGTTTGGGCTCCTTCAGGTGTGACTGCGGGCGAGTTTCGGCGTGGCTTTTTAAGCTTACATATTGTTGACAGCCAAATCAGTGACCGGAAATCGTGGGTGCAAGAAGAGGGAAGGGTTCCCAGAGAGCCATTAGCATTCCTCCGAGTCTGCTGAATTTGCCATGACTCAAAAACCTGTCTAGGAGGTAATTCACGAGTCAAGCAAGCGCATTCCGCACGGGTTTGACCGTTGTTTGACCAGAAACCGCGCGCGCGTGTTTCCCGTCGCGAAGGGTGGGCCGTCTCAAATGTCAAGCTGGAAAATCCATAAAATCTTGTCCGAGGCGAATTTATATATGTATTATTGCATCCTACAACACAGCAATGTGTCCTGCTGTTATGTGCCATTTTGTGCTCGAGAAGGAGGCGTACAACTGCTTCGCGACAGCGCGCGCAACACAGCGGGAGCTGTCGGACTGCCCCCGCCTTCCTGACAGGGACGCGCGCGCCGCCGCCAGTGGCGCGCGCGTCGCGCTTGAGTTAGATGCGCAGGGTGCCTATAGTAGTCTTGGCTACACGGCAAATCTCAATGGCCATTGAAACGATTCTTTTGATTTACGCGAAGCTTGTGTGGCGCCATTGGATTGTACGCAAATTGAATTAATTTGATAAACCAAAGTGAGTGTTGATGTGCAATTTCTTTAGTGATAGGAGGTGTTTAGTAGTTATTAAAGGGCACTTACGTTGTCTTGAAAAGACACTGCGTTTTCTACGACGTGCTATCCCAGTTTCGCAGCGGTCTGGCAACCCTGGTACCACTGGCGTTTCTGTCTTCTGCGATGGAAAGTAAAAGCCAATGCGCTTTAATCCAGACCGATGCAATTTTTATATTATTGAGGAGACTAATGTTTATTCCTTGCAGAAAAGAATTCGTCTCAAATCATTGTTACGACCACATGGAGTTTTATGCATGCACTGACATGACGTTGCCTACCTAATTATGCGAGTCGATTGAGCCAATTTTTTGAGAGTTTGACGTGCGGGACGAGTTTTTTCGACGTTTTGACATAGGAAGGAGACGGCACAATCGCTGTGCGAAGAACTCACCGTTGAACTGGGAGGTGTGCGCTGTCAGTGGAACGGGAAGTACTGTGCGCGATGCGCTTTTTCGCCGCCGGTGGGTTTTAAGGCACCGAAGGAAATGAAGAAGACGTCGGCGTAGCCCAACCGACTGTGAGCAAATGTTTTCGGTGGGTTGCGGAGACCACTATCAAGGTTAAAGCGCAGAAGGTGGGCGCTATCAGTTGAGACCCCCAAGACTAGGTGGCGGCGAAGGAGGGCTTTATTAGCTTAAAACTTTGCCCCCCCCCCTCCCACACTCCCCCAGCATCCCAGCGTCGTCGGGTCATCCGAGAATCATCCGAACGGAGCGGCAGCGACACTAACATGAACATCAAGTGCTCATCCTGAAGAGGGCTGCATCAGTTGGTTACGGGGCAGAAGAGTTGTTCCCACAGTGACCGGGCGTGCCGGCTCTCATTACCCGCTCTGAGGTTGCAAGCTCCCAGCAGCTGCACCGGTCTTCTCCCGTATGTCGGCAGTTCTTGCAGTGCGATGATTGATGATCGGCTCGTATTTTGGGAACAAAAATAAATAGAACCACGCATCGCCCTTAGAGCACATTTGCCGTCGATAGCTGGTGCCGACCGAGAACGCAGGCAAGGCGGGTTCACACTGGCAATTCTCGGAGGTCGTGCTACAGGTTTAAACCGATTAGTTAGGCTTCCTCCCTGCTTTTCAAGTGCTTCGGAAACCGTAATTGACCGAAATCGGTCACGCGACGTTTGCGACTCGCCAGTGTAAACTGGCCTTATATTTGCCTTGGTCGACTTTCGAACCGGGCGCACCTTGCAAATTGATCTCGGCCGACCCATAGCAATCGCTGCCCTCACAGATTTTTCCGCGGAATTTAGACGGCGGCACAGTATCTTGATACCACATCATGTGTAAAAAAAATGAGGATAGCTTCGAATCAGCTGTTTTTTTTCCGGCTGCCATGTTTGCGATGGCTGAATATGTGGGTGCATGGATAAGGCTGAATCCTTTGAATCGGGTGGCAGCTCACGCAACCTAGGCGACGCTTTTGCGCCGTCAGCGCACCCTCGCGGCGGTAGAGGTGACTGAAGAGCATACTTAATTACAAAACTGAGGACGCTTCTTGTTTTGCTTCATGTTGTTGAGCTTGAAACAGGTTGTTACCAAAATAAAACATTGTTCATTTTATTCACGGCGTGTTTACAGCAAAACATTAGCATACGGTTCCTTATCATGCAAATAAATGCTTCCGGGGGGGGGGGGAGCCCTGCTACTAGCCACTGCAACATTGGGACTAATTGGCTGATTCCGCGGTCAGCGTCTCGCGGTGTGGTCATTTTGATGTCACACTCTCAAAGTAAAGTTCAGGTTCTTCTCTTTCCTTGCACCAGAGGTGCCCCGCCAGAGACGGTTTGTTTAAGTTGAAGACTGAAGCTCTTCGCACCAGGGGTGCCGTCAGAGACGGTCTTGCGATGAGTTACGATGCAGGGATAAGGCGAATACTTGAATTTTATGTACAGATATTTACAGCATATACAAGTTTAGGCACTAGAGACATTGAGCCGCAAAAAGATACAAAACAACAAAAAGGTGGAACTGGCTAACACTGGGGGAGGCCCCTACTCGGCATAGCCGAAGATGCATAGCACCTGATAGCGCAGAACCCTTTTTCCGGGTCCGGGGCCCGGTTTTAAAGACCTAAAGGCCCGGCCCACATTTGGTAGCACCCTATCATGTTGCAATGCTCACATGATTGGTTTACCGAGAGCATGGCCAGCCCTCCAGCTTCCGTAGGGCAAAACGCCCTCTCCATTGAAAAATAAAAATAAAAACAAACATAAATACACATTCGTGCCAGCATGTGCGCGAATCGGTACCGCGGGGCGGGGGACACCCGTACTTCCCGACGCATTCGCGAGTGGCCGCGCTTCGAGAAAGAAGACGCTTCGCTTTGAGCACCCCCTCACGCTTTTGGCGTCCATTGAAGACGGCAGCGGCGGGGTGCTGAGAAAGAAATAGCGTTACTAACGACCCCGCACACATTACCGATCCCTTACACGCCCTTCCCAAGATTCTACAAGGGCCTGAATGGCACTTTTAGAATTACAACAAAGAAGGGATCGGTGTCGGTCACAAAACCATCCTGTGGGTGACATACCGCAGCTACATAAGCACTGGCATCAACAAAACCAAAAGCAAAAATGCACACGGGCACCAACACAACATTACGCAAAATGCTTAGGGGCACCAAGAAAACATAAGCAAAATGCACACTCTAATACACACAGTGGCATGCCTGACGTGCGCCGTAACACGGCGTCCAAGTTGGTGGGTTTCACCCAATTCACCACCTCCAAGTACACACTCGTCCTCGCGAATGGGCACACATGCACACAGACACTCGCAACCGGAGCGTTCATTGGCACTCCTATTGGGTGCGTAAGCGGCCACGTGAGCCTCCTTAGTCGCACCGCGCGTCCCTGTGTGCGTTCGAGCCAACAAGTGTCTCAATCGACACGATTAACGCCTAATGGTCGCTATGCTCATTAGACTGGTGCCACAGGGGGGGGGGGGGGGGGGGGGGGGGCAAGAACTCAACTGGTGCCCTCCAGGATCAAACACGTCCCGGTCCTCGATGGTTCCAAACCCCTGATCACACAACGCACCTAAGGGCACGCTCTCTCCGGCGCGCCGGTACGAACCGCGTGCTGCGCAAGGAGCATAGCCCCTGGCCCGTCTAAATATATCAGTACGGTCAGTCTTGCTACACTTGATTTGGCGACCTGTAGCACGGAGCGTACTGTTCCTCGCACCGACTTTCAATTTGAAAGCCTCGCCCTTGCCTACTGGTACTCTGCCTCACTTCGAGCCATTTGCCTCGTTCGTGCAAGGGCAAACATTGAAATTGCCGCTCCCTACTTTATAGGCACTTGCCGGCTTCACGGCATCATCTGACTCTGAGGCTGTATGAGGTGACTCGTAGTCACTTGATCCGAATTTGCCTTGAGTCAAGTCGTCACGCATTTCCTTCTCCTCGAAGGACCTGTTCGGATGCCCATCGGGTGCGTTCCACAATTGCGCGGCGCTCCGCCCGGTAGGCGCAACAGGCCCACCTCCGTCCTCTGGCTCGGATGGAACGCTCCTGCCATCACTAACGCTACGAGGCACTTCCTGCCACCTGCCCGACACCGTCTGCTGTTGCGGCAACGTTAGACTTCCTCCTGACACTAGCTCCGTGTCGGAGGTCACACTCTCATTCATAGAGCCTGCAGGAATTATATCGCAGCCCTGATTGCTATCGGACAGCTTGGTCAAGATTGCCCCCGTAACATCGGAATTTGGTTGTTCCGTTTCGCTGCTAGCCACTCGCGATTGCGGAGAAGCTGTGACATTTTCGCCCCTTCAGGATTCTTATTTTCACTTCCTGCGCTTTTCGCCGCCTTTCCTAGCGAAGAGGCGTTCTTGCATATCGGCTGCTTGTTTGCAGCCACCTGGTAGCTGCTTCCTTCACCTGTGCTTGACGAGCACAAGCCTTTGCCTTCCAGCGCAGGCTGTATGAACTCGGAGCAGTTCACCCTGGCTAGTACACTGGCTCTCCTAGACTCTTTCAGCTTAGCCAGCTCTAGCTCTACCTGCTGGCGTCTTGTTTCTATTACCTTCAAGACCTACTTAACATCCTGACGTTTTTCATCGCGAAGCAGCGCCTTTCCACCATTTACTTCTGCAAGTTGAGCCTGAAGGTCCGCTAACCGCGCCTTCGCCAACTCTACCTGGTACCTCACATAGAGTGTGGGTCGGCATAGATAACCCTCCATACCGCCTTCCGTACCTGTCAACTGTCCTACCGGCTCGAACACATGAACAGGGACGTGAACAATGCAACGAAGGAAACTCACAGTTTCGATGCGCCGATCCGCATTGCCAGCTCCTTGGCGTCGGAGTCCACCGCCACTTTCACTGCACGCTGCGATGAGCTGTCGCACGCCGCTGGTCCTGTGCATGTTGTCGTCACTTGCTGTGATCCGCCGGTGACCGTCAAGTTCCCGACGCGCTGCTTTCCTTGACCGGATGCAGTCCCGCGTCGCTGGACTACTGCCGTGGTCCTTGCGTCCTTGCCGTCGTCTCTCCGCAGGTCCTTTCTCGAACGCTGCTGTTGCCTGAACGCCGCCTTTCTCCCTGCCTTCAATCTTCTTCCTGCGCCGTCTTCCCATGCCCTCAAGATCGTCGTCGACTGCGCCAGTAAACTTCAGGTTCGTCTCCTTCCTTGCACCAGAAGTGTCCCGCCAGAGACGGTTTGCTTAACTTGAAGACTGAAGCTCTTCGCATCAGAGGTGCCCCGTCAGAGACGGTCCCGCGATGAGTTACGATGCAGGGATAAGGCGAATACTTGAATTTTATGTACAGATATTTACAGCATATACAAGTTTAGGCACTAGAGACATTAAGCAGCGAACAGATACAAAACAATAAAAAGCTGGAACTGGCTAACACTGGGGGAGGCCCCTACTCGGCATAGCCGAAGATGCATAGCACCTGACCTTAGCGCAGAACCCTTTTTCCGGCTCCGGGGCCCGGTTTTAAAGACCTAAAGGCCCGGCCCAAATTTGGTAGCACCCAATCATGTTACAATGCTCACATGATTGGTTTACCGAGAGCATGGCCAGCCCTCCAGCTTCCGTAGGGCAAAACTCCCTCTCCATTGCAAAATAAAAATAAAAACAAACACAAATACACATTTGTGCCAGCACGTGCGCGAATCGGTACCACGGGGCGGGGGACACCCGTACTTCCCGACGCATTCGCGAGTGGCCGCGCTTCGAGAAAGAAGACGCTTCGCTTTAAGCTCCCCCAGCCGCCCCCTCACGCTGTTGGCGTCCGTTGAAGACGGCAGTGGCGGGGTGCTGAGAAAGAATTAGCGTTACTAACGACCCCGCACACACTACCGATCCTTTATACTCAATATTGAGAAACAAATTGAGAGCAACTCGTAATCACGACCTGGGTCGTTAAGGAAAGGGTCCTGGCGAACGTACACACGTGAAAGACGATGTGAACAATGCCATTTCTTTTGATCAGTTCCAAAGATTCGTATTATTTGAAGTCTAATAGTCTAAAAAACTTTCTTATTCTTGCTTGAGGTAACTCTTCGTCATTCTAGTCAGTACTGAACGTGGCAATCAATGGTGCATGAAAATGTTCAGTCCAGTATGGCCACTTGGCCTCCGCGAGTACAAAGTCAATATGGAGGGCCCAAGCGTCTCCCTTCTGAAAGAGTCACTGAAGTTCAGTATAATTGCTCAGGCACCCCGAAATTTCAGCCACTCAACTTTCAATAAGGCTGCTCAGCCTCTCCTAGCTTCACGCCACAATGAAGGGCAGGCGTCTCCGCCCCAAATATACGTCTTAGTAGAGCTCCATGACGCAGTATGGCTAAACTGCGCAATCAATGAAACAGGGTCATACGCTATTTTGCTTTTCCAATGAATCAAGTAATTTCTCTTTGAGGAGTGAAAACACTTTCCGTCGTCGCTTTAAAAAAAGCTTTATCATGCAATCTTATTTGCTGTTTGCTTCTGTTGCTACCATATACGACGCATTTATAGGAGACGTCAATCTTAGAGTCATACACGAAAATCTTTTCGAAACGGTTCCCTTCACTTCTATGGAATGTCATCATCGAATTGCGATGGCACTAAAGTAGATTATATAAAATACTTCAGAATCCGCCGGGCACTCCGGGAGCAGCGACATCTTCCGGAGCGGCCTGGAACACTATGAAACGAAGTAGAAAAGCTAAAATCGGCATTAAAGGAAAAATTTAGCTAACTACTAATCGCAAAGCATGTCAGAAACTTTTTTGAAACAGGAGGAAGATCCGATTTCACTTTGCATATGGACAACTGATTCGGCGAGATTACGACTGCGCACACTGTGACCACAGACTCAGTTAACAGGACGCGCAGAAGTATTGATAGATAACAAGCACAATACACAAAAGCATATAGATAATCCATAAATCCGAAACCGAAACTGAAACCAGTGGGCACAACAAAACCGTTGAGAATTTTTACGGCAGCGGTGTCGCCAACGGTCGAAGCTGACGTGGTCGTTCCGCTCGAGCACTTCATTCCACTTCGTTCTGCGGCGGGTGTCGACTCTCCCGAACACTCCGCTGTTCTTGAGCGAGTGACTGACTGCCAACTCCGCTCAACCTCCGGGACGTTTGACGACATGGAACCGTGGGTCATTCTACAGCAAACCCAGCGACGCTGTATGATGAGCTGTATCGACATGTGTCTAAGTTTATGTTCCAACTTTGTTCTTTGTTCTTTGTGACTTGATTACTGTTCGACCCCCCCCCCCCCCTTATGTAATGCCCCCTGGGGCCCTTAAGGGTAAATAAATGATGATGATGATGATGATGATGACGCGCCAAGCAATATGAGCACACGACCGTTCCAGATGTACGCCGCTGGCTTTGTCCTGGCCCGCAAGGACAAGTTGGCGTCTGCAGAGGCCAGCAGGGCAGAGTCCTCCAAGCTGCCAGTACTCCTGCTGCCGACGCTGCCTGTGCTCCAGCTGCTGACGCTGTACACGCCCCTCCTGCCGACGCTGTCCAGTGCTCTCAGCGACAGTGCCTCGGAGAACCCTTCGTACCAGCCGATGCGGGTTCTCCGGCTGTGATGTTCACGGCCAGGGACGCCCACGGCTCGGCCACCGAAAGTGGTGCGCGTCTACGGGGCACATTGAAGGAGTGCCAGTCAGTGCAAATGTCACCCGACCTCTGCCCTGGCTGCTTCCATGAGCCGACTCAAGGGAACCCGAGCCGCACTTTCTCCGTGGAAGCGGTGCTGTACGGAGCTCGCTGGACTCTCCCCGAAGCTGCAACTTTAGCCCCTTGAGTGAGAAGAGCTTCGGTGATTTGAACGCTTTCCCAGGAGTCCGTGGAGAACTCCATCTTATTTTAGAGCGCAGCTCTTTGGCGTCCGTTCCTGGGTTTCGCGTCGTCGTCGGCGTTGTCGTCGGCGTCGGCCTCGTAACCAGCTCCGCCCCCCTTTCATCCGCAGCTGGGGTTGACTCACTATCGGCGTCGGCGGCATCAGTCAGTCGCTGCTATCTCTTCCCTCCTCCCTTTATCGTGTTGTCCGCTTGCTGCGCGCGCTTCTGCCCCCATCGTTTGCCGCTGGGTGTACACGCCGCTCCCCTCTTCCTGCGAGTCTCCGGTTGTCAAAGCGCCGGCTCGAACTTAATTCCTTTCTTCGCTCCTTCTCCAATGCAACCCCTGTGCGGTGGCAATCAGAGAGCCAGATCGGTGGCGGCGGATCTGTATATGTGCACCGCCCGAGCCGAAATTGCCGCTGCCGTTCGCCACTGCGAAATTATCTGCCAGTTATTTCTGAGCCATGAGCGAGACGACCGATGGAAGTCCTCCGTCTGCTAAAAAAAAAATTCTGTGATAGCGCGTACATGTGTTGCTCGATTTCTTTGCCTCAATCTATCGAAAAGGTGGAACAGCTTATTTGCTGCGCTCAAATTTCGCATTAGGAAGTAACGTAATCGTCGGTAATTTTTTTATTCGCTTAACTTGGTCGTTTCTTTATTTTTTCGTTATTTGGTATAAAAAAATCTATGGTATACAGCCTTCTCTGCCTGAATTCATGCCCCTGAGGGGTAAACTGCGTTGTGACACGTTGCAGACGCGTTACGTGCACTCTGCATGGAACCCTCGTCTTGCACTCTGCGTGGTTCTGCGCATTTACTTCACCACTACTGTCTTTTCTCTTCATTTTCTCTTTTCTTCGCAAGTCTTACTGCCGCTTTTTCTCGAGTTGTCTTTTTTTCCCAAGGGCGCACATTTGCTCTTGTAGTTCCTGTGCCTTTTTTTTCTGTTGTTTATCTCTGTCTTATCTCTACCCTCATTTCTTCCACATCCCTCGTCTCCGAAGACTTTTTCCTCACACACTCAAGAGGGACTCACCTCTTGACTTCGTCTCTTCAGCTTTCCTATCGCATTTACTGCACCCCTACAGTCTTTTTCCCCACTTTCCCGTTTCTTCCCCAGTCTGCTACCCGTTTTTCACGACCTTACTTGTCTTTTTTCTCCCCAGGGCACACATTTTCTCTTGTTGTTCCTCTGTTTATTTCTCTCGTTTATGTTTTTGTTTAACCTCTACCCGCATTTCTTCAAACCCCCCTGTCAATCCCCTCGTGTTTCTCTACTATCCTTTTCGCCTTTCTTCCTACTCTACTCCCAATCCCCCTGCTTGTTTATTTTCCCCATTCCGCTCATTTCTTCCTCTCCCATCCTCCACCCGCCTGGCCTGAAGGCCGCTCTACTCTCCCACGCTCATTCCCCCCCGCTTTTTATTCTCTGTCTTATTTAGGATTTCTTCATCCACTTTTTCCTCCCCCTCTTCTTAACCCACTTCCTTCCCTTCCATCCCTCCCTATCTTCCTTACTTTTTCAATCCCCTTTTAACACACCACCTAGCTCCCTCCTAACTCTATCAGTTCTTTTCCCCGCCCTTCTGTTTTTCTTTTTCCGCTCTTGGTGCATTTTCCTGTGCTCGAATCTCGCAGGGGATCCCCATACCATTATGGAGGACCGCTCTGCGAGAAACGTGCCTGACCCTGGCACAAGCGATCCCTCGCGCAGCCCAAGGCGCTCATCCCGCCACCAGCGCTCTGCCAACATGGTCGTTGCTCCGGCCTTCTTTCTACGCCACCTCCGACTCCGGGTGAGGGCCCTTTTGGAGGAGGCCAACAAGGGCCAGCGTGTCCGCCAAACGCCGGATGTCTCGGACCGTTTCAAGGACTCCCATCATCCACCAGCAACTTGTGACTAGGCGACAGCCAGCCCCCAGGGAACCCCGGCTGGCTCCAGGAACTCGTCGCCCGCGCGCAGCCCTTCTCCCTCGCCGGCGGTCACTCGCCTGCGGGCCCAGTTCCTGAAGGACCATCCGGAGCAGCAATCAGGCCCCAGGCGTCAGCCCAGGAAACCCCGGCGCACCAGGCCCCACCTGGAGACGGCTCCTGAGGACTTGCTCGCGGGAATCCCCCGAGCAACAGTGTCCTCAACACCTCACGGCTCGCCTTGCTCCATCCCCCCTGCTGTATTTCAACCCCCCACGCAGTGCAGGTCGAGCTGCCTGCTGCCACTGTCTCGCCCCAGGACACCTCCTCCATAGAGGCCTCTCCCCCAGGAGGGCCCGCAGGAGAGAGGTCCCCGGCACTGGAGAAGCTGCTTTTCACGGCCAGCCAGCAACTGCAGACTGCCACCTTCCGCACCAGCAATCCCACTCCACCGGTGCACCCCCCGAGGATTGTCTCCTTTCCTGCTTCGGCCAGGGCTCTGCAGAGGTAGGTAGCGAGCCCTTACCCTTCTGTTGCAGCCAGCTAGAACCAACGCGGAGCAGGCGGCTTGATCTAGGTGAACCGCAAAGCCGGACACCCGGCGGCTCGCCCACGCTCCCGGCTTGCCACCTTCCTCTTCCAGCCCCTCAAGAGGTCCCTTTCTCTCCAGAACGTCCTTCGGGAGGACTTCAGTGCCTACCTGTACTCTCTGCCTGGCGTCATGGAGGCAAGGATCAACCGCAAGCGTAACATCATCGCTGTGGACGTCTCCACCGCGGAGTCTAGGGCAGCCCTCCTGGGTCTCAGCTTCGTACTGTCCACCCCGGTCTGGGCTTTTGAGGCCTCCCGCCCGTATGGCTTTATCGCGGCTATCTTCGTCGTCGACCCAGAGGTGTCAGACAGGGACATCGCAGACACCATCGAGGCCTCTGTCGACATCCTAGGCATCTGGCGACGTGGCCACACCTTCACCGTGCGCCTCGCGGCCGCCGCCCCCACGCCCGGACCTGATCCAGATCGCCGGGATGCTGTTCAGGGTCCGCCCCTTTAAGGCCCTGCCCTTGCTGTGCTCTTAGTGGGGGGGCTACAACCACCTGGCCGCCTCCTGCAGGAGACCACTGCGCTGCACGTTCTGCAGTGGCCCCCACCATCACAGGGACTGCTCTGCTGATGCTCCCCGATGTCTGCACTGCGGCGGTCGCCACCGCGCGGAGGATCCTTCCTGTCCCCGCTGGCATGAACAGCGCAAGGTGACGACTGCTCTCCGCAGCACTGCGGACCCTGAGGCCCGCCTGGCAGCCATGGCCCAGATTTGTCACCAGCAGCAGCCCTCCAAGGCACCAGGGCCCGGGTCTTCCAGGGTCATCGGAGGGCCCAGCTATACCAAGGCCCTGCAATCACGGAGCTTCAGACCCTCCCGCCCTGCGGCCGAGGTCCCAGCCCGGACGCCGGCACAGGATGCCCAACAGACGGCGACTGCTGCACTACGGCTTGCCGTCCAGGCCCTCCTTCCACTGCCCCAACCCTAAATCAGGGGCACGTCAGCTGTGCATGCCTGCCCTCGCTGCCGAGAGCCCTGCCAGTCACCATCATGGCTTGCCGAAACCAAGCCCCCTCACGGCTTCTGGTCATGCAGTGGAACGTGAATTCCCTGCGTGCCCGTCGGGCGGACCTAAAAGATCTTTTCTTGCAGGGCTACCTGGACTATGATGTGATGGCACTCTAGGATACTCGGATCCCTGCACAATCGTCCCGCCTCCCCGGGTACACACTGTACTCGGGCCGCTCCTGCTGTTCCCTTCATGACTGCAGTGACGCTCCCTGCCTGGACGAGGCCCACCCCCTGGAGAGACCCCGCACCGCCATCTACGTTAGGAATGGGATTCCCCATATAGTCCTGGCAGTCGATGACCCTGATTTGGGCCACCTGGAGATCTGCGCTGTGCGTGTCTGCATGGGCAACACGGACACCACAGCGGCCTCTGTCTACCTACCTCACTGTGTGCCTTGGGATCCTTCCTGTCTTACGGCCCTTCATGCCCGCCTCGGTAAGGACGTCCTAATCTGTGGAGATTTCAACTCTCATCACAGGGATTGGGGCAGCCGAACCACGGCCACCAGAGGCAGGAAGCTCCTAGGTGCCATCACTGCAGCCATTCTTAGGGTCCTGGAGCCCACAGCCCCTACTTTTATCCGACCGGGACGCTCGTCCATTATCGACCTCGCCATGCTGTCGGATGCCTGCCATTACTCCTGGGATGGAGCACCGGACTCTCTGGGCTCGTACCACTTCCCCATCCTCCTAAACCCTTCCACCCGATGGCGTTGGAAGGAAAAGTGCATAAAATCACGAAGTGGCCCTTGTTCAGGGATCTCGCATAGGACATCCCCCATGAAGAGGACTTCTGACCCTTCTGGGCTAGTGTGCGCAAAGTGCCACCGTGTCCTGCTCCACCCTAGTGGAGGCCCGTGCCCCCGACTTCCGCCAACTGGGCCTCCCAGCTGCCAGAAGACGGGCCGAGCGGTAGGTGGAGAGCACGTCGCTGCCGGAAGACTGGACGGCCTACCGACGGATCGATGATGTCTGCCGTCGCCAGGCCAACCGCCGTGCTCGGGAGTGTTGGGGTGGCGCCTGCCAATCCATCTGCTCGGCTCGGCAGTCGGCGATGGCCTGGCGGCTCCTGCAGTCCCTGCTCTAGGTCGTAGTCAATCGCCAGATAGTCCGTGGTGCTGCCATTGGCCGCGGGGTATCCTACCAGTCACTTGCGGAGAAGCTGGCCGACCACCTCACCACGGCAGCCCGCCCGGGTCCAGGCCCCCCACTGGGACCTTCTTCCCAGTGCCCAATTCATTCTCCTCGCGCCCTTGCAGCTTCTGTTGGCGCGACCTCCCTGAGCAGCGACTTGATCACCCCCTACGAGCGCCACCGGTCCAAAAAGAAGAGCGCTCCTGGGGTGGACGGGCTCCCATTGCAGATGCTGCGGAACATGGATGCCCCGGGAAAGGCCCGCCTGCTGACCGCGTTTAACGACATCTGGTCGAGCGGCATCCTTCCGGAGAGCTGGACCACAGCCATCGTGGTCCCCATCCTCAAGCCCCGCAGGCCCTCCAGGGAGCCCTCCTCCTACAGACCTGTCTCGTTGATTTTGGCCGCCTGCAAGACCATGGAGTCGGTGGCACTCGAGTCCCTCACCTGGATCGCTGAGGCCACCAACTTCCTCCCTGAGAAGCAGACAGGATTCCGCAGGCACCGCTGCACCGTGGACTCCATCGCGGACGTGGTGTCATCCCTCGAGGAAGCGAAGCACCAAGGAGATGTCGCCCTCCTTGTGCTCCTGGATGTCGAGTCGGCCTTCGACGGTCTGCCTCACGGCACCATCGAGATGGCCTTGGACGAGCTGGGGGTGACAGGAAACCTCCGACGGTTCATAACCTCCTTCCTCTCCAACCGTACATGCACGTCGGGGTTGGCCGTGCCCTGAGCAGTCCTCACCCCATCACCACCGGGGTTCCCCAGGGTTCCGTCCTGAGCCCTTTCCCCTTCAACTTGGTCATGGCAGCTCTTCCTCGCTCCATCCAGCAGAACCGCTGCCACGGGGTACTTTTCTCTGTGTCCGCGGACGATGTGGCCCTCCGGGTCCGAGCTCCGAGGAAGCAGATCACCTCTGCCATACAGGCCCTCCAGCGTCCCCTCAAAGGGTTGCAGCAGTTCCTGGCGACCAAGGGGCTGTCTCTGTCAGCCACGAAATCAGAGGCTTTGTTTTTTATCCGAGGGGAGCACGAGCCATGGCTCGGATTGCTACCCTTCAGATAGATGGCACTAACCTCCCTTGGAAATCACAGGTGAAGTACCTTGGCCACACCATCGACCACCGGCTCACCTGGATTCCTGCTGACAAGGCCCTCCTGCCCCACATGGACCGAGTCGGCCAAGCAGTCCCATCCCTCCTCACCCGAGGCAACGGCTGCACCCACACATTGGCCATCCGATTCTTTGAGGCAGCGACGACATCAGCCATCCTCTATGCGCTCCCCCTAGTCACCCTCCGGGGCACCCGCCTTGATCGCATGGAACTCTCCCACAGGAAATGGATCCGCCATTTCCTGTGTGTTCCACGGCAATCGCACGTCCCGGCCACGCTGGCAGAGGCGGGCGTCTACCCGCTGAACCTCCTATTCCACCAGAGAGGCCTGACTCACACGGACCGGATCGCCTACGTTCGTGACGGCGGGGCCCTCCGTGCACGTCTGCAGGCCAATCCCAACTCTAGGATGGGGAAGCTCCACGCCCTCTACATGGAGGCACTTAGCCCTCACCAGGGTCATCCAGTTCTCTCCGCACTCCCCTCCCAACCACACTTCCTCTGCAGGTCACCCTGGGCCTCTACGGAGTGACCAAACGTCACTCCCCTGCCGCTGCACTTCGCCAGAAGAGTGCAAAGTGTCCACCCTCCTCTTCACCGATGGCTCGGTCCTGTCAGCAACAGGGAGGCAGCAGCTGCTCTGGCGCGCCCCAACTGCAGCAGACCCGGACCTGCAGACTGTCCTTCCCTGGCAGCTCCACTGCAGCTGAGCTGGCAGGACTCCAGCTGGCGGTGGACTTCATCGGGACCACTCTTCCTTCTGGCCCCGTCGCTGTTCTGTGTGACTCCCGGCCTGCCCTCCAGCTCCTGAGCAGGCCCCATATCTTGCAGACATAGGCGAGTGTCCTGCGTCCCCAACTGCATGCCCTAGAGGATGCTGGCTACCAGGTGTCCCTCCACTGGGTTCCTGGCCACGCCGGCATCCAGGGCAACGAGGACGCCGACTCCCACGCCAAGGCGGCCCACAACGATGGGTCACCTATGAGTGCCAAAGTAGCCCCGGTCGACTTTGCCCGGCAGCTACTAAGGTAGGTGGTAAGGGAACAGCACGCTGACAGGCGTATCGCTGCGTGGCGACCATTCCACCGCCGACAAGATCCCACGCAGGGAACGTGCCCTCCTGCTGCGACTCCGGATCGGCTATTCGTGGACGCCGACGCGGAAGGTTGTGGTTGGAAGAGCCTCCTCCCCTGCCTGTGCATCGTGCGGCGATGCAGGCACCCCGGGACACTTGTTGCATGCGTGCCCAACTTTTGACCTGCCCCGCAGCCGTCTCTTTGCAGGTTATCCTGCCCTCGGCATCCCACCAAACACGAAGGACCAGCTGCTGTTCCCGGCCCGGAACCACCTATTCGACTGCCGGGTCCTGCTGGCCTACCTCAAGGAGACCGGCCTTGACACCCTGATCTAGCCCCGCGGAGGCCTGGATCCGCAGCCCCTGCGGACTTGTGACCTCCAGGACATTCGGTACTCCCTTCCGCGTCCAGCTGGCCTGCAGTGAGGAGACCTGCCAGGGCACATTCCTCGAGGCCTGCGGACACCTGGACCTGCGGCCCCTTGTACCTGGACCCTGCTATACTTCCGAAACCTCCCAGCCTTGTTAAGATCTAGGAGACCGACTTCCTCGGCCGATGCTTGCACACCATCCCAGTGCATCGTGGCTCCTCCCCCCAGCCCGGTGCTTGCACACGATCCCAGTGCGCCGAGGCTTCCCCTCGGCGAGCTGTTGTTGCGGCGGCGGCGCGATTTCAAGACCCCTCCCCCCGCCAGGACAGGACCCAATGTTAGTGATGTGATGTTCGATGGTCGTGATGTTCGAAATGCGCATGTGCAGAACTTAAGGTCGCGGTATATTAGTCGCGGCTACACGACAAATCTCAATGGCCATTGAAACGATTGTCTTGTTTTACGCGAAGCTTGTGTGGCGCCATTGGATTGTACGCGAATACAATTAATTTGATAAATCTAAACTGAGTGTTGGTGTGCAATTTCTTCAGTGATAGGAGGTCTTTAGTAGTTATTAAAGAGCAGTTAAGTTGTCTTGAAAAGACACTGCCTTTTCTACGATGTGCTATCCCAGTTTCGTAGCGGTCTGGCAACCTTCGTACCACTGGCTTTTCTGTCTACTGCGATGGAAAGTATAAAGCTATTGCGCTTTAATCCAGACCGATGCAATTTTTATAATATTGAGCAGGCTAATAATTTATTACTTGCATAAAATAATGCGTCTGAAACCATTGTTACGACCACATGGAGTTTTATGCATGCACTGACATGATGTTGCCTACCTGGTTATGCGAGTCGATTGAGCCGATTTTTTAGAGCGAAAAAAGTGGTCTCAAGCCGTTTGATACAGAAAATGGTGGCGGTTTACATCGCCGTATACGCGGGTGGGCGCGCGAGCAATGGTGTAACAGGGTGCATAAAGGCGGTTTTGACGATCGGGACGAGTTGTTTCAACGTTTTGACATAGAAAGGAGACCGCACAATCGCTCTGCGACGAACTCGCCGTTGAACTGGGAGGTGTGCCCTGTCCGTGGAACGGGAAGTCCTGTGCGCGATGCGCTTTTTCGCCGCCGGTGGGTTTTAAGGCACCGTAGGAAATGAAGTAGACGTCGGCGCAGCCCAACCGACTGTGAGCAAATGTTTGCGGTGGGTTGCGGAGACATCAAAGTTAAGTCGCAGAAGGTGCGCGCTATCCGGCGAGACCCCACAGACAAGGTGGCGGCAAAGGAGGGCTTTATTTGATGAAAGTTTTGCCCCCCCCCCAAATATCCCAGCGTCGTCGGGTCCTCCAAGGATAAGGAAGTAATTACTCATTGACGTCCACCCGAGCGCAGCCATACGGCTACTAAGGAAAGCTACACAGCTTTCTCAGAAACTTCGTAGTTAAAGAAAAATTCGTCCTGGTCTGGGGTTCGAACCCGGGACCACCGTTCGAACCCGGGACCACGTCAATGAGTAATTACTCCCTTATTACAAATCTACTCCACCTTGGGGGATTCCCCTAAACATTTGGTCAACACTGTTCCCACTTCGAGTTATTGATCAATACGCTCTCGCGCTACCATAAGCTTGCCGTCCCGGTTAGCTCAATTGGTAGAGCGACGTACTGCTCCGGTGAAGCGGTGGTCCCGGGTTCGAACGCCGGACCAGGACGAATTTTTCTTTAACTACGAAGTTTCTGAGAAAGCTGTGTAGCTTTCCTTTGTAGCCGTATGGCTGCGCTCGGGTGGACGTCAATGAGTAATTACTCCCTTATTACAAATCTACTCCACCTTGGGGGATTCCCCTGAACATTTGGTCAACACTGTTCCCACTTCGAGTTATTGATCAATTCGCTCTCGCCCTACCATAAGCTTGCCGTCCCGGTTAGCTCAATTGGTAGAGCGACTGCTCCGGTGAAGCGGTGGTCCCGGGTTCGAGCCCAGAACCAGGACGAATTTTTCTTTAACTACGAAGTTTCTGAGAAAGCTGTGTAGCTTTCCTTTGTAGCCGTATATCTGCGCTCGGGTGGACGTCAATGAGTAATTACTCCCTTATTACAAATCTACTCCACCTTCGGGGATTCCCCTAAACGTTTGGTCAACACTGTTCCCACTTCGAGTTATTGATCAATTCGCTCTCGCCCTACCATAAGCTTGCCGTCCCGGTTAGCTCAATTGGTAGAGCGACTGTTCCGGTGAATCGGTGGTCCCGGGTTCGAACCCCGGACCAGGACGAATTTTTCTCATGCAAATCATGCAAATGCTTCCGGGGGGAGCCCTGCTACTAGCCACCGCAACATTGGGGCTAATTGGCTGATTGCGCGGTCAGCGTCTCGCGGTGTCGTCATTTTGACACCACACTCTCAAAATTGACACAAAAGTTGAGAGCAACTCGCAATCGCGAGCCGGGTCGTTAAGGAAAGGGTCCTGGCGAACGTACACGCGTCAAAGACGATGTGAACAATGCCATTTGTTTTGACCAGTTCCAAAGATTCGTACTATTCGAAGTTTAATAGTCTAAAAAAATTTCTTATTCTTGCTTGAGGTAACTCTTCGTCATTCTAGCCAGTACTGAACGATGCAATCAATGGTGCATCAAATTCTTCAGTCCAGTGTGTCTACTTGGCCTCCGCGAATACAAAGTCAATATGGAGGGTCCAGGCGTTATACGTTCAGTATAATTGCTCAGGCTTCCCGAAATTTAAGCCACTCAACTTTGAATAAGGCTGCTCAGCCTCTCCTAGCTTCACGTCACAATGAAGGGCAGGCGTTTCCGTCCCAAATATACGACTTAGTAGAACTCCATGACGAGGTATGGCTCAACTGCGCAATCAATCAAACAGTGTCATACGCTATTTTGCTTTTGCAATGAATTAAGCAATTTCTCTCTCTTTGAGGAGTGAAAACGCTTTCCGCCGTCGGTTTAAAAAAAAGCTTTATCATGCAATCCTACTTGCTGTTTGCTTCCGTTGCTACCATATACGACGCATTTATAGGAGACGTCAATCTTATAGTCATGCACGAAAATCTTTTCGAAACAGTTCTTTTCACTTGTATGGAATGTCATCATCGAATTGCGATGGAACTAAAGTAGATGATATAAAACACTTCAGCATCCGCCGGGCACTCCAAGAGCAGCGACTTTTCAGGAGCGGCCTGGAACACTATGAAACGAAGTAGAAAACCTAAAATCGGCATTAAAGGAAAAATTTAGCTAACTACTAATCGCAAAGCATGTCAGAAACTTTTTTGAAACTGGAGGAAGATCCCATTTCACTTTGGACATGGAATACTGATTTGGCCAGTTTACGACTGCGCACACTATGACCACAGACGCCGTTAACTGGACGCACAGAAGTATTTATAGATAACAAGCACAATACACAAAAGCAAATAGCTAATCCATCAATTATTTATTCTTGCTTGAGGTCGTTCATCGTCATCAGTACTGTACGTGGCAATCAATGGCGCATCAAATTTTACTGTCCAGTATGGCAACTTGGCCTCCCCGATTAGAAAGTCAATATGGAGGGTCCAAAAGTCTCCCTCTTGAAAGAGCCACTGACGTTCAGTATAATTGCTCAGGCTCTCCGAAATTTGAGCCAGTCAACTTTCAATAAGGCTTCTCGGGCTCTCCTAGCTTCAAGCCACAATGAAGTGTAGGCGTCTCCGTCCCAAATATACGACTTAGTAGAACTCCATGACGCAGTTGGCTCAACTGCGCAATCAAGTAGTGTCACAAGCTATTTTGCTTTTGCAATGAATCAAGGAATTTCTTTCTCATTGAGGAGTGAAAACACTTTCCGTCGTCGCTTTGAGAAAAGCTATATCATGCAATCCTACTTGCTGTTTGCTTCTGTTGCTACCATATACGACGCATTTATAGTAGACGTCAATCTTCGAGTCACACGCGAAAATCTTTTCGAAACGGTTCCTGCCACTTCTGTGGAATGACATCATCGAACTGCGATGGCACTATAGCAGATGAGATAAAAGACAACTTAAGCATCCGCCGGGCACTTCAGGAGTAGCAACTTCTTGGGGAGGGGCCTGAAACACTATAAAACGACGTATAAAAGCTCATATTGGCAATAAAAGAAAAATTCAGCTAACTACTAATCACAAAGCTTGCCAGAAGCTTGCTTGAAACTTCAAGATCCGATTTCAGTTTGGACAACTGATTTCGCCAGATTACGACGGCGCATACTGCGACCACAGACGCAGCTAATTGGACGCGCACAAGTATTTATAGATCAGAAACACGAGACACAAAAGCAAATAGCCAATCCATTAATTCGAAAACGAAACTGAAACCAGCGGGTACAATTAAACCGTTGAGAATTTTTACTGCAGCGCTATCGCCAACGATCGCAGCTGACGTGGTCGTTCCGAACGAGCACTTCATTCCACTTCGTTCTGCGGCGGGCGTCGACTCTCCCGAACACTCGGCTGTTCTTGTGCGAGTGACTGACTGCCAAGTCCGCTCTCCCTCCGGGACGTTTGACGACATGGAACCGTGCGTACACCTACAGCAAAGCCAGCGACGCGCCAAGGAATTTGGGCCTACGACCCTTCCAGATGTACGCCGCCGGCTTTGTTCTGGCCCGCAAGGACATGTTGGGGTCTGCAGAGGCCAGCAGGGCGGTCACTTCCAAGCTGCCCGTGCTCCTGCTGCCGACGCTGCCTGTGCTCCAGCTGCTGACGCTGTACACGCCCCTCCTTCTGACGCTGTCCTGTGGTCTCGGCGACAGCGCCTCGGAGAACCCTTCGTACCAGCCGTTGCGGGTACTCCGGCGGTGGTGTTCACGGCCAGGGGCGCCCACGACTCGGCCACCGAAGGCGGTGCGCGTCTGCGGGGCCACATCAAAGGAGTACCAGTCGGTGCAGATGTCACCCGACCCTCTGCCCTGGCTGCTTCCAGGAGCCGACTCAAGGGAACCCGTGCCGAACATTCTCCGTGGAAGCGGTGCTGCACGGAGCTGGCTGGACTCTCCCCGAAGCTCCGACAAGGGCCCCTTGAGTGAGAAGAGCTTCGGTGATTTGAACGCTTGGCCGGGAGTCCTTGGAGAACTCCATCTTATTTTTGATTCGCTTAACCTAGTCGTTTCTTTATTTTTCGTTATTTGGTATAAAATTAATCGATGGTATAAGGCCTTCTCTGCCTGAATTCATGCCCCTGAGGGGTAAGCTTCGTTGTGACACGTTGTAGACGTGTTACGTGCAATCTGCATGGAAGCCTCGTCTTGCGCTCTGCGTGGTTGTGCGCATTTACTTCACGACTATAGTCTTTTCGCTTCATTCTCTCTTGTCTTCGCGAGTCTTACTACCGCTTTTTCACGAGCTTACTTCTCTTTTTTCTCCCAAGGGCTCACATTTTGTCTTGTTGTTCTCCTATTTATTTCTCTCTAGTTTATCATTTCGTTTTATCTCTACCCGCATTTCTTTAAAGCCGCCGCGGTGGCTCAGTGGTTATGGTGCTCGGCTGCTGACACGAAAGACGCAGGTTCGATCCCGTTCGCGGCGGTTGAATTTGTTTGGAGGAGAAATTCTAGAGGACCGTGTAATGTGCGATGTCAGTGCACGTTAATGAACCCCAGGTGGTCGAAATTTCCGGAGCCCTTCACCACGGCGACTCTTATAACCTTAGTCGCTTTGGGACGTTAAACCCCATAAAACCAAAATCAAACCATTTTTTTAAAACCTCTCGTCAATCCGCTCTTCTTTCTCTACTATCCTTTTCGCCTTTCTTCCTACTCTACTCTCAATCCCCCTGCTTGTTTATTTTCCCCATTCCGCTCATTTCTTCCTCTCCCATCCTCAACCCCCTGCCTGGCCTGAAGGTCGTTTTACTGTAGTTACGCTGTAGTTACGCAGTGCAGGTTGAGCTGCCTGGTGCCAGTGCCTCCCCCCAGGACACCTCCTCCGTAGAGGCCTCCCCCCCGGAGTGCCCGCACGAGAGAGGTCCTCGGTACTGGAGAAGGTGCTTTTCACGGCCAGCCAGCAACTGCAGACTACCACCTCCCGCACCAGCACTCCCACTCCACCGGTGCACCCCGACGATTCTCTCCTCTCCTCCTCCGGCCAGGGCTCTGCAGAGGTAGGTACCGAGCCTTCGCTTGCTCACCCTTCCCCTTCCGTTGCAGCCAGCTAGAACCAACGCGGAGCAGGTGGCTTGATCCAGGTGAACCGCAAAGCCAGGCGCCAGGCTGCTCGCCCCGGCTCCCGGATTGCCACCGTCCTCTTACAACCCCTCAAGAGGTCCTTTTCTCTCCGAAACGTCGTTACGGAGGACTTCAGTGCCTACCTGTACTCCCTGCCTGGCGTCATGGAGGTAAGGATCAACCACAAGCGTAACATCATCGCTGCGGACGTCTCTACCACGGAGTCCAGGGCAGCCCCTCCTGGGCCTCAGCTCCCTACTGTTCCTCCCGTTCCGGGCTTTTGAGGCCTCCCGCCTGGATGGCTTCATCGGGGCCATCTTCGGCGTTGACAGAGAGGGACATCGCAGACACCATCGAGGCCTCTGTCGACATCCTAGGCATCCGGAGCCGTGGCCACGTAGTCACCGTCCGCTTCTCGGGCGCCGCCTCCCCCCCCCCGGACCAGATCCAGATCGCAGGGACACTGTTCCGGGTTCTGCCCATTCAAGGGCTAGCCCTTGCTTTGCTCTCAGTGTGGGGGCTTTAACGACGTGGCCGCCTCCTGCACGCGACCACTGCGCTGCACTTTCTGCAGTGGCCCCCACCATCACAGGGACTGCACGGCTGATGCCCCGAGATGTCTCCACTGCGGCGGTCGCCACTGCACGGAAGATCCTTCCTGTCTTCGCTGGAAGAAATAGAGCAAGGTGACGACTGCTCTCCACAGCACTGCGGACCCTGAGGACCGCCGGGCAGCCATGGCCCGGATTTGTCACCAGCAGCAGCCCTCCAGGGCACCAGGGCCCCGGTCTTCCAGGGTCATCGGAGGGCTCAGCTATGCCAAGGCCCTGCAGTCACGGAGCTTCAGACCCTCCCGTCCTGCGGCCAAGGTCGCAGACCGGATGCCAAGCAGACGGCGCCTGGTGCACTGCGGCTTGCCGTCCAGGCCCCCCTACCAAAGCTCCCCACTAACTAGGGGGCACGCCAGCTATGCATGGCTGCCCTCGCTGCCGAAAGCCCTGCCATTCACCATCATGGCTCGCCGTAACAAAGCCCTCTGACTGCCTCAGGTCATGCAGTGGAACGTGAATTCCCCGCGTGCCCGTCGGGCGGACCTAAAAGATCTTGTCTTGCAGGACTCCCTGGGCAATGATGTGATGGCACTCCAGGAGTGACGCTAACTGCCGTGACTGCAGTGACGCTAACTGCCCGGACGAGGCCCACCCCTAGGAGAGACCCCGCACGGCCATCTACATCAGGAATGGGATTCACCCCGCAGTCCTGGCAGTCGATGACCCTTACTTGGGCCACGTGGAGATCTGCGCTGTGCGTGTCCCCATGGGCAACACGGACACCACAGTGGCCTCTGTCTACCTACCTCCTTGTGTGGCTTGGGATCCTTCCTGCCTTACGGCCCTTCATGCACGCCTCGGTAAGGATGTCCTAATCTGTGGAGATTTCAGCTCTCATCACAGGGATTGGGGCAGCCGAACCACGACCACCAGAGGCAGGAAGATCCTAGGTGCCATCACTGCAGCCAGTCTTAGGGTCCTGCAGCCCACGGCCCCTACTTTCATCCGACCGGGACGCTCGTCCATTGCCGACCTCGCCTTGCTGTCGGATGCCTGCCATTACTCCTGGGATTGAGCACCGGACTCCCTGGGCGTGGACCACTTCCCAGTCGTCCTAAACCCTTCCACCCGAAGGCGTCGGAAGGAAAAAGTGCATAAAATCACTAAGTGGCCCCTGTTCAGGGATCTCGCAAAGGACATCCCCCATGCAGATGACTTCCTGACCCTGCTGGGCAAGTGTGCGCAAAGTGCCAGCGTGTCCTGCTCGACCCCAGTGGAGGCCCCTGCCCCTGACCTCCGCCAGCTGGGCCTCCCAGCTGCCAGAAGACGGGCCGAGCGGAAGGAGGACAGCACGCCGCTGCCGGAGGACTGGACGGCCTGCGGACGGATCGATGCTGTCTGCCGTCGCCAGGCCAACCGCCATGCTCGGGAGGGTTGGGCTGGCGTCTGCCAATCCATCTGCTTGGTTCGGCAGTCGGCGTCGGCCTGGCGGCTCCTGCGGTCCCTGCTCTAGGTCGCAGTCAATCGCCACCCAGTCCATGGTGCTGCCATTGGCCGCGGTGTATCCTACCAGGCACTTGCGGAGCAGCTGGCCGACCACCTCACCACGGCAGCCCACCCGGGGCCACGCCCCCACTGGGACCTCCTTCCCAGTGCCCAATTCATTGTCCTCCCGTCCTAGGAGGTTTTGTTGGCGCTACCTCCTTGTGGAGCGACCCGATCACTCCCCACGAGCTCCACTGCTCCAAAAAAAAGAGCGCTCCTGGAGTGGACGGGCTCACATTGCAAATGCTACGGAACTTGGATGCCCCGGAAAAGGCCCGACTGCTGACCGTGTTTAACGACATCTGGTCGAGCGGCATCCTTCCGCAGAGCTGGACAACAGCCATCGTGGTCTCCATCCTCAAGCCCGGCAAGCCCTCTCGGGAGCTGTCCTCCTACAGACCTGTCTCATTGACCTCAGCCGCCTGCAAGACCATGGAGTCGGCGGCCCTCGAGCGCCTTACCTGGATCGCTGAGGCCACCAACTTCCTCCCTGAGAAGCAGACAGGATTCCGCAGGCACCGCTGCACCGTGGACTCCATCGCGGACGTGGTGTCATCCCTCGAAGAAGCGAAGCACCAAAGAGATGTCGCCCTCCTTGTCCTCCTGGACGTCCAGTCGGCCTTCGACGGTCTGCCCACGGCACCATCGAGATGGCCTTGGACGAGCTGGGGGTGACAGGAAACCTCCGACGGTTCATAACCTCCTTCCTGTCCAACCGTACTATGCAGGTCCGGGTTGGCCGCGCCCTGAACTGTCCTCACCCCATCACCACTGGGGTTCCCCAGGGTTCGGTCCTCAGCCCTTTCCTCAACTTGGTCATGGCAGGTCTTCCTCGCTCCAACCGGCAGGACCGCCACCACAGGGTCTTTTGCTCTGTGTACGCTGACGATTTGGCTCTTTGGGTCCGAGCTCCGAGCAGGCAGATCACCTCTGCTATACAGGCCCTCGAGCGTGCCCTCAACGTGGTGCAGCAGTTCCTGGCGACCAAGGGGCTGTCTCTGTCAGCCACGAAATCAGAGACTTTCTTTTTCCATCCGAGGAGAGCACGAGCCACGGCTCGGATTGCTACCCTCAAGAGATATGGCACTAACCTCCTTTGTAAATCAAAGGTGAAGTACCTTGGCCTCACCATCGACCACTGGCTCACCTGGATTCCTGCTGACAACGCCGTCCTGTCCCACATGGACGGAGTCGGCAAAGCAGTCCTATCCCTCCTTCCCCGAGGCAACGGCTGCACCCGCACATAGGCCATCCGACTCTTTGAGGCAGCGGCGACATCAGCCATCCTCAGATATCCTCTACGCCCTTTCCCTAGTCACCCTCCAGAGCACTCGCCTTAATCGCATGGAACTCTCCTGCAGGAAATGGATCCGCCGTTTCCTGGGTGTTCCACTGCGATCGCAGGTCCCGGCAACGCTGGCAGAGGCGGGCGTCTATCCGCTGAACCTCCTACTCCTCCAGAGAGGCCTGACTCACACGGACCAGCTCACCCACGTTCGTGACGGCGGGGCCCTCCGTGCTCGTCTGCAGGCCAATCCCAACTCTAGGATGGGGAAGCTCCACGCTCTCCACATGGAGGCAATTGGCCCTCCCAAGGCTCATCCAGTTCTCCCCCCTCCCAACCCGACTTCCTTTCCTGGTCACCATGGGCCTTGACGGAGTAACCAAGCGTCACTCCCCTGCCGCTGAACTTCGCCAGACCACCGGAGCCTTCCTGGAAGAGTGCAAAGGGTCCACTCTCCTCTTCACTGACGGCTCGGTCCTGCCAGCAACAGGGCAGGCAGCCGCTGCTCTGGCAGCGCCCCAACTGCAGCATACCCGGACCTGCAGAATGTCCTTCCCGGGCAGCTCCACAGCCGCTGAGCTGGCAGGACTCCACCTGGTGGCGGACTTCATCGGGACCACTGTTCCCCCTGGCCCCGTCGCTGTTCTGTGTGACTCCCGGCCTGCCCTTCAGCTCCTGAGCAGGCCCCATATCTTCAAGACATCGTCGACTGTCCTGCGTTCCCAACTGCATGCCCTAGAGGATGCTGGCTACCAGGTGTCCCTCCATAGGGTTCCTGGCGACGCCGGCATCCAGGGACACGAGGATGCCGACTCCCTCGCCAAGGCGGCCCACAACGATGGGTCGCCTGTGACTGCCAAAGTAGCCCCGCACGACTTTGCCCGCAGCTACTAAGGCAGATGGTAAGGTAACAGCACCCTGAAGGCGTATCGCTACGTGCCGGCCTTTCCACCGTCGACAAAATCCCCCGCAGGGAACGTGCCCTCCTGCTGCGACTCCGGATCGGCTGTTCGTGGACGTCGACGCGAAAGTTAGTAGTTGGTAGAGCCCCCTCCCATGCCTGTCCACCGTGCGGCGATGCAGGTAGCCTGGGACACATGTTGCGTGCCTGCCCAACTTTTGACCTGCCCCGCAGTCGCCTCTTTGAAGGTTACCGTGCCCTCGGCCTCCCAGCAGACACGGATCACCAGCTGCTATTCCCGGCCCGGAACCACCTATCCCCTGCCGGGTCCTACTGGGGCTACCTCTAGGAGACCGGCTTTGACACCCTCCTCTAGTCCCGCGGAGGCCTGGATCCACAGCCCCTGCGGATCTGTGACCTCTAGGACATTCGGTACTCCCTTCCGCGTCCTGCTGGCCTGCAGTGAGGAGACCTGCCAGGACACATTCCTCGATGCCTGCAGACACCTGGACCTGCGGCCCCTTGGACCTGGATCCTGCTAGACTTTCGGGACCTCCCAGCCTTATGAAGATCTAGAAGACCGACGTCGCCTTGACCGATGCTTGCACACCGTGCCAGTGCATCGTGGTTCATCCCCCCAGCCCGGTGCTTGTACACAATCCCAGTGCGCCGAGGCTTCCCCTCCGCAAGCTGTTGCGGTGGCGGCGCGATTTCAAGACCCCCCCCCCCGCGAGGACAGGACCCGATGTTCTGTTGTGATGTTCGATGTTCGTGATGTTCGAAATGGGCACGTGCGGAACGTAACGTCGCGGTATAGCAGTCGCCGCTCCACGGCAAATCTCAATGGCCATAGAAACGGTTCTCGTGTTTTACGCGAAGCTTGTGTGGCGCCATTGGATTCTCCGGAAATACAATTTGATAAATCTAAAGTGAGCGTTGATGTGCAATTTCTATAGTGATAGGAGGTCTTTAGTAGTTACTAAAGGGCAGTTACATTGTCTTGAAAAGACGCTGCCTTTTCTACGATGTGCTATCCCAGTTTCGTAGCGGTCTGGCAATCCTGATACCACCGGCGTTTCTGTCTTCTGCTATGGAAGGTATAAAGCTAATGCGCTTTAATCAAGACCAATGCGATTTTTATATAATTGACAAGACATGTTTTATTGCTTGCATAAAAGAATTCATCTCAAACCATTGTTACGACCACATGGGGTTTTATGCATGCACTGACATGACGTTGCCTACCTAATTATGCCAGTCGATTGAGCCGATTTTTTCAGGCCGAAAAAAGTGGTCTCAAGCCGTTTGATACAGAAAATTGCGGCTGTTTACATCGCCGTATACGCGGCTGGGCCCGCGAGCAACGGTGTAGCAGGGTGCATAAAGGCGGTTTTGACGTGCGGGACGACTTGATTTGACGTTTTGACTTAGGAAGGAGGCTCCACAGTCGCTGCGCGATGAACTCTTCGTTGAACTGGGAGGTGTGCGCTGTCAGTGGCACGGGAAGTCCCTTGCGCGATGCGCTTTTTCGCCGCCGGTGGGTTTTAAGGCACCGTAGGAAATGAAGTAGACGTCGGCGTAGCCCAACCGACTGTGAGAAAATGTTTGCGGTGAGTTGCGGAGACCACTATCAAAGTTAAGTCGCAGAAGGTGCGCGCTATCCGGCGAGAACCCAAGACAAGGTGGTGGCGTAGGAGGGCTTTTTTCGCTTAAATCTCCCCCCCCCCCCCAGCATCCCGGCGTCGTCGGGTCATCCGAGGATCATCCGAAGGGAACTGCAGCGACACTAAAATGAACATGCTGAAGCGGGCGGCATCAGTTGGTTACGGGGCAGAAGAGTGATTCTTCCCACAGTGACCGGGCGTGCCGGCTCTCATTTCCCGCTCTCAGGTTGCAAGCTCCCAGCAGCTGAACCGGTCTGCTCCCGTATGTCGGCAGTTCTTGCAGTGCGACGATTGATAGTCGCCTGGTATTTTCTGATCAAAAATAATTAGAACCACGCATCACCCTTAGAGCACATTTGCCGTCGATAGCTGGCGCCGACCGAGAACACAGGTAAGGCCGGTTTACACTGGCAAGTCGCAGAGGTCGTGCGACAGGTTTAAACCGATTAGTTACGCTTCCTCCCTGCTTTTCAAGCGCTTCGGAAACCGTAACTAATTGACCGAAATCGGTCGCGCGACGTATGCGCTTGCCAGTGTGAACTGGCCTTAAAGTTACCCTCGTCCAATTTCGAATCGAGAGCACCTTGCAAACTGATCTCGGCCAACCCGTAGCAATCACTGCCCTCAAACAGATTTTTCGCGGAATTAAGACGGCCGCAGGCTATCTTGATACCACATAGTGTGTCAAAAAAAAGAGGACAGCGTCGAATCAGCTGTTTTTTTTCTAGCTACCATGTTTACGATGGCTGAATATGTGGGTACATGGATATGGCTGAAAACTTTCAATCGGGTGGCAGCTCACGCAACCTAGGCGACGCTTTTGCGCCGTCAGCGCACCCTCGTGGCGGCAAAAGTGACTGAAGAGCATACTTAATTGCAAAACTAAGTACGCTTCTTGTTTTGCTTCATGTTGTTGAGCTTGAAACATAGCTTGTTATCACAATAAAACATTGTTCATTTTATTCAAGGTGTGTTTACAGCAAAACTTTAGCATACGGTCCCTTATCATGCAAATAAATGCTTCCGGGGTGGAGCCCTGCTACTAGCCACCGCAACATTGGGGCTAATTGGCTGATTCCGCGGTCAGCGTCTCGCGGTGTCGTCATTTTGACGTCACGCTCTCAAAATTGAGACAAAAATTGAGAGCAACTCGGAATCGCGACGCGGGTCGTTAAGGAAAGGGTCCTGGCGAACGTACACCCTTAAAGGACGATGTGAACAATGCCATTTCTTTTGACCAGTTCCAAAGATTCGTATTATTCGAAGTCTAATAGTGTAAAAAAATTCTTATTCTTGCTTGAGGTCACTCTTCGTCATTCTAGTCAGTACTGAACGTGGAAATCAATGGTGCATCAAATTTTCCAGTCCAGTATGACTACTTGGCCTCCCTGAGTACAAAGTCAATAAGGAGGGTCCAAGCGTCTCCCACCTGAAAGGGTCACTGACTTTCAGTATAACTGTTCAGGCTCCCCGAGATTCAAGCCAGTCAACTTTCAATAAGGCTCATCGGCCTCTCCCAGCTTAAAGCCACAATGAAGTGCAGGCGTCTCCGTCCTAAATATACGACTTAGTAGAGCTCCATGACGCAGTATGGCTCAACTGCGCAATCAATCAAACAGTGCCATGCGCTATTTTCCTTTTGCAATGAATCAAGTAATTTCTCTCTCACTGAGGAGTGAACACACTTTCCGTCGCCGCTTTAAAAATCTTTATCATGCAATCCTATTTCCGGTTTGCTTCTGTTACTACCATATACGACGCATTTATAGGAGATGTCAATATTAGAGTCATACACGAAAATCTTTCCCAAAGGGTTCCTTTCAGTTGTATGGAATGTCATCATCGAATTGCGATGGCACTAAAGTAGATGATATAAAACACTTCAGCAAATGCCGGACACTCCAGGAGCAGGGACTTTTTCCGGAGCGACCTGGAACACTATGAAACGACGTAGAAAAGCTAAAATCGGCAGTAATGGAAAACTTTAGCTTACTACTAATCGCAAAGCATGTCAGAAACTATTTTGAAACTGGAGGAAGATCCGATTTTCATTTGGACATGGACAACTGATTTGGCCAGACTACGACTGCGCACTCTGTGACCACTGACGCAGTTAATTGGACGCGCAGAAGCGTTTATATATAACAAGCACGATACACAAAAGCAAATAGGCAATCCATCAATTCGAAAGCGAAACTGAAACCAGTTGGTACAACTAAACCGCTGAGAATTTTTGCCGCAGCGGTATCGCCAACGATCGCAGCTGACGTGGACGTTCCCTCAAGCTCTTCATTCCATTTCGTTCTGCGGCAGGCGTCCGCTCCCTCGAACACTCCGCTGTTCTTGTGCGAGCGACTGACTGCGAACTCCGCTCTGCCTACGGGATGTTTGACGACATGGAACCGTGCATCATTCTGCATCAAAACCAGTGACGCCCCAAGCAGTTTCAGCCAACGAGCCTTCCAGATGTAAGCTGCCAGCTTTGCTCTGGCCCGCGAGGACATGTTGGGGTCTTCAGAGGCCAGCAGGGCAGTGACTTCCAAGCTGCCCGTGCTCCTGGTGCCGACGCTGCCTGTGCTCCAGCTGCTGACTCTGTACAGGCCCCTCCTGCCCACGCTGTCCAGCGCTCTCAGCGGCGGCGTCTCCGAGAACCCTTCCTACCAGCTGATGCGGGTTCTCCGGCTGTGATGTTCAAGGCCAGGGGCGCCCACGACTCGGCCACCGAAGGCGGTGCGCGTCTCCGAGACCACTTTGAAGGAGCGCCGCTCGATGCAGATGTCGCCCGTCCCTCTGCCCTGGCTGCTATCCGGAACCGATTCAAGGGTACCCGAGCCACACTCTCTCCGAGGAAGGGGTGCTGCATGGAGCTGCCTGGACTCTCCCCGAAGCTCCGACTGGCGCCCCTTGAGTGAGAAGAGCATCGGCGATTCGAACACTGGCCAAGGAGTTCTTGGAGAACTCCATCTTATTTTTGATTTGCTTAACTTGGATGTTTCTTTATTTTTCGGTATATGGTATAAAAATATTCGATGGTATACAGCCGTCTCTGCCCGAATTCATTCCCCTGGGGGGTGAGCTGCGTTGTGACACGTTCTAGAGGTGTAACACGTTCACTCTGCATGGGAGCCTCGTCTTTCGCTCTTTGTTGTTGAGCGATGGTATTGCAATGATGGCCAGGCTCGGTAGTAAGTTAATGCAGCTCGGGTCGCACATTGGGAATCAGCACGTGACGAGGCGGATCACGGGACTAGCCCAGAATCAAGCAATACTCGGCTGCAGTGGTGGCTTGCCACGTTCGCTCTTTGGCTTTGACGTTCTACTACGGAGCCTAAGGTCGCGGTCGCATTTCGCTAAAGGCCACTGATCTCCACTAGGGGAGCTGGATGCCGCATCGGGCGCCCGAAAGTGAAGCCACCGGAAGTAAGCCGTCTTGTCCCGGAAGTCAGCCTTTGGCAGTGCATGAAATCGGACCTCAGCACGGTTTTTTAGTTCCAGTTTTGTTTTCCCACTTAGCATTTATTCTTTCCGTCGTTTTTGTCTTTTTACAAGACAATGCCTACCTGTTGCGTTGTCAACTGAATGAGGATACCAGCGCAGTCTTCGCGAAAGACGTTTCAAAAATAAGGGTCCATTGCATCGCAATAGGAAGACACTAGCAGACGGCAGCGCGTCGCTACACGCAGCAAGTATGGAGCCTCGTCTACTCGGCTCGGTGACGTCTCGTTTGCCTAGCTTCACCAACTCTGCTCTGTACTGTGATGCTTGTTCCCACGTTATGCTATTAATGGGCGATAAACATAAGAAATAATAGGTGGAAACATTCACCAGGCATCTGACTTTGCAGCGACCATCTTACCGAATTATGTGTAGACCGAACCAGAGCGAGGGCCAGGTTACTATCTGGTGAGGTGTCGAAGGTGTTCGGTTGGTTCACGTTAGCGCCTCCAAAAGGTATGGTACTGCTTTTTCGACGGAGCGTGTCATGTACTGTTCCGTATTGTTGCAAGTTAAGCCTGAATTGACTTTAATTCGTGGTGCTTGGTGCTGTTGACTTCTAACAGAGCTTTTCACGCGCGCTGCAGCATTCGTCTTTCTTGCCAGTCGTACCTCCCGCGCTGCGCCTTTTCTTTGCTACACGAAACTTCGGTTTTAAGATGACCTAGCCTCATCGTCAATCCACTACTTCTCCTTGACGATCGGAAGACACGAACCAGACAAGAATATAGTGTTTAATGCACGTACCCCTTTGCCACGGCAGGGTGAGACCTGCATGCCTGTTTTCTTCGGTTTCCCTGAAATTACAGGGTTCTGCACACAATGCTCACATTTCTCCCATTCAGCTTGCTTGTTCCTTTCATATAACAGCATACATTACACGAGAACGACGCAAAAAAACTGAGAACGAAAGGGCGAAAGACGCGACTTTTTGCATTGAAATACACAGCAGACACCCGACTTCCGGGACAAGCCGTCCAACTTCCTGTGGCTTCACTCGCGCTCGTCTCGGAAAGCGGGAATGCGGCATCCAGCCACCTAGTGGAGATCACTGCTGAAGGTGAATGGAGAAATTTCACTCGTGCTTTGCAGTGCGCCCACCTCCCTCCCCACCCAAGAATGGCGTCGAAATGCGCTTGTGTAGAACGTAAGGTCGCGGTATAGCAGTCGGGGCTACACGGCAAATCTCAATGGCGATTGAAACGATTTTCGTGTTTTACGCGAAGCTTTGTGGCGCCACTGGATTCTGCACAAACAAGATTAATTTTATAAATCTAAACTGAGTGTTGATGTGGAATTTTTTTAGTGGTAGGAGGTCTTTAGTTGTTATTAAAGGCCAGGTGCGTTGTCTTGAAAACACAGTGCCTTTTGTACAATGTGCTGTCCCAGTTTTGTAGCCGTCTGGCAACACTGATACCACTGGCGTTTCTGTCTTCTGCGATGGAAAGTATAAAGCTAATGCGCTTTAAACCAGAACAATGTAATTTTTATATTGTTGGGGAGACTTTTTTTTTTACTCGCACAAAATAATTCAAGTCTTGAAGTCGAATTCCTCTCAAACCATTGTTACGACCACACGGGGACTTATGCAAGCACTGAAATGACGTTGCTTACCTAATTATGCGGGCCGATTAAGACGATTTTTTTAGAGGGAAAAAAGTACTCTCAAACCGTGTTGACGTGCGGGACTAGTTTTTCGGCGTTTTGACATAGGAAGGAAACTGCACAATCGCTGTGCGACAAACTCGCCGTTGAATTGGGAGCTGTTCGCTGTCAGTGGAACGGCAAGTCCTGTGCGCGCTCCGCTTTTCGCCGCCGGTGGCTTTCAAGGCAGCGTAGGAAATGAATTAAACGTCTGCGTAGCCCAACGGAATGTGAGCAAGTGTTTACGGAGGGCTGCGGACACCACCGTAAAAGTTAAGTCGCAAGGTGCGCGCTTTCCAGAGAGACCCCATGACAAGGAGGCGGCGAAGGAGGACATTATTCGCTTAAACTTTCACCACTGCAGCATCCGCGGCGCCGTCGGTTCATCGGAGGATCATCCGAACGGAACGGCAGGGACACTAACACGAACAACAAGTGCTCAGCGTGAAGCGGGGGGCATCAGTTGGTTACGGGGTAGAAGAGTGACTGTTCCCACAGACCGGGCGTGCCTGCTCTCATTTCCAGCTCTGAGATTGCAAGCTCCCAGCAGCTGCACCAGTCTTATCCCGTAGGTCGGCAGTTGCGGCAGTGTGATGATTCATTGTCGCCTGGTATTTTCTGAACAAATATAAATAGAACCACGCATCGCCCTTAGAACACATTTGCCACCGCTAGCAGGCAGCGACCGAGAACAGAAGATAGGCGGGGTCACACTGGCAAGTCGCGGAGGTCGCAGGACAGGTTTAATCGAGTAGTTAGGCTTCCTCCCCGCTTTTGAAGTGCTTCGGAAACCCTAACTAATTTGACCGAAATTGTTTGCGCGATGTTTGTGACTCGCCAGTGTGAACTCGCCTCAAATTTGCCTTCGTAGATTTTCGAGCCGAGCGCACCTTGCAAATTGATCTCGGCAGACCCCTAGGGATCATTGCCTTCAAGCAGATTTTTCCGTGTACTTAAGACGTCCGGACAGTATCTTGATACTACATAATGTGTCAAAAAAAAAAGGAGACAGCGCCGAAACAGCTGTTTTTTTTTTCTGGCTGTGATCTTTACGATGGCTGAATACGTGGGTGCATAGATAAGGCTGAATCCTTTTAATCGGGCGGCAGCTCACGCCAGCTAGCAGACGCTTTTGTGCCGTCAGCGCACCGTCGCGGCGGAAAATGTGACTGAAGAGCATACTTAATTGCAAAACTGATGACGCTTCTTGTTTTGCTTCATGTTGTTGAGCTTGAAAGTCTGTTACCAAAATAAAACATTGTTCATTTTATTCACGGCTTTTTTACAGCAAAACATTAGCATACGGTCACTTGGCATGCAAATAAATGCTTCAGGGGTGAACGCCTGCTACTTGGCACCGCAACCTTACTGCTGATTGACTGATTCCGCGGTCAGTGTCTCGCGGTGTCGTCACTTTGACGTCACGCTCTTAAAATTGAGACAGAAATTAAGAGCAACTCGTAATCGCGACCCAGGTCCTGAACGGTTCTCGCGAACGTACAGTCATTGACAAAATTTTTCGAGATGCCTAAAGCGGCATTTTCTAGCTGCCTTTGCGCCACTAGGCGGCGCAGTCGCCGCGTGAGGGCTGCGCGTGCCGATGACTACGTGCATGCGCGTCCTATATTCTTCCGCTTGCCTGTCTGACAGCTCGTTTCAAGTGAGCAGCGGCTTTTCTGAGCTTGGCCGCTGGTGGTCACTTTTCGCTGCTTACGCTCGTCAGGAGCCATACTGCCGCCCTACACGGCGCGTGTCCAGGCGACTGTAATGCCAGTGCGCATTCACGGCGGCCGTCTCATTTATGGCGTATTTTTATATTAGCCAAATGAAGCGCTGACTATTTTTTTCCTTTCTCTAATCATTCTACAATTCCTAAAAATTCCACAAAAAGATGCTGTGGCGTTTCGCAAGCGTGACTGCTGGGGTGCGATTACGAGCTTTTGTCTCAATTTTGAGACTTTGACGTGAAAATGACAAAACCGCGAGACGTTGACCGCGGAATCAACCAATTAGCAGCAAGGCTGCGGTGACTAGTAGCAGGGCGCCACCCAGGAAGCATTTAGTTGCGCAATCTCAAAATTTTGTCCATGACTGTGCACCCGTAAAAGACGATGTGGACAATGCCATTTCTTTTGACCTGTTCTAAAGATTCGTATTATTCGAAGTCTAATAGTCTACCAAAATTATTTATTCTTGCTTGAGGTCATTCATCGTCATCAGTACTATACGTGGCAATCAATGGCGCATCAAATTTTTCTGTCCAGTATGGCTACTTGGCCTCCCCGATTACAAAGTCAATATGGAGGGTCCAAGCGTCTCCCTCCTGAAAGAGCCACTGACGTTCAGTATAATTGCTCAGGCTCCCCAAATTTTGAGCCAGTCAACTTTCAATAAGTCTTCTCGGGCTCTCCTAGCTTCAAGCCACAATGAAGTGTAGGCGTCTCCGTCCCAAATATACGACTTAGTAGAACTCCACGATGCAGTTGGCTCAACTGCGCAATCAAATAGTGTCACACGCTATTTTGCTTTTGCACTGAATCAAGGAATTTCTCTCTCATTGAGGAGTGAAAACACTTTCCGTCGTCGCTTTGAGAAAAGCTATATCATGCAATCCTACTTGCTGTTTGCTTCTGTTGCTATCATATACGACGCATTTATAGTAGACGTCAATCTTCGAGTCACACACGAAAATCTTTTCGAAACGGTTCCTGCCACTTGTGTGGAATGACATCATCGAATTGCGATGGCATTATAGCAGATGAGAGAAAAGACAACTTAAGCATCCGCCGGATACTCCAGGAGCAGCAACTTCTTCGGGAGGGGCCTGGAACACTATAAAACGACGTAGAAAAGCTCATATCGGAAATAAAAGAAAAATTCAGCTAACTACTAATCACAAAGCTTGCCAGAAGCTTGCTTGAAACTTCAAGATCCGATTTCACTTTGGACAACTGATTTCCCCAGATTACGACGGCGCATACTGCGACCACAGACGCAGCTAATTGGACGCGCACAAGTATTTATAGATCAGAAACACGAGACACAAAAGCAAATAGCCAATCCATTAATTCGAAAACGAAACTGAAACCAGTGGGTACAACTAAACCGTTGAGAATCTTTGCTGCAGTGCTATCGCCAACGATCGCAGCTGACGTGGTCGTTCCGCTCGAGCACTTCATCCCACTTCGTTCTGCGGCGGGCGTCGACTCTCCCGAACACTCCGCTGTTTTTGTGCGAGTGACTGACTGCCAAGTCCGCTCTCCCTCCGGGACGTTTGACGACATGGAACCGTGCGTCAACCTACAGAAAAGCCAGCGACGCGCCAAGGAATTTGGGCCTACGACCCTTCCAGATGTACGCCGCCGGCTTTGTTCTCTCCCGCAAGGATATGTTGGGGTCTGCAGAGGCCAGCAGGGCGGTCACTTCCAAGCTGCCCGTGCTCCTGCTGCCGACGCTGCCTGTGCTCCAGCTGCTGACGCTGTACACGCCCCTCCTTCTGACGCTGTCCAGTGCTCTCAGCGACTGCGCCTCGGAGAACCCTTCGTACCAGCCGTTGCGTGTTCTCCGGCGGTGGTGTTCACGGCCAGGGGCGCCCACGACTCGGCCACCGAAGGCGGTGCGCATCTGCGGGGCCACATCAAAGGAGTGCCAGTCGGGGCAGATGTCACCCGACCCTCTGCCCTGGCTGCTTCCAGGAGCCGACTCAAGGGAACCCGAGCCGCACTTTCTCCGTGGAAGCGGTGCTGCACGGAGCTGGCTGGACTCTCCCCGAAGCTCCGACAGGGGCCCCTTGAGTGAGAAGAGCTTCGGTGATTTGAACGCTTGGCCGGGAGTCCTTGGAGAACTCCATCTTATTTTTGATTCGCTTAACCTAGTCGTTTCTTTATTTTTCGTTATTTGGTATAAAATTAATCGATGGTATAAAGCCTTCTCTGCCTGAATTCATGCCCCTGAGGGGTAAGCTTCGTTGTGACACGTTGTAGACGTGTTACGTGCAACCTGCATGGAAGCCTCGTCTTGAGCTCTGCGTGGTTGTGCGCATTTACTTCACGACTATAGTCTTTTCGCTTCATTTTCTCTTTTCTTACTACCGCTTTTTCACGACCTTACTTGTATTTTTTCTCCCAAGGGCTCACATTTTCGCATGTTGTTCTTCTGTTTATTTCTGTCTAGTTTATCGTTTTGTTTTATCTCTACCCGCATTTCTTTAAAGCCGCCGCGGTGGCTCAGTGGTTATGGTGCTCGGCTGCTGACACGAAAGACGCGGGTTCGATCCCGGTCGCGGCGGTTGAATTTCTTTGGAGGAGAAATTCTAGAGCCCCGTGTACTACGATGTCAGTACACGTTAAAGAACCCCAGGTGGTCGAAATTTCCGGAGCCCTTCACTACGGCGTCTCTCATAGCCTTAGTCGATTTGGGACGTTAAACCCCATAAAACCAAAACCAAACCATTTCTTTACACCCCCTCGTCAATCCGCTCTTCTTTCTCTACTATCCTTTTCGCCTTTCTTCCTACTCTACTCCCAATCCCCCTGCTTGTTTATTTTCCCCATTCCGCTCATTTCTTCCTCTCCTATCCTCAACCCCCTGCCTGGCCTGAAGGTCGTTTTACTGTAGTTACGCTGTAGTTACGCAGTGCAGTTTGAGCTGCCTGGTGCCAGTGTCTCCCCCCAGGACACCTCTTCCGTAGAGGCCTCCCCCCCGGAGGGCCCGCACGAGAGAGGTCCCCGGTACTGGAGAAGGTGCTTTTCACGGCCAGCCAGCAACTGCAGACTACCACCTCCCGCACCACCACTCCCACTCCACCGGTGCACCCCGAGGATTCTCTCCTCTCCTCCTCCGGCCAGGGCTCTGCAGAGGTAGGTAGCGAGCCTTCGCTTGCTCACCCTTCCCCTTCTGTTGCAGCCAGCTAGAACCAACGCGGAGCAGGCGGCTTGATCCAAGTGAACCGCAAAGCCAGGCGCCAGGCTGCTCGCCCACGCTCCCGGCTTGCCACCGTCCTCCTACAACCCCTCAAGAGGTCCTTTTCTCTCCGAAACGTCGTTAAGGAGGACTTCAGTGCCTACATGTACTCCCTGCCTGGCGTCATGGAGGTAAGGTTCAACCGCAAGCGTAACATCATCGCTGCGGACGTCAACACGGAGTCCAGGGCAGCCCTCCTGGGCCTCAGCTCCCTACTGTTCCCCCCGTTCCGGGCATTTGAGGCCTCCTGCCTGGATGGCTTCATCGGAGCTATCTTCGACGTCGACCCAGAGGTGTCAGAGAGGGACATCGCAGACACCATCGAGGCCTCTGTCGACATCCTAGGCATCCGGCGCCGTGGCCACGTAGTCACCGTCCGCTTCTCGGGCGCCCCCCCCCCCCCCCAGACCAGATCCAGATCGCCAGGACAATGTTCCGGGTCCGCCCCTTCAAGGGCCAGCCCTTGCTGTGCTCTCAGTGCGGGGGCTACAACGACGTGGCCGCCTCCTGCACGAGACCACTGCGCTGCACTTTCTGCAGTGGCCCCCACAATCACAGGGACTGCACGGCTGATGCCCCCCGATGTCTCCACTGCGGCGGTCGCCACCGCGCGGAGGATCCTTCCTGTCACCGCTGGAAGAAACAGAGCAAGGTGACGACTATTCTCCACAGCACTGCGGACCCTGAGGACCGCCGGGCAGCCATGGCCCGGATTTGTCACCAGCAGCAGCCCTCCAGGGCACCAGGGCCCGGGTCTTCCAGGGTCATCGGAGGGCTCAGCTATGCCAAGGCCCTACAGTCACGGAGCTTCAGACCCTCCCGCCCTGCGGCCGAGGTCGCAGACCGGATGCCAAGCAGACGGCGCCAGCTGCACTGCGGCTTGCCGTCCAGGCCCTCCTACCAATGCTCCCCACTAACTAGGGTGCACGCCAGCTGTGCATGGCTTCCCTCGCTGCCGAGAGCCCTGCCATTCACCATTATGGCTCGCCGTAACAAAGCCCTCTCACTGCCTCGGGTCATGCAGTGGAACGTGAATTCCCTGTGTGCCCGTCGGGCGGACCTATAAGATCTTGTCTTGCAGGACTCCCTGGGCAATGATGTGATGGCACTCCAGGAGACTCGGAACCCTGCACATTCATCCCGCCTCCCCGGGTACACAGGGTTCTAGGACCGCTCCTGCTGCTCCCTCCAGGACTTCAGTGACGCGAACTGCCCGGACGTGGCCGACCCCTAGGAGAGACCCCGCACGGGCATCTACATCAGGAATGGGATTTTCCATACAGTCCTGGCAGTCGATGACTCTGACCTGGGCCACGTGGAGATCTGCGCTGTGCGTGTCCCCATGGGCAACACGTACACCACAGCGGCCTCTGTCTACCTACCTCCCTGTGTGGCTTGGGATCCTTCCTGCCTTAGGGCCCTTCATGCACGCCTCGGTAACGATGTCCTAATCTGTGGAGATTTAAACTCTCATCACAGGGTTGGGGCAGCCGAACCACGACCACCAGAGGCAGGAAGATCCTAGGTGCCATCACTGCAGCCAGTCTTACGGTCCTGCAGCCCACGGCCCCTACTTTCATCCGACCGGGACGCTCGTCCATTGCCGACCTTGCCTTGCTGTCGGATGCCTGTCATTACTCCTGGGATAGAGCGCCGGACTCCCTGGGCATGGGGCACATCTCCTATCGTCCTAAACCCTTCCACCCGAAGGCGTCGAAAGGAAAAAGTGCATAAAATCACAAAGTGGCCCCTATTCAGGGATCTCGCAAAGGACATCCTTCATTCAGATGACTTCCTGACCCTGCTGGGCAAGTGTGCGCAAAGTGCCAGCGTGTCCTGCTCGACCCCAGTGGAGGCCCCTGCCCCTGACCTCCGCCAGCTGGTCCTCCCAGCTGCCAGAATACGGGCCGAACGAAAGGCGGAGAGCACGCCGCTGCTGGAGGACTGGACGGCCTGCCGACGGATCGATGCTGTCTGCCGTCGCCAGGTCAACCGCCGTGCTCGGGAGGGTTGGGCTGGCGTCTGCCAATCCATCTGCTTGTCTCGGCAGTCGGCGTCGGCCTGGCGGCTCCTGCGGTCCCTGCTCTAGGTCGCAGTCAATCGCCACCCAGTCCTTGGTGCTGCCATTGGCCGCGGTGTATCCTACCAGGCACTTGCGGAACAGCTGGCCGACTACCTCACCACGGCAGCCCACCCGGGGCCACGCCCCCACTGGGACCTCCTTCCCAGTGCCCAATTCATTCTCCTCCCGTCCTTGCAGGTTGTAATGGCGCGACCCGATCACCCCCCACGAGCTCCACCGCTCCAAAAAGAAGAGCGCTCCTGGAGTGGGCGGGCTCACATTGCAGATGCTGCGGAACTTGGATGCCCCGGAAAAGGCCCGACTGCTGACCGTGTTTAACGACATCTGGTCGAGCGGCGTCCTTCCGCAGAGCTGGACCACAGCCATCGTGGTCCCCATCCTCAAGCCCGGCAAGCCCTCTCGGGAGCTGTCCTCCTACAGACCTGTCTCATTGACCTCAGCCGCCTGCAAGACCATGGAGTCGGCGGCACTCGAGCGCCTTACCTGGATCGCTGAGGCCACCAACTTCCTGTATGGATTCTGTATTTTTCTGGTGGTTTCTGCACAAGGTATTGCTAAAACAGTTTTTATTTTGTTTGAATGTTGGCACGAGTGTTGTGCACAATTTCAAATATCATGCTAAATTGTTTTCGCTCAAAGTGCTTTGTTCGTTTTTCTTCGTTAGTTTATGATTTGTTTATTTCGGAGTGCATCGCTACCAACTTTGTTGTGGGGTCAGGGGACCCAGCCAGGTACAGGTATTGTACCTTTTGTCCCCGGCCCTTAGTTTTCTGTACTGAGAACTAAAATGTTAATAAACTCAACTCAACTCCCTGAGAAGCAGACAGGATTCCGCAGGCACCGCTGCACCGTGGACTCCATCGCGGACGTGGTGTCATCCCTCGAAGAAGCGAAGCACCAAGGAGATGTCGCCCTCCCTGTCCTCCTGGACGTCCAGTCGGCTTTCGACGGTCTGCCCACGGCACCATCGAGATGGCCTTGGACGAGCTGGGGGTGACAGGAAACCTCCGACGGTTCATAACCTCCTTCCTGTCCAACCGTACTATGCAGGTCCGGGTTGGCCGCGCCCTGAACAGTCCTCACCCCATCACCACCGGAGTTCCCCAGGGTTCGGTCCTCAGCCCTTTCCTCTTCAACTTTGTCATGGCAGGTATTCCTCGCTGCAACCAGCAGGACCGCCACCACAGGGTCTTTTGCTCTGTGTACGCTGACGATGTGGCTCTTTGGCTCCGAGCTCCGAGGAGGCAGATCACCTCTGCCATGCAGGCCCTCAAGCGTGCCCTCAACGTGGTGCAGCAGTTCCTGGCGACCAAGGGGCTGTCTCTGTCAGCCACGAAAGCAGAGTGTTCCACTGCGATCGCAGGTCCCGGCAACGCTGGCAGAGGCGGGCGTCTTCCCGCTGAACCTCCTACTCCTCCAGAGAGGCCTGACTCACACGGACCGGCTCGCCCACGTTCGTGACGGCGGGGCTCTCCGTGCACGTCTGCAGGCCAACCCCAACTCTAGGATGGGAAGCTCCACGCTCTCTACGTGGAGGCAATTGGCCCTCCCCAGGCTCATCCTGTTCTCCCCCCCTCCCAACCCGACCTCCTTTCCAGGTCACCATGGGCCTTGACGGAGTAACCAAGCGTCACTCCCCTGCCGCTGAACTTCGGCAGACCACCGGAGCCTTCCTGGAAGAGTGCAAAGTGTCCACTCTCCTCTTCACTGACGGCTCGGTCCTGCCAGCAACAGGGCAGGCAGCCGCTGCTCTGGCAGCGCCCCAACTGCAGCATACCCGGACCTGCAGAATGTCCTTCCCGGGCAGCTCCACAGCCGCTGAGCTGGCAGGACTCCACCTGGCGGCGGACTTCATCGGGACCACTGTCCCCCTGGCCCCGTCGCTGTCCTGTGTGACTCCCGGCCTGCCCTTCAGCTCCTGAGCAGGCCCCATATATTCAAGACATCGTCGAGTGTCCTGCCTGCCCAGCTGCATGCCCCAGAGGATGCTGGCTACCATGTGTCCGTCCACTGGGTTCCTGGCGACGCCGGCATCCAGGGCAACGAGGACGCCGACTCCCTCGCCAAGGCGGCCCACAACGATGGGTCGCCTGTGACTGCCAAAATAGCCCTGCACGACTTTGCCCGGCAGCTACTAAGGCAGATGGTAAGGGAACAGCACCCTGAAGGCGTATCGCTACGTGCCGGCCTTTCCACCGTCGACAAAATCCCCCGCAGGGAAGGTGCCCTCCTGCTGCGACTCCGGATCGGCTGTTCGTGGACGTCGACGCGGCAGTTAGTAGTTGGTAGAGCCCCCTCCCCTGCATGTCCACCGTGCGGCGATGCAGGTATCCTGGGACACATGTTGCGTGCGTACCCAACTTTTGACCTGCCCCGCAGCCGCCTCTTTGTAGGTTACCGTGCCCTCGGCCTCCCAGCAGACACGGAGCACCAGCTACTGTTCCCGGCCCGGAACCACCTATCCCCGGCCGGGTCCTACTGGGCTACCTCAAGGAGACCGGCTTTGACACCCTCCTCTAGCCCCGCGGAGGCCTGGATCCACAGCCCCTGCGGACCTGTGACCTCTAGGACATTCGGTACTCCCTTCCGCGTCCTGCTGGCCTACAGTGACGACACCTGCCAGGACACATTCCTCGATGCCTGCAGACACCTGGACCTGCGGCCCCTTGGACCTGGATCCTCCTAGAGTTTCGGGACCTCCCAGCCTTATGAATATCTAGAAGACCGACGTCGCCTTGAACGACGCTTGCACACCGTGCCAGTGCATCGTGTTTCCTCCCCCAAGCCCGGTGCTTGCATACAATCCCAGTGCGCCGAGGCTTCCCCTCCGCAAGCTGTTGTTGCGGCGGTGGCGCGATTTCAAGACCCCCCCGCGAGGACAGGACCCGATGTTCTGATGTGATGTTCGATGTTCGTGATGTTTGAAATGGGCATGTGCAGAACGTAACGTCGCGGTATAGTTGTCGCGGCTACACGGCAAATCTCAAAGGCGATTGAAACGATTCTCATGTTTTACGCGAAGCTTGTGTGGCGCCATTGGATTCTGCGGAAATACAATTTATTTGATAAATCTAAAGTGAGCGTTGATGTGCAATTTCTTTAGTGATAGGAGGCCTTTAGTAGTTATTAAAGGGCAGTTACGTTGTCTTGAAAAGACGCTGCCTTTTCTACGATGTGCTATCCCAGTTTCGTAGCGGTCTGGCAACCCTAATACCACCGGCGTTTCTGTCTTCTGCGATGAAAAGTATAAAGCTAATGCGCTTTAATCCAGACCAATGCAATTTTTATATTATTGAGCAGACTAATGTTTTGTTGCTTGCATAAAAGAATTCATCTCAAACCATTGTTACGACCACATGGGGTTTTATGCATGCACTGACATGACGTTGCCTACCTAATTATGCGAGTCGATTGAGCCGATTTTTTGAGGGCGAAAAAAGTGGTCTCAAGCTGTTTGATACAGAAAATTGCGGCTGTTTACATCGCCGTATACACGGCTGGGCGCGCGAGCAACGGTGTAGCAGGGTGCATAAAGGCGGTTTTGACGTGCGGGACGAGTTGATTTGACGTTTTGACTTAGGAAGGAGGCTCCACAGTCGCTGCGCGATGAACTCTTCGTTGAACTGGGAGGTGTGCGCTGTCAGTGGCACGGGAAGTCCCTTGCGCGACGCGCTTTTTCGCCGCCGGTGGGTTTTAAGGCACCGTAGGAAATGAAGTAGACGTCGGCGTAGCCCAACCGACTGTGAGCAAATGTTTGCGGTGAGTTGCGGAGACCACTATCAAAGTTAAGTCGCAGAAGGTGCGCGCTATCCGGCGAGACCCCCAAGACAAGGTGGCGGCGAAGGAGGGCTTTATTCGCTTAAATCTTTGCCCCCCCCCCTCCCCAGCATCCCGGCGTCGTCGGGTCATCCGAGGATCATCCAAAGGAAACTGCAGCGACACTAAAATGAACATGCTGAAGCGGGCGGCTTCAGTTGGTTACGGGGCAGAAGTGTGATTCTTCCCACAGTGACCGGGCGTGCCGGCTCTCATTTCCCGCTCTGAGGTTGCAAACTCCCAGCAGCTGCACCGGTCTGCTCCCGTATGTGGGCAAGTCTTGCAGTGTGATGATTGATAGTCGCCTGGTATTTTCTGATCAAAAATAAATAGGACCACGCATAGCCCTTAGAGCACATTTGCCGTCGATAGCTGGCGCATACCGAGAACACAGGCAAGGCCGGTTCACACTGGCAAGTCGCAGAGGTCGTGCGACAGGTTTAAACCGATTAGTTACGCTTCCTCCCTGCTTTTCAAGTGCTTCGGAAACCGTAACCAATTGACCGAAATCGGTCGTGCGACGTATGCGACTTGCCAGTGTGAACTGGCCTTAAAATTGCCTTCGTCCAATTTCGAATCGAGAGCACCTTGCAAACTGATCTCGGCCGACCCGTAGCAATCACTGCACTCAAACAGATTTTTCCGCTGAATTAAGACGGCCGCACGCTATCTTGATACCACATAGTGTGTCAAAAAAAAAAAGACCACAGCGTCGAATCAGCTGTTTTTTTTCTAGCTGCGATGTCTACGATGGCTGAATATGTGGGTGCATGGAAAAGGCTGGCAACTTTTAATCGGGTGGCAGCACACGCAACCTAGGTGACGCTTTTGCGCCGTCAGCGCACCCTCGTGGCGGCAAATGTGACTGAAGAGCATACTTAATTGCAAAACTAAGTACGCTTCTTGTTTTGCTTCATGTTGTTGAGCTTGAAACATAGCTTGTTACCACAATAAAACATTGTTCATTTTATTCAAGGTGTGTTTACACCAAAACTTTAGCATACGGTCCCTTATCCTGCAAAAATATGCTTCCGGGGTGGAGCCCTGCTGCTAGCTACCGCAACATTGCTGCTAATTGGCTGATTCCGAGGTCAGTTTCTCGCGGTGTTGTCATTTGGTTGTCACGCTCTCCGAATTGAGACAAAAGTTGAGAGCAACTCGGAATCGCGACGCGGGTCGTTAAGGAAAGGGTCCTGGCGAACGTACACTCTTAAAAGACGATTTGAACAATGCCATTTCTTTTGTCCAGTTCCAAAGATTCGTATTATTCGAAGTCTAATAGTGTAAAAAAAATTCTTATTCTTGCTTGAGGTCACTCTTCATCATCCTAGTCAGTACTCAACGTGGAAATCAATGGTGCATCAAATTTTTCCGTCCAGTATGGCTACTTGGCCTCCCTGAGTACAAAGTCAATATGGAGGGTCCAAGCGTCTCCCACCTGAAAGGGTCACTGACTTTCAGTATAACTGCTCAGGCTCCCCGAGCTTCAAGCCAGTCAACTTTCAATAACGCTCATCGGCCTCTCCTAGCTTCAAGCCACAACGAAGTGCGGGCGTCTCCGTCCTAAATATACGACTTAGTAGAGCTCCATGACGCAGTATGGCTCAACTGCGCAATCAATGAAACAGTGTCATGCGCTATTTTGCTTTTGCAATGAATCACGTAATTTCTCTCTCATTGAGGAGTGAACACACTTTCCGTCGCCGCTTTAAAAAGCTTTATCATGCAATCCTATTTCCGGTTTGCTTCTGTTACTTCCATATACGACGCATTTATAGGAGATGTCAATATTAGAGTCATACACGAAAATCTTTCCGAAAGGGTTCCTTTCAGTTGTATGGAATGTCATCATCGAATTGCGATGGCACTAAAGTAGATGATATAAAACACTTCACCAAATGCCGGGCATTCCAGGAGCAGCGACTTTTTCCGGAGCGGCCTGGAACACTATGAAACGACGTAGAAAAGCTAAAATCGGCAGTAATGGAAAACTTTAGCTTACTACTAATCGCAAAGCATGTCAGAAACTATTTTGAAACTAGAGGAAGATCCGATTTTAATTTGGACATGGACAACTGATTTGGCCAGACTACGACTGCGCACTCTGTGACCACAGACGCAGTTAATTGGACGCGCATAAGCGTTTATATTTAACAAGCACGATACACAAAAGCAAATAGGCAATCCATCAATTCGAAAGCGAAACTGAAAGCAGTGGGTACAACTAAACCGCTGAGAATCTATGCGGCAGCGGTATCGGCAACGATCGCAGCTGACGTGGACGTTCCCTCGAGCTCTTTATTCCATTTCGTTCTGCGGCGGGCGTACGCTCCCTCGAACACTCCGCTGTTCTTGTGCGAGCGACTGACTGCGAACTCCGCTCTGCCTACGGGATGTTTGACGACATGGAACCGTGCATCATACTGCATCAAATCCAGCGACGCGCCAAGCAGTTTCAGCCAACGAGCCTTCCAAATGTAAGCTGCCGGCTTTGCTCTGGCCCGCGAGGACATGTTGGGGTCTGCAGAGGCCAGCAGGGCAGTGACTTCCAAGCTGCCCGTGCTCCTGGTGCCGACGCCGCCTGTGCTCCAGCTGCTGACTCTGTACAGGCCCCTCCTGCCCACGCTGTCCAGCGCTCTCAGCGACGGCGTCTCCGAGGACCCTTCGTACCAGCTGATGCGGGTTCTCCGGCTTTGATGTTCACGGCCAGGGGCGCCCACGACTCGGCCACCGAAGGCGGTGCGCGTCTGCGGGACCACTTTGAAGGAGCGCCGGTCGATGCAGATGTCGCCCGTCCCTCTGCCCTGGCTGCTATCGGGAACCAATTCAAGGGTACCCGAGCCACACTCTCTCCGAGGAAGGGGTGCTACATGGAGCTGCCTGGACTCTTCCCGAAGCTCCGACTGGCGCCCCTTGAGTGAGAAGAGCATCGGCGATTCGAACACTGGCCAAGGAGTTCTTGGAGAACTCCATGTTAGTTTTGATTTGCTTAACTTGGATGTTTCTTTATTTTTCGTTATATGGTATAAAAATATTCGATGGTATATAGCCGTCTCTGCCCAAATTCATTCCCCTGGGGGGTGAGCTGCGTTGTGACACGTTCTAGACGTGCAACACGTTCACTTTGCATGGGAGCCTCGTCTTTCGCTCTTTGTTGTTGAGCGATGGTATTGCAATGATGGCCAGGCTCGGTAGTAAGTTAATGCAGCTCGGGTCCCACATTGGGAATCAGCACGTGACGAGGCGGATCACGGGACTAGCCCAGAATCAAGCAATACTCGGCTGCAGTGGTGGCTTGCCACGTTCGCTCTTTGGCTTTGACGTTCTACTACGGAGCCTAGGGTCGCGGTCGCATTTCGCTGAAGGCCACTGATCTCCACTAGGGGAGCTGGATGCTGCATCGGGCGCCCGAAAGTGAAGCCACCGGAAGTAAGCGGCCTTGTCCCGGAAGTCAGCCTTTGGCAGTGCATGAAATCGGACCTCAGCACGGTTTTTTAGTTCCAGTTTTGTTTTCCCACTTAGCATTTCTTCTTTTCGTCGTTCTCGTCTTTTTACAAGACAATGCCTACCTGTTGCGTTGTCAACTGAGTGAGGATACCAGCGCAGTCTTCGGGAAAGACGTTTCAAAAATAAGGGTCCATTGCATCGCAATAGGACGACACTAGCAGACGGCAGGACGTCGCTACACGCAGCAAGTATGGAGCCTCGTCTACTCGGCTCGGTGACGTCTCGTTTGCCTAGCTTCACCAACTCTGCTCTGTACTGTGATGCTTGTTCCCACGCTCAAGCCCAAGTTATGCTATCAATGGGGGATAAACATAAGAAAGAATAGGTGGAAACATTCACCAGGCATCTGACTTTGCAGCGACCATCTTACCGAATTATGTGTAGACCGAACCAGAGCGAGGGCCAGGTTACTATCTGGTGAGGTGTCGAAGGTGTTCGGTTGGTTCACGTTAGCGCCTCCAAAAGGTATGGTACTGCTTTTTCGACGGAGCGTGTCATGTACTGTTCCGTATTGTCGCAAATTAAGCTTGAATTGGCTTTAATTCGTGGTGCTTGGTGCAGTTGACTTCTAACAGAGCTTTTCACGCGCGCTGCAGCATTCGTCTTTCTTGCCAGTCGTACCTCCCGTGCTGCGCCTTTTCTTCGCTACACGAAAATTCGGTTTTAAGATGACCTAGCCTCATCGTCAATCCACTACTTCTTCACGATCGGAAGACACGAACCAGGCAAGAATATAGTGTTTAATGCACGTACCCCTTTGCCACGGCAGGGTGAGACCTGCATGCCTGTTTTCTTCGGTTTCTCTGAAATTACAGGGTTCTGCACACAATGCTCACATTTCTCGCATTCAGCTTGCTTGTTCCTTTCATATAACATCATACATTACACGAGAACAACGCAAAAAAAAACTGAGAACGAAAGGGCGAAAGACGCGACTTTTTGCATTGAAATACACAGCAGACACCCGACTTCCGGGACAAGCCGTCCAACTTCCGGTGGCTTCACTCGCGCTCGTCTCAGAAAGCGGGAATGCGGCTTCCAGCCACCTAGTGGAGATCAGTGCTGAAGGCGAATAGAGAAATTTCACTCGTGCTTTGCCGTGCGCCCACCTCCCTCCCCACCCAAGAATGGCGTCGAAATGCGCTTGTGTAGAACGTAAGGTCGCGGTATAGCAGTCGGGGCTACACGGCAAATCTCAATGGCGATTGAAACGATTTTCGTGTTTTACGCGAAGCTTTGTGGCGCCATTGGATTCTGCACAAACAAGATTAATTTTATAAATCTAAACTGAGTGTTGATGTGGAATTTTTTTAGTGGTAGGAGGTCTTTAGTTGTTATTAAAGGCCAGGTGCGTTGTCTTGAAAACACAGTGTCTTTTGTACAATGTGCTGTCCCAGTTTTGTAGCCGTCTGGCAACACTGATACCACTGGCGTTTCTGTCTTCTGCGATGGAAAGTATAAAGCTAATGCGCTTTAAACCAGAACAATGTAATTTTTATATTGTTGGGCAGACTTTTTTTTTTACTCGCACAAATGAATTCAAGTCTTGAAGTGGAATTCCTCTCAAACCATTGTTACGACCACACGGGGTCTTATGCAAGCACTGATATGACGTTGCTTACCTAATTATGCGAGCCGATTGAGACGATTTTTTTAAAGCGAAAAAAGTACTCTCAAATCTTTTTGACGTGCGGGACTAGTTTTTTCGGCGTGTTGACGTAGGAAGGAGACTGCACAATCGCTGTGCGACGAACTCGCCGTTGAATTGGGAGCTGTTCGCTGTCAGTGGAACGGCAAGTCCTGTGCGCGCTGCGATTTTCGCCGCCGGTGGCTTTCAAGGCATCGTAGGAAATGAAGTAAACGTCTGCGTAGCCCAACGGAATGTGAGCAAGCGTTCACGGAGGGCTGCGGACACCACCGTAAAAGTTAAGTAGCAAGGTGCGCGCTTTCCAGAGAGACCCCATGACAAGGAGGCGGCGAAGGAGGACATTATTCGCTTAAACTTTCACCACTGCAGCATCCGCGGCGCCGTCGGTTCATCCGAGGATCATCCGAACGGAACGGCAGCGACACTAACACGAACAACAAGTGCTCAGCGTGAAGCGGGCGGCGTCAGTTGGTTACGGGGTAGAAGAGTGACTCTTCCCACAGACCGGGCGTGCCTGCTCTCATTTCCCTCTCTGAGATTGCAAGCTCCCAGCAGCTGCACCAGTCTTATCCCGTAGGTCGGCAGTTGCGGCAGTGTGATGATTCATGGTCGCCTGGTATTTTCTGAACAAATATAAATAGAACCACGCATCGCCCTTAGAACACATTTGCCACCGCTAGCAGGCAGCGACCGAGAACACAAGATAGGCGGGGTCACACTGGCAAGTCGCGGAGGTCGCAGGACAGGTTCAATACTGACCTAATCTATCATGAAGATGTTAATATAGAGTTCTCTAACCTGATTACCACCCTTGTGGATCTAATAAAAAACAGTAGCCGAAGTACAACAGCCACGAGGCGTTACAAGCCAATTTGTCCGTGGATGACAGAAGAAATTTTGAACGTGTTAAAGAAGAAGGACTATTGGTATCACAAATGGCTACATCATAGAACTAACCAGTATTACTTGTACCAGTTCAAATGCGAACGTAATAAATCAGTGTCGTTAATGAGAGCCCGCAAAAAGGAATATTTTGCACGCCGAATTAAAGCCGCCACTGGCAATTCAAAGGAAATGTGGCAAATTGTAAATGAGGTGACACATAACTTTAAAAAACGTTCCATACTTCCCTCCAATGTGACTGAGCAGACAGTTGAAGAATTTAATACATTTTTCACCAAGGTTGGCCCTGATCTAGCATCGAAACTTCCTGATATAAGTACTAGCAGTGATCTTCCGCGGCCAGTTTTAAATTCTTTCGTTCTGCACGAAGTTGAATTAAATGAAGTGATGTGTGTCGTTATGGATTTAGCAACAAACAAGGCGGCAGGCTACGATGGCATTCCTGTGAAGCTAATTAAAGAAAATATTGATGTTCTAGGACCCATATTATGCCATTTATTCAACCATTCAATACTCAACAGCACATACCCATCATCCCTAAAGATAGCACGTGTTACTCCTGTATTCAAGGACGGCGACTCCTCTGACCCTTCTAGTTACAGACCTATCTCTGTACTTAGTGTTATTAATACCATATTCGAAAAAATTCTTTACAAACGTATTCATCAGTTTCTTGAGAAATATAACATTATATGCCCAGAGCAGCACGGATTTCGCCCACAGTACTCCACCAGCTCAGCAGTCATCACTCTTACCCAGGCAATTAATGATGCTTTACACAATAACAGACTCGCAGCAATTATCTTTCTGGACATTAAGAAAGCCTTCGACACAGTTAACCATGACATTATGCTAAATAAACTAAAAACATATGGATTTCGCGATAAGGTGCTTGACTTTTTCTCTAGCTACCTCACAAACCGCCAACAAATTGTTTCAATGAAATCTTTCTCGTCATCCCTTCAGCGCCTACACACAGGGGTTCCCCAGGGGTCTACTCTTGGTCCGCTGCTCTTTTTACTGTACGTAAATGATCTGCCCAAGGTATTAGCTTCATCCAAAGCCATCATGTATGCTGATGACACTTCCATTGTAGTTACTGCTCATCATACGGTCGAACTTGAAAGCATAGCAAATATAGAACTGGAAAAAATCTCTGACTGGTTTCTCACAAACAAATTAACAATCAATGCTAAGAAAACTAAATACATACTGTTCCACTCAAAGAAAAAATCAATTCTTTCAACTGATATTACATTAACTATTAACCAGTCCCAGCTTGAGTCAACAAATAATTTTACATATCTTGGAGTCACACTGGATAAACATTTACACTGGCAACATCATATTGAGGCGACTTGCACTAAGATGGCTTCCGGTTGTTATGCTCTTCTCCAGACGCGCGAATACTTTGATATCAATATCCTCCGTGTCCTATACTTCACATTAATACATACTCACCTTTCATATTGCATCGAGTCGTGGGGCTGGACGTATAGCACATACCTAGAGCCTATTAAAAAGTTACAGAAGCGAGCACTTAGAATAATGTCATTTTCTAGTTACACTGTACGCAGTAAGGCACTATTTACTAAACTACGCGTATTACCCCTCAGTTTACTTCGTGAGAAAAGAACTGCTGAATGTGTCCATAAAATAATAACAAACAACCTCCCGTTTGACATATCAATATTTAACATCCCGCCACTTCCAACACGGAGCCGCACGTACGGCAATTTTAACTTGCCAGTGAAAAGAAATGTATATGGAGAGCGTCTCCTAGAGTTTACGGGCGTAAAAGTTTGGAATAATCTACCACATGACCTAAAGACTGCCTACAACTTCTCCATTAGAATAAAAAATTATTACCTTAAAAAGAATGACACACCTTGAGTTCATACTTTCATTTTTGAATAGTCGTCTTAGATATTTGCCAGATATTATTTGCATGTAGCCGAATCCTGATACCTTGATTTATTTACAGATTTGTACATTTGCGTCTATTCTAAGGATGTTTGTGATTAAAAAGTGTGCACTGAAATCATTTTATCCTGTTCTTGTGTGTTGTACCCTTGTGATGCTTTGTAAATACTTATCAGCTATTTTCCCTTCGCTTTTTGTGATGCCTTAATTTTTGTATAAGTTCTACGCGTTTTGTTTGATCTAAGTTTTTAGTTTATATAATCTGTAATATATGTATTTCTTTTGTTGACGCTCTTACAAGTGTTGTGAGTGATGTATAGCAACAAAGACCAATAAATAAATGAATGAATGAATGAATGAATGAATGAATGAATGAATGAATGAATGAATGAATGAATGAATGAATGAATGAATCGAGTAGTTAGGCTTTCTCCCCGCTTTTCAAGTGCTTCGGAAACATTAACTAACGGACCGAAATTGTTTGCGCGATATTTGTGACTCGCCAGTGTGAACTCGCCTCAAATTTGCCTTCGTAGATTTTCGAGCCGAGCGCACCTTGCAAATTGATCTCGGCAGACCCCTAGAGATCATTGCCTTCAAGCAGATTTTTCCGTGTACTTAAGACGTCCGGACAGTATCTTGATACTACATAATGTGTCAAAAAAAAGGAGACAGCGCCGAAACAGCTGTTTTTTTTTTTCTGGCTGTGATCTTTACGATGGTTAACCCGCCGTGGTGGCTGAGTGGTTACGGCGCTCGGCTGCTGGCCCGAAAGACGCGGGTTCGATCCCGGCCGCGGCGGCTGAATTTCTTTGGAGGAGAAATTCTAGAGGCTCGTGTACTGTGCGATGTCAGTGCACGTAAAAGAACCCCAGGTGGTCGAAATTTCCGGAGCCCTCCACTACGGCGTCTCTCATAGCCTTAGTCGCTTTGGGACGTTAAACCCCATAAACCAACCAACCTTTACGACGGTTGAATACGTGGGTGCATAGATAAGGTTGAATCCTTTTAATCGGGCGGCAGCTCACGCCAGCTAGCAGACGCTTTTGTGCCGTCAGCGCACCGTCGCGGCGGAAAGTGTGACTGAAGAGCATACTTAATTGCAAAACTGATGACGCTTCTTGTTTTGCTTCATGTTGTCGAGCTTGAAAGTCTGTTACCAAAATAAAACATTGTTCATTTTATTCACGGCTTTTTTACAGCAAAACATTAGCATACGGTCCCTTGTCATGCAAATAAATGCTTCAGGGGTGCACGCCTGCTACTTGCCACCGCAACCTTACTGCTGATTGGCTGATTCCGCAGTCAGCGTCTCGCGGTGTCGTCACTTTGACGTCACGCTCTTAAAATTGAGACAAAAATTAAGAGCAACTCGTAATCGCGACCCAGGTCCTGAACGGTTCTCGCGAACGTACAGTCATTGACAAAATTTTTCGAGATGCCTAAAGCGGCGTTTTCTAGCTGCCTTTGCGCCACTAGGCGGCGCAGTGGCCGCGTCAGGGCTGCGCGTGCCGATGACTAGGCGCATGCGCGTCCTATATTCTTCCGCTTGCCTGTGTGACAGCTCGTTTCAAGTGAGCAGCGGCTTTTCTGAGCTTGGCCGCTGGTGGTCACTTTTCGCTGCTTACGCTCGTCAGGAGCCATACGGCCGCCCTACACGGCGCGCGTCCAGGCGACTGTAATGCCAGTGCGCATTCACGGCGGCCGTCGCATTTATGGCGTATTTTTATATTAGCCAAATGAAGCGCTGACTATTTTTTTTCCTTTCTCTAATCATTCTACAATTCCTAAAAATTCCACAAAAAGATGCTGTGGCGTTTCGCAAGCGTGACTGCTGGGGTGCGATTACGAGCTTTTGTCTCAATTTTGAGACTTTGACGTCAAAATGACAACACCGCGAGACGTTGACCGCGGAATCAACCAATTAGCAGCAAGGCTGCGGTGACTAGTAGCAGGGCGCCACCCAGGAAGCATTTAGTTGCGCAATCTCAAAATTTTGTCCATGACTGTGCACCCGTAAAAGACGATGTGGACAATGCCATTTCTTTTGACCTGTTCTAAAGATTCGTATTATTCGAAGTCTAATAGTCTACAAAAATTATTTATTCTTGCTTGAGGTCATTCATCGTCATCAGTACTGTACGTGGCAATCAATGGCGCATCAAATTTTTCTGTCCAGTATGGCTACTTGGCCTCCCCGAGTACAAAGTCAATATGGAGGGTCCAAGCGTCTCCCTCCTGAAAGAGCCACTGACGTTCAGTATAATTGCCCAGGCTCTCCGAAATTTGAGCCAGTCAACTTTCAATAAGGCTTCTCGGGCTCTCCTAGCTTCAAGCCACAATGAAGTGTAGGCGTCTCCGTCCCAAATATACGACTTAGTAGAACTCCATGATGCAGTTGGCTCAACTGCGCAATCAAGTAGTGTCACACGCTATTTTGCTTTTGCAATGAATCAAGGAATTTCTCTCTCATTCAGGAGTGAAAACACTTTCCGTCGTCGCTTTGAGAAAAGCTATATCATGCAATCCTACTTGCTGTTTGCTTCTGTTGCTATCATATACGACGCTTTTATAGTAGACGTCAATCTTCGAGTCACACACGAAAATCTTTTCGAAACGGTTCCTGCCACTTCTGTGGAATGACATCACCGAATTGCGATGGCATTATAGCAGATGAGATAAAAGGCAACTTAAGCATCCGCCGGCCACTCCAGGAGCAGCAACTTCTTCGGGAGGGGCCTGGAACACTATAAAACGACGTAGAAAAGCTCATATTGGCGATAAAAGAAAAATTCAGCTAACTACTAATCACAAAGCTTGCCAGAAGCTTGCTTCAAACTTCAAGATCCGATTTCACTTTGGACAACTGATTTCACCAGATTACGACGGCGCATACTGGTGTTTTGTGGCATGGGCTTACCCCGATTTTCTTTTCCGGCACTATTTCCATGCAATAAAGAAAAAATCGTCGCCGTAGCTCAATTGGTAGAGCACCGGACGCATAATTAGGAGGTCAAGGGTTCGGATCCTACTGGCGGCATGTGTTTTTTTCAGTTTAATCAATTATCGTTAAAAATAATTACTCTTTAAGCTCCTATTGATGGACACCACACATTATTTAAAAAAAATACTTTCCCTATGCTCTTTGGTTTCGGTTATTGTTCGCTTCCCTCATGTGCGGCAGCGATAGGCAGATATAAGCCGCCCGTCAGAGAATTCAAGAAACAGCAGTCTGCGAAAAGCGTGACGAAGCTGCCCGCTAGCGATTGCGATTTGTTCTTTTCTTCAGTATATATATATATATATATATATATATATATATATAGAAGCAGAAAAATTTCAATGCATCGACATAACACAAATTCACTTCATCGCAGTTACATTTTATTTCAGTAGCACCTTTCTAGGCGTTTATCACATCCCAGCGAGCGCATGTATTCCCGAATTGCCTCTGTGTAATCAGTAATTTTTTTTTTCTAAGTATCGTACCGCTGCTACACGCCCGCCTTTCATTGCTTATTTCCGTAGCGTGCAACGAAGAAGGTTCGGATTCTTTAAAAAGAAAACGCATATGCATATTTCTTTGTTTTGTAATAATAGTATTATGTGTGTTCTAACGCGTCAAAGCGGCGCGGAGTCTATCAGGAACGCTGTAGTGGAGGACTCCAGATTAGCGTAGACCATCTGGGGTTCCTCAGAGCGCACTCACATCGCACAGCACACACGCGTTTTTGCATTTTGCCGCTACCAAAATGCGACCTCGCCACCGGTATTGAACCCGCGACCTTAGAATTAGCAGCCGAGCACCAAAGCCACTGAGCCATCGTGAGAGGTCTTATTCATTATCTGCTGTCTGAAACAAGGAACGCCTCTGAACGTAAATGTTGCACAACGTGATTGGGTCATTGCGCCTATACTTCACGTATTTATAGTACTCCAAAAAAAAAGAAAAGGGAAAAAGGGAAGCCATTCTCACTCATTGCTTTACGAGTTAAAGCAGTGCTAACAATGCGTGAAAGCTGTACATAAGCATGTAAAAGGGGGATACTATAAAATGCAACGTTTCTCACCAATCTGGAGTAAAATACTTTAGAATTACCAAAAGCACATTGCGGAAACGCCAATTAGCTTTCTTTCTATACACGAGACTTCTTTCAGTTTTGTTGTTGAACTGGATGCCACCCCCCAACTTTAAATTTAACCGACATGCTTGAGCCAGAACTTTGCCGCTCGGTTTGTCTCAAGTAATTACGATTTTAACAGCAGTGTTACTAACATTAAACTAACGCTGGGATGGGAGCTCTTACGGAAACGCCGTACGAACTCCCGGTTAGAAATGCTGTATAAAATATTTCACCTAAAAATAAAAATAGATAAAGAAAATTATTTGCTTCCACCGCATTTCAGGTAAAACAGACTTGACCATGGATGGAAGATTACAGAAATTAAATGCAAAACTAACACTTATCAAAAAAAGCCGCCGCGGTGGCTCAGTGGCTATGGTGCTCGGCTGCTGGCCCGAAAGACGTGGGTTCGATCCCGGCCGCGGCGGTTGAATTTCTTTGGAGGAGAAATTCGAGGCCCGTGTACTGTGCGATGTCAGTGCACGTTAAAGAACCCCAGGTGGTCGAAATTTCTGGAGCCCTCCACTACGGCGTCTCTCATAGCCTTAGTCGCTTTGGGACGTTAAACCCCATAAACCAACCAACCAACACTTATCAAAATGCATTTTTCCCATCTACCATTCATGACTGGAATCGCCTGCCCCATGAAATTGCTGAGTGCCGTTCCGAAGCTATGTTCCGCGCGTTGCTGTCGGATGTATCAGTGCGCAGTTGGCTTTCTTTTTCATTTTTTTTGTCATGCCTTGTTGTTCCATATTTCATTCATTTTGTTATTGCTGTGTCATGCCTTGTTGTATTGCTTTTTTTTCTTTCTTTTCCTTTTTTTTCTGGCCTATTGTTCTGTTATGTATCCTCACCCTCCCCCCTGCAATGATGCCTACGGGCGCTGCAGGTATTTCTAATAAATAAAATAAATAAATAAATTTCTACTGGATGCCATTTTCGCACTCCATAGCGCTGACAGCTTTCGGTGGGTAAATCTACGCGCTGGCACATGCCATTTGGTCTGGTCTGAAAAAGAGAAAAAAAAGTATGCCGTGTTGCATAAAATGTGCTGCTGAACCGAGTCCCAACCGGTTCGGAACGGTTCCTTTGAATCGTTCCGGTTCGGGTTCAGTTCCAAAATGGCGAAAAACGTTTGGGTTCGGTTCGGTTCCAGTTCCGGGGGAAAATTCGGGTTCGGTTCCGGTTTCGGGTTCAGGTTCGGTTCCGGTTCGACACCCTGGTCATGAGGTACCGCATTTGCAGAAATAAAACGCGGCTACGAATATAACTCTGGTATCATTTCACGTGAAAACCAAAGTTTTGCGTGGACACGCCGTCATTTCGCACAGCCTCAGTGTCGTTTAAGAGGCAACAGTTAAACGTGCGACGCAGTCGAGGAGCGACGGTACCGCTTAAGCAGTGCCGCCGCGCCTTCGTTTCTTGCCTGCGCTTTCCTGTGCATTGCGCTGTCGTGCTCAGAATGTTCGCCCTTTTCTTCCCTTGCCTACTCTTCCCTGCATTTTTACTGCCTTCCATTTTGAGCGACCCGCGCCTCCTTTTTTCTGCGTTCATAGCCAGCTTTATTTTTTTCTTCCGTGCGCGCCGCGCTTTTTGCCTCATGGTCCCACGGACTTGAAGAAGTTGGCTTCTTCTCACAACTTTTCATCTTGGTGGTGAAGCTACCTCAATGAGGGCCGTTTTATCTCCCGCGCAATGGTGACAACGCGCCGCGCGCTGTGCGTCACTGCCCCAAGGACATGAAGAAGCTGGCTTATCCTCGCAGCTTCCTAGCTTAGTGGTGACACTATCTCAAAGAGCACCATTTTATCGTCTTTGGTACGCGTTTGCCGGCATATGCGGAGTATGCATTCATCTGAAACTCCGCACGTGCATTTGCATGTATATGCGGAGTGGTGCGATCATGTGGAGGGTATAAAGATCGGGCGCTTGCTTACTTCCTACACACGTTTGTGATGGAGCCGGTGACGTCTACTAGTGCGGGGCTTTCTTCTGAGTCTGCGTCTTCCTTGAGTGCTGATGTGCCATCTACATCGACGGGTGCTTGCCGATGAGGGAACGCTACCGCATCTCACTCTCAAGGCGGCGCTTAAGCGTCTCCCAAGTTTTTTTTTAATTCGGGTAAAGAGTTGGGGGCGTGAAAATGAGAAAGGCAGTAGCGAACAGCACGGGGAGATTTCGCCAGTATCGAAAGAGGAAGTAAAGAAAGGTTTAGGAGCAATGAAAAGAGCGAAAGCAGTTGGTGAGGATCAGGTAACAGCAGATGGGTTGAAGGACAGACAGGAAATTGTGCTAAAAAAGCTAGCTACCCTGTATACGCAATGCCTTATGACCTCGAGCGTACCGGTAGCTTGGGAGAACAATAACATCATCTTGACCCATAAGAAAGGAGACGTCAAGAAACATAAAGGACTTGAAAAATTGCAGACTGATCAGCTTGCTGTCTATTCCCTATAAGGTATTTACGATGGCAATCAATAATACAGTCAGGACAACCTGAGACTTCAGTGAACCAAATGATCAGGCAGCCTTTGTAAACGGTACTCCACAATATAACATATTCATACTAGCAGTCAGGTGATAGAGAAACGCAAAGAGTAACCCCTATATATAGCCTTCATGGATTATGAGCGAGGATTTCACTCAGTCGAAACCCCGGAAGTCATGCAAGCATTGAGGATTCAGGTGTAGAAGATCCTTATGAAAAAATACTGCAAGATATCTATGGCGGGTGCACAGCTACCACAGTCCTCCTTAAAGTCAGCAATAAAATTCCAATAAGAAAGGATGTCAGGCAGGGAGACACGATCTCGCCAATGCTATTCACCGCCTTCTTACAGGGGGTATTCAGAGGCCTGGGTTGGGAACAGATGGAGAGAAGAGTTAATGGAGAATACCTACGTAACCTGCGATTCGCTGGTGACATTGCCTTGCTATGTCACTCAGGAGATGAACTGCAAAACATGAGTTAGAAATGCAGAGTAGTAATGTGGATCTAAAATTAACATTCAGAAAACCGAAGTTATGATGAACAGTCTCGGAAGGAAACAGCGTTTAAAACTGGTAGCGAGGTGCTGGGAGTGGTAATGGAATACGTCTACTTAGCACAGGTAGTGGCTACAGATATCTGGGTCATGAGAGGGAAATAACTAGAAGAATAAGAATGGAGTTCAGCGCATCTGGCAGACTCTCTCAGATCATGAATGGCAGTTTACCAATATCCCTCAAGAGAAAAGTATACAACAGTTGTATCTTACCGGTACTCACCTACGGGGCAGAAACATGGAGGCTAACGAAAAGGGTTCAGCTTAAGGACAGCGCACCGAGCGTTGGAAAGAAAGTTAGGTGGGGGTGGGGGGACCGCAGTTGGCAAAGGACAAGGTTGATTGGATAGTCATGGGAGGGGCCTTTTCGCTGCAGTGGGCGTAGTCAGGCTGATGATAATGATGATATAACGTTAAGAGACAGGAAGAGGGCAGAATGGATCAGGGATCAAACACGAGTTAATGAAATCCTAGTGGAAATCAGGAGGAATAAATGGGCTCCGGCAGGGCATGTAATTCGAAGGCAAGATATCCGATGGTCCTTAAGGGTAACGAACTGGATTGCAAGGCAAGGAAAACGCAGCAGGGGGCTGCGGAAAATTTGGTAGGTGTATGAGATTAAGAATTTTACAGGGATATATGGTGGCCGCAGCTGGCAAAGGACAGGGTTAATTGGAGAAATATGGAAGAAGCCTTTGTCCAGCACTGAGCGTATTCAGGCTGATGATGATAAAATTACACGAGTAAATATGGTAGCTTTTTAACTAGACACCAGTAAATCTAAGCGCTAGCATGGCTCATTTTGCCTGAAAAAAAAAAGAGAAATAAAATATGCCGGGTTGCTACAAAAGTGGGACTGAACCGAGTCCCGAGCCGGTTCGAAACGGTTCCTTCGAATCCTTCCGGTTCGGGTTCAGTTCCAAAATTGCATAAAAAATGATGGTCGACTTGAGTAGTTAGGCCAGATGCGAATTAGATGCGCTAGCAGTTCGGTTTTTCCTTCGGTTCCGGGGTTCAGATCCAGTGTTCCCGGATGGCACATGTTCGGATAGCGATAATGGGTTAGTGTCCATATATGCGGAATTGGTCATTCTCTCCATTCATAGATCCCTGGGAGTCCTCCTGCCATTGCTGGCGCAGCGGTCAAGCGGTCAAAGCACATAGAAGAAAAATACACACAAAAAAAAGAGAGGTACCTGTTCATCGCGCTCTCCATTTTCCTCGTGTGGGTCCCACTCCCTCTAATTTCTTTGTTTCTATGTGTATTTTTCTGCTATGTGCTTTGTGTTTCTCATTTACCTGTTCTGTGCCCACCCCTATAAAAGGGGAAGAATCAGCAAGGTAAAATCACTCTTGAAGAAGATCGGCCTTCCGATCGAAACGTCGAGTCGAATAAATATGTTTCCTTTAACGAAGCGTATACTTCGCTACACACACACACACGTATATATATATATTGTAGCGAACCCCGACGGCCGCGCCTGACTGCCGATCGCTGCCAGATCGCCGACGACGACGAAGCGTCGCAAAAAGACGAAGTCCCGCCGCGCTGCGCGAGATCGCTTGGGTTGGACTGGCCGTCTTCTGCGCTGCCCGCCGTTCTGCTCGCCGCTTTGTGTCGCCTGCCGTGAACACCACGCCCTGTACCATTTGTGCAGAAACCCCGTTTCAATATATATATATATATATATATATATATATACACACACACAGGGTCTGTTCTCCCCCGCAGGGGCGTCTGATTCATGCAGACGATGGTGAGTTGCGACACCACGGGTACCTGAGCATCCGCAGGGACATCCCCGCAGGGGGATGATGGTGAGCAGTGTGCCACCACGGACCCGAGCACCCGCGCTTAGCCGTGCGTGGCATCGCCGTGTCCGGGGAAAAGGGGATCCTGGTGGTTGAGCCAATGCCGAGCGTTTGGACCCTTAAGGCCCCTCGGCGGAGGCAACACACCACTTTGGCCCCAGCTTCCTGTAGACGGCACCTCCGGCCTGACCCGACCGGGAGAAATCGGCAGTCGCCTTTTCCTGTTCTCCTCTCCATCTTTCACTTTCCTATCTCTTTCTTACCACTCTCCTGTCTCCTCCTCTTTTCTTCGTTTTTCTTTACTTTTCATAGGCGGCTAGGGTTAACCTTGTGTGACCAACTACCCTGAATTGAGTCATATTTGGTTATAGTTAAGGTGTACAGCTGGCGTGGGCAGGACTTGCTTGCAAGTTCCTGTCCCGTCCCATTGTTGAGCTCCATGGTGGGTGGTTGGCACCATGACCGAAAAACGTGAATTTTTTATGGCTCCCCCCCTTTCAAAACCTGGTCGCTCTCTAAAAAGAGTGCGGAACGAAGGAGAGAACTTTTTTTCGAAAAAGAAAGCAACATTTGCCAAATTCCATGTCATCCACAGTGAAGTTCAAGGTAAACAGGCCAGAATTCTTTCTCCATTCATGGTATCGAAATGCTGAACAGAAGCTTTGGGCCCCGGCTACAAAGTATCAAAAATGACCAGTGGCGATTTATTACTGGAACTCCGAGACAATGTCCAAACCACCAAACTCTGTAACATAGTGTCTATTGGGGACACACCTGTCTCCATCACTGCACACCGATCCCTCAACACTGTCCGTGGCGTCATCTCAGAAAATGATTTTCTACATCTCACAGAGAAAGAAATGCTGGAAGGACTCTCTGATCAAAGTGTCATAGATGTGTACCGCATCAAAATCCGCAAGGACAACAAAGAAATTGATACCAAACACCTAGTCCTGACTTTTAACACATGCACATTGCCCGAAACCATCGACGTTGGATACCTCAAAGTAAATGTAAGACACTACATCCCTAACCCCCGAAGGTGCTTTAACTGTCAACGGTTTGGCCACGGATCACAGAGTTGCCGCGGCCGCAAAACTTGCGCGAAATGCGCGTCAAAGGACCACCATTCTGAGGAATGCGACGCAGCTCTACGCTGCGCTAATTGTGAAGGAGACCACGCTGCGTACTCCAGGGCGTGTCCGTCCTGGAAGAAGGAAAAAGAAATAATCACCATAAAGACAAAGGAAAATATATCATTTCGAGAAGCAAGAAAGCGGTTCGCACTCACGAACACTTTCTCTTTCACAGCAAAATCCAACTTCGCTGATGTGGTGCGCAGGGGCTGTGCACCACGCAGCACTCCGGCACCTGCCGCGGCCACTTCCACCGCGCCTGTGGCAGGGCCATCCACGTCCCAGGCAGGGACAGCGAAGGCTGCTCTGCCAACCCCAAAGCAGCGAATGCCGGCCCATGGGCCAGCGTCCCGCAGGACTTCCCCCCGTCGGGGGAGGCCTGAAACCCACACGCCCGCGGCTTCACCGCGGTCTTCCAGCGCCTCTGACGAGGTGATGGATTTAACTCCCAGCCCGCCTGCTTTACAGCGGCGGAACAGCTCTCTTGAGCGAAAAAAAGACAGGGCCCTTATAACTGGTCCAGAAAATAAGTAAACCCCAAACATAAACATGGCTTTTCTAGTTCAATGGAACTGTAGAGGACTGTTGAAGAATTACAATGATATAACAGATATTTTAGCGTCAATGTTGCCGGTAGCTCTATGTCTACAGGAAACAAATCTTGGTCCACAACACATGAATATCCTGAAACATTATAAAACATTTAGACGAGATCGCGAGCTGGCAAATAGACTCTCAGGAGGCGTCGCGATTGTCGTTCAACGCAGCGTCCCTGCTCAAGAGATCAGACTGAAAACAAAACTGGAGGCAGTTGCGGTCAGCATTGTCAGCTACAAAACTATAACTATCTGTTCTGTATTTCTTCCTCCACATATAACATTAACAGTCCGTGACCTACAGGAACACATCAATGAACTGCCAGAACCATATCATGTAGTCGGGGATTTTAACGCTCACTCCCCTTTTTGGGGCAGCGAACGCTGTGACGCTAGGGGTCAGATGATCGAAGATTTTATTCTCACAAATAACATATGTCTTTTAAATACAGAAAGGGCTACGTACTATTCCCCAACGTCTGGAAGAATGAGCTGTTTAGACTTATCTTTTAGTTCACCATCTGTTTTTAACGATTTTAAATGGGATGTTTTAGACAACCCGTATGGGAGTGATCACCTACCAGTTTTTATTAGCCTATCATCCTCACCTGCCATCCTCCCATCTAAACCACGACGATGGAAGCTCCATTTATCTGACTGGGCATTATTCAGCGGAAAAGCCAGTTTACAAAGCATTTTCGCAGAGACACTTAGCGTAGACGAACTGAATGAAATTCTCACGAAGTGTATCATCGATGCTGCACGCCTAGCTATTCCCCAGTCCACAGGAATGGTGCGCCAGAACCACAAGGCTTGGTAGACACAAGAATGTAGGATAGCGAAAAAACATCAAAATAAAGCCTGGGGTGTTTTTCGAAGGTATGCAAGCCACGAGAATCTCGTCAGTTTCAAAAAGGCAAAAGCTAAAGCCCGATACATACGTCATAACGCTGAAAAAACTTCTTGGCAAAGTTACGTGTCCTCCATAAACAGCACAATAACATCTAAAAAAATGTGGGAGCAGGTTAGAAAAATAAATGGCACCTACTCCCCATTCACAGTTCCTCTTCTAACAGACCCCTCTGTACAGACGAGCATTAAAGAACAAGCAGACATTATGGGCCAACATTTTTCAACAGTTTCTAGTTCGTCACATTACACACAGTCATTCTTAGCATACAAAAACGCAATCGAAAAACAAAGGCTCCCTACGGCAGGCAGCACAAAGGAACCCTACAATAATTTGATTACACTTCAGGAAATTCAGAGAGTACTGTCTATAGGTAAACAAACTGCACCAGGTCCCGATGAAATTCATTATGAAATGCTGTCTCATCTATCTGGACCCTCTGTAGAAGTTCTGCTACAATTTTTTAACAAAATATGGGTGGAAGGAAAAATACCAGCAGCTTGGAAAAAAGCAATTGTTGTTCCATTCCTAAAATCAGGAAAACCACCAACCTCCCCTGGCAGCTACAGGCCTATAACTCTTACAAGCTGTCTAGCCAAATCTTTTGAAAGTGTTCTCAATATTAGGTTAATGTTTATTTTAGAATCTCGTGAGCTTCTTGATGTCCACCAGTGCGGTTTTAGAAAAGCTTGCTCCACAGTTGATCATCTCGTCCGCCTTGAAAACACGGTCCGAGAGGCGTTTATACACAGACAACACTGCCTTGCTGTCTTCTTCGATATGGAGAAGGCATATGACACAACATGGAGGTTCGGGATTCTTCGTGACTTGGCAGAGCTTGCATCCGCGGGAGAATGCTAAAATGTTTCAGCGACTTTGTGTCGAACCGTTCATTCCAAGTTCGTCTCGGTTCTACCCTCTCGAAGAATTTCATCCAGGAGAATGGAGTGCCTCAGGGATGCATTTTAAGTACTACATTGTTCATAGTAAAGATGAATTCTTTATCCAAAATAATTCCACAGTCCATTATGTACTCAGTCTACGTCGATGACCTCCAGATTTCGTGCACATCATCTAGTTTATCAACTTGTGAAAGACAAATACAGCTTACCATAAACAAGTTAGCAATCTGGGCTGACAGAAATGGTTTTAGGTTTTCCCCGCAAAAAGAGTTGCCGTTCTTTTCTCACTCCAAAGAGGACTGCAGATTGATCCCACCCTCCGCTTAAATGGAGCCGTACTTCCAGTAAAACAAGAACACAAATTTTTAGGCCTAACTTTCGACAAAAAGCTCACGTTCCTACCGCACATAAACACCCTAAAAAAGAAAGCAACCCAATCCCTGAATATACTTAAAGTGCTGTCACGAAAACACTGGGGTTCTGATAGGATGTATCTATTGCACATCTATCGGTCAGTAGTGCGCTCGTCCTTAGACTATGGATGTATAGTATACGGGTCTGCGAAGCCATCGTACCTTAAAAAGCTAGATCCAGTACAGAACCTTGGTTTGCGCCTCGCAACTGGGGCGTACAGAACATCCCCTGTAAATAGTCTTCATGTAGAAGCAAATGAGCCACCCCTCAACATAAGGAGAACAATGCTTACCTGTGCTTATGTACTTAAAATAAGGTCGTTGCCAAAGCATCTGTGTTACGCCATAGTTACCAAATGCCCATCCAGAATACTCTTTACCAATAAACCTCAAGTTGTCAGACCACTCCTGCTCCGCTTCGAGGAAAAATGTCAAGAAATAAACATACTAGACGCACTTCCCGATCCTGCATGGAGACCTGAGCCGTTGCCACATTGGTACACGTTTCCTGATGTATGCGATTTCACACTAACACACATTCACAAGAGGCATACCCCACAGGAATACATACAGCAAGAGTTTTGTGCAGTACAAGAAAAATACAGGAATTATGCCGATTTCTACACGGACGGTTCTAAAACAGCACTATATGTTGGGAGTTCGATAGTACAAGGTAAATGGGAGAAAGTAGTCAGGCTGCCCCAGTGCGCTTCAATTTTCACAGCAGAATGCTTCGCCATTGCTGTAGCAGTAGATCACATAATCAAGAAAAACATACAGAACAGTGTTATCTACACTGACTCCCTCAGCGCAATTACAGCAATAAACCCCAAGAATGCAGTCGAACCCATAATAGGAAACATAATACACAATACGATAAAAGCTCACACACAAGAACGTACAATAAAGCTCTGCTGGGTTCCTAGTCACGTCGGAATCAGCGGAAACGAGAGAGCTGATGCATGTGCCGCACTTGCCTGCAATCGTGAAATAAAACAAGTAAACATACCGCATAGGGACTGCATGAGGTTGGTTCAAAATAAACTTAGAGGGAAATGGCAAGCTTCATGGGACAACGAGGTTAACAACAAGCTGCACTTGGTAAAGCCCATCTTGGGTGAATGGAAGACCTGCAGGCACCAGGAACGGTTTATGGAAATAATTTTATGTCGTCTCCGCATTGGTCACACACACATTACACATAATTTCTTACTAACGAAACAAGACAAACCACTCTGTGAAAAATGTGGAGGCGAGCTCACAATAAATCATATTTTACTCTCATGTTCATACCTCGGAAAACTAAGGAAAAAAACACTTTATTAAGTTTTATAAAGAATGCATTCCTTTACACCCTGCGTTGCTCTTAGGTGAAACTGTCATTGTTAACCCGTCTTGTGTTTTTAGCTTTTTAAAAGAAGCAGGTCTTCTTGAGAAACTGTAAATTTTAATCGATTGTTTCGCTTTTTATACAATACACTTCAGCCTTGTTCTCATCCTCGAGAAGAAGTCTGAGGTCTTTATTTGATTGGCTGGGAACCTCAATTTCCTTGCCCAGCCAAGGACCGCTGATGAGGTTACCCGGCCTCCTTAAAAGCTTTTACTTGTAGATCTAAAATTTCTTCTCTCTCTTATTACTCGGTACAAGAAACTTTATACCCTGTACACCATTTTTTCACATAACAGCACAAATCTGCATAAAAGAAATATCCTATACCTCGAGCTTGGCGCATGATAGCCTTAGCTGCTTATGAGCCATTAAACCCAACACAACACAACACAACCCAACAGGGTCTGTTCTGAAAGTAGTAGGACTGGTTTTTTCCTGGGCGAACGGGCGGACGAGAGGTGGTCTGCGCGTGCAGGATCGTTGAAGGGGGATATTGGGAATGCTGGGGAAAATCGGCAGTAGGCTCTCAACCGTTGAAGAGAGGAGGTGGCTTGTACTGTGAACCCCTGTCGAAACGTCTCGTCACGCAGAATCGTCGAGCGTTTACTGGATCAGCGATACGCGATCAAATTTTGAGTAAATCTTGGTAAAACGGGCAAAGAGACACACAACATGATTAAGGAGGCCTACGGTGACGCTTCCATAGGTAGATCAGGTGTTTTTTGAGTGGCACAAGCTTTTCCGAGAAGGTAAGGAAAGAGTGGAGGAAGACGTACGCTCCAGACGCCCTTCGACCAGCAAGACCAACGAAAATGTGTAGCGAGTGAAACATTTACTTAACAGTGATCGTAGAATGAGTATCAGAATGATTGCTGACGACTTCAGCATTCCTCAAACCCACGTTTTTGAGATCGGGACAGAAAACTTAGCCATGAGGAAAGCGGGCGCGAAGTTGGTGCCGGGAGTGTTGTCAGAGGAGGAAAAGGCCAACCGGTAGGATCTTCTTCATCATGTGAATGAGGACCCCGATTTTTTGCCCAGCACAAGGCGACAACGCTGCCTCAGCCCCCGTACACCTTCGACTTGGCCCCGCCAGACTTTTTTCTATTCCCGAGAATAAAATCGACGCTCGAGGGGAAACGGATCGGTAGAGGTGGTTCAACAGGCCGTGACGAGGGAGCTAAACAGCATTCCGGTCCAGGCGTTCCTGGAGGCGTACGAAAACTGTAAAACTCATTGGCAGCAGCGTGTAGGTGCGGAAGGGTGCTACCTTGAAAAATTGTAATCGTTTGTACGATTCTCTTGAATAAATTTTGTTTAAAAAAATGAGTCCTACTACTTTCAGAACAGACCATGTATGTATATATATATATATATATATATATATATATATATATATATATATATATATATATATATATATATATATATATATATATATATATAGCACCCACGCACGCACGTACACACATTCGGGGTTGCCCCCGGTGGGCAAGTGCACAGACTGCCGCAAAACCGGCTTCAGAAGGGCAGTCAGACAAACACACAACGGCTAAGTGCGGTGAATGGCCCCACTATAAGTGCTAGCGCACTAAAAATATGGCTTCGCTTCGGTTCCGGGCAAAAATACAGGTTCGTTTCCAATTTGGGGTTCCAGTTCGGTTCCGGTTCGACACCCTGAAATACATGAACGACTCCGCCTGTGAGGGATGCGATGGATGAGGACTCCATATTGAGACCACCTGAGATTCTTGAACGTGCACTGGCATCACACAGCAAACGTGTATTTTTGTTTGCAGTTTGTAGTTACCGCCGGCAGGGGTGCCACGCATCAATGATTGGTATGGTGCCTTGATGCCCGCTCGCCTCTGGCCATCGAGTCACCCTAGTAATTGACAGGGTGCTTCGATGGCCAGCGCCGCTTTCAGGGTGAAGACACCCCTCATGGCGGACACATGTTGGGTCCCACTCACCCGTTCGGTTGCATTGAGCTCAATGCGGCGGCGGCCCGTTTCGAAGAGAAAACTGCAGCTGTTGCGTGTAATTAAGGAAATTTGGTATTCTACCATGACAGGGTGGTACCACAGATTGTTTAAGCAGTGAATCGAAGTTAGTTACTTTGAAGTAGATTATCTTTCACAACTAATGTGCCGAGAAAGTCGGCGCCTTGTGAACAGTTGTTGCGTTTATGCGTGTTGGTTCTCTTCTGTCCCGTTTCTTTTGCGCTGTGCTCCTTCATAATAACATTCTTACAACGTGCGTAGCGTATTCAAGTGCAGTCTTTTGACCCAGATGCCCTACTCTTCAATTACTTTTCCAACAATCAGGATTACTTATTTCCAGCTGGAGTTGCATATGCTCCAAAGACAGCCATTAAACAGCGAGCGTCTCGTTCGGCTTGAAATCAAGTGCAAGAAGGCGCCTTTTATCGATGCTAATTTCAGTAATTATGAGGACGTAAAGTTAAGTTGTGCATTTTTACGCGACAGGGTATACAGCTCGTTCGGTCGAAAACCCCTCGGTGTAGTGGGTACCGAGTTTAGGAAATAATCGGGGGCTGCGTAAAAAAAACCGTTTCATGCCGTTTCATGCCAACCGTTTGCCGCAGAACGTTCTGGATGGTATCCTGCGATTCACCGTTTCGTTAAGCATAAATTTACTAGTTAAGTTTGAACCCTCACAGCAGGGAATCGAACCGGCGACCTATTAACCGAGGGCTGCGTAAAAGAAATCGTATCGTCGTAATTCGTGGTTCTAGTGATTGAGGATTGATTGGTGTGTGATAGGCGATAACGAGCTAATCAAATCATTGTAATCAATTGATTCAGTAAAGAAACTAAAAATTGCGAAAAGGGGGTTCAAAGGTGTCGAAATGCTCAGAATGAAAAGCCAATGCTTGCTGATGTTAATTAAGAAAATTTAGTGCCTGTAATTGACGATTAATTCATTTAAACAATTGAAAAATTGGCTGTGGCTTAGCTTGGTTAAGCCCGATAATTGCGAAAGGAATATCAGTAGCTACGCAATGGTTCAGCTGGTAGTGTAGCTGGTGGTGTAGCTTGTGGTTAGACTTGCGGTGATGCATCGGTTATACAGTCCAATCCAATCTAACCCCCAATCCAATCCAATCCAATCCAATTCAAAGTTGGGCCCCTGGTTTCTGCGGCAGATGGTATGACGTCATAGCAGAGGTCAAGCTAAAGGTCAATGGTAGCTACCGCGGCCTCGTCACGCGAGGAGCTGAAAGTGAAAGTAGTATTGCTTTCGCAATAAAACAGGAAGAATGCGTTCAAAGGTGTCAAACTGCGCAGAATGAAAAGCCTAACCCACGACGCTATCGCGTCATACCCTTAAGGCGGAGCTTAACTGTCCTCTCCGTCCCCAGCAGAAATTGTTCTAGAAAGCAAGCATTTCGCATGCCTTACTTCGCATACTTAGAAGTTTACTTCTGGTCTCGCCGTCTCGCTTGAACTCCGATTGCTACTTTTTTCTGTGCGTGCTGTCGCGAACAAGCGAAATGGCCGATGCCCTTTTCTAATGTGTGCAGAAAACCCGGGAGCACAACAGTCCTCATAGCTTGATCTCTGACTGCTGCGTCACACACAAAAACACCAGCTCACTTCAAGCAAAAGGGCGCTGCCCAATCGGGGAAATTGCCTGTTTTCGCGTCGGCTTTGCATGTTTCGAGCGTTATCCGACGCCTTTCTTCTCCCGATTAGAGGCGCCTCAGTACACATCGCACCTTCTGCACCACGCTATCAGAAGTCGCATGTTTTGTCCACCAGACCAGAAGCACTTGCGCCGATGACGCAGGCCAAGAAAGCTGAAAGGCGGGTGCTAAAACCTGCCGGGCCGCACCAAAATTTGCAGAGCGCCTTCTTCCCAACCTGACGACAACGACAAAGACGTTTCTAAGTAAGACAGCTGTATTATTTAGGCGCTCTTGCGGGCAAGCGAGCACATGAAGCTCTCGTCATGGCGCTTTGTTGAGTTTAGTATATGTTTCACCTTAATGCCAAGAAGACATTATATTTCCTCCCCTCTCTATTTCTTTGCGCGATCTCACTACGAATATCCGCGCGCCAAACCTATCTTCTTTGCGTCTGTAAGCAAAGAAGCCGTGGCGGCGTAACGCCGATGAAAGGCGCCTTTTCCCCTGAGTAATGTAAAATTTCCTTCCTTTTCGTATTGCTTTTAAAGAAACCACAACTTGGGGAAAAGGGCACTTTTCGTTGCCGCCTCGTAGCCGCATCAGTAAAATTCGTCACGCGTGTTGCTGTGCAACCATGTCCTAGCGGCGTTTTTTAGTGTCTTTTGTGTGTATTGCGGGGACGCCGCCCCCGTCATATGGCGATGGACGTGGATCCTCCTGGGCATCCGACCAGACTGCCGGCTCCTTCCTCGAGTTCTTCGAGGGAGAGTTGCAGCCTTCTAAGTGACCCCGACAGCGAGGATACCATACAGTACTTCAGTGAGGACAGTAGCGAAGGCGAATTTGAGACATACCTCAGCCGCAGGATCAAAAGAAGGCTATTAGGAGCCAGCTCTTCCTCGAGCCAGTCCACGGTGAACAGAAATGGCCCAGCATCGAAGCATACTACTCTCATCCTGCCTGCGCATTGATCCTACAACATGAGACGGCTTAACAGGCAAGCTGTGTCAGTGCAATTTGAGGCCCTTGTGCCGAACGAAATTAAAGACGTTCGCGTGAACTCGCGCAAAAACGTTGTTGCTGTTGACGTCCATCGTGCGCCTGCGCTCGAATCACTGCGGGCCATCACCGAACTCGGAGGCATGTCGGTCCGTACAGTTATCCCGCTCGACGAGGACGTTTCTTCTGGCGTCATCTATGACGTCGATGAGGCAATCACGAAAGAAGATCTGCCCATACTTGTGAAGCCAGGAAATGAAGGCACCGTGATTCTCCGAGTTTCACGTCTTGGGAAATCCCGCTGTGTGAACATTGTCTTCAAAGGCGACAACCTTCTGTCACATGTGAAGTTAGGCCATTTTCGTCACGCAGTACGGCCATTTATACCAAAGCCCCTACAATGCACCAAACATATAAAACTGGCCTATGTTTGCAGAGTCTGCAGCAACGCGAGTGGGTGTTCCCGTGGTGCCGAACCTCATGACTATGAGACATGCACAGCACAAATTCTCAGGTGTTCGAACTGCAACTGTCCCTATGACGCCTCAGCAAGAGACTGCCCGCGGCTAAAAGAAGAGCGTGCCGTCCTAGGGGAAATGGTCCGAGGCAACTCGACGCACCGCGAAGCCGCCGCGATCGCTCGCTGTAGACATGCCCGACGCAGGAGGAAATCCAGACAGGCCGCTGTCAATGACAGCCGCAACGACGCGCTGTCGGCGCCTCCTCCTCACCCTCCTCCACCTCCTGTTCCACCTCGTCCCGGTGTGCTCCGTCCGAGCTCTGTGGACAAGGGTGCCCAGGTGTCATCAGGTTCCGATTCTTGACCAGCGCTTCCGCCATTACATCTTCCTGAGGCCCCTCCGCGTAAGCTCCCATCGTTGAGCACGTCGGCCGCTGCGGACGGGCTCCCGGAGCAAGGCCGCCAAACCCTCGTGTTCTTAAGGACAGTGGTCAACGCAATTCGGCCTCTCCTACAGGCTCTGGAATCCTCAACTGCTCGATGCGTTTTACTAGTGCTGGACTCACTGGGTCCAGCACTTCAGGGACTTTAAACCGTAATGGCTGGCCACCTTCCCACCTTTCGTGAGGAAGTCAGAGGCGCCAAGATATTCCAGTGGAACGCAAGAGTCCTGAGGTCACGCATCTCAAGTTTGCGTCCTTACGTCTTCGCTAACTACTTCCCGATATTGGTAATCTGCGAGCCCAACTTATCAGAAGCAATCAGGCTCTCCGGGTACGAATCTTTCTTCGCCCCTACATGCGGGGAGCGCAGCCAAGTCTTTGTATACATCCGCACTGACATGACGTACGTTTGCTGCCCAGTTCCACCTCACAATGACAACCAATACGCTTTTTTCTTAAGACAAAAACGCTAGAATTCACACTGATTGCAGCATATGTGTCACCTTCCTCTCAATTGGACTGCGAAAGGCTGAAGGCCATCATGGAGGAAACCCGTACTTCTTGGATCATTAGTGGCGATTTTAACGCCCACCATTTACTGTGGGGAAGCACCAGAATTAACGCCAAAGGAAGGCATCTGATCTCTATGTAATGATTGACGGCAGTCCGACCTACCTGCGCGGCTGTTACTACAGCAGTTGCGTGGGCCTGATATTAGTTTCAAGGTCATTGCACCGGAGTGTTTGCTGGTTTTGGGATGCGGAGACCCATGGAAGTGACCACATTCCTACCTACCTCAAATCAAATGGCCTTGGTGCGTCCGCCCCAGCTCAACTCGTGCAAATCGACTGGACGGTATTTCGAAAACATATGGAGGAGACGAGCAAAGAAGCCCTCACTGGCAGGCTGGAACACACTATAGCTAATGCTATGAACGTTGCAAGAGGTCACATCACGTCCTCAAGAATAAGCAGCGATTTTGATATCGAACTAGAACGCCTCCGTGCTGTTCGGCGGCGAGCAGAAAAGCGATACCTACGAACCAAGTGCTTAAATGATCTACGGGAGGTTAGACGTACGCAGAAGAAATCAAGCGAAGAATGGATAAGCTGGCGGACCAGCGCTGGAAGTCCTTCTGTCAGCACTCGAATCTGCGCGCAAGCCCATGTCCCTCATATGGCGTACTGTGCGGGGCCTTCGTATGCTTCCACAGCAAAGACAACCATTCTATGCGTTGGCTGTCTATCAAGATCGACAGCAGTCTGAGGTAGCAATGAACTGCAAGGAAATTGCGGGTGTAACGACTGCTTCGAGTTCCCGGCGTGTTCCTCCTGCCTCACGGGAATCAGCTGTGGATGTCATTTTTTCTCGCGAGGAACTGGACGCAGCTCTTGTAGGATGTCGGCTTTCGTCTTCACCAGGGCCAGATGGAACCACGTATGCTGCGCTGTCCCACCTTGGCCAAGACGCGCGAGAAGAGCTCCTCAAACATTACAACCACTCTTGGCTCGCGGTGTTGTTCCTCAAGAATGGAAATCGAGTCCACTGATACCCCTACTAAAACCGGGGAGATCTCAACTCGAGCTCTCATCGTATAGGCCAATAGCCTTGGCCAGTTGCGTGGGAAAGGTCATGGAGAGAATGATTTTGTCGCGCCTTGAGTGGTGTCTCGAACACTACCAAATATACCCCGACGCTATGGCCGGCTTCAGGCGGGGTCGCTCTTCTATCGACAACGTCGTTGATCTCGTATCCACGGTTCAACAACAGAAGCGAATGAAACGTTTGTCAGTGGCACTCTTTTTTGATGTGAAAGGTGCCTACGACAACGTGGCCCATGAGGCCATCCTTGATGCGCTGGAAACTGTGGGCATCGGTGGTCGGATGTTTGCGTGGATAGAGACCTATCTGACCAAAAGATCATTTTATAACCAGTGTGAAGATGGCCCGACACCTGCGCATTACACCTACCGTGGCGTGCCCCAGGGCGGTGTCCTTAGCCCGACATTGTTTAATCTGACTCTCATCGCCCTCCCAGAGAACCTCCCCAACACCGTCCAGATATCTACGAACGCCGATGACATCTGCATTTGGGCGTCCTCTGTGACGCGTCTCCAGGTGCGTGCAAGACCAGCGGACAGCATCGATCACTTCTTCATATCCCCAGAAGCAAGGTCTCAGCGTTTCACCGAAAAAGTGCGCGCTAGTGGCATTTACACGCAGATGTATGACTCCATATCCGGTACGCATCGACGGTCACATCATTTCTTACTGCAAATCTCATCGTTTCCTAGGAATCCTGATAGACCGCAACTTATCATCGAGCCCGCATTGCACTCTACTGAAAAAAAAGCTCAAATCTATCGTTCATCTACTCCGATTTCTGGGTGGAAAGTCATGGGGCTCGTCGGTCCAGTCAATGCTGGAGTTGTACAGAGCTCTATTTCTGGGACTCCTGCGGTACAGTACACCTGTATTCTCAAACACATGCAAGACTAATATGCGTGCCCTCCAGACAGTGCAAGGTGAGGCCCTCCGCACATGTCTAGGTCTCCCTCGGAGCTCATCAACACTGGGAAGCACTGCACTCATCAAAGACCACCCGACCTCGACGTATATTGTCCTAGACTCCTTGCGAATGCACATACGTCATATTTCAAGGATTCCACAGCATCACCTTGCGCCTGTGCCACTGCAGAGACCACATTCTGCATTTGCAAAAGTAATAGCAACGCATCAGTCGTCGATCACACAACAGTTCACCCCGGGAGCACTGCCTCCCTCTCCTCTGTGGTGTATGCGCTCCCATGTGTGCGCCTTGCTATTCCGGGGATAGCGAAGAAATCAAATTTATCGTCGCCAGCCATTAAACAACTCACACCGCAGTGTCTATGCTCCACTTTGAATACTGGGACCGTACTCACGTCTATACGGATGGCTTGGTAACCTCTACTAGTTCTGCTTGCGCCGTGGTCGTTCCTGTGCTACAGACTCAAATTCAGCAACAAATTTCGCATCGGACTACGTCTACTGGAGCAGAACTGGCCGCACTTCTTGCGGCGGTAAAGTATATCTCACAACAATCACCTCAAAAATGGGCTGTTTTCAGTGATTCAAAAGATGCCCCAATGTCTTCAATCTGCCTTGAGGCATAGCGACCATGAGCAACTTGTAGCGGAGATACGATATCTGCTCCACCAGGCAATCGAACAGGATCATGAAATCATCTTCCAGTGGGTACCAGGCCATAGCGGCATTGTTGGTAACGCCTTAGCTGACGATGCTGCTCGATCGGCTCACGATACAACCAACACTGTCCGCATACCACTAACAAGAGCTGGCGCAGCAAGGCACCTTCAACTGTTCGCCCGAAACGTGATTGTACAGTCGTGGTCTACCCCTGGAGGATGGACACTCCGCTCGCACTACTTCGACCTCTTGCTTCAACTTCATATACCATTCGCCCCCCCCCCCCCCCCCCCCCGTGGTGATACTACGCTGCTGTGCCGCCTGGGGCTGGGAGTGGCGTTCACAAAGGCGTTCACAAACGCCTATTCCAATCTCATCGCAATGGCAGACTCTCCAGCGTTTGATGGATGGGTGGATGGATGGAAAAACTTTATTTTCGTCAGAGAGCATGTGTGGACGATTCCGTTTTAGATGGCCATCAACCCATGGCTGACGGCGACCTGGGTGGCCCACTCCACGGCCCTGGTCTGGACGACCGGGTCTGAGCTGGCCACTGCTCGAGGGAAGGATCACGCATAATGTGCGCCGGTGGCGGTGCTATGCTACAGCTCCATAATACGTGGTCATAGGTTGCCAATTCGTGACACCATTTGCACTCCGGCTGAATGTCCGGGTAGATTTTTCTCAACACGTATGGGATGAAGAAACATCTAGTCTGCAATCGTCGCCAGACGCATTCCTGCGCCTTCACCAATTGCTTGTCCGGGGGTGGGTAAATCCTCCGCTCAAGTCTGAAATGATTAGTAATGTCATGAAAGGATACAGCCCATCTCTCGTGGACCTTCCCGGGACGTCCGGCTCACCTATTCGGCTGAAGAAACCTCGAGCATTCATGTGAGCCGTCTCGTTCCCAGGGTTCCCAGGGTGTGCAGGTACCCAGACAATTTCCGCTTCCATAATCCCTCGCTCCGTGGTCCGATTCAGCAACCGCGCCGCTGTGGCAGATATTCTGCCCCTCGCCAAATTTCGGATGGCTGTTTTTGAATCGCTGAAGATCAGGTCAGCATTACTACTAGTCATAGCTAGTGCTATCACCGCTTCCTCTGCAGTTTCTGGGGAGCGGGTTTTGACTGATCCAGAGGCGATCAAGCGTCCCCGCCCGTCCACCACCGCAATTGCAAATGCATCCTTGTCCTTATACTCGGCGACATCTACATAGACTGCCCCGTTGTACTTCCCGTACTCAGCATGTAAAGCTTTGGCTCTTGCCTTCCTGCGGTCCTCGTGATGTATTGGATGCATGTTCTTGGGCAAAGGTTTTATGTACAAGCCCTTGTGCATTTCCCGCCTCATCTGAATTTTCGTGTCACCGGCTGGAACGTCAACTCCAATGCCGATCCGTTCCAATATGTCCCTTCCTGCTTTTGTTTTTGAAAGCCTACCGAGCTGCATAACGAAGTGCGCCTCCCGTAGTTCTTCTAGGGTGTTGTGCACCCCTAATCCCAGCAGCCTTTCGGTAGACGCATTCTGAGGCAACCCAAGGGCCGCTTTATACGCCTGCCTAATCATAGCCTTCACCTTTCCTTTTTCCGCCGCGTCCAACTTCAAATAAGGCGTCGCATAAACTATTCTACTGAGCACAAATGCCTGCACTAGCTTACACAAGTCTTTTTCCTTAACACCTCTCTTACGATTGGCGATTCTCCTGATTAGCCGCACGGTAGCATTGACCGTATTTTTAAGCCTTTGCAAGGACTCGCTATTCTTCCTGTTAGTCTGCAGATACATACCTAGGATCCTGATCGTTTGGACCTCAGCGACCGGTACTCCCCCCACTTTCACCTCTAAAGGTGGTGGCGGCATATAGTGACTCGCATGTATCCCTCTTGGTTTATCCCTCAGCACAAAAAGCTCGGACTTGGGCTGAGAGCACGAGAGTCCTGCTTCCCCTGCTAGCTCCTCCACAATATCCACCGCCTGTTGTAGAGTTTCTTCCAATTGTGCGTCACTGCCTCTTGTTACCCATAGAGTAATGTCATCCGCATAAAATGTGTGTTTAAGTCCCGATATCCCTTGCAGCCTGGGTGGTATCTTGATCAAGGCGAGATTAAATAGGAAGGGCGATAATACCGACCCTTGCGGTGTCCCCCTGCCCCCCAATGGGAAGGGATCCGATTTCATTTCTCCGACTACAATCTCCGCAGTCCTACCCTCCAGAAACGATCTGATGTACCGGAAGGTTCTACCCCCCGGTCCTATGTCCGATAGGTTCCTCAATATTGCCTCATGGGTAACATTGTCAAAGGCCTTAGTGAGGTCGAGCCCCAAGATAGCCTTGGTGCCCGTGCCGTACCCAGGATCAACCACGTCTTTTTTGAGCTGTAACATGACGTCCTGCGTCGACAAATTAGCCCTGAAGCCAATCATTGTTTCAGGTATCAACTCATTGTGCTCTACATAACCCTGAAGCCTGTTCAGGACTACATGCTCCATCAATTTGGCCAAGCACGACGTTAGCGAGATGTAACGCAGATTCTCAATGCAGAGCTTCTTCCCTGCTTTAGGAATAAATGTAATCCTAGCATGCTTCCACTCTGGCGGAATCTCCCCGGCCGCCCAAAATTTATTCATCAAATTCGTGAGTGCCCCCACTGACTTGAAATCCAGGTTCCTCAGCATTTTATTAGTAACCCCGTCCGGACCCGCTGCTGACGTGGTACAAAACTGGCCCACTAGAAACTCCACCTCCGCCACCGTAAAGTCTGCATCCAATTCAAGGTTTTCCTCTCCCGAGTAATCCGGCAAGCAACCGCCCGCCTCTCTGTTTATGTAACGACTTCGGAGTTCATGTATAAATTCCCCAATCGTGCCTTTGATACCGATGCACTAACCTAGCCATTTGCCCCTTCTGCGCAGATTTGGTTGCCGCCGGGTCTAAAAGGTGCCTCAACAACTGCCATGTTTTTTTGCATCCGAATTGCCCATTCATCCGGTCACAAATCTGCCCCCACTGTTTGCACTGCAACTCCAATGTGTAGGTTTCGATTTCCCGTTCTAGCTTGGCCATCTTCCTACGGAGGACACCATTATGCCTTTGTTTCCTCCACCTCCGAAGGAGACTCGCATGTGCTTCCCACATGTGTAACAATCTAGAGTCAGCCGTAAAGCCCTCCTCCTCCGTCGGAACCTCTTCTGTGGTACTCTTCACGGCCTGCTTGAGTGTGTCAATCCAGGCTCCTAAGTCCTCGATTTCCCCGTTCACTGTGTCATTCCTGTATTGCCGAAATCGGTCCCAGTCCGTCACTCGAGTTCCTTTCACCGTGTCTTTGTGCTTAGCAGCACTAAATAGCGTGGAAAGGATATAGTGATCACTTCCCAGTGGCTGTCCCGTGTTTACCCACTTTGCATCCCTGATACCATTCACAAATGTGAGGTCTGGAGAGGTGTCTATGCTCACGCTGTTGCCTATCCTGGCATGATCTAGCGGGTTGTTCAAGATCGTCCATCGCAGGTCCTGGGCAACCTGCCAAAGCTTATTTCCCTTCGGGCTGGCTCGGATGTAGCCCCACTCCGGATGAGGCGCATTGAAATCTCCCACCTCGATGAGTTGAGACCTAGCCGCTAGCCGTTGCGCCTTTATCAGAAGGTCTGGCAAGCCCACCCCTTATCTTTTGGAGAAGAGTATACATTAAGAACAAATAGACTCTTATCGTCCTTTCTTTTGGGCAAAACCTCCAGCAGGACGTAGTCCTCCCTGCTGCTATCTATGGTATGCTGAATCACTGTGGTGTTGCGATGGGCTAACACGGCCGTGAAGACGCTCGATACGCCCCCTCGATCAATCTCTGGTGGTGTAAATGTCTTAAATCCCGGTAATTTCACCGAGCAGCTAGCCTCCTGCAAAGATATAATGTCCGGCTTACTATCCAGATTTTATTTAAAGTCACTTGTCTTAAGAGGGACATGCTTACCCTTGCGGAGAGAGTAGGAAAACTGGAAGAAAGACAGGATAGGTTGGAAGGCCGGGTCGACAGGATAGAAGCTAAACTAGGCAACATTGAGCAGCGTCTTGACGCCTTCTCCAGCGTTTGAGCAGTGCGGATGTGATGAAACGATCGGACACCTCCTCTGTGACTTCCCTCCTTTTGAGCGAGAGCGCGGTTTCCTGACTGCTACTTTCTGCCGCTTGGACTCGCGTCCTCTAGCAGACTCCAATGCTCTGGGGCCTTGGACACAACCTTCCTCACAAAGGAAAGCGGTGAAATCGCTCCTGAGATTTTTAAAGGACTCGGGGTTGTGTTCCCGTCTATAATCTAAGTTTTTAGTGGTCGCCGCCTGTCCCCTTGACATAGTGGTCGATGGACACTTGAAAAACTCATTTCTTTGCCGCTCTTTTTCCTTTTTTCCCCTTTGTTCACCACCCCAAGTGTAGGGTAGCCTACTGGGCATCGCCTGGTTAACCTCCCTGCCTTTCCGTCTATTTCTCTCTCTCTCTCTTTGTCTCTTTTGATGACAGCAGCGTGTATGAGAGCTTGCCTGTCGTGTTCGCTAGTCCGCGTTTTTCTGTGCGCTTTACCTCAAACGTGGTTTTCCAACTAGCCCAGACCAATACCTTAATGAGAGATTTATTGCTCTGCACGACGACAATCGAGTGAGACAGCAAGCCAGCGTCTCTTGGCAACTGGGCCAGACGGTTCCGCGGAAGCGAGTAAGGCGGCTTGTGTTGCTCTGACTCCTGTTCGTTAGTTTAGCCTGGCGGGGACCATGAGCTTCAAAAGAAGTATTTATCAGGGGCTGATTGGGTGAGGTCTCTTTGCGAATCAGTCGCTTTTAATGATTTTTCTTCATGTCTCGAAAGGAAAAAAAAACAAATTAATCGGTTAAATTTGTCCCCAAATAAAGATATTTTGTCAGTACGAATTAGGAAGACGTCGTCGCATCGCATCGTCAACGTGTAGTCAACACCATCCAGAGGGAAACGCAACCATCTGTATTATTTTGCTGCCGTACAAGCCATTAAGGGAGGCAGTTCAGAAAATACGACCATTTCGTTTCAGACGTGTCCTCAGCTTTTCACTCCAGAGAAGTGAGGCAACGGACCGCTTGGAAGAAAAATTTGCCATCACTACATGGAACTTTTCACATATGGGGCAGTATTAAGACAAAGGCACCTCAGAGAATGTTGGAAGTGGGTGCTAGCTACGCAAAAATCTTACCTCTCTCGGTTTTGCGAAAAGGAAGGGCGCATAGCTAGTTCACTTTGTCGGTGCACATCTCAAGCGCACCACGAACGCCGACTAAAAGCTTGGTAACGAAGTGTTTTAGTCGGCGTTCTTGGCGCGCTTGAGTCGTCCACCGGCAAAGTGAACTAGCTATGCGCCTTTCGTTTTCTCAAAAAAAAAAAGAGAGAGAGAGAGAGAGAGAGAGAGGTTTTACACCGCGAATAAAATCAGACTCGGAATAAGACTTATTTGCTTCGTGCAATCCGTCCCTGCTTTCTCTCTCTCTCTTCTTCACGCTTCAAGCTCACGGAGAGAGGAGAGAGAGAGAGACCGCGTCGCGCAGCCGATGATAAGGCGAGAGTGCCGGTGCACTTTACATCGCTTGTAAAAGTTAGCAGAGATAAGCACTGCTACTTCGCATTTGATTAACTACGCAAATCAGCTGTAATTTCTTTAATTACTACCTACAATAACGACATTTCGAAGGCGCAAGATTGCTAGTCTGGAAGAGTTTCTACTAGCGCGTGCGCCGCGGAGTCAAGGGTTGCCGCCGCGCGTTGCACAGCCGTTCGCAAGAATCGCGGTAGTGGCGCTAGGTGACGCCACTTGTCCGCGAGGTGGCCGAAAATCCGGCGTCTCGGGACTGTCTCTCTTCAGTTACCCGTAGCCCTACGCGAGTTTCCTCAAAAAACTGTACTTTGTTTTTGGCAACAGAACATGGGCCAGCACGCATGCATTCTTGCAATGCAATAATCTAGGCGTAGCACGGATTAGAGCCACTGAAGTGGCTGCTTGTATAATGTAGCCAAACATTGCAAAGCTGATTTCGTTTGCTGTTGTGAACTTGCGATAAGCTAGTGGAGCATGGAGGACAGGACAGGACAGGAGGAGGACAGGACACCGCGGACTTTAGCCCCAGTGTTACCAACTGCTGTTTTTTTTTTACGTTGTATCCTACTATAGAATAGAATCAGTTCTAAATTATTATAGCCGTCGTAGGCGAATACCACGTGGCGGACCAGATATGCAAATGTCTAATGCACAAATTGGAAGCAGAAAATATGCAAATAAAAATTAGGTGTCTCGGCGCTCCTTGAAGTTCCGGCAAGTAGAATTCCTAATGACAGCCACAAAGAGACAAAAAAAATATGCCCGGCGATTACACTTCTCGGTAATGCGATATTTGAGCGCAGCTGCTCCGGTATTCAAGCCGTCGGTGGCAGACCACAACAGCACGTTTAGCACAGCGCTTTCCACTACAGCTTACCGTTTTCTGCATAGCGTACGCGCTGATGGATCCCGACGTGCCAGGCGTGAGCGCTGTTGATGGGAACGTGGTGGCAAATGCGGGCATCAGGGCGATCTGCGAATGCCCTGGCGCGGCTCGCGATATGCTCTATGATATAAGTGTCGTAGTAAATGTACTGAACATCTCTGAGCGAGCGGAGGCCACCACTCGCACTGCTCGCGATGCGCTTACCGCATCCTATACCGATGACGTCATCAGCGAACGGACGACGGCGTGCGCTACCCCAGCGCCAACCTAGACGCCGCCGCAGACAGTTTTCAGACTGCCGCGTACCCTCCTCCTGCGCTTTCCTCCTCACGCAGTTAGCCTCTTGGCTACAATAATTTGAGTTTGGCTACTCGAATACTTTTGATGTCTAAGCCAAGACAGAATAATGACATAATTGCTCTCTTTTCGCCAATAGTTCGAACACATGGAGTACTTCCTTAGAATTATAGCAATAAGACATGATTCATCGCCGTTCACGCAAACGTAGCTCAGCGATATGAGGAAGTGACTTGTTACTTAGCAAGTACACCTGGTTTCCTCTATACGCCTATGGTTCAAAGCATGTTGACTAATGATTAACGGCACATACCAGTGCGACAGCCCAATTGTGTGGTGCTGAGAGCGTGAGCCTTGGTTAAGATTTTAGTGAGCATTGCATGGCGCCCTATTTTCAACTAAAACGTTCTAAAAGAACACGAAGGCTCTCCTTATTTTGCAGATGGCCGATAAGGAGGTAAGACGGCAGAGTGGACTGTTATTTCCTAATAACAGATACCTGTAACGTGGTCCGCTCCTCTTCATTTTTTGCTTGTGTGATCACAGATATATAACCACGAAATAATATTGTTTAACGTACGAGAACCCATGGCTCCAAAACGAGAATCTTAGATTTCGAGCATATAAGCCAGTGGAAATTCCTCCTTCTATGGATGTATGCTCAATATGTTGAGGCTGCATGACCTCTTGCTTGTAGTGTTTCTGTAGCCTCACCTGTGTTTTGCATATGCTGACTTAACCCGTAAAAATTTCAGCACTGGGCCAAGCAACTGCTCATAAACATCCGCAGTGAAAATTACCGTTTTTTACCAATAACCTGTGTGCGTGTGCGCGTGTGCGCGTGTGCGTGTGCGCGCGCGTGTGCGTGTGCGTGCGCGTGCGCGTGTGCGTGTGTGTGTGTGCGTGTGCGTGTGTGTGTGCGCGCGCGGGTGCGCTTGCGCGTGCGTGCGTGCGCGTGTGTGCGTGCGCTTGCGCGCGTGCGCGTGTGCATTTGCGTGTGTATGTGTGCGTGTGCGTGCGTGAGCGTGCGTGTGTTAGAAGTTCAAAGAAGCACATAAAAGAAAAAAATGACAGGCGATCAATGTGATTCATGCGGCACATTCTGCGTTAGCATATTGTTCGCCTATAGGACAGAGCGGTCGCTGACGGGCTCAGACCGTGCGAGCGGGTGGCGTGATCCAAGCAGTCGATCAATCAACGTATACGGCACGCCACACCACCTCTCCGGACTGTTCCCGCATTAACTGCCGTCTCTGCCGTCCGGTTACGCACGCCGCTCTCGCCACATTCATCTTCCACGCTAACCGTCCGTCTTCCACGGTAACCACCGTCTAGGTGGTTCCCGTTACAACCACCCATCGATTACGCCGACTTCTTCCTACTACTATTGCCGGACACAACTCACGAAAGCAGTGGCAGATTCATCTCAAAACAGCCCTTCCAGACAATGGCGACATTCGATTCTCATGTCGTCACGGTTAATTCCCATATCGTGAATTCACAGATGACTGGCAAGTGCCTCCGTGAAATTGGATTACACGCGGCGTCATGATAATCGGTCAAAGCTCTACTTGCGGGCCTCTTTTGAGGGCTATTTGATGCTGCGTTCCTGTGCTGCATATTTTATATAAGACTAGTACCCAAGAGCTGTCGCATAATAGTTGTCGCTGCAAAAAAAGTGCCGAAAAGCATTTCTTTGGGTAGTGTTAAAGGACGTCGCACCCTTGGGATAATGAACAGGTATGAAGAAAAATGCGAAGATGATCGAGAACGAACAAAACGGAGGCTTTGCGCTAAATCTGATCCTAGGAACGCGAGGACAAGGTAAAGCTTAGCGCCAGTTCGTGTCCGTAGTGAGCTGATTGACGTTTCAGATCCCTCTTCAGTTCGTCACCGATCTTCCTGGCCGACTTGTAAATTTACAGTAATAAAGTGTGATAAGAACGAAACCTCCTCCCTTCCTACAACGCTTCGCCGCCTCACACCGAACCATCCACCACAAACGCACATGTGGTTGCCGGTCACTTCACCTTGGTGCTCAGAGGTTAGCGCGTTCGGCTGCTGTTAATATCGCTCATTTCACTAATTCATTTTTACTGCGATATAGTTGATTTAACTGCATCATCGCAATGCCAACGCCACATCGACTGCTGCTCGACTTCAAAAAGAGTTGGCACGGCGGACCAATGAGAGCCCTCTGCTGCTGACGTAACAATCGCTACATGACGCGTTGCGCGTGGATTCAGACGAAAGCCTGGCAACGATGGTCGCCCGAGGCGTAGAAAAGCGAATTTTTAAAAATATAATGTAAATGATCGGCTTGCTTTCGAGGCCTTGTAAGGGACATGAACGCTCGGTGGCCTATAGTCTACATAATGCAAGCGTATTATACCCAATCTCTAACATCCTTTTCAGAGACGCTTTAACTATGCAGGAGGTGAAAAGAACGAAAGCTGTAATGCGAAAGGCGCCGGGTAGGGGGTGGGGGGTTTAAGGTTGAGAGTCACGTTGTCGGACTGTGGGGAGGCGGTCAATGGCGACTTATCTTTGAGCTGCAGAGCGAAATCCCCTGCAGGCAGGTTTCCCTTTGCGCGGTTGATGTTGTTCGGGCCAGTTTGAATGTGCCAGGATTCGAGTAAGAGCCTTCTTTGGTAATTTGTTCCGGTTCCGAGTATACTGGTTTCGTCAACGTTTATTCTCTGGTCAGTCTTCGGAATGTTCGGCTACATGATTGCGCTCTCTTGCGAAGTTCCGGACGTGATTTTTATGTTGCCGAATTCTTTCTTTTAATTTTTTGTTTCGGTCGATGTAGCTTACGTCGCAGTCGGCGCAAAGAATTTTGTAGATAAGGCCTTGGAACTTTTAACCGCATAAACCAACCAAATTGGTACGAGGCTTTTCATGAGTATGCATTATGTGCGATGTGTTGGGACGCGCTGTGCGCACAGTGGCAGTTATGGATCGTTTGTTAGCCCACTGGCAGCCTTTAACCGCAGCGAGGAAAATACATCTATCATCTGCTGAACTGTGCACGTTTCAGCACTTCGCGGTGTGGCGAAAAAACAAATGACCAACGCCTTAAAATAATTCAAATGCACGTGAAACTGACTGCAGCGCATACTGCCGCTAATCTTTGTTCTGTTTGTTCGTTCACGCTCAAAGCCACCCGCACGCAGCTTGAAAATTCTCTTTGTGACACAAGAAGCGGCCGGGCTTATCTCGATTGATAGCAGCCACGCGCAACTGCTTCCACATTTTCCAGATTGTTGCCGTTGCATTTGGTTCCTTATCTCGCAGATTCCTTGTCAGCTTTACATTGAGTGCGGCCAGGTACTGCAGGCATTCTCTTCGTCGACCGCCGAGCACGCTTGTTGCTACGCCGCCGCCGAGTCATTCAGTTGTTTGTGGGCGCAGGCCTGCCCCATAAAGTTTTTTGGAAGCCCTTTTGCTGTCTTTCTGACTGCCGTCACCACTATGTGACATCATGTTGAACAGCCAGCCTACGCCGGCATATTAACCACGACAGAACACGCTTACCTTTCGGGATTGTCGATTTCTCGGTTCAGGACATGCATTTGTCCCGTGTGGTTCTCTTTCTCTTGTCCCGTCCTTTTGCGCAGTTACTTTTTGTTCTAATAATGCAGCACGCGCTGATCTTACGATGATGCTCTACAGTGAACGATGTCGCAGAACAAATAAATGAGTGTATAAACGACGGCAGCATGTACGGCGACTACGGTGTGTGGGCGAAAATTGGAGCTGGAAGTAGCTGGCAGACGATTTTCCCATGATTATTTGCGTTCATTTCGCAAACGCCCTTCAATCATTTGACGCGTTACTCATCCACGCGACATCGCTCGGCCAGCCTCCGGTTCCAGTCGCCATCCGTTCCAGCCAGTATAAAGCCGGCGTTTGTGCAGCGCGGCCATGAACAGTGCCGAGGAGCTCCGTAAGGAGAATTCTCAGCTCAAGATGAGGTGCGGTAAGCCGATGTTGGTGCCGAATGAACTATTTCATTCTTATACAGTGCTCTAAAGACGAAAGCAGCTGTTCTCCGGCCGCTTCGAGAAAAAGTACTGTGGCGATTTCAATATTGCGGGACGTGGGAAAGCGTGGCAAAACTGCGTTCTGCGCCACCTAACGGCGCACTCTCGCTAGTTCTTTCTTCGCAGGCATTGCTGTACCCTAACTTCTACGTTTCGCACGGCGAACGCAGATCGGAACCGGCGCAATGTGCCGCTTCGATATCAGGCTGGCGTCTGCCCCAGCCGCTGAGGAGGGAGAGACAGATTGTCGCCGCCTTTCGCGAAGCAGGGATTTTGAGTAAGGAGGGGGGGGGGGGGGGCACAGCGACGTGTTATTTGTTTTACTGCGTTCGCAGTATCAGTGACAATTCCCGAAAACGGCGACCGTGTGAAGCCTCCATCCCCTCCGCAGATAAGCTACAACCAGAAAGCACATTCGGGGCCAAGTTCACTCGGCATTAGCTTCGCAGAGTGCTGGGCACGCGGAACACACCTGAGGGAATTATTGGTTTGGTTTGGTTTATTGGAGTTTAACGTCCCGAAGCAACTCAGGCTATGAGGGACACCGTAGTGAAGGGCTCCGGAAATTTCGACCACCTGGGGTTCTTTAACGTGCACTGACATCGCACAGCACACGGGCATCTAGAATTTCGCCTTCATCGAAATTCGGCCGCCGCGGCCGGGATCGAACCCGCGTCTTTAGGGTCAGCAGCCGAGCGTCGTAACCACTGAGCCACCGCGGCGGGGCTGAGGGAATTATTGCCGAGCATCGTTATACTTTAACTTTTTCTGTTTAGCGTAACCACATTTTTCGCGGAGGGCTTGGTATACCAACCCTCTTCGCGACCTTGAGCAGTAGGTTATCCCGGCATTCGGAGCCTTGTGGCCTGTTCGTTCAGCGCTTGCGCATTGAAAAATCATGGACATGCCTGCGAGGCGCCCGAGAATAAACAGAAAACATAATTGCACGCTTCCTCTCCTTCACAAACAGTCGCACGCCGCGAAAGGCGACACGCGATCTGCTTCACCCATCAGCGGCTTAGGCAGATGCTTGCCAGATATTGATGCGGCGCTTGGCGCCAGTTCTGAGCGCGCGTAAGGTAGGAGTTAAGGTACAGAGATGCCTGCAAGGGCGAAAGGGCAAGGGTGTGCCGTTAGGTGGCGCAGAACGCAGTTTTTTCACGCTTTCCCACGTCCCGCAATATTTTGATCGCGACAGTACGTTTGCACCCACGAAAGGGGGCGTCTGTTGACAACGACAACAACCTTGTTGACGGCTACTTCGTTGACGGCCTACTGAACGCCAGTGGAACTGCGTTTTCACTAAAAAATTACGATTCCTACGCTTCATTCATCTTTGGGGAAATCATTACCATCGGTATATGCTGTATTTTATTGCCTAAACACGCGTATAGTCAAGTAAGGTTTACGCTTCGTAGTAATTGCTCTTGCCCTAGCCGTTAATAAACGCCTGCCTGATTCTTCGGGTTTTCAAAGTGGTGTCCGGACAGGTGCCGCATTTCTTTAGCGCGTATGTCGCCCTAAAAATTGTGGATTTCATTTCGTTTTTGTTGACTTGCGAGTGCTGTTCACGACGGTCGTCGTAAACAGCACGAGAGAGCGCGTGCCGTCGTCCAGACGAATCTCGCGCTCCGGCTCCGCCGAGGGCACATTGGTCGCGTCGTACGCATAACTTTTCCGGTTGGGACTCACGATGTCGTGCAGCCAGACCACGTCAGTCAAGCTTGCGCAAAGTTACTGTAGTCTTTGCCGCCGTAGCTATAGACTGAATTTTCAGTTGTCGGCACAGGTGACTCTAAGCCACTTAAACGCAGACTCAGTAAGCCCTTGCGCGTGAGAGATGACTTGTTAGAGCGAGTGGCTAGTTGAACTAGGAGGGATTAGGAGGGATGCAATGATGGAGCACTTCCCGTCCCCCTTGGACATTTTTTTGTGTGTGTGAAAACTTGGCCCTTTGGCCCTTTCAGATTTTCTGCACCATAGTGACAGAGTGGTCGCTGGACACTTGGAAAACTCATTTCATTGCGGCTCTTTTTTGTTTTTTCCCCTTTGTTCCCCTCCCCAAGTGTAGGGTAGCCTACTGGGCATTGCCTGGTTAACCTCCCTGCCTTTCCGTCCATTTCTCTCTCTCTCTGCACCATTTATCGTCTAGAAATGGTGTGGGAAAATTGTCAGGACAAATGGAACGCAAGGCACAAGAACCGGAACAAACAAAACATGACGGTACCGTACTTACGACTTAGTGACAACTCCAGATCTCGGGGATCTGCTGCCACCTGCGGTATCTGCCGCCGTAAGCCTCCAGCTTATCGCCCGCTTCATTGCGCGCGCTCCTTAGTGTCTGCCCGCCGCCTTGTGGCAGCTGCCGGTTCGCTGTAATTGCAGGGTGACGACGCCGGCTCCCTCATCGCTGGCTGCTCGCTTCTCGCTGCTGCTCTTGCTGCTGCACGCACGTTTGTCATGATACAAGACACCGGATCGCCGCGGTCTTCCGCAGCAGACTGTGCCTGTGAAGCCTCCAGCGTGCTCGCAGAACGCTTGATGCTGCACCGCCTTCGACGCCAGTCCGTGAGAGGCTTAGCAAGCCTAGCTCAGCGGAGCCAGCATGGCGATGTGTGACGTGTCGACCTCCCCGCAGCCGCCAGCTTGCAGGCCGCTCCTTTGCGCGAGCCTGTCGTGACAGAAGTGTACATCATCAGCTTTGGCAGCAACATGCTGCAATGAACATCCCACTCAAGCCGGCAATACGTGCAGAAGCAACGACTGGCCATTCATTGTCCGCGCAGCATACAAATGTCGGCGGCTGCTGTCCGCCGCACCAACATGGCGGTGTGTGTGTGTGGTGCATCAATTTTCTGGACACCGACGGCCCCTCGTTCGTTCGCTCTATCTTCAAGTGAGCCTGCAGGGATACAAAAACCGGATTATCATCGTCGTGTAAAGTGGTAAGCAGTATTGAACTCTCCTTTCTTTCTAACTTCAATTTTTCGTTCTTTCTAACTTCAATTAAATTCCTTTTCTAACCAGACAGATCTGTGTCGAATGTTTTTGTTGTTTTTGAACCATAGCCACGAACGTGAATGCTAACAGAACAGAAGGCAGATGTCAGTCACCCTTGTCCTGCCTTTGACCTGTACACAGAATGACGACACCCTCAAAATGCGCGGCTGCGGGTACTCCCAGCAGGGAAATTGGATGCAAGCTTCCACTGCGTGTATGCAAAGCGTTGTCTTTTGTCTGCACACTCTAATTTCAATAATTTCTTTTCATCTGGTGCCTGGAAGGCGTTAGGTACCTTCTGGCAAGTGACAAAAGAAACAATTGTATCGCAATGCCCCTTTCAGTGCAGGAAAGCAGCCAAAGGCAGTAAGAATGCGCAGGTGCCTCAGTAAGACCACTTTATTTTTTCAGTTTTATGCTTTATTGGGAATAGGTTCCCGACCGACGCGGCCTTCCAGTGGTCGTATTGGCTTACCGAATACGAAAGCGGCTCTCTGGAATTTGTGATTCCCTGAAAACCGCGTTTAGCCGCTGTCCTCCTACAGCGTACTGATATGTACTAGTAGTAGATTACCTGCTATATTCTACTAGCTGATATTTTGCCATGAAAAACGTTTAAACTTCAGTAATACCTACATAATGAAAAGTGTACTCTGAATTGCTTGTGTGAACTTGACTTAAACTACACTTGAAGTATCTCATACTTCAAGCTTAGAGGCGTAATTGCGTTCATGCGCTTATTTTTTCAAAATCTTTCTTTCAGAAGCAGCCTCCATTGACGTCTTGCCTTTTAACCAGGGATGGCATGACTGTATGTTGACAGCAAAGCATTTCAAGGTGCCCTCCTTGCTTTCCAGTTGGATGCTCAAAGACAGCGCGCGTCAAGGCACTCCTCTTATTTTCTACAGGGTCCAAGGCGTTGGTTCTCTGTAAACATCGAAAGCAAGCTGCCGGACACTTGGCTCAAATTTTTTGTACCCAATAAAAATATTATTTGAAATCATTCACCGTAATTTCATTGACGCATTTATTCCGGAACATAAAGCTCTAAAATGATGCTTCCATAGACGCCTTGCATTTCAAATGGGCTCCCTCATTAAGTAAAATATACTCGTCTGGGCATCATGAATTCCATCTTATAATAAGGAATATTGGTCCCAAAATTTCCTGTAAAAGCTACTGAAAAGGAACAGGCACATACTCCATAAATGTACTATAAAGTCAACTGCAAAGGCGTATATAATACTTCTGAAGAGGGGTTTATTGACAAGTTCGAAGGACTGGCAGCGAAACGATGGCACAGGCTGTTCGAGTAGCGGCGGCAACAGAACAGAACCAAGAGCGAGCTCGAGCTCTCCACGCGCGCGGCCGTCGGAATCGGAGGACGCACACATCGCTTCGTCGTCGTTGGTGCTGGCGCTCTGCCTTCTTCATTGCAACTGCCCCGGCGAAAACAGGGAGCCATCCTGGCGACTCAGGGCGAGCAGATGACGACAGGGTCGTAGTACGGTTTTAGCCGGCTCACGTTAACAATTTCGCGGCCGCGACGGCGGTGGTCCGAGGAAGGCGTGACCGGTTCGACTATGTAGTTCACAGGGGAAGTGCGCTGCAGGACACGGTAGGGACCGAGGTACTTAGCCGCAAACTTGGATGCAGCCGGCACAGACAGCCAGACGAGCGAGTCAGTTGGAAAGTCATGGGTGGGCTTGCCTTGGTCAGTCTCATATTTGCGGAGGCTTTGAGTGGCGGATGTCAACGAGCGAGCCAGCTGGCGGCACTGCTCGGCATGACGGGCAGCGTCGGAGAAAAAGGTGCATTCAGAACTGTCGGGGTTGTAAGGAAGGATAGTATCCAGAAGACAGGAAGGTTCACGGCCGTATAAAAGAAAGTAAGGGGAAAATCCGGTGGTGGCCTGGGAAGCAGTATTGTATGCATAAGTTACGAATGGTAGGACTTGATCCCAATTAGTGGCGTCAGAGGAAATATACATGGCGAGCATGTCACCAAAAGTCCGGTTGAATCTTTCAGTGAGGCCGTTCGTTTGGGGATGATAGGCGGTGGTCGTGCGATGAACGGTGTGGCACGCATCCAGAACCTCGTGAACGACTTCGGATAAGAAAACACGGCCGCGATCGCTGAGTAGTTCCCGAGGGGCCCCGTGGCGTAGGACGAAGTGATGAAGGAAAAAGGATGCGACGTCGCGAGCAGTAGCCGAGGGCAGGGCGGCCGTCTCCGCGTATCTTGTGAGGTGGTCCACGGCTACGATAATCCAGCGATTCCCGGCAGGCGTGCACGGGAGCGGACCATACAGGTCGATGCCCACGCGATCGAAGGGACGAGCTGGGCAAGGCAATGGCTGTAACGGGCCGGCGGAAAGACGAGGTGGTGACTTCCGCTGCTGACAGGCGGTGCACGAGCGTATATAGCGGCGGACAAAAGTGTACATTCCGCGCCAGTAGTATCGCTGACGCAGACGCTCGTAGGTTTTCAGCAATCCAGCATGTGCACATTGTGGGTCGGCATGGTGATGCATACAAACATCAGAGCGAAGGTGGCGAGGGATGACCAAGAGCCATTTGCGGCCATCCGGGCGATAGTTGCGGCGATACAGTAGAGAGTCTCGAATTGTGAAATGGCAAACTTGACGACGAAGTGACCGAGGGAACGATGCCGTAGACGGTGCGCTGAGGAGGTCGAGGAGCGAAGAAATCCATGGGTCTCGTCGTTGTTCGAAAGGGAGATCCGTGGCGGTGAGAGCGGCCAGCGTCGAGTCGGATATGGACGAAACGGGCGCAGGAGATGGCAAAGGTGAGCGCGACAAGGCGTCAGCGTCGGAATGTTTGCGGCCCGACCGATACACAACGTTAATGTCATATTCCTGCAGACGAAGGGCCCAGCGGCCGAGGCGTCCAGAAGGGTCTTTCAGTGTAGCCAACCAGCAGAGGGCATGGTGGTCAGTAACAACGTCCAGGGGGCGGCCGTATAAGTAGGGACGAAATTTTGTTAACGCCCACACTATGGCGAGGCACTCCTTTTCTGTAACAGTGTAATTGGCTTCCGCTTTGGTGAGTGCACGGCTGGCGTAAGCAACAACGTATTCGGAAAAGCCCGGTTTACGCTGCGCAAGGACTGCCCCGAGGCCGATGCCGCTGGCGTCGGTGTGGAGCTCAGTAGGCGCGCTGGGGTCGTAATGGCGAAGGATCGGTGGTGAAGTCAGAAGACGACGGAGCGTATTGAAAGCATCGTCGCAGGTTGAGTTCCAAGCAGATAGCTTGGTGGGACCATTCAAAAGCTTTGTAAGCGGCGCAATGATAGAGGCGAAGTTGCGCACAAAACGGCGGAAATACGAGCACAGGCCCACGAAGCTTCGCAGCTCTTTAACAGAAGTCGGCTTGGGAAAGTGCGTGACAGCACGTAGCTTCTCTGGATCGGGCAGGACGCCATCCTTGGAGACAACGTGGCCGAGTATGGTCAGCTGGCGGGCGCCAAATCGGCATTTCTTTAGGTTCAGTTGGAGACCGGCGCTGGTGAGACAGGTCAGTACCTTGTGCAACCGCGTGAGATGAGTCGGAAAATCGGGCGAAAAAACGACAACATCGTCTAGGTAGCATAGGCAAATATTCCACTTTAGTCCACGCAAGATATTGTCCATCATTCTCTCAAACGTAGCGGGAGCGTTGCAGAGTCCGAATGGCATGACGGTAAACTCATAAAGGCCGTCAGGTGTGACGAAACCGGTTTTAGGGCGGTCAGACTCAGCCATGGGCACTTGCCAATAGCCGGCGGAGATCCAAGGAAGAGAAGAACTCGGCTCCTTGCAAACAGTCGAGGGCGTCGTCAATACGTGGTAGCGGGTAGACGTCCTTGCGCGTAATTTTGTTCAGGCGGCGGTAGTCAACGCAAAATCGAATCGAACCATCCTTCTTTTTGACCAGCACGACGGGAGACGACCACGGACTAGAAGAGGGCTGAATAACGCCGCGGTGCAGCATGTCGTCAACCTGCTCAGCGATGACGCGGCGCTCCGGAGGCGACACACGATAGGGCCGCTGGCGTAGAGGGGCATGAGTTCCGGTGTCGATGTGGTGGACGATAGTGCTCGCGCGGCCCAGGGAAGTTGTCTGGTGGTCGAATGATGAGCGGAACTTGTTAAGCAGGGCGAGGAGCTGCTCGCGGTGAGGTGGGTCGAGGTCGCTGGCAACTGAGCGGTGAAAAATCGCCGAGGACAGCGGGTCGCAGGTAGCGTTAGGCAGCGTGAGGGCGGCGATTGGTGTACTTTCGGAAAGAGCATCATCGTCGAAGGGTGCGATCAGGTCAACGGGTTCAACATGTCCAAGGCACTCTCCACGGAGCAACCTGAACCCAGAGGGTGAGGGATTCGAGACGACGATCTCGGCGGCACCGTGGCGCATGTCGACGACGGCAAACGGAAGAGGAAGGTGTCGGCGAGAAGCAAAGATAGGCGAAGGGGCGAAGAGTACAGGCTCGCAGGAACCAGAAATTGAGGAAAGGGGAACGAGCACGGCACTGCCGGGGAGAACATCGGTGTCGGCGGCGACAACGCATTTGGCACCAGAGCAAGGCGGCTGTTCGTCGACGGGCGCATCGCAGAGCATGGAAAAGGAGACGTGAGCACGGGCACAGTCTATGACGGCATGGTGGCGCGATAGAAAATCCCAGCCAACGATGAGGTCATGGGAGCAAGAGCTGAGCACTAAAAATTCGACGACATATAAAACGTCCGCGATGACGACACGTGCCGTGCAAGCGGCAGAAGGATGAATGGGCTCGGCGCTAGCGGTGCAAAGAGAGAGTCCAGAAGTAGAAGTGGTGACTTTACGAAGTGAACGGCAGAAGTTTTCGGCTATCACGGAAACGGCAGCACCAGTGTCCACAAGCGCAAGTGCTCGAACGCCGTCAACTAACACGTCTAAAAAGTTCGGTGGTGAAAGGCGAGGTCTTGAGCAGGTCGAAGTGTGCGCAGTTCGTGCCCCCAGAACTGCGGCTCCTAGTTTTCCGGGTTGTCAGTCATGTTACGACGCCGCATAGGTGACAAAGACCGACGACGAGGGGAAGGTGACCGATCAGAAGGGACGTGGGGCCGGCGTGGCAAGTGGTCAGCAAAAGCCTCCCCAGGCAGCCCTGAAGGTGTGCGAGCGGCGCGAGACGGGTAGTAGTTCGGCACAGCGGGCACAGGCGCAGCCAGAACCTGACGACAGTGGCGGGCGACGTGGCCTGGGAGACCGCACGTGTAACAAATCGGCCGGTTGTCAGCAGTGCGCCAAGAACTGTAGGAAGCAGGCGCCGGTCGGAGCCGGGGAGCACGAGGTGTAGGCGGCGTTGTCCGGACGTATGGAAAGGCCAGTGGTTGCGGTGGTAGGGCGACGGCTTCGGCATACGTGAGAGGCGCACGCATAGGGGCAGGCGGCGTAGCAATAGGAGTGCCGTAGCTCAAAGGTGCAGCGACGGGGGCGGTCTGCATCGAGAGGAGGTTGACTTCAGGAGCCAGTGGAGCCGGAGCCGGCTGCCGACGAACGGGAAGCGCATCGGCGACCTCCTGTGCTAGGGTCTGCCGTATCTCAGGGGTCAGGGTGTGGGGCGTAGAGTGCGCGCCAGAGAGGAGCGAAAGCTGCCGGGCCACCTCATGACGCACGAAGTCTTTGATGTGATCCAAAAGGTCACTATTGACGGCCAGGCCGGAGATGGACTCAGCAGGTGCGGGCGGGCGACGAGCGTTAAGTCGCTGCTTGCGCAACTCGTCGAAGCTCTGGCACAGGTTGTACACGGAGGCGACGGTTGGGGGACTTTTGGCCACCAGCATATGGAAAGCGTCGTCGTCGATGCCCTTCATAATATGGTTGATCTTGTCGGCCTCAAGCATAGACGGGTCGACACGCTTGCATAGATCGACCACATCTTCGATGTAGGCGGTGAAACTTTCACCCGCACACTGAACACGAGCGCGCAAGCATTGCTCAGCGCGAAGTTTACGCACGGCGGGACGGCCAAAAACTTCGGCAAACGTTGTCTTGAAAGTAGCCCATGTTGGAATATCAGCCTCGTGATTGCGAAACCAGAGATTCGCGACGTCGCTCAGGTAAAATATTACGTTGTTTAGTTTCATGCGGTCATCCCAATTGTTGTGACGGCTCACCCGCTCATACGAAGCCAGCCAATCCTCGACATCCTGGTCGCAGTGTCCGTTGAAAACGACGGGGTCTCTCTGCCGGACGGCACCGGAGCAAATGACGGGCTGCGATGGGACTGCTGGCTGCTGACTTTCGTTGGTCGTCGCCATCGGAATTGTGCGGCTGCGGAGCTCCACGTTGGTAGTGTACTAGGCGAACCCGCACCTCCACCAAATGAAGAGGGGTTTATTGACAAGTTCGAAGGACTGGCAGCTAAACGATGGCACAGGCTGTTCGAGTAGCGGCGGCAACAGAACAGAACCAAGAGCGAGCTCGAGCTCTCCACGCGCGCGGCCGTCGGAATCGGAGGACGCACACATCGCTTCGTCGTCGTTGGTGCTGGCGCTCTGCCTTCTTCATTGCACTTCTATTGTCATGCTAACTCCTTTGGGAGCGACCGCCGCGGTGGCGCAGTGTTTATGGCGCTCGGCTGCTGGCCCCGAAGACGCGGGTTCGTTCCCGGCCGCGGCGGTTGAATTTCGATGGGGGAGAAATTCTAAATGCCTGCGTACTGTGCGATATCAGTGCACAGGAAAGAACCTCAGGTGGTCGAAATTTCCGGAACTCTTCAGTACGGCGTCCCTCATAGCTTTGGGACGTTAAACCCAAATAAACCAAACCAAATAAACTCTTATCAAGAGAGCAGTAACACTTTATTTCTTCTAGCACTCTGAAAATACTCCTTCAAAACAGAGGAGTAGACCAGACAGCCCTGTTCTGAGGAGTACATCTAACCACCTTTTCGGGAGAGCGCTACGCGACGAGCCATTTGCTCCTATCCGGGTGTTTTTATATTTCCAGTGTTGGATGTCAATTTTGTCACTGCGAACAGATTTTGTTTACAAAGATTTGTTTACAAAGATTTGTTTACAAAGATTACGTAGCATCTAATCGCATGTTTCCAAAAAAGCCATTTCATTTTCAAGCAGTTTTAGTGAAGGCATGCTGACGCAGTTGTTACCAGGCTTAAAGCTTCAATGGTATAGCTAATGATCTTCGAGCTAAAGCTTGTCCTTAGCGTAGCCTAGAAACTGCTTCTTATAGTACATGGTTGACATTTGCATTTCAAGCAATGGACAGAATCATCATCATGGGATATCGGTACCGAAGGTATTTTTTTGGATTATCGTGGCTATCCCTGCGCCTTGCTGTGGCCGTTTGATCCACGAGTTTGGAGAGTGCGGTCTTAGACAAATCGGTCGACCTTCGCATAGCCTGCACCGACCTCACAGCAGCCGCTTTGCTGGCGAACCAGGAGCATTGCTACTGTAAAGAAGAATCAACCCTAATTAGAGTTTAAATGGTTGACATTGTCCTTTCAACTCTATATGAAGAATCACATACTCTACCAGTATGAAAAAAAAGTGAGGAAAATGCACTGTTTTACTCCAATCGCCGAATGATGCAGCAAAATAGAGAATTATTCTTTATAACCCCCAATTTGAAACGGAGCTTCTTGGTATCAGCCCTCCCCAAACTCCAAATACAGTAATAAAAAAAAACCATTTTGCGCCCTCCACACACCCATGGCTACGTCTCGTCTGCGTCGGCTCACTCGCGGGATAACGGCGGTTACCACCGTTACCATTGTGGCTGGCTCGCCGGTCGACTATGATGCTTCGCAGGCGCCTGCTGTGACACAAGAGGCCGGATTTTCACCGTTTCATGTAAGAGTAAGCTACATTGAACTGTTCCTCTGAAGTCCCCAGCATGCTCACACCACCCTTAATCTCCGTTCGTATACGCTGCCATCCGGCAAGAGCTCCCGTTGAGGCCTCTTTCTCACAGCTTTATTGTGTGTAGCGCTCGACTGTAGTGTGGTGCGTCGAATTGGAACTGCAGTGGAAGAGTTTCAACGCTGAACGATTAATAATGCTTGTGAGGCTGCAGTGTTTCTCAATCGTGTTAAAAAGTACGTTAAAAACATGAAGATGAACGCCAAAAATTTCATGTCAGACGACGCTTGTCCTAGCTCATTTTCAAGTTATTCTGCGATGGTTTTTATTGAACTGTAGCGTACCGCGTGATCATGAAAACTGCAGTGAAATCACGTTTCAGAACCCTCGACAAAGCTTATGAAGTTACAGTGCTTCACCTGCGATAACAGGCAACCAAACGAGCTCGCAAAGCACGAGAAGGTGACTTCTGTCACCTCCGCCTACGCGGGCGTCGTGCTTTCAGACGGCAAAATGAATGCTTGACCACGGCCCTTGACAAAGGCTCACGTGAAAACAGCGCAGTCGCCTAAGCTGGTTCATCATCTGCCCACGACTCTTCCAGTCCGTTTGCGCCGCTGATAACGGCTGTACGAATCAGCCAAGATGGAGGATCCATAAACATGGCGTCGTGCTTGTGGCCCATTTCCTAAAAGAGTAAAAATTTTACTCTCTAATACTCCGAAATACGTTTCTTGCATAGGGCAGTAAATATGCTACTCCTTAAAGAGGGAGCAAAAAATTTGGAGGACGCTTAAGATTCGCCTTTAAGAGTGGACCGCAACAGCGTGTTGCAGCGCTGCCACCACGAAGCGCCATCGCCCGTTCGGCGCGACGCCTTGCCGGTTGGACAAATCGAAAATTGTTTTAAGGAAAGGAATTGACGCAGTAACAGCCTCACTTATTTTGTTGACACCCGAACCACACATGATGCGATTTTTTACGCAGTCCCCGATATAGGTCACCGGTTTCCCCGATGATAGGTCTCCGGTTCGAATCCCTGCCGTGAGCTAGGCTCTAACTTGACTAGCACGTCTATGCTGCACGTAACACTGAATCGTATGACACTATTCTGAACATTCTGCGGGAATTTTTACGAAGCCCCCGATTGTTTCCGACACGCGGTGCCGACTACTACTACTACTACACAGACGGCTTTTCGACCGAACGAGCTGTATACGCTGTTGCGTAATAAAACCTCCTCTTGGCAGTGCGGGAGAGGACAAGCCATGTACTACTATTTGGACTTATTTTTGCTATAGTCGGGTACAACTCAAGAACGAAGCGGCTTTTCCCCCTCATAGGACCCCTGCCAACCAATGGCGCAGGAAACCGAGCGTGAGAATGCAGGAAGAGGACTATCCCCGACCATGTAGGAAGGGGACTATCCCTTTCACCTGAAGTTAACCGCCGGCCAAACGCGCGTTCAGGCATACCTCAAGGTGAATCGGTGCGGTTTGATTCACGCTCCGAAGGTGTCCTGTCGGCGATGCGTCACCAGCGCCGGCTGTTAGCAATTTACAGATCAGGTGGAGACGTCCCAGTATCGACGTCTTTGTTCGCAGCCGAGGAAAGGCTTAAAGCTACATGGTTACAACTGGCTTCGGAGTGCAAAACAAATCGCTTACGTAGGGCAGGGTTTTTCGACTCGGAAACGACGGAGGACACTGCTGAATACCCACTTAATCAGATGCATGCAGATTTGTTGCAGTGCTTCGTCGATGCACAGCTGGCTGGACCTGATGTCGCCTTGATTGATTTCGTTGATACGTTTGTTGGTATCGATACTGCAGAGCTACCACTGACCTAACCATCGTTCCTCGAACGTATGAGTGTTGCCCGACTGCCAGGAATCTGATGAAGAGGAGGCCCAACGTTTTTAGATCCCTTTCAGTTTGAAAGCTGCGGTGCGCGGATTGTCGCCTTTCCGTTTCCTTCCGTGCGGTGGCGCTCGCCACGCTGTTTGCCCGACCAGCGTGGCCCTTCGCGTCTACGCCATGGTCACCGCCGCCTGATTTGGAGCAGTCAGCAGATATCAGCATGGAAGATATCAGCTGTCCTGTGCCAGTTGTTGGCAGTGACGCTTATCTTAAAGGTGAAAAACGTAGCGCAAAGAGACGAGGACACAGAAAGAAGGACAACACACAGCGCCGTGTGTTGTCCGTCTTTCTGTGTCCTCGTCTCTTTGCGCTACGTTTTTCACCTTTCAGTTATGAACCAACAAGCCCAAGCATTTACGCTTATCTTACAGTATAAAAAAGCTTCAAGCAAGGGTGCTTAAAGCATCCCACCAAAAAGATGCTAGAGTTTACCAACATTGTAAACAAAGCAATCCCGATTTCTTTGAAGGAAGGTCCCGTTTTTGAAAGGGACGTTTTTTGGGAGCTGCTAGACGAGCTTGAATTGCAAAACCTTGTTCGGCTTGGATGTGCAGAGCATATGGCCACTTTTACATGCCAAGTGCTGCATTTTGTCATAGTGACACGCATCCACTTCTAGGCGAGAGACGTTAACCGTCGGCTAGAGAACAGAGAAATATTGTCATTGCAAATAAAAAAGCTCGCCTTCAAGTAGCCATTCCCTCCGTGCTTCCGACTTAGTGTGTCTGCATTTAATGCTTGTCTGTGTTCAATGAAATTAACATTCTAAAAATGAAAGTGCAGTACGCTGCTCCTGTCTGTGCTATCATTGCAAATAAAAAGCTTTTCTATTGTTATTCCCTCCCTGCATCCAGCTAAGTGTGTCTGCATTTATACTTGTGTTCTCTGAAATTGGAATTCTAAAGAACGTGCAAAATGCTGCTCGCATGTGCGGTGCTTCGTTGATAATATAGCGCGGAATTTCATGACTGATCTAGAAGCGGAACATCGCTAGTTTTATCCTTTCATTAATGTTTCGTGCATTCTCCCGAAGAAATATTGATAGCTCTACTCCAACATACGCATATCATCAGCGCTAAACGTCGCAAACGTGATGCGATAAAGCGCAATGCAAACGATTGGTTTTTTGCGAACTGGCATCAGCCTGCTCTTTATCTCACCCTTACTAGCCAGGTGAAACATTTCTTTAACCATGAGGCTGAAGTTTCAACGTGACAACTCCAAAAGTGCAGCAAATTTGAGTTCGACGTGTTCGCTCCCAATGTTATCGCGGATGAGAACAGGCTGTCACAGCAACTGCCAAGCGCGAGCGCAACGGCGCCTCCGGGCCGACAGCGACAGCAGCGCCGCGTGGTGAGTGGAAGCGGACGGGGGCCGCTTTCTCGGGCGCGGCGCGGGGGAGCTTGCAAACTGAAAGGGATCTAAAAACGTTGGAGGAGGCCTACCTACCATCATGCAGCTGCCGTAAGCGCTTCTCCCGCGATTAGTTATAACGCGTCCGTAAGGCAGGTTGCAGTGCGAAAGCATTAGGAAGCTATGTTGACGCCGGAAGTTGGCCCCCATGACGTCATCAGTCGTGTAGCGTCATGAGACAACAGAATGAAAAGAAAATTGGGGTCTATTTAGGAATGAACCCGGGCAGCCGGCGTGCGCGATGACGTCACACGATGACTCAACATTTAGAGAATGATAGCGTCACATCAGAGCTGATTCACAATCGCTGCCAGGTGCAGACAGCAGAAAGAAGGAATGATAGAGAGAGACGCGCGGTGCAAAAACTGCGTCCGCCGAAGCGACGACGCCGGTTTGAGCAACAAATATCGCAGGTGCAGACGAAATCTCAATGATGTCATCACTGGCTGAGGCCCTCAATGCGGTGGCAGTATTCCGGAATGCATTCGCCAAAATTTTGAGCAACCGTTCGTCATGCAGCATTCCGGGTGGTGTCATAGCATTTCCCCTTGCATATAGCTTACATGTTTTAGTCAAGTTAGAGGTGAGCTTGCGACAGGTGTTCGAACCAATGACAAATAAACATTCATTTGCATGCTTTGTGAGACTACATTTTCCCTTAACCCTTTGAAGGTGTTTGCCGTATATGTACGGCGGCGGTTTTCTGTCCCGCAAGGTCTTTGCCGTACGGGTACGGTTTCGATCTTCAGTTTGAAATTTTGCGCCAAAAGAGCAATGCGTGCTCACTGGGGGGGGGGGGGGGGGTGCTGCCACCTCTTAAAACTTACAAGAAGTGTTTGAATTTTGTGCTGCCTTCTTACGGAGATAAGCAGAACTTATGTCTAGCTTTAGCGCGGCGGCACAGACTGCGGCAACACCCCTTTTGTAGTTTTGGTTTCGCCGCGTGATCGCAACGGAGTCGCGCGAAATTTGAGTTTTCTTTTTGTCAGCACTATCTTGCAGGGGCTGCCGAAGTTGATTTCTATCTTTATTGGCGCTGCTCTTAGCTTGCTTATCACCGTTGCTCGCGAGGTATTCTCGCCCTCTGTGGCAACGCGCCTACGCTGTTTCGATTCCGCCGCGGGATCGCAACGGAGTCGCGCGAAACGTGTTTTCTCTTTGTGGGCACTGTTTTGCAGAGGCAGCGAAAGTTGATTTCTATCTTTATTGGTGCTGCTCTTAGCTTGCTTATCACCGTTGCTATTCTATTCTATTGAACGTTTTCCAGTTGTGAGTGATGCTGTCACCAAAGTACTGTGCCTAATTTTTTTTACTATTTATTCTCGATTATATACATTTTGTAGATTCAATATCCGCAATAAAGTAATTTGACCACCTGGGAAAGTTTTCTTCAAAATAATTCGACCCTCAAAGGGTTAAGATGCAGTTGAGGTGTACACCGAGATGTCGAGATGTGAGAACTACTGCGCCCGTTTCCTTTCCTCAAAACGCGTGCTTTCGCATTCCTCCCCCTAAGCATACTTAAAGGTGCACTGAAGAGGAATCTGAACTCATGTTTTTGCCGCGGGAACTCGATCTACACGTTCCTAGCATTCTTAGAAACTGCAACTTATTGCCCTGTATGGCCGATTTCCCTAATTAAATCGAATTAACGTCCGGCTCCCGCCCTTTTTTTTAAATTCCGCCTCGTACGATGGGCGGAGTCGACCAACGCGTGAAGTTCCTTTCAGCCAGCTCCGTGGAGGCTTTGCTTTCGCTTTATTTTTTTTTTAGGTTTCCATGAATAAATAGTTTCATTCGCAGATAATATAGCCGCAAAATAAGCCCGCAGAAATAAAAATACGCGCGGACTATTTGCTACTACGGACTACCACGTATTACTCCGCCGATGGCAGAGCGGCAAGCCGCCACGGGACTGGGTGAAAGGCACTCCACGCGTTGGTCGACTCCGCCCACCGTACGAGGCAGAATTCAAAAAAAGGGGCGGGAGCCGGACGTTAATTCGATTTAATTTGGGAAATCGGCCATACAGGGCAATAAGTCGCAGTTTCTAAGAATGCTAGGAACGTGTAGGTGGAGTTCCCGCGGCAAAAAGACAAGTTCAGATTCCTCTTCAGTGCACCTTTAAGTTCCTTCGGAATTTCGGCAGCGAGGGCCTCGGCGAGAAGCACTTGACCGCGCTGGAGACCTTGGAAAGCGCCGTAATACGGTTAATATTTGAAATGCAGACGCGCATAACGGACCTTTTGAAAAAAGAAGCGCCACTTTTGTTCGAAATTGCATTTTTTGGCTGTAATAAGAGAAGTCCACTTACTACGAACTTCGGATACAACGAAGATATCCGCGCAACCATCAGGTTCATTACAAGTGGGTTCGACTGTATTGCCTGCATTAAACATATCCTCATGAACTCTGCAACGGCCATGGGAGAAACGGGTTTTAATAAACAAATTAATTTAGCTTTATTTGTAGCAAAACGGCAACGTGAATCCAGCTGAGTCAGGATGCGGTGGTCTTCGACTTTTGGGGCCAGCCGGCCAATCGCTCATGGACTTGAGTGCTGTTGGGACTGGGCCTCCGAGCCTGGTCACCACGGTTGGGACTGGAGGATCTCAGCCTGCTGCCTCTGTTGCGCAGAGCTGAGCCAAGAAACGGTCTAGGCGACGGTGAGTCAAAGAACGTTTATGTACAATATGTACAAGGGCCAAGAGCACAACGGGCTAGCACAAAGAATTAGGGCGGCCCCGGGAGAGCGTCACTCTGGCGTGATGGCTCGTCTGCTGCCCGTCTGCTGCTGCGGCACCGCGCGGCTCTGTTTTTATAGCCGCCGGTGTCCGTTGCGGCAGCCAGCCGTTCAAACCCTCCAATCAGGTCACGACACTGGCTACCGTTCAAATTGGACGAATGGTCGAGAGGGCTCGGCCGTTGAAGGTTTGCAGCCTGGAAAGGGCTGCCGGCGAAGCGTCGTAGGAGTCTCGAGCCGACGCTAGTCAGGAAGAGGAGGGGGAAGGGTCTGCGCCGGCGAGCCAGGATGACTCATGCGGCAAGCCGCGACATGCCCGATGAGAGTCCGGGCTTGCTTTGCGTAATGGCGGGCGCACGGCGCTGGTTTCCAGAGAGTCCAGCGAAATGCGGGCTCAGATACAACAGCACATGTGAGGTGGGGGGCTGAGAGCTGTGTGTAGGGGCAACCTCCGCAGTGCCTAGATCGGCAGCGCTAAGGGCACTGAAGAAAATGTGCGTAAGCCGTTCCGTTAGCACAGCGTAAATCGCTGTACTTTCTCTTTAAACTGCGAAGCTCCAACGACTACCCGCGCGCTAGCACGTTTTGTTCTTGCTTTGTTTCTTTGCCGGGATTTCTCTCAAGTATGAAATACAATTGCACATAATAACAAACAAGGTCAAAATAGTTAAATTTGACATTACTATGGAATACTGGATAACTTTCAGATTGGCAGTTCTTCCTGAAATGAAAACTTGAGATACTGGTTATTTAACCTCAAGTAATGACATAATGGAGCATAATATAGAAATTTTACATGGTAATGTATTAAGATGCCTTGATGCCGACTGATCTCTGACAACATATTTATATTCTATCGTGAGCATTCCATGATATCCGCAGCAGTGAAAATGGCATCATCTGACTGTCACGTTATTTGTGGGTGGTGGCGGTAGCAGTATCTGTGGGCGGTAGCCTGAGAAACGGAGTGAAGGTTGTCTCGAATCGAGTGCTGAGGAGAAGGGCTGCATCGATATAGACGAAAGTTGGAGTCATATATAGCGAACCTCAAATGTATATTGAATGCATTCCCAAGATTCTCGACCATAAGCAGCACATTTTGCATTCCGTCAAAGCAAATGGAAACTACTACGGGGCCAAGGTGCGTCGAAGCTTCGTTGGCAGTTGGCATGACACGCGTTGATGTAGGATAGAGGCACTTGATGTTCACATACATAAAGGCAGAGCGGAGCGTTGGACTTGAAAATTTGCTATCGCTTGTCGTTTCGAACGTACGGTCCAGTACGAACAAGTCGCGGTATTTATTTCGTTTTCTTTGGGAAGCAGTGAAACTAAAATAATGCAACTGACGTTTCTTCACGCCGCTTCACGAACGTTCGGTCATTGGGACACCACTGGCAAATGTGCGGGCGAGCCCGTCCAAGGCCGGCCGCCGTCGCTTGCCTGGAACTTTCGGTTGTTTTTTTTTTCTCCCCTGGCGCTTGGAAATTTAAAGTAGGCGGCGAAAGAGGCCGCTGGCATGCGACAGAAGCGCTTACACCCCGGTGACGTGAAGAAATTCTGAACGAGACGTCGCATACAGATCGAGGAGCTAGTCAGTTTATACGTGTGCTATACTAGATTAAGTGCGCACGCATGCTGTAGACGCAGCCGTCGAAACCGGCGAAGGTCGACCTGGCTGCCTGAGCACTGCGTTTCGTCACCGCGATGCATGTATGCCAGCCCGATCCTGCCTTCTATCCATGCGTGCTCGCTGCGGTGGCCACGTTGCATGCTTAGCATGGCCTGCGGTACGCATCATTAAGCGCAGCATATGTTACCCACTGCTAAAGCTGAGGTCTCCAGCTTGCGCAAGAAACGAGAAGGAAAAACGTCCCATATTGATGCGACAATGAGTCTTTTGTACAATTAGTACAAAAACGGTAGAGTTATTCACCAGGAGGCTCCTGTGCAAGCTCGAATACACACTGAGCAAAGTCACAACAAACTGAATCTGCCATACAACAGCCGAAAGCAGCTTTCACGCGGTAACCGCAGTAACAGTAAGCAAGGCTGAACTACGAAATGAGTTCATGTTCTGAGTGTAAGAGGAAATAAACACTGGCGCAAAAACTATTGCGTAATAAATGGCCATGGTCAGCACATCTCAGAACGCATACTTCTGGTTCGGTGGTTCTCTTTCGCATAAAAAAAAAAGATTAAGCAAGATTTCCGCAGACACCAGCCCTGGCAGTTCAAAAATTATATGACTCTTTCTTTAGCGTCGTTAGGGAAGAAGAAAATCTAGTCACAGTTTTTTTGGCGACAATTTTCATATCACACATTACCTATTGTAGCAAATGGATGGGCATAATACTAACTGTGTGCTCATTACTCCCTCACTCGAAAAGAATGAGTCTAAACGCCAGAGAGAGCAAAAGATAAGCAATCAAAGAGCGGAAAATCTATACCATGCCTTTCAAAATGCTTCTTAACTCTGAAATGATTAATGCCACAAGGTCACGTGACTAAGGTGGCTCACCTAGGTTGCTTCTCTGGGAATTTATTCGTGGATTTTTCACCGACGGCCGACGACGACGCCGGCCTTTCTGCGATACAAGCTACTTAACGCTATCGCATTAAAATTACGTAGGAAGATGCTACAATATGTCAGGAAAGATGAGCTCTGCTTCCTTCTCTTTCAGCAAAAGTGGCATTTAGAAACAATAAAATCTCTGAGAGAAAATAGTGGGCTCAGTCGGTACATGACTCATTGACAATTATAATCGCACGCTAAACGCCATTCTGTGCACAACGAAAGCACAAACGCGCCCCTTGTGTCCGTTTTTATCTTCTGCTGTGTCCCATTTAGCGTGCTGTTCAAATTCTCAACCAGTGGGAGAAATACGCCTTCTTTGTAACTTTATTTTAGTAAATCATTCAGCTCGAACTCAATTTATAAAATAAAAAAGCACAAAAAGCACCAAAAAGTTTTTTGATCAAAATTTTCTGTAACGACAAATGCAAAAGGGTGAGAAACGGGCTGGAACTTGGGTCCTTTGCAATACAAAGCAGCGAATGAATACGCCACAGTGGGATGTCCAGCAGCAGCTATGAAGTGATGAAAAGTCCTTACTAAATTGGGCAAAGAAAGTAATGATTCACAAAATCAGCATTGTTAGCATCAGGTTGAATAAAATTCATTTGATTACAACTTAATATTAGTTTGCAGGCGTTTTTACCCCAAAAAACGATGTGACGACCCCACATAATGCGCAGGTCCACACGGGACGGAGAGGCAAGAAGACACCGTATGGCTCAGTTTAAACAAAATGATGTAATCAATAATTATACATGGTACATCAGAGGCTGGGGTGTCCGAGCTTACGTGGCGACGCCGTCATGGGGGCGATGGAGGGGCTCCCGGAGTTGCGATCCGTCGGTGGCTGGCAGAAGCTGCGCGCCGTCCGGATTCGGCGCTGAAGGACCCTCTTCTCTCCGATCTCGTCCTGAGCCTCTTTTTCGTCCGCACTGGCCAGCTATATCTGCTCCGCCGGCCACGCCCGATCTCCTGTCTTCCCCACTGGAATGTTTCCTTCTTCCTCCTTTCCACGGCGGCGCCGCGGCACCCCCGACCTCCCTCGTTGGAATGTCGTTTGTCTCCCGCCGGCAGCTTTCTTCTCTTGTCGGGTTGTCAGCCTCTCCTGTGTCCTTGTACGGCCAGGCAGCCTAATTGGGCTGGCTTTCCCTCCCGCCGGCGCCTTTGTACCATTGTACCCCTTCAGTGGCTTGCCGCCGCTGGGGGCTCCGTCAACGCGGCGCCGACGAACGCGGACCGTACCCCTTCAGTGGCTTTGCCGCCGCTGGGGGCTCCGTCTATGCGGCGCCGCCGAACGCGGACCGTTTAAGGGGAGACAAGGGAGTAGGACGGTTGAGCACAGAGAAGATTCCGCCGAAGATATGGGCCCTGGTAGCTCACGCACGGAACGTCACAACGAATTCAGAAAATCTCTTCGGTGCAGCTTCAGCCGAGATTTATTATCTGTAATGTTAGCCTTGTTAGCGGCCATGAACTGCTTTGTGGCTGCTGAAATTAAGGAGGATGTGAGTAAAAATACCGTGCTTAAACTTTCTGAAGATTGTGCACTGCAGCATTGCTTATGAAGGTACGATATCGACCTTAAAACTGTTTGGTGCGGTTAAAGCGTTGCTGCTGTTGTTTTCTTCGTTGAACTTTGTGTTGTTAAATTGCAAATGATACAATAATTTCAGAAACATATTACCTGGAATGACGAATTGAACAGCACTATTACAGCTGAGTTCCATCTTTTTCACACATAAATAACTGACACTTACCTAAAAAAATGCGGACAGCGTGGCTCTCAACGTGCTGAGTTTATTATCGTATGATATACTGTGCTTGCATAATGCCACGTAGTGGGGGACGTATGCGAGGCATAAGGGATAGATGTAGCCTTACGTCCAACTTGTATGCTGTTTGTTGGAAACTTGTGCCCATAAACAGAAAAAACCCTGTGGCGACGAAAGCAGGAAGTGCACTCGGTACATGCCTCGATCAAAATGACCGCCGGTCTCAGCCGCACTTTTTTAACGGCTACTGAGCACTTCCATGATAACGCGCCAAGAACGAGCAATCATGGACACTGTGGAAGCCGCCTCATGTGATTATCGTGGTTTGGTTTATGGGTGTTTAACGTCACAAAGCGACTCAGGCTGTGAATGACGCCGTAGTGGAGGGCTCCGGAGACCACCTGGGGTTCTTTAACGTGCACTGGTATAACACAGTACACGGGCCTCTAGCATTTCGCCTCCATCGAAATGCGACCGCCACGGCCGGGATCGAACCCGCGTCTTTCGGGTCAGCAGCCGAGCCCCATAACCACTGAGCCGGCCACCGCAGCGGCCTCATGTGATTGAGGTTTCCACAGTTATTCTTTCGAGTCCCGAGTAGGAAACAAAGTGATAAAACCAAGTACCGATGGCGATTAACAATACAGAAGAACAAACGCAAACTTTTGCGGCAATATATGTGTAGGTCACTGCTGACAATCCTCCGAAAGAAACCAAAACCAACAACCCCCAGGAGGGCCAAGAGCTTCCTCGATTACTGATACTGGCATTTTCCTCACAAAATCGGTGTTCATTGCGAATTTAGAAAGCTATTTCGTCACACCGATCAATGGACAACCATAGGTTGGGAAGTCGATGTGCAAAGTAACCAAGAAGTTTATGTTCCCCGACAATTTTCAGTAGTTCTAGTTAGCGATATATGCGCTCCTTCATGTATTCTATAAGTTAGAATTTCTTTTTGCTCATGGAATCAATGAAAAAATTTACGTCTACAAGGCTGGAAGGCACTGGAATGAGAGGGAGAAAGATACTTACGCCATAAAATTTCTCCCTTCCCGCATAGGTCGGCTCTGTCGACTGTGCTTTCGAGTGCTTGAAAAGACCAATGGACTATGCAGACACTGATAAAACCACAGAGATCGCCGAACTGCAGAAATTAACGCCTTTTAATTATGCGGAGACATCTTCACTTGTTTTCAGTGGTAATCTATTTTTTTTCGCTCTTTTGGTAACTAGTGAGAACACTGCCAAGGCAGCCAAGTTTCGATGGAGGGGAAATGCAAGAACACCAGTGTACTGCGCGATGCAGGTGCAATTGAAGAACTCCGCATAGGCGCATTTGAAGTCGAAATCACTCCTTTTCATGCGGAAGTGTTGCGAAATTAACACAAAAAGACTAAAAAAATCAAAAGAATTAACAGGGCGTATTTTACGGCAGTCAGAATGTTTCTGTATAAATTTTCAGGCATGTCATCGAAATATATTTTCAGTTATTCGCTATAAAAGTTGGAAAAATTGCAGTGCGCGTAAGCGCGGGTGCCCACTTTGCAATTAAGAATTTTTTATGCCTAGAAATATTTTTTCTGGGCTAAAATAAGTGCACATTTCTTCTTTACAGTCCTCAAGCAGCGAATAGTAAAGATGTCAGCTGAATCCTAAATGCTGACCGGCCACCCGCTAACTATCTGAGATCACTCTATATAATGAGAATATTTTCGCGCCTCTGAGGACCCTCCGAAGGACGCTGCAGAAATGCTGTTTACAGCGGCCATCATGACACTCGTTAGAATCGCATGATCGGAGGAGATCGCAGTAGTCAGATCAGTGTCCTGTAGTTTGTCTAGAGAGTCACGATTGGCAGGTTTTACCAAAATTGGTGCTACCGAGGTTAGCAAGATTGTGAAGGTGGTGTGCTTGACAGTGCGGCGGCTGCTTTCTGTCATGTAGCTATAGTAACTATATAGCGTGGGCACCATCTTTCGTAGCCAGGACGTCGCTTGTTCACACTTCGGCGTGGAAGTCGCGCGCGCCGCCGCGCCTTTGGCGTCCGGTTGCATGGGCACCAAGTGACGGGACGGAATTCCGGCCGTGGCGGCCGTATTTTGATGGCAGGATAATGCAGAAATATTTGCGTATTGCGTGACGTCGTGGCACGGGAAGCAAACCCAGGTGGTTGAAATTATTCTGGGCCCCTCTAGTACGGCCTCTCTCAATTCTCGCATGGAGCTTCAGGACATTGAGTGGCTATGAGGAAAACTCCACCCGACTTATAGTTCTGAGTAAAATTCGACCTTTTTCGGCTCTGTTGACGTTCTTTCGGCAAGAGAAGTATATGATGATTGTCGAGAGATTTGAAGCCGAAAAGGGAATATTTTTCTCGCCAGTATATTCAAACGTTCGATGTGGGACTAAAATGGACTCCGTGATCGCTAGCGGGAAATCGATGGGAGTGTGGTCTTAACTGAGAGATTTGTGTTGAAACATGCATTCACGTACACGGTTATCTTGTGAAAATGGCCTCTCGTGGTGACACTTGTCCTTTCTTCTTTCTAGCATATAAAAGTTCTTTTTTTTGTGAAAGTAGCTTATTGGTCATTAGTGGTAGTCAGTTCAAATAGGAAAACTAGTAATCGTCCTCGGTGTCCCTTTAAACCACACATACCACCAACAGCCCCATTGTCGACTCTACAACGAGAGTCTCGAAGCAACGGCTGAAGTGACCCTGGGCTATGTGGGCAAGGGGGCGACCGGTTTGAGAAAGCGCGACCTCCTCACCCCTTCCAAATCGATGACGCCGGTGCCACACAGCCGCCTCAGTCGTCAGGACGAGCGCCTGTACGATCGTACTGTCGCGGTCAGTACGAAATGCGGCGCATGATGTGTGGTAGAAGCTCAGCTCTCGGAAGAATTGCGAACCAAGTGATGGTGGAAATCTGCAGTTAACCGTCGTTGCAAAGAACAAAGTATACTAAATATTTGAGGAAGTTTGGTGCACTCTGTAAAGGCGCACTGACCTACTATAAAGCGGAAACCTCAGCTTGTCTACTTCGGACACTCTGGAAGTCATATTGAGCACGATAGCACAATCGCGTTCTAAAGTTGACGGGACGTGAGTGCGCGAGAAAAAAAAAATATTTTGGCTCAGTCGTGTAATCCAGTCACCCGAATTGTGTGAAGGTATGAGAGGACGTGGATGCTCTATCCGCTAGTAACACCACCACGTGCGTCGAGAGGCAAAGTTGCAGTAACTTTTTTTTCCCGAGATCCCGCGTCCCGTAAACTTTTGATCGTAACAGCACATGCCATGACAGCACTCTCCGCCAGGTTACAATCTAAAACCTACTCTTGCCTGTGGCTCTTTCAGTCGACATCAGAATCCGGAGAGATCAGTCGACCAAGGCTCGTAGGTTTACGAGGGTCATCACTAAAACAACTCCGTGAACGGAGTCGTGAACGCTAACGACTGGCAAGATGCCCCGAAGCCGTTGGCGCGCTTAAGAATGTTTGCTGCACGGCACCCTCTCGAAGATATCGCGAATTCCAGAGGTAGCTCTACACTTAACCGCCTCATTCAACAGTAACATTATAGCATTATATTGCGGCGACGTTTAGCCACCTGGCGCTAAAATCAGTAAAATCCCTGCTGGTCGTATGGAAATGCTTTTTTCTCTGAAGGAAATATAAGTCGGGCCATCTGGCAGAAAAGGAAGGATGGGGCACTGCTTAGGATAGCGATTTTGAATGCGCTCCACTTAGGTGCGCATTGGCAAAGGCTAATGTGACGGCCTTCACAGCAATATCCTCTTTCGCACAAGGTTTATTAGACGGTGCGAGGGCTAGCTTTTGCAAGAATGAAGAAAAAGCGTGTACTATTTTTCAAGACGAGTCACATTAGGAGTCGTTTGCGACGCTTTGAATGTTTCTAAATGTTCTGGCGTGTTTTTAGCGCGCAAGGAAAGAGAGAGGTAGAACATTTATTGTCCCCTAGTGTGGACTGCAAGACCGGGCCAGGCACAACCCCACTGCACTACACCTTCACTGAGTGACTGTGTTTCGATAAAAATGTGACTTAACCCGAGATGTATGCTAACAACGTTGCGCACGTTCGACAGTCGTACTGCTTCATATTCTCACAAAGCTCGGCCCATTTTCCGACGGACACCCGTACAATCGGCTACATGAATTATGTGGTTCAACATTTTCGTATAAATGCATAATGCACTGCTCATTGTGAGGTAAAGGTGGTGAAGCTGTTCATTCACCAGAGCTTTTGCTGCGCTTTTTTGATGTACTGCGTATCTTAAATCACCCATACAGTAAAGAACGCGGGGAAACGATTGACATAGCTGAGGTTTTTATTGTGCAATATTCTTGCTTTCCTAGTTATGCGGCATGGTAGCAGCGCTTATTTCCCACAGCTACAACGCCTATGCTTGCTCATGAAGCCAACCGCTACTGGACAAAGCAGTTTCAGCGCCACACTTCATGAGTGCCGATACAGGCTCTGAATTGCTGTGGTTAGGAAGCTTGACAGCAAACATCTGTTGAAGGCCGGCGCAAGAAGAGAAGGAAAATGCCACACGGAGCACGAGGGGACAAGCACGGGCGGAGACGCACGAAAGGCAGGTGTGAGGAGGCGAACGCAGGACGTGGTAACGCCGTTAGAATAAACGGGAGTGGTGAGACGTGTCTCCTTCCTCTAAAGCATCCACCAAACAAAGAATTGTTACAGTTACAGCTTGCATTTTCCGTGTGACTTTACTTACATAACTTATTCTGCCTTTGTATATTTCTGTAAATACATTTCTTCGTTTTGTTATCTGCATCATCGATCGTCTCCTTCTCCATCGCCGCTGAATTACCACATTTGTAGAGGCCCGAACCCTTCTGAAGAAAGGGAACGAACAATCTTTTAAACTGACCGCTAACATACAAAAAACAAGGAGGGCCTATAGCTACCGGCTTCGGGGTGCGCGCCTGATGGGCCCTTGCGCAACAACCCGCCAACTTAACTTTGTGGGTTATCGTGCTCGTGTTTTTCTGCGGGATTTCTTGATCTTGCCGCAATCAGGAAAAAGCAACGATACTGACTCAGAGGTCCTTCTGTGCGGCGCTGAAGAGAATAAACTCCGCAGTACAGGTTGCACAGTGGTGCCAGCTTGTAACTGGGGGCATATAATGCTGAGAAAGAAAAAAAAACACCGCAGGTCAGAGCTACTTGTTGCAGCGTGCACAAGTGGCAGCGGAGCATCCAAAGGGCAACACACGTTATAACAAGTGTCTTCCAGTGCCGGAAATTAATCTATCGAGAGCGTATTGCGATAGAGGTTCAGCAACGGCTGCAAGCGGCAGCGAGCCACAAATAACTTTCACTTAGATGCGCCATCGAGACGCAACGTAGCAAGCTGCGCAGACTCATTTAATAAAAGCGCGTTCAGTGCGCGCCTGTCGAATTGCTCGCCTCTTTCAGTGATCCACAGGGGAAGGCTGACAAAACTGTGCAAGAAGCACGACGAAATTTCTGGTTCGTCAATCCTGACGGAGGACTTCGGAGGAGTTTCATGCGATATCAGAGCGACTGACATCAAAGACGGACTTGAGCGACAGGTGCTTGAGACGCAGTTGTGAGTACGTCTTTCGGCAGACATCGAAACGAGATGGCAATATCTTCTTGAAAACTATAACGAGAGGCCAGTGGCTTTCCGAATCTCGGTAAATGCCATATTGTTACCTGCGGTAGCAAATGAGAATATTAATTCCATGCCGAACCTGTAAGGCTGCAGTTATTGATCAGACGTCTTTTAAGTAGTGTGCTATTTCAACACATTATGCGACATTCCTTGGTGAACTGTAAACGTCGCAACCCACGTGCGTGTGTGTGTGTGTAATGATATGCACCGCACGAAGGTAACGAAGCGATCGAGATTATCCCATTGTAGCGGGACTAAATCCTTGCACACTGCGTAATCGACAGAAAAAATCCGCCTGCACTGTACTGGGCTTCGCGCTCAGAGAGCTGAGCTTAAACAGCCAGGCGACATCCCCCGAGTCTTCGGAACCTCACGGAGACTCCTTCCCCCGGTACCGACAGTGAAGGCGATGACAGCGACGCCGACAGCCGCTTTAACCGACGCGCCCGAACCGCGTATTTTTTAAAATATTTTTCGTACGGTGAAAGCCTGTCCAACAGGTATACTGGTCATCCGTGCCACTGAAGATTGCAAGATCACGCTTGTAGTGTGGCGGCCGCTGCTGCCGATCTTCACAGAATTATTTATTAATTTTTTTTATTTATGCGCTATCACTATAGATGGGTTACTAAGGAAAAAGCCGTGACTCGTCATTTTGAAGTGTCTGAGTAAATCGGATAAGCTTGCGCACTGCCTCTGAGTACGCCAGGAGGATTGTCAGCAAAAAAAAAGCTTTCTTTCTTTGACATACCAGTGCATTACCTTTTAAGCCTTGGTTGAGAGAAAAAGCTTGTTTGTCCTATGGTCGGTGGACTACCTCATATGTCGTAAACCACGAACCTTAGACTACATTTTCCTTGACAGCCGGGTAGCATTGTTTCTATGGGATATCTTGCAGCGGAATTTAAAGAAGGACCTGTCATTTATGCCATTTGGTATGAGGTTCCTACCTGTTGGTAATGAAAGCGGTGTGCCATATTTGTTCGTGTGGCTCTGCTTCTACAGCGTGCGGAAAAGGACATCGGTTAATTGTAAGACACGTTGTAGTGGATACTCGCTTAGCGAGCGAGTATTTCATCGAAAGTGTGACTTATCACTAATAAGTTTACAATGCTCAGAGCGAGGAACCTCAATGGATGTCAGTGTTGAGTGAGCTGGCTAACTTAAAACGTTTTTAAAACACAGCCCAGCCTCAGTTCTAGCTGCCGCTTCCAAAGTTATATATTATTGTCATTGTGAGTTTTTGATCCATTATATTTTTGCCACTGGACAGGCAACAAGGAAAAAAAAGTAGCGGTGGTCTATAGTCGGATACAACTATCTTGACTAGGGTCTGACTACGGATTAACCGCGACGTTATGAGAATCGGTTGGTGCCGTTAGCTGGAGGACCTTCTTTGAGGGGCAGTTTCCGGTTGGTTCTTGAGAAGAGAAAGGCGTGTTTATGCCGTGGGGAACTATGTAGAAAACCAGAAAGTGTTGAACATGTATTTCTCGATTTTGGGATGCTGTATTCTTGTGGGACGTCCTGCAACGTACCCATAAAAAAGACCTCCAGCTCACACCTAGAGGTATTCGGTTTTTCGCTGTTAACAAGGAGTTGATTCCATACGATGTGCTGTTTCTTCTTGGCATGCGCATGCGATCTGGCGGTCTCGAATGCAAGTCAGAAGTTGTGAACCGACGCCCGCCCTGTGTGCAGTTATTTTGGTGAGAATGTATTTAAGTTGCCTGACATCCTCAGGAACCAAGGTTTCTTATGAAGTCATTGAAGTGATGGATGTTCTTGCTAAAATGAAAGTCCGTAAGTTTTGACGTAAAACCAACCGACACCGTTGGTGTGTTTTTGTAGTTGCCGCAGCAGGCAATAAAGGAAAAAAAAATGTATCCAAATGTAGTAGATAGGATGCCCAACTCCCATCCTACGAGACAGCAGTTAGATTCCCACCTCGGGCACCAATTTTTTTTTTCTTCTATCGGCTGTTCCTCTCTTTGGATGAACGCCTGTACCACTGCGTTGCTCACTACGGACGAACAGTTGCGCCTTAAGAGATTATTTGTAGCAGACTAACAGTTAACCTGTCTACGTTTAGCCTTGAGAAGGACTAATGGTTGCGGCAACGCAGTTTGTGTCCGAAAAAATCAACTTTTCGTCCGAAAAGACGAAAAAATGCTGAGAGTGTAGCCACTCAAACCGTAACAGAGAAAAGGTGAAGTTAAATAAGTTAAAATTAAAAAAAAAATGCTGTTATCGCGTGTTGCTGATTACGTGCTTCTAAAAAATATTCACAAATTTTAGCACCAAAGATTACTCCCATTCTCATAGTTCGAGGCTCCAAGTTTCATGCTCTCTCAATCGAGGGCCATGAGAGGACGTAGTGCAGATAGTGGCGGCAGAGTGGAAGTTCAGCTCAGGTGCCAAGCCAAATAAATAATAACTAGACTGATAATAGTGACAGCGAAAAATGACAGAAAGAAAACCTCCCAGATTTTTCTGCTTTTCCCAGGAAGAAGGAATGAATCCTGCACCACACCGAACTCTTTCCCGTATGCCTGAGACGCTCCCTCCTTAAGCTCGGGGCTGAAGTATAATGGGCGGAACACAAGACGGATCGCAGGACGTATTCAGAAGTGCCGCACCGTGGGACGAAGAGCAGATATCCTGATGCTGGCTTCAGGGGCGGCCCGGACGACGGCCCCTATAGATCGCGGGACAGAGCATATATTTCATCACGCCATTCCAATTATAAAGTGTGAGACGCACAATACTCCGCTATCTGCAGTGTGAATGACGCGGCGCAGAGTGTAATAGAAAAAAAGCCCGTTGTTGGCCAACTTCATTAATGCTTTCTCCTCCCCTCTAGGCTAACGTCCAGCGAATGGTACGTGTGCGCGGAACATGTGGGAGTTCTTCGGGTGCGAATCCGGGTTGCAAGATTCATACTTCCCTACTCGTATACCTCCCCTCCTAATCCTCAAAGTCAGGGAGCCGTTCGTTGCAACAGTTTCATTCATCGATCCACTCGGCTAAGTAACTTAGACAAAGGAAGCATGCATGAAAAGGTGAAGACCTTTGGTTCACATTAATGTATCTCGTGTGTGGCGCTGGAAGGGGTTTCACGGTATAATGAATAATTGAAAACGCACAGACAAAAGATTTTGGCCACCGGCGCTTTGAATAGAAACTAATCTGAAGCATGGCCAGCGCACAATGACAAGGAGAGTAAAAGAAATATAAACCGCACATTTGCATTACAAGGAATACTGATTACAATCCTCAATCTGCTGGAGCGATTTCACACGAGCCTATCTCAACCTTAAAACCAATGGTATCGCCAGCATCATTAGTAGTTGTGTGGGCCGTGGCAAGAGGAAAACAGTGCAGATGATTCCCGGGAATAAATGAGTACAGATGGTTTCTTGAGCGCACACCATACCTTCATTAAATGGGAGCCATCTCGTTTACCGCCTGTCGCTGTACACATCCAAGTTAAGAAATATGGTACTGTGTGCCTAACTGTTCTTCTCCCAAAGGCAAGTGAGGAATCGCGAATAAACTGTATTGTTGAATGTGGAAAGTAAGGCAGAAATAACGAAGTTTAAAGAAGCGCCACCGCAGGCCTTTTTTATTTTTTAACAAACGTTTTCATCGCCTGTTGTATTTTCTATCAAACCCATTCATGGCCTGTCGTATTACATCATCATGTACGCAGTCTCAAGCAAATTCATCACTTCTGAGTGGCTCTTTGTAACACAGCGTAAAAAAGGCATTCGCATTACCTTATTAACCGAATACTTCGCTGAACAGTGTAAGGTAGGCATATTTGTCCTCCACACATGCGCCCGGCGAGTGTTTTATATTGCAAGCACGGCCATTAAGCCAACTGCGCAACATACCGAAGCTAGCTTTCAGCCAGGGCAGCAAAATCTATGGCGCTGTGCCCACCGTGAAATGCATTTTTTCTTGCTTGGTTGCACACACGTAGATTTAAGAGCCCTTAATAAAGCCCGGAGAAAACAGCAACTGCGCAACGCTGCCAAATAAACAATCATCCAAACGCACATAAGGACAACGCCACGCTGCCGTTACCACGAGATTGCTCTATCACCCGAATGCCACGCGGGAGACGAAGATGGTCGAGCGCCGCGCTAGGGTCTGTGGAAAATTCTTCATCCGATTTCCTCGTAAGAGTCAGGGTCTGCTGCACACCGCTCATGCATGCGCAGACGCTCACGTTATTTAGCTCCGCGGGGTCTTCCGCAGAGCTTAACGGTCAGATATTGCCTAACCAACCAACCAACCAACTAATAAAACTTGATTTCAAGTTTCCTTAGGGTACGAACACAGCATGCAAGAGTAGAAAAGAAAACGCACTTTATTCGGGCGTATGCGTTCCTTCAAAATGTGAAAATTACACACTAAAGGGAGCGTACCTTAATGGCCGCCGCGTACTCGAAAGAGTGCTGAGAAGAGGAGGGCATGGAGGCACACAAGCGGAGACCAATGCGTGTCTTCCTTTGCATAGCAAATAGTTGAGAGGAGGTAAAGAGTGAATAGTGTGTTGTGTGAAACTTCCCAGCTAAGCGCTCTTCACATTGTCGTGCTTGTACCACGCAGCAGTTTAAATTTTGCATTTTAATGCTCAAAATGGTGCGCAGAGCTGATCACTCAGGGAGGGAACAAAAAAGTTTTGTCCAGGAGCCGTAGCAGCGTGACGACACTAGCGTAAGCATGCAGGCACTTGCTGAAAAATAACTGTCCGTCTCTACCCAGGCAGCACGGCAACATTGGCCGAACGTCGGGCAACTGTTGGCAAAAATTGGCACGAACATCGGTCCTACACTGGCATTTGGGCCGAGCGCTACCACTTTACACATTGGCCCTACTTTCATGCCAGTTTTGGGCCAACGTTCGGCCGATCAAGTGGCCAACGCAGTCCCGATGTTCGTTCTGCAGCATGGGCCAGCAAAAGTCTCATACAGGCATCCAACTTTCAAACATTGGTAACCAGCTTTCGAATAATGGTTTCCAGCTTTCGAATAATGGCATCCAGCTTTCGAACGCTGGCACATGCAATTAACCCACTCGCCAATGACCGGCACTGTGGATGGATGTACTATCGGGGACAAAAGTTGTATACTACACGCGACCGGAGCAACGGAAAACTGCGTTTCAAAGCCATCTACAGGCTGCATCTGGGATCGAGACAGCCAATGCGTGACCTTTATTATCAGCAGGCATGTCGCTTGGCTCGTTTCAATATTTCGTGCTTTAGCTCGCCAAAATGCCGCAGTTTTCCGTTGCTCCGGCTTCCGCCACGTGGAGTATACCACTTTTGTCCCCCACCGTACATACCATTCTACCTAGCAAATATTCGGAATAGAGGGTGTGAAAGAATTCCGGAAAAAAGACCCGTTTATTGCTTTCATTTACAAGAATCACACTTCTAGCGCACACAGGATGGTTTGCGCTACCACCAGCCACCCTGGGAGTAAAGAAAGGGGGCCCAAGAGCATGGTGGCAGAGGCTGTGGGAAAACAATTTATTTTCAAGTTTGGGGCTTGCCGATCAGGTTGGACAAATCATCTCGGCAAGCTGCTGCGGCACGGCTAAGGCATCCATAAAGTGCTCAACGGAGCTGTCCTCCAGTGAACTGATCAGTCATATCCAAAGTAATCGTTGAACTCCACTTGCAAGAGGGCTGCTGGACTGCATTCAAACAAATTCCTCGTCCAGCTCTTGCACGATGGCCTCACGAAGCGCCAAGCCTGCAAAGAGCTGCATGATGTCATGGTAAATTGAATTATGGCCATCACAGAACAAAAACAAAAATGATTAAATAACACCAAATTTTGTGAAACATAGCCTGCGTGAAGACACTAGCAACATATTTTACAGGATAATTTTTAATTTATTCTTAAGAACCAGCACCGCATTAGTTGCACAAAGTGCAATTTATTTTACTAAACTTCCCTTATACCAAATGGTTTAATTTAGTTTAATGCGTCGTGTCGCACTCCCAGTAAATATATTCAATGCGAGATAATCAAATTAATGTGATATTGAAAACAGATTAATGTATTATTTTGTTTTAATATCATAACTCGTATCTCTAAATTGCGAGCTAATTTTTTATTCAAGTAAATATGCACAGGTTGTAGCGTCTCTTCCACATGGACGTCAAAACAACATTTTTGATTAGTTTTTTTTAATGGGGTTAAAAATACCGCTTGCGATTTTTTACGAAATACGGTGAACGCAAGGAACTCAGGGCACCTTTGTTTTACCTTAGTCGCTTCGCATGCATGCTATAATTGGATTCGAAACTGCGACTTGAAAACCACGCAAAAAAACTAGTCTGATAGTCCCCTGATAGTCTGATAGGCCCTTTTTCATTGCGAGAGAACTTGAGCAAAAGCTTTAACCAGAAATTGCGGATTTTCTATTGAGTCTGAAAGTGTAGAAGGCAAAGAGAAACAGTACGGAAGTATTACACATATTCTTACCAACTGGTCTGCAGTGGAAAATTAATTAAGCGGTTCTGATTTCCGTCGTGCATAAGCGGTAAAGGACATATTCCCGAATGCATCTTATCTCAGGTCACATGAGTTCAAACCCGCTGTTAGCCAAAGTAGTGAATCTTTAGTGAGTTCATCTCACCAAAGACGAAAAATTAAATTCTCACCATTCGGCCACAATTCCACTGCGCACGACGTCAAGCAAGCCATTTCGCAATGAGAGTGGGTACACAGAAGTCGTCCTCGTGCTTTTTGGCTCGGTCTCTTCCTGCCTAAAAAATAAATGCGCATGTAGTCAAAGCAACATTTAATACAAAAACCACTTTAACTTCCAGACGTATATCAAGATAAAAGAGTTTTAGTACTTACAAATAAGATCTTGCAGGCGGTACGAACAGCGTCGGAGCTCTCCTAATATATGAGTGTGGCTTTTCGCGTACACAGACTATGAACGGTGGTAGCTCGAGTGTGCATGCATTTTCGTCGCGTTGATGGTGCACGTGGCTGGGCTCCGCCGTGCAGTCAAGGATGTCTTATTGTGATGCGTCGCGCGGTTCCAAGACGAGCAGGGGAGACGATGGGGGGGGGGGGGGGGAGGGGTTGGCTGGAGGGGAGAGAGTCATTTTCCGTTACATAGGTTTTGTGGTTCCGAGAAAAGTCCTCGAGCTGAAAGGTGGAGAAAGGGAGATCGTGGAAGGATGCACGAACGTCGAAGCGCGTAGCTGCGTGCGAGAGAAAACAGCTTCGAGATAGTGACACACAAAAAATTCAGGGGGCACTTTGACTGTCTAAAGTGCGTAGAGGCGAAAGCGTTTTCCGCACCACTTTCGCTGCTTCTGTGGCACTGGTGGCGTCACATATAATTTAGTACTAATTACTAAGTGATGACAAATCACTAATTAATGCTTAATTACTTATTAATGCCTGAATACTAATTCACTGCTAATTAATGACGCTTAAGTTTCGCCTTCACAAGTGGAACGCGACAGCGTGTTGTAGCGCTGCCATGGAGTCCACGGAACGCCACCACCCGTTCGGCGCGACGCCTTGCCCTTTGAACGCAACGCTTTTTGAGGAAAGGAAATGGCGCAGTAATTCTGTGTCATCTCGGTGGACACCTGAACCGCACCGTAGAGGAAGGGAGGAAGTGGGAGTGAAAGAAGACAAAGAGGGCCCGTAATGAAGAAAATGAAAATTGTATTTCAGGCACGGAAATTACGCAGTAACTGTCTCGCATATCTCGATGGACAGCCATCAAAATTCAGGGGGGGGGGGCACTTTTTTGACCTAAAGTGTGGTCACTGATATGTGGTTAAGATGTTAAGCTTCGCCTCTAAGAGTGGAACGCGACAGCATCTTGCAACGCTGCCAGGGAGTCCATAGAACGCCATCGCCCATTCGGCTCTACGCCTCGCTCGTCGGTAAATTGGTTTGTGAGGAAAGGAACTGTACCTGTCCCTCATACCTCGGTGGACACCTAAACCTGGCCAGGAGGAAAGGGAGGAAGATGGGAGTGAGCGAAGACACCGTATTCACTAGACGCGTCTTTGTTCATTCCAAACCAGCGCGCTGGCATGGCGGAGTGGTATTAGGATCGGGTGAGCGTGGTCGAGCCGGAGAAGAGACGAGGAAGGCGGGAGACGGGGTTACGAACAGAAAACAAGGGAAAGAGAACTTTATGCAGGAATATTTACATTATTTACAAAAAGGATAACTGAGAGCGTCTCTCAGTTTAAGGGAGAACTTCTTCAGGAGTCAACGGGAGTGCACTGGAGCTCAAAACAACACCCCGTTAAATAACGCACGGATTCCCCAGATCCCTGTCTGGGGAATATAGTCCGAAGAATGACGTCCAATCGCATGGGCAGAGTCCACTGTTGATACCGCCCACGGCAGGGCGGCGCTGGGCCGTGGGGCTCCCCCGCAGCTCGGTTGATGGGAGAGGGTAGAGGCTCAGTAATTAAACACTGCTGTCTTTCACTCAGCACACCACCACTCTGTTCGTTGACCCGAGGGTCGACTCGGCCACGGAACGCCGCCATCGTCGCCGCATCTTCGGCCTTCGGCGGTCTTTGACTTCGCCGCTGCCACCATGGTCCCATGGTCCTGGAAGGTCGGTGCCTTAATTCACTTAGGCAGGAGGGGAAAGCGAGCTGCCTTAATACACGCGGATCAGAGGGGGGGGGGGGCATCCCAAACCCAACAGTGGATAGCATGCTCGTCTCTCACGCCGAAGACCGGGGTTCGATTCCCGAGCTCGACCAATTTCCTAATCGTTTGTATTTATTTATATGTACTGACTAGGAAAGTTAATTGGGCTAATTGGTTAATTAAGCAATTAACTAAGTTCAGTCCCACTTGGAGCATCACTATACGATCCCTTCAATTGGTTGCATGGTTACTAGCCAAAGTGCAATTAAAACCGTTTGAAATTCGCGCACTGTGACGTGCCACGACCGTTTCGACCAATTGAAAAGCGTGACATTTCTGTCGACAACTGCTGCTTACAACGATGAGACATTAAAGGCTTTCGCCTTAAAAGAGAAAATAGCCCTTCGCGGGGTGGGGGTTAGCCCGCTATCTGGAAAATAACGCGGCCGGGAGAAGAGGTGGGGCGATATTGGACTTGAGAGAGAGGGGGAAAGGAGCCAAAACACGTGAAAAGGGTTCGGAATTTTCTAAGAATGAGTCACACGGTCACATGCAGTACAAAAGGCAATAGCTACAAGAAACAGGTGGATGGGAAACACGGAAGCGTCAAAGTATTGTTGCAAAGCCGCAGCAAAAGCTTGAAAACTTTGAAGTGAAAAACTTTGAGCTTCAAGATGCATTTCGCCAAAACGACTTCAGGCCCTCGCGTATTTTGTGGGGCCGTATGATGTGGCTTCTCTTAGTTGAACATGGCTTAAAATATTACCACATAATAACAAAAATATAAAGCAAAAATAATATCCAAGCAGAATGCGCACTCTTTCATAGTTTCATGTACCGTACATGCACCAAACAAGCTAGGTTAACATGCGTCTAACGCCAGTTGTCAGTCAATTTATTCAGTGGTCGTCGAAGAATCCTCAAATTGTTTGTTGGTGTGAAAGTTTCGCGCAAAAAAAGCAAAAACAAACAAAGGCATGTTGAATTGTGGTTCGCAACTACTTTCGATGGTTTTCATCAATAAAGGTGATGTTCGAAAGAAAAAAAAATTTGCGAGTAAATATGCAAAGACGTGAGCAAGAGCTATATAGCCCCGAATGCAAATTACGCAAGACAAGAATAAAATGGACAAAAACAACAATTTCCAACAATACGATTTGCAGAAAGGGAAGGAAATAGAAAATCAGAAAACACGGGAAAGGCGCGATCACAGGGCACGACGTAGGGAAGCGTAGGGATTGCTTAGCACGTGTCCGCGTGCGTTTATGAACCACCCGCCTCATATTTCACGAGCACAACGCATAATTCGAAATCACGAGGCGACTGCTTCGTTTCTGGACGTTGCCAAAACTGCGCACAATTTCGGTTTAGCGAATGCACTTGCACTAATATATTACGTTTGTATCGCGATCTCCATGGAGCAGACACCAGCTGCGCACTGCGGCAGTGAATTTTTAGAGCGAATAAAAAAAAGTGATTTTTTATTCCGAAAATTTAATCAAATGAAACTTATTTTATTTTTGTTGAAGGCGCCTGTTGACAATTTTTGTTGAAGGTGTCTCGGGTGTAATGAGAACGCTGCTGTTCTTCACATTTCTCTGTAGCTTCTTTTTTCTGTTGTGTTCTATTTTGCTGTATTGAATTTTACTGTTAATGTACTTACCCCCCCCTACAATAAAGCCTCTGAGGGCGCTGTAGGTACATTGAATAAATAAATAAATAAATAAAATAGACAGTTTTCTTAAATAGCATAGCCAATTCTGGCAAACAGTGGGGGAACTCTGGCTAACATGGCCCATGATAGCCATGACTTTAAGATGGCACAACCGACAATGGCAAACAGCGGGAACATTCTGGCTAACCTGGCCCATGATAGCCAGGATTTTGGGATGGCACAACCGACATTGGGAAAGAGTGGGAAAATTCTTGCTAACCTGGCCCACGATAGCCAGGATTTTGTAATGGCACAGCCAGTATTGGGAAAGCGATGGACAACCAGGGCCATCAATGGATGCGGCAGTGAGTGGTTCAGCCAATATTGGAAACTCATTGGGAACTCTGGGCCTACTTAGGGCCAACAGTATTACAATATTGGCCCGCTGTCATGTGCTACCTGGGTAGTAGTCTGTAACAAGCTTACCTAACGAGCGATAAAACCCGATAACATGTGTCCAAGTACACACACTCGGCTGACAAACGCGTAATTAAGGCATTTAATAGACAAGACGCGACAGTCAGGGCGATAACGACTATTCTGCTGTTTGCCTTCAGAATACCCTAAGCAAGAAAGCGGCGAAATTTCACGATTTCTGAGAATACGATGTCTCGCAAGGGTCCAAACCAGAGAGAAGTCATCGCTCAACAGCTTTAGGGGGTGTTGCTTCGCTCTTTCTCTCTCTTCCTCTCTACGTCTCATAGAATTAAGAATATTGTGTGCAACACGCACCTACATACAAAGAGCGTGCCGCAGCTCCGCGGATGCGCCGCATGGCGTATACACGCGAACCGAGTTAGCTCTTGGGCCACAAACGCGAGCTGTGGCCACCGCCGGACAACGCTAATGGCCCCAGCACAGCCGAAGGTATACACACCGGAGGCCGGCGTATAGTGTGCGCGGGGTCCCGTTCGGCGTAATGTGGGACGGCGGACCATGACCCCGTGGCCGGCGCTACTCATCGGCCCTTGTGCAAGCGGGGGCCGTTTTGCGCTGCCAGTGAGCGTGACCACCCGTCGCAGCGGACGCGTGCTGCGCCGCTGTATAGCCGCGTGTGCTGCTGCGATCGCGTTCGCCGGCTGTGCGGCCGGCACGCAGTGATACGGGGTGGCGCAAAGTCGCGTGCGGCTATAACGAGTTCCCTTCCCCGAGTACCTGCCGAAAGCGAGGATGAACGCCCCTCGAAAGCTATCGAAGCCCAAAAGGACATTTACGCACCTTCGCCATTGCGCGTTCCGTTCCGGCATTACGGCCAGCTCTCGTCCGTGACTGAGGCGCCGCAGTTGCTCGTACTTGAACGCACGTAGTACAAAGGTGGGTTGCGCTAGACTGACGCAACGAGGGTAGAAACCATTATTTTAGAAGCGCCTGAAATATATATGCAAACTCTCAGTTTAGGAGATGTCACGTCTACGTAAATATGGTACAGTAGGAGAATTTGGTGTTGCATATCGCCGATTTACAACAAAAACTGAGAGCATCATTTTCTTTCGTTGGCTCCTCAACTTGCCGCGATCTTTCCCGCCATATCCGAAACGTTCGGCTACAAATGAAAGTTTGGTTAAGGTCAGGTGCAATAAAAACCAATGGTGTAAGTTTGATAGGATTTCCCGGCGATTTTCCCTGCTGGCGCGCCTGCAGTCTGCACGCGTTTGGTACGCTGGGACATCATAAACCTGAGCACGTGTAGGTCTGACCCATCCATATATCCCTCCGTGCCTGGCTTAGCCGTGTCTAGTAGGTGGTGGTGAACTTTTTTTTTCGACCAAAAACAGGGGACCAATCCAAGGACCGGTTGCGTTGGCTTAGGAGAGGTCGGCGGGGATCCCTTGGGATGTCGCGGCCTCCACCGCGCGCTGGATAAGCCAGCGTTGGTCTGCTGGCTCGGTGGTACGCAGCAGGGACTCCCACGACTCTGAGGTGTTTGAGTTGTTTGCGTTGTAGTGAGTGCAAGTCCACACCATGTGTATCAAAGTGGCAGGAACTGAACAGTATTTGCACCTGGGTGCTATTTGTTGCGGAAAGATTCTACTGTATAAGAGGGGGTGGGAAAGGCTGCCTGTTTGTAGTTTGCGCCATTGGACGGCCTCGCGTCTTGTTAGACAGCGGCGTGCGGGAGGTTATGTGCATCTTTCGAGTCGGTAGTACTGGAGGATGTGCTTGTAAATGGTGAGTAGAGAAGCGTGCGCGATATTAGTGTCAGGAGAAGTGGGGAGGCGGATTAGACACTCGGCTAGGCAGCTGAGATCCCGGGCGAGAGTGTGTGCCTGGGCGTTTCCGCTGAGCGACTAGTGGGCTGGAGCCCAAAGGAGTAATCTTGAGGGGGAGTAGAAAGCAGAATGTGTAATGCCTGCCGAGAGTTACGACCGGCATCGTAGTTGCAGATCCATGGTGGAACAACAGCGCAAACTTAGAGAACACGGAACAAGAGGGGAGACACTACAAGCGCTGTTCTGTGTTCTCTGTCTAAGTTTGCGCTGTTGTTCCACCATGAATTCACACCAACTAGCCCAAATGTCTGCTCTGCTATATAGTTGCGGATCGCCTGGTGAGTCACTGATGAAGATTTTGGTAATAGGATTGGTTAGCGCAATGGCAACCTCCTCTGCTGCGGTGACTGTTTCTGCATTGCGAATGCTGCAGGCTGTGTGCCAGGTGAGGTGAGGGGGAGAGCTACCGCCACCATCGCTGGCCTCGAGGGTTGGTAAGAGGCGTCCGTATAGGTGACGTCCGGACGGCCGCTGAAGCGTTTCTCGAACTGACGTGCGCGGTCGGCCCGTCTCTCGGCGTGGTGTTCCGGGTGCAGCCGTTTAAGAATGGCGATAATCTGGGGTAAGGTCAGCATAACTGCGGGCCGCCCTCGTCGGCGAGATCTCAACCTGTTGCAGTGCCACTCAGTCATCGTATGTGAGTGAGAGCTGCTTGTATTGGGCGGTGAGGGTTGTTTCAATCAGCTCACGGTATTGGAGAAGCCGAGAGCCATAAGCTTGTGAGTAGCTGTTGACATGGGAAGACCCAGGGCCGCCTTATATGCTTCGCGAAGTGACGCCTCTAGCCGTTCGCTTTCGGCACGGGTGAGACGTAGGTAGGATGCAGAGTACGTGGTGCGGGAGCAGATGAAGGCTTGAACGAGGCGCGGGAGTTTGTACTCTCGCACACCTCGGTGCTTGTTGGAGACTCGCTTATGAAGGCGGCCGATCTGTACCACCGACTGGTCGATGCGTTGGAGCGTAATTTTGTTGCTGCCGTTGGCCATTAGGTGTAGTCCCAGGATCCTGATGTGATCTGTACGAGTGATGGGGTTGCCTTGCACCTGGAGGATGATCTGAGGAAATATCTTTGTTGGCGTCTTTCTGGGGACGGGATGATGACATACTCTGACTTTGTCGCTGAGCAGGTGAGGCCAACGTTATCGAGATAGTCTCCGACCCGAAAATGTTGCTCTGGAGAGTCTCTTCTATCTGGCTGTCAATGCCATGCGGTCCAAAGGATGAGGTCGTCAACATAATTGCTGTTATGTAGGGAGGGGGATGTAAGCCAGTAGCTTGGGCAGGCCTATCACTGCAATGTTAAAAAGCATCGGCGAGAGCACGGAGCCTTCCGGCGTGCCACGGTTTCCAGGAGGGATGGTGGAAAGATCTCCCGTGCTGACGCCGAGTTGCACTGCGCGGTCGGTGAGGAAGTCTCGGACTCACGCATACGTGCGATGTCCGACGCCGACGGTCTGGAGTTGCTGAAGAATCGCTTCATAGAGGACATTATCGAAGGAATTGGCAACATCGACGCCGACGATGGCTTTCGTGTCTAGTGTGCGACGCATGACGACCTGGTGATGTAGCAGAAGCATAATGTTCGGGGCCTCTAAATGAGGGCGGAAGCCGAACATTTTGTCTTGTAGGAGGTGGCTGTCTTAAGGTAGCGAAGGAGTCTGGTCTGAACAACGGAAATGCGCCAATCTAGTCCTAATCCCGAAGACGGGTAAACCACCCACCTTGGCCAGCCTCCGTACCATCTCGTCCTGCGTTGGGAAGTTGATGGACCACGTGCTCCATCAACTTCCAACGCAGGACAAGATGGTACGGAGGCTGGCCAAGATGGGTGGGTAGGAGGCCAAGATGCCCAGGTGGTCGAAATTATTCCGGAGCCCTCCACTATGGCACCTTTTTCTTATTTCACTCCCACCTTCTTCCCTTCCCTCAAGGCGGAGTTCGGGCGTCCACCGAAATGTGAGACAATTACTGCGCCATTTCCTTTCCTCAAAAACCAATTTTCACGTCTCGCAGCCTCCTTCACCATGCCTCACGCCGTCTCCTGCCTAATCCTATTGAGCGTAAACATGAATGGCTGAGGAAGATTTCTGCACAGGAACTCCACCGGTTATAAACGTCTGGTGTCAGGATGACGCAGTTGTGTACGAGAACGAAGAAGAAAAGGACTACTTCGTAAGAGAATCAGGGGCGCTAAGAGGGGAGAGAGGCGACACGGATCATTACGACAGGGAACGTCTGCCAACAAAGATGCGTGTAGTAACCGGCTCTTCAGGTATGGGGAGAGGGGAGAGAGGGGTGAAATTGCGCAGCGATTGCGACTGTCTGCGTGGTAGACACGCGTCAAACACGTTGAATGTCATTTATTCTCGGCAGCCGTGTCTGAACGCTGTCTTCCTCATGGAGTCAGACATCTATTGCGGTGAAGCTTTCTCTTCGAAGCGTTGTTACGCAGCAAAACCATTCACACGCTCGAGAAACAGCGTACACACTTCTGTAGCTGTAAGGCTCATTGTTTTTTCGGTCTTTTCCTTGTTGGAAACGCATGTAAGAGGTTCGACAGATGCAGAGCGATTCAAACCACTTGCGGCGCTTCTTTTACTGAGTGCCGGTACGGTGACACGCCCACTGCACCCGCCTTTGGTCCTGATTAAACAATGTCGCCGTGGCAACGTGTACTGCCTTCCATGTCGCGTTCAAGGGAGGGTGTCCAGGATGGCATTTCTCTACCCGAAACTCGCGGTTTTCTATGAAGCCATAAAAACAAGCTGCTGCCGTCATTACAGCCCTAGCTATTTATAGCGCTGCCTGCGTATGTACGTCGCCGATAGGACACGTGTTGTGCACCCTTTCGAGTGATCACAGGTTCCGCGGTATAGCGCTAAACCTACAAAGAAAATGTCCTGCTTGCATAGTGCAACAAAAACAATGAATTTATGTGCATTGTCAAGCCACGGTATGACCAAGGTAAAGGGAGGTGGAATACTTTATTTGTAGCCATCGTTTCTTCATGCCCACAAATGACCTCGACCGCAAATTTATCCTGCAGGATGTACTATCCATGAGGGTTAAGCGACGCCGACAGAGCATGCTGTCGAGCGGGTGCACAACAGCACGTACGATGAAATTTTATCGGTTCTCGCTAACCAGGCACGCCAAAAGAAAGGTTAACGTTTGCGCTGCCGGAGGAAACAGGAAAACAGAATGGGCAACCGTGCCTGCCGTCCTCCGAATCAACTTGTCCAGAGAAATAGCTACGGTGGTTGTTTGCCTATTCTTCTTCAAACGAAAGAAAGCCTTCACAGAAGCAGCTGCTTTGTCAGCGTCGCACCTGCCGTTTTCATACACGGTTTTGTAGAATGTTTTTTTGTTCTGACAGCACTCTGATTTAGCCCCAGAACATTTCCTGTTTAAAGAATTTGGACGGGCGCGTTTTTCGAGCAAGCAATAACCCCAGGGAAAAAGAAAAGCGGCAGCCGTGGTGGCTCAGTGGATATGGCGCTAGGCTGCTGAATTTTAGACGTCCGTGTACTGTGCGACGTCAGTGCACTTCAGATCCCCAGGTGGTCAAAATTTCCGGGGCTCTTCATTACGGCGCGCTTCATAGCGTGATTCCCTTTGGGACGTTAAACCCCCATAAACCAAGAAGAGGCGCACCGACGGGCGTCACCTGCACGGGTGCCATATCAAACATTGCGTGAAATGCTTCGCTTGCCACCCTGCCTTATCGAAACCAGCGCAACACGTGTCGTCTCCGTCCGTGCTTTTTGTGGAGAAAAATGGCGCGCTACTCCGATTGGTAATAAAATATTACTTCGTTAACAACAAGTATATGTGGCCGTTTTCAGTGGGAATTGCGTTTATTTTGTTACTGGCCATTTCGTTGTAACTAGCTTTATGTGCATATGAACAAGTGTTGCATGGTTTGGCATTTCCGAAGCAGCACTTAAGTGGCTAAAAAGTTGTCTCGTTTATGGACTGCAATTATACTTTTGCAACGCAGTGCAAAAAAGCAAGGTAGTACATTTCCAGCGTGTAAAAAAGGTATGAAAGAAACAAAGAAACTGGAGCGGACCACTCTCCATTTTGCACCGCCTTTGTTTCAAGCAAAAACCTAAAATGCGCTCTAGTATAAAAATTAAGCGGCTTTCATGAGATGCATGTAACAAGATTTTTGAAAAGCTAGCTTTTATTTCGCCACACTACATGTCATTGCTGCCAGGAATTCGATTGCCGGCTACTCAGTCAGCGCCTTATCAAGCCACGACGCTGCGAAATCAGATAGTGTAGGACCCGGAGCACTCTTATAAAAGTACGACCATTCTAGGAAGGCCCTTCCGTCAAATCCCCGTAAACCTTGGTGATTCGGTACGAAACATCCGTCTAAATACTTCACATTGCAGTACGACTACGTTGTGAAAGCTCGACGTGAGCGCAAGTGAAGCTACTCATGGTTAATGCAAAGAATAATGCAACAGGACGCCAGTTACCTCGTTCACGAAGGGATAGCCTTCAACTTACCGTGCGCCATGAAATTGCTTCCCTGCGAGGATTTTCTGCGATGTGCAGCTGTTTGGCGTGTTTCATCGTTTACTGAGCTGTGCCAACTCTAACACGGTAGCGATCTGTGGAGTTAAGCAACAGAAGTTCGCAAAATATTTACGCAGGAAGCCGCCGCGAGATTCGAAATGAAGCCTATACTACAGTGGCTCTAGCCACTGTACCTATACACAGTTTCCGCGGCGAGGAGGAAAATAGCCTCGAACTCGGCGCGCGCAGCGCCACTCCTCCTCTGTGGTATGCGCCGGTCGCCGGGTCACCAAGGCATGCATTTTACGAAAAATACATATGTTCTACCGAGTATTGCGCGCGACGAAGTAGTTGCAAAGCGTTTTGCGTTTACACATCATCCCGAATCGAGGCTCGAGGTCGTCCGGCTACCACTGTGTTGTCGGCTGCAGCAACAACTATCGAAAGCCTAAAAAAATGACCTTCAAAACCGTGGGGAGTGCGTCGACAGCCGCAGCACGTGTTTGGGCACAGGCTGTGTGTGGACGTGCTCTGACCTCGTTTTGTTACACGCGTGTGAAAGCATTGTATTCTTAATGTAGTTTTGCATGGGCGATTTTGGTACGCTTTTTCGTCACTTTAAAATTGTGCTACAGTATTGAGTTCACGAAAGCAGTGGGCTAGAGCTCACTGCCCCGCATTGTCTGTCGCTGGCACATTTGAAAGAACACAGTTGTAACCCCTGCTTGTAGCCTAGATCTGGATTTCCGTTATTCGGCGCGACAATTTATTCGTGGCCGCAAGATGTTCCACTCGTAGAGTGATGCCAAGGGCGAAATTTAAACGTCGCTTATCGCACACCTCCGTCGGCATTGACGAAACAAAATCATCGCCTTAGCAATTCGGACAGCAAACTGAGTGCATACACTCTGGGCCCACTCGACAAATGTAGTGCAGTTTAAGTCGCACTTAAAACAGCCATAAATAAGTGGGTAATTTCGCTAGCTTCCAACAATATTCTTAGCTGGTTAGCCTAGTTTGTCTCTCAATATGTCAGATATCATTGCAGTTGCCTTGCATCACTCCCCCGACCGCCGTCGCAACCAGTGCTATGCCTACGCTGTTTTTCACCGTGTAGGTTACACCAAACTCGCCAGCTTTCCTTGGAGCCGCCGCTGGCTCAGTGGTTATGGCGCTCGGGTGCTGTCTGGAAAGACGCGGGTTCGCTCTGTGCCGCGGCGGCCGCATTTCGATGGAGGCGAAATGATAGAGGTTCATGTACTGTGCGATGCCAGTGCACGTTAAAGAACCTCAGTTGGTCGAAATCACCGGAGCCCTTCACTTCGGCGTCCCTCATAACCTGAGTTATGTTGGGACGTTAAACCCCGATAATTAAATCAGCTTTTCTTGACCTATGTCAGCCGTCACCACAACAGTAGAAGCGCCTGCGGCGCCATTCCGCCGATATTCCGGCTATTTCTTTACCGAACGACCTTCGAAAAATTAATGCCGAAGCTCCGAAATCCCGATATGCGCCGCCTGCGCCTTGTTCGGTGTGTGCACCGCGAATGCGATCGCGCATACAAGCATGACAGTCGTATCCAGCCTTGACACTAGATGGTGCCACCTTACCAAGATGGCGGTGCCCATGATAGGATTGGATTGGAGAAACTTTACTGATCTAAAAGAGCAGTGCTGTTGCTCGTTTCAGCGGTGGTCAAGAGGTAGCGCATTCGACTCGCGACGCAAAGTTCAGTGGTTTGACACCCTGCTCTGCTGCAGTTTTTGCTTTTTGTTTTGAGAAGTTTCATAATAGGACAAGGGAGCTCTTCCGCGCTGCAGTTTTTAAGAACTTTGAATAATGAGGTATGCTCGAAATTTTCAGAGCGAATAATGAAAGGCCTAGAATGGAATGCAGATAGTTGGCCATTCAACAACTGAATTTGTCTCCCTTTTCGAAAATTTCTAAAACTTAGCGCACAGAATGTTTTCTGGCTGTTCATGTGCTTACGTCACAAAAAACAAACTAAAAGAGCCGAAAGCACAGCTATTGATCAACATAATATTCACGAAGATATCTTATGCTACACGAACTTTAAAAATGCATAACAACCTAAACTTTAGGCGGCGAATAAAATAAAATTTGATATTTAGTTCTGTTACTGCATTAACATGTTGCATAATATTGAGAGGCCGCATGTTAGCAAGGTTTCCTCGAAGATGAGTGCAAAGGGAAGCAACTGAGAACAAATAAACATTTACTGGCAGACATGTCGTCAGTTCCACCCCCCCCCCCCCCCCCCCCCCCTCAAAAAATGATTTTCTGTTGCTTTAATTTCCAAATAAAAGCTTGTGAAAAAGTTGCGGTGTGAACATACACAGAAAAAAGAGCGCTTTCATGTCGTCTAAAAGGCTCGCTGTAAGGTCAGAAGGCGTGGGAAACAGACCGGGACCCCGCGGCGTGCACGCGGGCGAAAATGAGACGTGAAAGCCGCCGGGCAGGACGTATGTACAATGTGCGCTTTTAAATCGCCTTCACTTCGGAGCTGGCACAAAATGATTCAGTCAGCAGTTGTTACTGAAAACCCAGGCGGCGAGAGAAAAGCTGTCCTGCGTGTTTCCGCAGGGATGGTGAAACCACGCGTTCGAAAAGAGCGCAGTCACCCATTTGTTTGTCCGAACAGAAAAATATAAAAACAACATAAAAGAAAGTGAGAGGGAGCCCGGACCAGCAACGCTTTGCCAGGCTTAAAGCCAATTTAAGATAAATGAAATAAGCACTAAAAAAAATTAAAGTGAAAAGCAGAGAAGTAAAAAAAAAACGCAGTGTCGCAGCACAGCCACAGTCGCAGTAGACAGTCAAAACACAGTGTGGAGCCCACGACGAGAGGCACCGAGAGGCTTCTGTGTGCAGAGCGTGTGTAGGATAAATGAGAGCTAGTAAAGAGGAAATGAGCGTATATATTTAGGAATTGGGCTGCTTATGGGGTGTAGTGGAACCGCACAGGCAGCAGGGTCTCTCAGAAGAGAGGGTTATGTAGATAGTGCAATGTCTGATGAGCAAAGGGACTTTAAACGGGAAACGAAACGAGCAGTAAGGAAACAATCCCGGAGGTAATTACGGACGTCTTCACGCAACAGTCCACATGAGCAAGAGGAAGATGGCGATGGGACATTTTTTTTAAATAGAAAGAGAATATACTATGCCCAGTGGTTAAAGTAGTAAGAGGATTCCTGTGTAGACGAATGGTATGAATATTGTGCGTATCAGGGATCCAGCTTTATAATTCTGTGCCACCCTTATTCTCAGCTAATGCTGTCAATTGGGCTAATTGTTAATGGATTCTGACATGGTAACTAGCGCTAAATAGACGTAGACGCAGAAGGAAGCAACCGGACACACGCTAGTAGAGTTTTCAACAGCATAAGCAAGCTCTGCGGCATGGCACTAGATGCTGGTTCTAAAGAGAGGCGATGAATGTATAAAATATTTTGTGGTGAGCTAAGAACAACAAAATGAAGCACCACCAGAGTGATGGGTGAAAGACCCTGCGGTGTAAATATGCAGTGACCATTGACAAGAAAAGGACAAGGCCTCCTGAGAACTAAGATGAACAAAAGAAAATTTGTTTTCTTTTGTTTTCTTTTTTAAGATGGACAAAAGAAAAAAGAAAGCTTCAATGAGGGGTGGACGGACCAGCGATTAAATAAAGAATTAAGTTCAGATTGATTATAAAATGTGTAACCATATACTACAGATTTCCGTAATGTGAAAAGCCTGAACTGTGCGCATAGCATGTCTAGATAAATAGCCTATGGAAGAACGTTTGCAAGAACATGAAGGATAGCGATTCGCGTAGTACTGTAGGCACCAGTAAGGGTGAGAAGTGGAATTTGTTGAAGCGATAAGAAGCGATCCATTAGTTGGGAAACGGGGCAATAAAGCCACCAAGCTGAGGCAGCATAGGTGATTATGGGAGGAAAACCTCATGATAAATTTGGCGCAAATGAAAAGGGAAAACACGAAAATGTAAATGAAACCAGTTACGGAGCTTGGCGGCAGATGCAAGAATTTTGGTTTGCAATTGATTAACATGGGGAATAAAACTTAGGGGACAGTCAAAAACAACTCCTAATAATTTAATACTGAGTTCACACTTGTGGCTGTAAGTGTCTAGACGAATTGCTCCCTTACGTTTGTGTAACGCCGGGACTCTATTTACAAAATAAAACATAAGAACACTTTTCTGAGTTCAATTGAACACAATACGTGGTACAGTTTTGGATTAAAGATAAAAAATTTGAACCCCTTGTTCCTAACTCGCGACTAGTCTTACCAGGGACAAGTATAACGCTGTTATCTGAACATGCCTGAAGGCAGGCAGGTGAGAGGACAAGGAGATTTAAGAGGTCATAAAGTGAAATGTTCCAAAGTAATGGTGAAAAAGGCGAACCTTGCGGACTGCTGAGGGAAAAAGGCACAGAAAGAGTGCAAGAAAGAGATTGATAAGTCATGTGTCGGTTATGTAGGAAAGAAGATAAAAGAATATAAATTTCTCGGACAACGATATTTCCTTTAAAAAATGTAAAACCAAAGGGTGCCAAACACCGTCAAGTTCAGCTCTTAAGCCAAGAGAAAATAGAACCAGAGTAATTTTTGTTGTTTATAAATTTGTAACAGCTCCCGCGAATGATAGCATGAACTGAACTTCGTCCGTGCGTGAAACCATTCTGATATCTGTGGAGCAGGTTATTTTGGTACAGGAAGTAATACAGTCTACCATATAGTAAGCGCTCGAGCACTTTACCGAAAGACGAATTAATGCATATCCATCGGTAAGAATTCGGAAGGTGCGTTGGTCTATTCCGTTTTTGAATAAAAATAATCCTGCCAATTATCCAGGTCTAAGGAAAGTAACGCAAATTCAATGCAGAATTAAAGGCAGAGACGAAAAAGAAGACATGAACGTTCAACGAAGCGAGAGCAGCATGAGGAGAGATAAGACCAGGGCCAGAAGAAGACATCAAATACATCGAATTTATTACAGCTTCAATCTCCGCAGCACTGGATGATAAATCTTGAACTGAGGTATTGGGAGGCTTCGCAGTAATGTCCCGAACGCGAGAATGGAAAGGGAGGTCGCGTGATGAATCAACTGACGTGAGTACGAAACAGCAGCTTTATGGTGTGAGGAAGCGTTTCATTGTGTGCGCCATCTGAGTATTGTACTCGAAGGACTATGGAAGGGCACCTGAGCTTGATAGCATGGCTTGTCAAATAGGAATTTGCGCGTATCTGTGGAAAATTCTTCCTTAAGTAATTGTTATGTGTGCCTCTAATGTTACATCTATACATTGCAAGAGCTCTATAATAAACAGAGCTCTTGCACCGTTTAGACCTGACATTAGAAGCACACATGAGAATTATTTAAAAGATACAGCTCAATTTATTATTTAGCGGTGGAAATTTCTCAGCTGAGGTTCCGAAATTTGTTGGAAACGGAGAAGTGCGCGCATACGGGGCCGCTTCATGCTTAATTCAGCCGTACACCAAATGGAACTCACGGCAAACCTCAGTTTTACCAAATACAAGTTTTCCTTGTACAGTGTCATAAAAGTTTCATTATAATTTAGCTGGGACATGATCAAGGGCAGGCGCTGGATGGAACTGATGATTATAAAAAAGACTGAAACCAAGGCGGAGAAGCTAGCTGGGAAATTAAACTGGAGCTGGCTCTGATAAGCTGCTTGAACAGCGACGAAGGTTGGGAAAGGAAGGACTATATAATAAATCTATGCTCGGAAAGGGATGAATCGCCAATGACTTGCCAAGAATAGCCCTTTGTAAGTAAATTAGGAGAAGCCGAGCTGACGTTATTCCAACTTTAAGCGTAATGAGTTTCGTCGGTTAAGTAGCCTGGATTATTGAGAATAAGCAGGGTTGTGGAGGCCGCAAAAGCTTGAACATGGCTTGCTCTAGAGTAAGCAATATTTCCGCCTCACATAATATTTTTCCAATAATATCACCGCAATTGATAATTTTATCAGTGGGTTAAGTCTGTAAACAAGTGGTAAGCAAAGCGACAGAGACTTCGATATCTGCACGAGGCGGTGTATACACTGCTTAAGGAGGCAGTGATCAGTGAATGTAGATCATAAGAGAGCAACAACTTAATTACCGATAAAAGTGGGAAAGATATAAAAATTAGGATTGTGGAGCAGTATGACACACCGAGGGTTTGTACTATAAGAGAGTTTTTAAAAGTTTCAGTTTCAGTTTATTTCCCACACAGTTTATTTCCGTCACCCTCGCCACGAGGTGTCGCGAGGGTGACGGGATAAAAGGTGCGTCAACGGCAGCTTGACTGGCCTCGTCTCTCCGGACAGCAAGGCAGCAAGCACGATAGTTCGGAAGTACAGTAAATTTATATAATGGGAAGAATAACAAGGGAAAATCATTTCATATTTAAAAAATATGTATATACAGAACAATAGAAGTACAAAAACAGTGAATCAGTGCGTTAGATAAAAACACAATCAAGTAGAGGGAATTCCTACAAATTCATCATTGGTACTAATGCATGGATCGCCAACACTGGTTATTGTGATGTTGTTGTTCTGAATATACTTAAACATCCGGGAAGTCGCACACGGGTTTGATATAAATTGACCTGGAGAAAATTAATGTTACCGGGCAGGGGACGCAGGGTTGCGTGAGCGCAAAGGTCCATAACGAGTGCGGGCGCGGATCCTATCCACACGTCCACACAAAAGGGAACACGACACGTACCCCGCATAATGACCGGACTGCGACCGGTGCTGGGGTCCTTCATGGAGTTTGGCGCCAAATGCGCTTTCTCCGCGACAGCCAGCACCTTGCGAAGGCGGACAACAGAACGCAGTACGCTAAAGCATTCTATTCTAGTCGTTTTTCACTCGTCTGGTGTGAGGTGTCCTTTCGCGCGACCCGTTTCTGTTTAACGAAAGGTGTTAGCGCGTTTTCAATCAGGCGTCCTTAAAAAGCCACCTCAAGAAGAAACAGTCGGTTCCTATCTCCTGGTGGCGTCATACTCGAGTTTTCCGCCGAAACGGTAGCGGCCACCGCGGCCGACACCACATAGCCTCGAGTCACGCCTCAGTGGGTGCTCGGCGCCTCCCATGCAGCGTACAAGCGCATGAGGCAACTCCGCGGCACTCCGGAATCGCCGCGTCTCCCTCGGCGCGCCGGGCTTAATTATGGGCGGCACGTACGCGCACATATGTGCTCAGTCGAGGCCTCTCAGCTGTAATGGCGATGGCCTCTTAACAGTGGAGCGCGTCGAACAAGACGCCGGGTCGTGTTCACGCGACAAGCGCTGTCGCAAGAGAAGAAATGCGAGCAGGCGCATGCTCTTGCTATCGTTTGTTCACCTGCGCAATGTTAGGAAAACGATCCACCGATAAAAGCACGCAAAATTTGGCGGTAATATATTGATGGGATGGTTCGCGCCTAATTTCTTTTTTGGTAAGTTAGGCGGTTCTAATTCCGGGATTATAGCCGTAGAAAACCAACAAGAAAATTCAATTCAATTCATTTCAGTTGTTTTATCTCCATACAATATAAAGAGCAAGCCGAGTAAAAATGCTGCACCATGTCTGAGGTGGCGACGGCAATGTTTGTTTCTTCTCTCTCTCTTTTCCCCTCATTTATTTTACAAGAAAACTTTTCAAAACATACGCACAGGTCAGTAAAATAAATTCCCAATAGTCAAGCTGTCTTATTTTCACAGGAAAAAAGATAAATTATTGAGTAAAAATGGTTTTCACAGGAATACTTCCATGCATGCCCACATAACAGTGCAATTAATGCAAAGAGCTAAAGCACAAGACCGCCTTGCTTAAAAAAAAAAGTTGGAAATTTGAGTGTAGGAAGGATTTGAATTCTATGGGTATTAAGCTAACAATATTTATGCCTGGACTTTCGAAATACTGCTTAAATCAAGCGCTTCGCCTGGGTAATGTCGATACATAGTTGCCAACTTTTTTTTTTTACAGAAGTTGCTGTATATGTCGCTTTTTCTTGGGTAAACGATGACGTAATATGTCGTAACTACATTAGCCAAAAACTTCGCGTTCACATCGCCATTGAGAATGTTAGCCAGGCGCCTCTGGGACATAAACGTCATATGTAATGATGAGCGTCCGCTCTCGAAAATGCGCCGCCTGCATGTCATGTGATGCGCGTGCGGACAGAATAGCCTCTTCACGGTGAGTTTTACATGGTCACAGTGGTCTGTGCGCGACTTTTTAAGCGAGAGGGCGTATTACCATGGTGCATGTTCAGTACGAAGTTTTCGAGCGCTCGTTTGGCGAATCGTGTGAAGGTACTGCGCGATAACTGAGGCTTTAAATGATAGCCTGTGGTCGCCACTCAGGAACAAGGGCTAGGCAGGAAGTCAATGGGAGTGATTGGCAGTCGCTGGCAGACTGGTTCGTTCGCTATGTTCTAAGCTATCTGTGGTCTCTTTCCCAGAATCAGGTTTTATTGTTACTCAAAACACAGCATGAACAATGTTATGCATCAAGAAAGCTCTCTACTTGTATCTGATGAACAACTATATCATTTTCTATATAATCCAACACAACTGCATATGCGTGCGCCCGTTTTCTCACATGATCAGGTCGAGTTTATGGGTTTATGGTGGTTTAATGTCCCAAAGCGACTCAGGCTATGAGGGACGCCGTAGTGAAGGACTCCGGAAATTTCGACCACCTGAGGTTCTTTAGCGTGCACTGACATCGCACAGAACACGGGCTTCTAGAATTTCGCCTCCATCTAAATTCCACTGCCGCGGCCAGGATAGAACCCGCGTCTTTCGGGCCAGCAGCCGAGTACCATAGCCATAACTCCTCAGCCACCGCGGCAAACAAGGGAAGGGGAATTAGGGGGTCCTTATACATTTAAGAGAAGTCAACAGCCACAGAAACCAAGGAACACATGGCATTTTATTTGTATTTATTTGTTTTGTGGTGTTGATCAATGGAGCATATTACTGAATATGATATCGCTTAAAGAGAATTGATTATAAAAGCAGTAGAAAAGCGCGTAATTCGGAGGTCGTGGGTTCGGTTCCCACCGGTGGCATGTGGTTTTTTCTTCTGCTTTTCTAATCAATTATTTTTAAGCGATAACATATTCCGTAATATTCTCCATTGATCAACACTGCAAAATAAATCAATATAAATAATATCCCTGTATTCCTTGGTTTCTGGGCTGTTGGCTTCTCCTTATATATATATATATATATATATATATATATATATATATATATATATATATATATATATATATATATATATATATATATATATACATTGTGCGAAAGTTGCGAAAATATATAGATTGGGCGAAAGTTGATGCTTGTATGCTATCACCACCTTTTCTGTCGCACAATCTTGGCAACGTGCCCAGGCGCTATGGCGTACAGGCAATCTTCTCGGTTCCAAACAAGCTCAAGAAAGTGTGCAGCCTAGTAAGCAGAATAATAGAGAACCAGAGAGGACAAAATAAAATTAAGAAAAGATCCAAGACATGCCATACTTCGGGATTCATCCCGTTCAAAACGGGTGTGGTGTATGAGCTGGGTGTTTTCTGTGGCAGGACCTACATAGGTCAGACAGGATGTTGTGTAAACGTGCGGCTAAAAGAACGCGAGAAATCGCTCTCTGGGTCGAAGTTCTTGCATTTAGTGGACCATTGCCAGGGACGTAAAGAATGTAAGCCGGATTGTGTACCGGAATGTAGGCCAGTATGCAAGAAAAAATGCAATCCCCTTTATGCGCAAGCTGAAATTTTATCACATCATAAAGTACGACTCCAGAGTGAAATCACGGACGCTTTTTATATTTCGCGAAAGGGAAAAACATTGACGGTGCGCATAAGCGCACCGTCAATTTCTTTAACAGCAAATGAACTGGCATACCTGGACCACACGTGGAATTAATATCCATTCCTTCCCTCCATTTTATTTCTTTGTGTTTTTTTTTTGGGGGGGGGGGGGGGGGGTTTGCTCTTCGCGATTGTTATCATGAAGTTTCCTGTTTTGGCACCATATATGTTACCCATCAATCTTCAGATGTATCGCCCCCTAAGGTTTTTCTTGGTGTTATCACGAAGGTTTCTTTTGATTTACTTCACGAGATGGGTGTATATCATGCGTTCTTCCATTTAAATTTTTTATTGCGAAAAAGTGATCGTGTTGTGTCTTTTCTTCTACTTTGGTCCTCGTTTTTGGCGCTAACTTCATCATAAACAAAAATTGTGCCCCCGCCCTTGCAAGCCTAACCTGAAGTATAATTAATTAGCATTTGTTGTGACTTCATTGTCACCAGACTGAAGACGGGGTCGTTTTGAATTGTAAGAATGTGCCCTATCAGTAATTTGATCGTTAGTTGGTGCAATGAACCCCGTCGAAAAGGAATTCATATCAAATTCATATCAGGAATTCATATCAAAGAAGCTCAACATTGTGCTGTCCGGGAATAACGGAATATATTTCGGTGTCTGACAATGTCATTGGAAAAGAAAGCACAAAACAAAAATGGCCGGCAACGGGGGTGCCAGAAGTGTTCCTCACCCTGACCACGGAGGGCAGGTGGTTTTCAGATTCTGTGGTGCGGAACGAATAAGACGTTTGTTTAGCGGTAACTGCCGTTCTGGTAGTCGCAACTAATAACAATAACGCTTTGCACGTCTGTTGATGTTTCAATCTAACACTAATAATTTTTTATTTCCAAAAGGCTGTCTTGTAAATAACTTAACATAGCTAATGGGTAAAATAAAGAATTACAGAAGAGTGAGTGATAAAGTTCCTCTTTTCACAAATTGGTTAGTTTAGTCGCCGTACTCGTCAACTTAGTTCTTGACGAATCACGCCATAGAAGATATCATTTCTAGTATAACTCAAAATACTATCAACAAACTATCCTTTCATTTTTTTTTAATTTCGCGCTTCTGTTGTTTCTCATTAGTCCCTCTCGACGAAAGCCCTTTACAGGCGCGCATCCTGAATGGAACAAGACAAGTCGGCGCGATCCGGAGCTAGGAATAGGAGGTCATTGCACAACAAGCGTCCCTAACGGCATCGCGGCTACGTGACCAGGCGCACGGCTTCGGTAAACAACGCCCCTCGACCCCCGACCGAAATTGGAATCTCGGGTCGTCAGGTACCGCTGGCCCACCCCCGAAGAGCAGAGCCCCCCCCCCCCGGCCCATTGGCGGCCTTAACTTTTAGCCTGCTTTCTACCTCGACAGGCGGAACAACACCCTAAAGCAGAGGAACGCGAAAGCGAAAAAAAACCTAGTCAGACAGGACGCGACTAAGTAAAAATCAGACCGAAGAAGAAGCAGAGAGGGAGTGCCAAAGTGCTTGCGGCAGAGACCCGCTTTGTTCCCCAATCGGGGAGCGCCATCTCCGCCTCCCGACCGACGAGCGCTGCCAGACTCGGGGGCTCTTGGACAAACGTGAGAGCACGCGAAGGGCAACTTCCTTTTCCCAGTGATCCTCCTCGCCCTTGGCCCTAATCTGCACCGATTTTTGTTGATTTCATATTTTTGCCACCTTTCGCATCTCTTTTTACTGTCATGCTCCCCGTGGCCCAGCCTACACACCGGCTGTGCCGTCTCAGTCCCTGGCAGCTTAGCCTGCCATACTCGTTGCGTTACGTTGCTGCATGCCACTATGGCTAGGGAAGCTGCGAGCCACCGGAGCGGCCGGGAACGACCTTGACAAGTTACTGCCCCAGAGGGCCTACGTGCATGACCCCTGCGCGGTGTTTTGAAGTTGCGCTGCTGCTGCTTTCTTTCGCCAGTGCAACTGTTGTAGCTGTTCAGTGTGGACAACAGCGATGCGAGTGGGAAGAGAAGTAACTGCGTGGACTAAGCGGTACATGGCACGCACGCTTTTATTGTTTCTGGCTTGGTCGTCTTTACATCAGAAGTTTTATGTGCTTTTATAATAGCAAAAAAACTAAGATTTTGCGGGGGAGGAAGGCTGTTTTACAGAACGAAAAAAACTTTATAAATCTTAGAAGAAGACTATCCGCATGATCGTTAATGGTCCTTTTGATAGCTATACATGACCTCTATAATCCATTAGGAATAGTACCATCCAGCCACTCATCTATTTAACACAACACTCACATGCTCACACGAAGCTAACAGTATGAACAACAACCCATTTTCCCATAATCCTGTCCATTCGAAACCGCGCAACAGACCTTACTCTCTACGTTTAAGCGAATTCGAGCACGTACACTGTTTTGACTAATTATTGACACCAGATGCCTCGATTTAAGATTCAGCTGTTGTTAAATAACCTGCCTAGAACATAACTAGCACTAAGTAATGTTCTTTTCTTTAAATTTGACGTGTTAGGTATACATCCGAATGCATTTGAATGCGCTTTTCGTAGTTAACTTCCATTGCACTTACACTGTAATCCAGGTACTCTTAATTGCATTATGTATGTATTATTATATCGTAGACGTGTCCGAAATCTTTGTCGAACGTGTCAACTCGTTCCTTCGTGTAGTACGACCGCCGTGCTCATTTGTGAGAATTCAGAATTTCTGCCGCCACAAATGCTTCGCAGGGTGCACAGTCCTAGTAAAACATTTGTTTTGCTTTTTGTTTGTACTCTATCTAGTTATTCTCTAGAGTACACGTAACTCCTTACGAACATCGATTATGCAAGTCGATTGGGCAAGTATGCACTGCTCAATAGAGGGAGTAATTATACCAAAGTATTTGCGTTCCTGTATCAGCCGCCCTTTTCTGCTGTGATGGTTTCATCGACTTTCCATATATTGTCAGAGTGCCAATGATAACTTGCTTGCTTCAAGAAAAAAAGAAACAGGCAGTGCTGTGGCGCAGAGGGCGCAGGGCTCTGACCCAACAAATAGATGCCACTGACGCTTTTCATTAATGGACAAAGAACACACCATACATGCTACTGGACTTTTGCAGGCTTCTGAGCAAGAAAATAAAATGAGGACTTGTAGCCATCAGTTTGCCTTGAGGGTATGAGGACTCATACACTCACGAATGAAGACAACTGTCTCGGGCCGCACACGTCAAAACTCTAGAAGGTCAGGTGAACTCAATGGTAAATCTGCTTCCCAGACTTACTTGTTCGTCTTGGGGCAGTTCTACACTCCTCCGCAAAGTGCGCAATTCTGTCATACGACAAATTATTGCGCACTCTCCACCTATACTGCACGACCTTGCGCGAATCACCGAAGAGCGGTTACAGATGTTGATAGTTAGAGGTCTTCGGTGTTGTTTGGGCGTGCTGCAAGCGACTGCTAGCTCTCTGGTTATTGCAGACGGACGGCAGCCTCCATTTCATGCCTTGCGCGCAAGTGCGACTTGCCGACGCACTTTCATCTACTGTCTCAACATGAAAAACACCTGTTAGTTTCTGCGCTGCAGGGTGGCGACAGAAGCGAAAATCATCGAGTGTTTTAGAACACCGACAGCATTTTCGAAATTTTGAGCCTAATATCGAGTTATCTGTCGAAGGTATAATTAGGAAACACGACATGACGGTACTTGCTGCTAACTAGTTAGCCATGTACCAAATATACATGTGGTATCCTGGTCACGATCATGTCTATACTGATGGCTCAAGTCTTAAGTATCCACCGACATCTCAACTCGTAATTCCAGAGCTGAATGAACGACGAGCAGTTAAACTGGCTCACATAACAGTGTCATCGACAGCTGAGATATATGCAATTTACTTGGCACTACAGTTCATAGTACCCGTAGGAGATCCACGTCGGTGGTTGACCTTCAACGACTCGCAGGGGGCATTAAAATCCCTCGACAGCCCAAGTTTTGCATCGTGGAAGACATGTTTGTTTTACGAAACGCTTAAAGAATTCTCCAAGGCATCCAAGATGCAGCACTTAGTAGCCTTTGAATTGATACCCGGGTATTGCCTTATCTGACGAAACACTGAAGCAGATGCAGCGGTCAGGCAAGCTCATGCTAATGCTTCAACTTCAGGCCTGCCATTATAAGGATGTGAAATCCGCTGTCTTTTAAGAGACATGCCAGTCAGCATAAACGAAGAAATGTGTTTCCAGCCAAATTTTATCTTCTGACCTTTATCAAATTGACCCCCACTCACGGTTTACAATCTCAATATCACTCAACAGAAGTGTAGAAACTCATTCACCGCTTACAATTGAGAACAGCCAACACGAATCACTTGGGCGTGCAGACAATCCGCGATGTGTGTGTTGTCACGAGAATGAAGATGCACCTCATCTGCTACTGGATTGCTCAGAGCATGACAGAGTTAAGACACGACCGAAGAGATACTTGACCACCCTTGATAAAAGGCCTTTCAGTCTTCAAAAAGTGTTTGGTCCATGGCCGACGCCATGGACCTAACACCTTTTGAAGACCTACTCAGGCTATGAGTTACGCCGTAGTGGAAGGCTCCGGATAATTTCGACCACCTGGGGTTCTTTAACGTGCACTGACATCATGCAGTACACTGAGCAGTACACAGAGCATTTCACCTCCTTTGAAATCTGGCCGCCGCGGCCAGGGTTGAACCCGCGTATTTCGGGTCAGCAGTCGAGCACCATAGCCATTGAGCCACCGCGGCGGCTTAAAATTCAGGCCTCGCGAATGTTCTTTCATCCAATTATTAATGGCTTGGGCGTAATATGCCCGTCTGAAAAACAAGATTTTCTCCTTCACCTCCTCCAGTGGATCGAATGCACTGCATAAGATTTGGCAGGGTTACTTTCTTGAGAGTGTGAGGAGCTCTCATACCCTTATGAGAGTTGAGACGAATTTCTTCTAAAAATTTTCTCCAGTGTCACCAAGTACGCGGGGGGTATTTTATTTTATTGCCGCCGATCGGACATGGTATAGTCACTCCTCTGCAGAGCCGCTTGACGAGCAAGTGTCAATAGCTATTTGGCCTCTCACGAGTTAGTTGTGAGCTACAGACGGAAAGGTTACGTTTTACGGAAAAGCACAAACAATTACTGCTTCTTTGAAGCACAGTTCTCTGCCTAAATTGTTCAACTCCTGCGAAACTACCAAGCACTGAGTATGCAGGTCACATTTTGGCGGAGAGGGGCCAAAATAGAGCCGCCTAGAACCTCAGCAAGCGCCCGATATTTCTTAACCCTGACCTACGGCCTTGAAACCAAGGCTCGCTGGGAGTGGCCAGAGTACCGCCACTCAGAACAAAACGTCGATGCTCTGATATCCGTGCACCTAATGTAAGCCGCCACACAATGGCTCTCCGCGTTCTCGTGAGAAGGTGCCGAGAACTGTAACACAACTCAGCGGGACGCCACGACGATATTGGTTGTATCTCTAAGCGTTTCTTTTCGCCGTGACGCTGACTTTGTGGTCAAGTGTGCGGCAGACCTTATCTATTTCTAAGCATGAACGCTCATAGGAAGAACCTTCAAACTTGTTTCACTCAGATGCGAATATTGATTAAGGGAAATAAAAACAGTGGAACCACCTTGAAAAGCTTCGCTCTCTATCGTGCCGTGGGTGAGTTTTAAGGGGTGAGGCGACCAGACTGAGGAATTGTCAGAAATTTTCTTTGGGAAAACCAGTCGCCCTATATTTTTTCACAGAAGCAATACTTTGCACGCATAAAGCCTTCTACCTTCCTGCCCGCCTCCGCTGAAAGCAACGCGTAAATCCAGCTGAGTTTCGCACATACCGGCATTAAATAAAGTAGTGACAGATGTTAAGCGTACGGCAATACCATACCTGTCAGATTTTCTGTAACGCCCAACGTAATGAAGCATTCCAGTTCGTTTTGGGCTTGCCCCAACTTCCGGCAAACTGGCTTCAGACATTTTCATCCCCAGAAAGAGACTGGCGCTGAGATTTCTGCGCGGGGGAACAAAATACAACCCTGAAATATTAAAACGATGTACTGTTCTCCCAGCCATATAAGTTTCTTTTTAGAATCAGTGCAGAAGCAAAACTGCTGTGCTGTAAGGTGCATGGTAGTCGTCAGTGTGTAGGCGCATGCCATCTGAGGTAAAAGAGTCATCTCGGGTAAAGGGTATCGTCATTTCTCTGAAAAGCAAGCTCCAGCGATGACCGATTAGAAAAAAAGACACCTAAGGCAACAAAAATGCCGTTAATGCGCTGGTACAGGGCTTATAAATTCGCAAAGCAGCCAGACCTTCAAAGGGCTTCCTGTCGAAAGTATTCGCATAGCGTACTGATCAATTACCCTAGCTTTTCGTAGTTTGCGTTGACGTATCACAAAAAGGAGGTTGCGTAGAAAGGCTTTTTCGCAGCTGGCTACTTTAATTAACCAGGCGGCAACGGTATTAATGCACCAATGTTAAGAACGATACGTTTTTTATTCATATCTCTAAGTTTCTCTCCGGATTTAGCTCGAACTCTCCAACACTTGGGAAACCTACGCAAGACACTTTTTGAAAATTTCCCTGCTGAACCCGCGTGTGCTCGCGGCCATGGAGATGAGGAAGCGTACAGCTGCCTTCTTCGGTGCTCACAGCTCTGGGGTTCGCAGAGAAAGAGGGAGGTACTCGCAATGGCGGCTCTCCAGCCAGATCAAGGCATCTGTTTTGGTACCCCGCTATGTTCGGAAGAACGAGACTGAGGGTAAGCTGTGGGATTGAAAGCCTTTCAGTTTTAAACGCCATTTATTGGGTCCATGGCCAACAAATGTCCTTCAGAATTTGCGCTTTTTGTTCTCCGAACGCTTCTGAAGGCCAGGAGTATTATCGGATATTCAATGGAGTCACTGCGTACGCACGTACAAAGCTCTGATTCCAACATAGATACGCATGCTCAAGGTGCCTAAGGTCGCATCCGAGCTGTTAGTTTGCTCCGTCATTTCTTAAGCTCAGTTCGGTGACCGAAGCATTTGTCTTTACGGACTGCCTGCGCCACAAGTTTTTGGCTGTTTGTCGGCACAAATACTATTTAATTACTCATTTCTCATCAGCCGGTTCTTTCGTCAGTTAATCGATAAATAACGCCACTGGTTTCGTCGCAATTAGCAACAGCCATAAGTACGAATGTCTATAAATATGGCCTGCATACGCGCGAAACGGCGTGGACCTTCAGCGGACAGACCGCACTAGTCGATGGAACATACGTCTCGTATGCGGGAATCACTGGGGGGGGGGGGGGGGGGGGGGGGGAGCCGCCGGTTAGCCCCCGATTTTCCAGTGGATAAAAGCTTTCTCCTGGCCTGGTGCCCGTGTTCTGTGGGTCGAAATGCGCGGACAAATTGGACCTTTCATCCACCACCTTGTACCACGATATCAAATATATCGGCCATGGCGCTGATTGGACGAAGTGTCTTTGCGCCATTCAAATTAAATCATCTCCTCTTCATTTTTTCTTTAAACCTCAAGAGAGCTGCGACGGCAGACTGTCTGATCCATACGTTTTCCGTACGCATGTGCCGCTATCTGCGACCTACTGCTGTAGTCTTGTGTGCAGCCGGCCTCGTACTATGCTGGGGAATGCACTGGGCTCTCGGGAGAGCACCTCACTAACTCTCTCGTAAAATACAGCTAACAACCTCCGGCTGCACCCAAAGCTCTGACCCGGCACATTTCGTTTTCTCGCGGTGTTCGTTCAGGAAGCCCTTCATGAATAGTAAGCCTTCGGAGTGCGCTCATGAGCGCACAATCAAAAGCATCCAATGTGTGGTTGACGCACTTGCAATAATCTATGCCTGACAATCATAGGCGGAGAGGAACGCGTGTCCACGAGTAGACGCAGCCGATAGTTGTCGTCCTGTGCGCTGCTCCTTCCCGCCTCTTCTCGCATCTTTCCGAGAAGCGATACCATCGCCTCGGGAGCCGCTGTCCTACATCCTGCATCCACACCGGCGCTCGTCTCCTACTGCGTCGCTCGCCTACACGCTCCGCCAATGAAGCGCGTGCATTCGCTTGCACTCTGCTGCGTCACACGGCCCAGGTGTGTTCTAAGCAGTTGAGAGAGCATGCGCTTACTCTCGTTGGCCCAAAACTGCAGTGCAAGCCACGGTGCAAGGATTTTGGACTTCCCGCAGACCAGATGGAGAGCCGTTTGCATACGCCGGCCTTTGATAACGAGAAAAGGGCATTGTGACGGTGCAGGACCCCTGTGGATACGCTGAAAGGATTAAGTTGCCCGAGAACGGATAAGAGGGGCCGAGCTGCACAAGTAGCGGCTGCATGCTCGGCTTCACGCATGCACCAACCGCAGGCTTTGCGCGATGACATCGACACAAGCGAGGTTTCTTTTTATCTACTGGTATATCCTTTTCCTGTTTTTTATCTATAGTTCTCGCCGTTTGTGCGCCTAGCGTTGAAGACCACGATCATTTCTCAGAGTTAAAGCTCACTAACACTGGCGCTCCAAGGCCAGGTGCTGTACCTTCGCGCGCACGGAAAGTACTACACGGCGCACCGTTTGGTAAGCTTCAGCAATCATAAAAACAAAAAAAGAATGCCGCTAAATACGCACTTGTGAGACAAAGCGTAGGCGGCATTTCTCCACCCAGATTTCGCTTTAAGAACTATATACATCCTCTTTAATTTCACACGTACAAGAAAATGGGCTGTTCGAGCCTTTTTTAAAAGCTTCGAAAGAGGTGCTCGCAGATGGGAATGGTGCCGGCTGCGCCATTCGCAAATTTGGTGACAGTGCAGAGCTCGTTATTTATTTTTTCGTTTGCCTTATATCACGGTCTGTCCATACTGACAAATTCCGTGTCCTTCCCATGTAAACTTCGTACGCGCTCGCATATTAAGCACGTGCTAGAAGTGCTCGAAATGGTTATATGCTCGCGAGATTCACACTCTGCAAGCGATTCACTCAAGGAAACACTTACTCGCACGATGTCGGCGCAATTGACCAACATCCGACGGGAGACAAGCGCCAGCAAACCCAGTCCGGGCAAGCTATATGACTGGCGCTTTTCACAAACTACAGGCGGTGCTGATGATAACCGTGAAGAGGGCTCCGACTGTCAGCCTGCGCGCAGTGGTTAGAATGAACAGATATCAATATGAAAATACAAAAAGCGTAGAGCAATAAAAAATGCAGGCGCTTTAATTGCAGCTTGGATTAAGAAGAGATACAATTTTGCAAGCATTACGGTTTCATAGTGGCAGCAATTACAACGACCAACCACGATAATCACATAGCCGTTCAATTGAAACCAAAGAAAGTTATAACGGCACCAAGTCTTAACCTAGAAGAAAAAAGTCGTCACCCTGAAAATGCCGCGAACACAAAAACATCGACGCTGTGACTGGCTTGCCAATCCACACTTTCTGCGCCCAAAGCTGCCTCTCTTCGCGCTCTTAACAGTGGTTAAGCAATAGAATGGTTCCGACCAACATATCCACCTTGTTGAGGTACAAAAATTCGCGCAGCAGTGTCCTTTTTCCCGACGTTCGGGGGGTGACACCGGAAAGTGCCTGCTAAGCAACACCAGCAGCACACAGCGCGAATCTGTCCAGCGAGTACCCTGTAGACTGAATCGCGGTGCTGCTGCAGTATGTGGCGTATATGTCGTGAAAACCGCCAGTATTTTTGCAGAAAAAATATGATAACAACGCCGGAATAAGCCGACGAAGCACTCGCAAAGGAGCAAACAAGTGCTACCGCGCGCTGCCGAACCTTCTTAGACTAGATCGCGGCGCCGCCGCCGCAGCGTGACGTCATTTCGTGAAAACCGCCAATAGGAGCCGACTCGCTCTTAAGCAAGCCAGCAGTTACCGAAATGCACAGTTTGCACAGTATATGGTATACCATTTCTGCATTTATAGAAAGCAATAGCAAGAACTTTTTAGCGAAGGCTTCCGCTACTTGCTCGTTGGATATCTGAATTAACATTAGAGTACAAAACTGGGCAAGTTTATTTCACTGCGTGGTTTTGGAGAACAAGCAAAAGCTGGACGAGTAAAGAGATGACAAGGTACTCATTTTTACAGTAATTTTCCTCGTAATGTGTTCGCTTACGCTACAAACCCGTGATGCATTTTCATTGGGCAATAAAAAATTCAAATTTCAATTTTTATGACGCTGTTCTTTGTGCTTCAGGGACGTAGAGGCATTTCTGCAGCTTAAAGCCAGCACCAAGGTACGGCAAAAGCGCGCATTTTCATTCCGGAGTGAAAAGAAGCCGCTCCGAAGCAAGGTGAGGTGATCTTCGAACAACTTTTACTTGCTTCTCTTGGCTACAAGAGCAGTTCGACAAGTTTTGCTCCGGAATGAAACAAAACCGAATTACTAATGCGCGCGGCCAGCTGATGCAATTTTTTGCAGCAGGCTTCAGAAAGAGTCCGAAGGAAAAAAGAAATCCTTGGCTTGCTTTCTTTTGTCACGGATTGCAGCTAAGCCTTGAATCCTCCGTGCGCAGCACGTCTCGCGGCTACGAGACGCAGAAGTGAGGAAAACTGTCAGGCCTTTACGACCCAATTTCTTGTGACGCTTATAAACTACAGCTATGATTCCGTGCCACCAGGTAGACTTGCCGTGTGTTTTCGCAAGAAGGAAATCAGTGAGTGCGTGTCTTGATCTATGTACTGCTATTTTGAGTCGCAGCGCGAGTGTCTATGCTTGAGCGCTCTCTTTGTGGAATAATTACAACATCGCAATAGTAGCCACGGCGTCATATTAAAGAAGAGAGTTGAATAATGACTCAGTGAATAGCGTCCTTGAAAGAACCCTTGGTGCTCGGTGGCTTCGGCAGCAGTGATCCCCCCCCCCCACCCCTCCCCCTCTGTGCCTTTCTTTCTTCTTTTTCGGTAGTACCTGCGTTATGGCCAAACGGAAGTTTCTTTGAGCTCCTTTACTGCCTGCCTGTGACTTCGTTGGGCGTTGTAAGTTTTTTTTTACTTAGCTTTCCACCTAGAATAATCACCGAGAACAAAAACCAGCGTGTGCATGGCACGTGAACTGCGTGCCATGCTCGCAGTTCACGTGTGTAGTTTTTGTCGCTGGTTGCCTGTAGGTAAATGTTGTGCGGTGTTGCATGATAAAAACGAAATCGAAATGTACTGAAACTCAAAATCTCAGAGAGTGATTGAACATCTCTGGTTTCGAGGAGCAAAGTTTCTCGTGAACGCTCTGGCTTCCTGTTTGGCCATGTTTAGACTGCAGAGCTTACGACGGACCTGATCGCAAACTGAACATAGGAGACACAACAGCGAGCTACGTGACTGAAACGAATCCACGTCTGATCGTTGCAGTGTTTGTTTGCGGCGATACGAGCGGTGAAACTGAAATTCGGTCACTCCTGCTGCTCGCGCAGGCCTGTTCATACTGCGAGCGATACAAGCCAATTCACTGAAAGCAATACGCATTCTCACTTATTCCGCTTCCACCAGTAGTCAGTGGTCCACAAATACCGCAAAATGTGGAATTACGCTGACTTGGAATTACGTTAATGTAACGCTCGTTTACTGGGAGGCCGAATCGCCGCACCTGGGTTAAGAACTTGAAACCCAGCTGGGGAGAGGAACTGCTCAAGTCGTAATGTTTGTTGTATGTCTGGGACGGTTATACATCGTCTAGTTGGGTGGATTTCTTTAAATGCATTCGATGTGATTTCAGTCGCACGATTACAATGCATGGCAGAGTTCACCGTCCCGTGCATGCCGTGTGTTCTTTCGTTTCCGTCGCTGCATTTTTGCGCACTTTGCAGTTTGGTCAAAAGTAGGTGTCGCCGCTTCCATCCATGCCATTCTGTGTGAATGCAATTAGTATTTTCATACTAACGAGACGTTTCTTTTTTTTTCTAGGTGGCAATGCTTACGCGCTCCCGATGTTCTTGATCATGCACATGGTGCGGCGAAGCGAAGTTGTAGCCAAATTTTTGAAGTCCGTACCTCGTGTGCTATTGAATTAGAGCACCTTTGCCCGAACGATTCAAAAGCCCAGTCTCCTGAAATTACGTACAGAGTAGTTGGTAGGCCAGGCGCTGTGCTTCGTTCCATGCTCAAGATTAAGACAGTGGGTTTCCTTCTGTCTGCCTTTCATTCTCAAAATGCGCTGAGCACATGCGCAAGCTTGCTTTTGGCGCGAGTGTTTTCTGTTCACCAGCGACGTTCACTGCCGATGGCACTAGGGGCCGGCGGGAAAATGGTGAAGAAATAGACATCGCAGACGCACTGAGGCCTCGGAAAAACCTTGTGCGCGTACAGAGGGCAAAACACATGTCTAGAACGACCGGACTTTGTGTCCCACAGCTCCCGAAGCCGCTGTGACCATGCTGCAGGAAGGTAAAAAATTACGATTAAATCCTATCAGTTTAACTACACCTGCTTACACCCATATCATTTCTAACCACATGTTAACGCTGGATATCCCGTGTTGAGCCTGAAACACGCCCAGAACGTGTTCTAGGCAAGCATTTTGCCCTCTGTACATACTGGCGTCCTTTTTTTTTTCCTTTATTGACTATTGCCGCAGCCCGCAATAAAACATTCATGTCTAGAGGACATACGCGTTGCTTAAAACATTGCAGCTTTTGTTGTATAGACGCAAACACTCATTTGACCGGTCGGTAAGCAGCCGGACGTTGCTCCGCGCGCTGGATTAGCAGCCCAGGGAAGGATGGCAACAGTGAAGCGCAGCGAAACGCACCTGTTTGAAAGTATTTCTCGCTCTCCTTCCCGCTCCTCGTAATATGGTGTACATAGTGCTGAAAGGTTGTGCTGGAAGATTCTGTGTGCGCATAAGTGGACTGAAATTGCTCAGATGTCATACTTGTTTCCATATTTCCTTTTTAGTGTGAAAGCACTACTGGCCTCATAACCTGGACAATGCGGGTGTGTAATCAAGCCTCTGTAGTTAGTCACGTGATAAGGGAAATGGCGGAAAATATGCCAAAGTTTTGAATAAGGGTGACCTTGGCCAACCTGGAGAAATGAAACACATATTGCCGCGACTTGGTTTCGAACCCACGGTGGCGCGAACAGATAAGCTTTTCTGGCCACTGCACGAGAGCACTATGCTATCGCCCCAGCCGATCGTGCCTCGTGTTAGACTGCACCACACTCTCGCGCTTTGCGTTGCACGTCGTCGTCTTCATCAACTTCCATCTGTGCGCAAGAATCGAAAGAAAAGGAAACGCGCGGACAATTGCGCTTTCAGGTATACATGGCGTTGGTGCCCACCTGCAAAAGCCTGCTTTCGCACAATATTTCGTGGTTATAGCAATATTAAATCGCCAGCATTTTTTTTTTCCTTTTCATTCCTCGATATCTGCCCATTGCTTTCCTCTAAGCCTTGTTTCTCGCTCTGCGCGGAATAGTCGAGCCCGTTAGTAATATTACCAGTTATAGTAATAGTAATAACAAACGTTGCTGTCTCATTCAAAGTAAACAACGAAAAGCGTCAGCAACTCAACTTTTCTTTTTGCAAACTGAAGCTATATCTCATTAAAGGTGCACTGAAGAGGAATCTGAACTCGCCTTTTTGCCGCGGGAACTCGATGTGCATTTTCCGAACATTCTTAGAAACTTCGAACTATTGCCTTGTTAAATCGGATTAACGTCCTGCTCCCACTTTTTTTTTTCTTTAATTCCCCGCAGACGGCGGAAGGAGTCGACAAACGCATAGAGTGCCTTCCGGGCAGTCGCGTGGCGGCTTTGCTTTCGCTTTTATTTTGTTTTTGTTTTTTTTGGTTTCCGTGAATAAATGGATCTAGTCAGAGAGTACAGAGTTGCAAATCAGGCCCACGGAGATAAAAATACGTGTGGACTTTGCTTTCGCCGATCACTATGTATCACTCCGCCGATGGCAGAGCGCCAAACTGCCACAGGACTGTTTGAAAGGTTGGTTGACTTCTTCCACCGTCTGCGGGGAATTCAAAAAAAAAAGCGGGAGCTGGGTCGTTTAATAAGATTTAAATTAGGGAAATCGGCCGCACAGGGCAATAATTCGAAGCTTCTAAGAACGCTCGGAACGTGTAGATCGAGTTCGAGCGGTGCAAATACGAGTTCAGATTCCTCTTCAGTGCACCTTTAAGCAGTGCATTCGCTTTGAACACTCCTGCCCCATTACTCATACAACCAGGCTGAACAGCATCTTCCAAAAAGGCGTTATTTCGCCGCTTAACAAAATGGACTTTTGAAAAATATTTAGACATTTGAATGTACTGAACACTGTCTAGTGTTATTAATCAGGCCGTTGAAGCAAACAAAGAAAATACATGGAGGTATGTGCTGTTCGCCACCAGAAAGAGGCATACGGTTATAAGTTTGTGAAAGGATGAAAAAGATGTGAGAGATTAAGAGCGATAAGTATGCATCCACTACGTGACAGTAGGAAGCTACTCAGGACAACAAAGTTTTTCAGCACCACTTTAGTGTATGGCCATTTCGGAATGTTTAACCCTGATTGGTTACTGACCCCAAAACGTCTGTCCCAACGACAGTCTAGAGTTTCTCTTTTTTGCTGCCCTTAAGGCCGAGGGCGTTGAGAAGGAGACTGAGACAAATGCCGGGTCAAACTACGCACACACACACACACACACACACGATCAGCACAATAAAACACCAATATGACTGAGCCCTCATTAAACCATCCTACCTAGAATGTCACGAAAGATGTCGTGACCTTGAGTGGCGGCCATTGATCTGGGAAGACGCTTTCAGTTTTGGGAAGTGCTTGGGAAAAAGGACTGAAAGCATGATTCAGTTAAATGCAGGAGTGAATGGGAATGAAGTATGCTGAAATTAATGGGAATGGTCAATTACTGACATCAGGTAACTGTACTAATCGTAGCCAGTCAGACGAAGTTTTCCCCAGTTCCGCTTTTGAGAACTGATGAAAAAGATACGGCGGCCCTACACTTGAGAGGAAACGAGCAAAATATTTAATCTTGGAATACTCGCAAATAGTGTCTTGTAGGGTACTCGAAACGAAAAGCACTGAGCCACAACACCGGATGGAGTGTCTGTCTCAATTTAGTTTTTGCTTTTCTGTGCATGCAGTCGGCACAGTAGGCATCAGCAGCATATATAGAAGGTAAGTACTCTTTCCTGTTGCCACTACAAATGCGAAGAGATCACCGCGCACATGCTGCGCTAACGCCTTTATGTTTATGTAACGCTATGCCTTTATCTCTACTACGCTTTAATCCGATTGGCCTTCAAAACACTTTCCGAGGAAAAATCCTGAGATCGTGGCCTCAAACTCTAAATGAATATTTCCAGTCAGCAGGCCGCAAATTTAGGCCTAAATTCAGCAAAGAAGTGCCAGATTGTTGCAACACGCGGAACAACTGAGTACGGGTCAATTACTGATCGCCTCCATTTATATTATTCACCGCTTATTCCCGTTCCTCCTGCGCAAGGTAGCCAAACGGGCATACGCGTACGCAACCTGGCGGCTTAACCTCTCGTCCACGCTCTTTTTTTTTTTTTTTAGAGGCTGAGTATACACCAGCGCCTCGACTAAGTTGGCTTTGTGAAAAGAAAAATTGATACTGAAGCCATCGATGCTTCCTGAACGAGCCTTCATGGGCACTAAAGCTTTTTGAAACATTATTCAGAACATAATACACACAAAGCACAATGATTCGCAACAAAAAACGCACCTTAAATCTTTACTCTAGTTGTCTTAATGAGGTCCTTGTTAACTATCACGACAAAACTGGCACTTTCGCAAGTCTCTGTACGTCGTATGCCACGACGTTGACGATAAGACATGATATATATGCCTGTCGAAATAAGACACGCCAGTCGAAATATCTCCGGCGAAACTGTTCTCGACGTGACGGAGCATTGCTGCACTTGACCCCGGAAAGCCGACGTGGAAATTTCCACCCGCGTGAACTGGGGCCACAGGACTACACTTGGGCTTCCGAAGCTGGCGCGTCCGTCTTGTTTGTCAGTTTTCGTTGAGAGCAGAACAGGTTCGCGCAACAGACTCTAGGGACATTACACCCTGGCATACACGACTATAAATATAGCCGTGCAAAAACTGCCTGCCGCAGCATTTGGCGGAGAAGTAACGGCCAGAAGCCAGTGCAACGGTTAGGGGCTGTACGATGTATAAAGAGCAGTGCTCTCGTAGTTTTTTCTTTCCTTCTCATGTTTTCACACTGCGAATCGATGCATACTTTACGGTGTTCAAAGTTAAATCCTCCTGCAAACATGAGGCGCTATAAGTTTTGTTTTCAGTTCGCTTTTCTATTTTACTGAGTTTAGTTTTCCATCCCATGGCAGATTTGACTTCAACAGCGCAAATCAAATGTGGAAGAAGAAAACGAGGAAATCTATTCGCCATAAATGGCAAGGTTTCCATTTATGCGCTTTGTGAGGACAAGAGGTTTCGGTAGCCGGCAAATTGATGTTACAGTCTGGCGTGTACATGAAGATCGACTGCAGCCAGATAAACTAGATTGAACTCAAGATCCGTACGGGTGTAGTATAGCTTTCTACGAAAAGTTATGATGCCCCACGGCGCGAAACTCCTTCGGTCTTCGGTGACATAGTTTGCCTTCTTATGCGTCACATTTTCGTAAAAAGACCGTATCGAGGTTGGGGCCTGAACATTTGTATGTCTAATGGTTAGCTACGCTGCCGTGTCGGTTGGCGTCCCCACGCTAGCTGTTTCCTGTACAATTACTGATCGGTGTACGCACGATAGAGCTTGCACAAAGTGAAGATTCGACTTGAATCCTGTACAATCATTAGAAAACTTAACACGCCAACGACCGAGTTTCATTCATTGCTTGCTGGCAAAATGGAAACGCTGACTGAGGATCATTGAAGTTCGTAGTTTCCATGTAGTCCAGTCGGGTACATTCGCAGGGGCTACGCTAGCCTCCTCAGGACGGATAATGCAGAAAACAAATAACTTTCATTTTTAGCGCGAAGAAAATAGTTTCAAAGGAAAGCCTCAGTACGCCGACCTTGTTGGCCGACCATGTGCTTATATGAGCAATGTCACTGTGCTGAATCGACCAGCGCCATCCATTGGCGCGTGCACTACGCGGAGTATTCTCCGCACTTCTTGTCCTCACGCGGCGCATCGCCACCGCTGCCGTTGCCGTGACTCGGCGCAAAAAGGAGGGTTTGTCCGGATACGGATACGAAGTCGTGCTCCCGCTCGTGTCGCGCTCAGAGCGGCCGACGCAGCTGGAGCGTGGCTTTTAGCGACTCGCGTAGCCCCCAGCGACGCCCCGCGGGGTCGCCGATCGCCGCAGAAAGCGAGAGCGGCGAGCGGATAAAGGTGAACGCATGGTGAACGCGACGACCTTCGCCTGGCGGGCGTCTCCGGAGGCGGCGGCAGCTACTTCCCTTTCCTGCGCGACCTGAGCGGCCGACCAGAGCGGTCGCCACCGCTGCCGCCACAGAAGCTCCCACGGCATGGCTCGCCTGCGCAACGCCGAGCCGCTCCTCCGGCTGCTGGTGCTGCTGATCCTGCTCCTGCGGCCGATCTCCCCGGCAGAGGCAGCGGCGCGGAAGGACTCCGGAGCCGCCGCGGCTACCGACGGCTCCGGAGGGGTAGCGTTCCGGAAGGACAGTTCGGGACTCGAGGCTCCCGATACTTTGGCAGGGCGCTTCCCGGATCCCGCACTTAACGCAGCGATCTACGGGGACGCTGCCACGGCCGATTCATCCCTGCTCAAGACGTCCCATGCACCCGACAAGCCCGAAGATGTTGCCGCAATCACTGCGCCTGGCGAGAATTCCGTTGGATCATCGCCACAGTCCCAAACCCCAAGCCAGAACCTTGAGGCAGAAATGGAAAGGCCGCCTTTGCACAGGGCAGCGGAGGCCCTTGTCCAGAGTTTAGTCGATACGGCGGCATCGAGCACCGCCAGCCCTCCCGAGGCGAGTCAGGTGACCGATGCAGACCAAGAAGAGGAGCACGAAGAGCCCACGACGACGGCAGCAGCTCCTCCGGGGAGCGGCTTCGACCTGGAGTCGAATCTACGCGCCGTCATCGAGCGCATCTTCAAGGAGGCGCTGCCGCTCGTGTACCGCTTCTCCACCGGGGCCGGCTCTTCGCCCGAGTGCATGGGCGCACTCTTCAAGTGGGTGCTGGCCATTCGCAGGCTGGAGCCCTGGGCGCTCAGAAGTGAGTAGCACGCGCATCTTCTGATACGCGGAAAGCAGAAATCACATGTGCGTTGCTCGATAAAGAGATCTCTGTCTCACACAAAGCTCCCCTTTAGGTCAGAATCCGATGCGGTCGGGGAGACACGCGCCAGAAGTGCTGAGCGCCTGCCTGACGGGATAGCGCACTTTACACTCCAGTACCTGTGAAACTGTTTAACACTTCCTGGATTTTTTCCAGTCGAGCATGAGTGACGTTGACTCCTTGCATATTTCTTACACGCCGAATGAAATCGAATTTTCTCTTCGTCTCAACAAATGGCTCCCAAGTTAAAACTGTCGCCTAATTTATAGAGTACGGGAAAACCCTTGGCGTACATTGAAGCTATACCTCAGTGCATCGCTTTATGTTTGCTCTGGTTTATTTAGAATAGGGCATACGTATTCCCTGTGCATAATTTAAATTCGCGAAAAGAAAGGGCCATCGCTACTTTAAGCGTGAGAGAAAAATGCCTGGTATCGTGTTAGAACGAGGCAGGGTCTTTAACAACCGTTTATTTGACGCGCTGTGTTATTTTAATTAAAAGAGCGGCTGCTAAAGAAGGACGATCAGTAGCGATCACGGAGAGTTTACGTATGTCGTCAGTTCTTTTTACCCCCCCCCCCCCCCCTCTAGTCGAAGAGAGGAGAGACATAACGCCAAAAATTGCTAACTTCATATTCTCTGTTGATTTATGGCCAACGTTTCAACTAAGCCGCATTACCAACGGATGCTTCCGCTTCCTGGTTGCCACGGGTGTAACGTTCGCACGTTGAATGGCTCGTTCACAACGGTTTCGCAGCAGCGTAATGAGTCTGCTTGCGGCTCGTTTAATCCCTCTAGCCGTGGAATAGATTTAGACTGACATTTGTGCCGTATTCTTACTTTCGTAATGCAGCAGTACGCATTAGCTTGGAGGTGCCTTTTAAAAGGGAATTTTTACGTGTGCGACACGTACTAATGCGCGGCAAGGCACAGCGTGCGTTACAAGCATAAAAAACACAAGCTTATTCAAGCTGTCAACAGCACATGTTGCTGGAGCGTTTCCATACAGCACGCGCGCTGTACCATCATTAAGACTAAACAATTCAAATGGGGTAACGCTGCAGTTCTGCTACCAGGTGCACAAGTGCACGACAATGGCAGAGTAGTTGCTTGCTGATACTTATGACGAACGCGTGCGCTGCAGTACTGTCGCCGAAATGCTTGCAATACGACACCGAAGTTGTTTACGCAACTCGTCACGCAAAATATTCTCGCCCTACTGACCAAACTAGTTCCCTGCAGCAGCCGTGCAATTTGTCTTACATCTAGATCGAGCTCCCCTTCTAGTCTTCATGCTCCTTTTTTTCTTTATCATGCAACATTAACGCCATAATTAGGCGAGCAGAGACCACGTCAGAAACGAATGTGCTTCTGTTGAGAAGTCGTTGACGAGTTAAATAACACGGCGTAGCTTCCGCTCTCTGCCATTTATTCGTGTTTTATGAGTCAAAATGTGGCTTTATCTTGCTCTGTGTATATACATCAGTATCTCAGATAGATTACTATTAATAACCGAATGTTCGCCAAGTGAAATCTAGGGAAATTCCCGCGCGGCTACCGTCCATCCAGAAACATTTCGAGGATGCCTTCAGAAATCATCTCATGTGACAATCCAGCGACACATACCGCCTAATTTACAAATAACTTTTGCCATCGGATCCACCATCATAAGTGATGCCGCTTATCTTTTCTCGATCTCGCTTTTCATATTATAAAAACCATGAATAATAAATGAGTTCTTGCTCTGCTGGCTCCGCATCTGCGCATTTGCGCGTGCACTGATGGACGTAGTAACCGCCATTTAGCTGTTGTAGTCACTATATTGTGGTCTTCATTTTGTTTCCTGGACAACACGAAAAATTAGTAAAAATGTAGCAGCACCTTCAGCTGCTACCTTTTTGCTAATTATTTATGCGCGTTTTATTTTGAAAAATCTTCTAAATGTGTCTTTGGCTTAACTAACTCACGGATCGCTTCAATGTCCGAGAAGGAAATGTGGTATTATGCGATCCATACTAGACTGGCGCATTTTCTGTGACATCTCAGAAGCTGACTGTGTATGAACGAGGTGTTAGCGCGATTTTATCATTGCTCGGTGTATTTCTGTCTTCAGTTATTGGGAGCGCGAAAATTCCACATGCTAGACAACGTTGTCAAGGCGATGTCAGGCCCTCTACGAAAAACCTGGTTTTCGTTTCTCAGTTTAAAAGAATTACTGCTCCAGCTTATAAACTGCCAGTGTTACCAGTGACATTTCCGGTACAGACTATGGCATATACGCCAGAAACGTACAACTGCTTGTTTTCTTTTCTTTCTTAACTTCATTCGGCTCAATATGGGTGTCCATGAAGCATATTTTTCTGAAAGTCCAACTTCCTACACTTTTATGTATACCACATCATTTGAAGGGTGCTGGCTTTCAGCCCCTAAGAACTCGGTTTGGTTGCTTCGCGAGAAATAAATTAATTATCCATAACTTCGACTGATGGGGAAACTTTTATTGTAAAACAACACCGAATTTGCCACCTCTGGATGTGTCTTGAATTGCAAACTTTTTATACGAGGAGCATTAAGCACGTAGCATGAAGTGTCCTCAATCATTACGCCTTTATAAGTGGAAAGAAAGGAAATTTTCAGAAATGCACAGAAAAGGGCACCGAGCTTTAGAACTACCTCTCGTCACGAGTGGCAATGAAATTGGTACACGTCTGCGGCCCGAACCCTCTGCACTCAAGCTTTCAACGTGAAGGGAATAGTTGACGATGAGGTTGCTGTGCTGCTTCAATGTTTACAGCTGCGATACCAGTGAGAAATCTTCATCCGGTGCATTATTGATAACTAAAGAAGATGAAATACTTAATGCAAGGCCGGTGCCTGAACGTCGCTTAGCCGTTGCCGCATGGAGAAAGGTGAAAGTACAGAGGATAGAGACGGGAACAGGAAAAAAAAAAAAAACACGGCGTTTTAATGAAAGGGCGGACACGTAGAAGGAAACTGTTTTTTTTTTTTGCCCATGGTAATAAAAAGAAGGAAGCTGACAGGTTAATCGAAGGCCAATAAAGGGGCGGAAAGATAATAATTCGAAATGCAGAAAACAAGAAATACGACGTGAAAGTGGCTGCATCTCTAGCCGTCCCGACTGGTTACGGTACCCGCGTAAGTTCAGAGGCGCCAAGCATATCCTCATACTTAGCAGAAAGATTTGCATACGATGACATCAGCCGTAAACTGCGCTTCTAGTTCAGTAGGCAGCCATGCTCACTCAATGATTTGTTAATGTGGGTGTCTGGGTTGATCTTAGCATCAGCGTTTGGAGCACAGTAGTTTTGTTTTCACTGCGGTAAGTGGAACCATCGCATATTTAAGGTAAATTGCGCAGGTTCTATACATAATTGTACATTCATAAACGACATCGCGAGCGTTGGCAAAGTACAAGGCGGCAATTTCGACCATGATGGTTCAGAGTTAGAATGAGGAGGAGGGTGTTGTTAGGTGCAAGTGGATCTAGCCTTCCACGCTTTTTCACGTACTGGACGCTCAGTTTACGGGACAAGAGACACCGGAGACCGGAGCAGTTGTAGGCAGTAAGCGTGTACTCAACTTTCAGCTCACATGACGTGTATGCTGCGGAATCTTGCGAATGACGTGGATTAGAACACCTGCTACCAAGCGAGTTTCTAAATCTGTGATGCCTCTAAATCTGCTGTTTGTCTCTAGCACCCTCAAGATTGCAAGCCATTCGCGCGTAATTATCCAAGGCACGTTGTTCAGAAACGAATGCGCTCAGCGCACCTGCCCTAGCTCCTTTTTCATTCAAAAAGACGTCATTTCTGTTGGAGCGACTGCTCTTACGCTGTCCTGGTACGCTCCTGGAGACGTTATTTGTGTCGTTGTTATTGTCGTCGGTGGGACAGAAATAACAAACAATATGGTCCTCACCGCTTGACTCCACTTCACTGCGCTCTTGCTGATGCCTTCCACATTGTTTCCTTGTTTTCGTCTTGCAAGCGCGAATGACGAATGTGCGGTTTTGTCCGCGGAGGAAGGTGCTTGCTGCTAAGGATGTCGCTGTCTGGTCGGTTTGATATAGACGTACGCCGCTGTCGTCCAACAGTCGGGCCGGTCTCATCACATGAGTAGCTTTGCTTTATTTTTCTCGTTTCCGTGTCAGTTCTGTCCAAATTCTCACGTAGGTCGCGTTACAGCAGGGTGAGCTCCTGCTCCACATCCCACAGCTCACTGAGTTCTTCTGTCTCCTCTTCCCGCAAGGTCATTTAGTGAGCGCTGGCGCGTGCGGCCACTCGTCACGAAGAGGTCACGCAAGGTCGGCCCTTCGCGTTTTGCACTCACGAACTGGCGAGCGGTACGACGAGTGACACACACACGCTCTTCTTTCGTACCTGAAAAGCGATAAGCGTGCGAGGTCTGTTGCTAGCTTAGCGACAGTTGAGGCTTGTGCGTTTAAATATATAGTTTAAGTTTATAAGGCAGCGTCCAACTCTTCATCATGATCAGCGAAAAAGTTCACTGAAAAGCGGGCATCATTAATATCACTTGTTCTTCCTTTTGCGGCGCGCCAATTCAGTTTTTTGTTTGTTTCGATATCCGCGCAGCTGAATACGTGAGCCTTTAGGTGTCACAGCACCAGTTTTAGCAATTCCTTGAAATTTCGTAACATTAAAAGACTCACAGATCAACTTCTGCACTCCATCGTTTTTCAACATCAGCCTTGTCGCACAATCGCACCGTTCCACGTTCGCCAGCGTGTGGGGGAAGTCCAGTACCGTTGAACTATTTTCTTCCCGTCCAAACAGCCGTTAAAGAAAAATGAATGATTCATGTAAACTGAAGAGCAGCAGCAGAGCAGGAATAAAATGAATGAATGAATGAATGAATGAATGAATGAATGAATGAATGAATGAATGAATGAATGAATGAATGAATGAATGAACAGGCAGAGGTTTAGTTGTGCTTTCTCTACTTTATAATTCCTATCGTCGGCATGTCGTTTTTCAATTTTCGCTTTTTAACTTTTTAAGTTGTCCTGTGTCTCTGTTTAGCCATAACTCGAGTTCGCGTCCAAGAATGCTTTTTTTTTTTTTACGCAAATTCTCTTCCCTGCATTTTGCAACCACAGTCTACCTCTTCCGTGTGTCTTCAAACCAGAAGGCTGAACAGTGTTCTTGTTTTTCACCATCACTGCAAAACCACCACAAAAGAGCGCTTCGGTAAGGTAAAATATTATTGGATTTAAATGCCCCGAATATGTACGGTGGGCTGTGAAGCGCTCCGGAGGTGCGGGTTCGGTATTAATTTCGACCTCCTGGGGTTCTTTTACTTGCACCGAGATATCATTGCAAGGGCGTTTCAACATTTAGCCTCCGTCTATTGCGGTCACCGCGGCCGGCATGGAATTGATCACACTCACTCGTGCTCAGTATTAAGACGCCATAGGACTGATGGATTACAGCGAGTAGATTAGGAACTAAGGACCGCATCGTAACTGCCTAGCAGAACTTCCGTTACAACAGAATTTCGAAATGTTCAGCGCCAAAGAGGGTAACCTGATACTGACGCTTCGATAGACGGGCCCATTTAAGGTTCGTCTTAGATATTAATGTCATCCAACCGCATCTGTATGTAAAGTCAAAATTTCTGCGCCCGCTGGCCCCCACGAAGGCCCACTAATCTTTCTGCGCACTTCTCCACTCCCTCTCTTTATTACTGATGAAGCAGTTTCCGTGATCTCGTGTCTTTCCGCATGCATGCACGAAGCGCTTGCATGCAGTCGTGCACATGTTGAAGACCTGCTATCATTCGAGTACGTCATGCGGCACAAAGGCCGAGGAGCACCGGGGTCAAAGCGCCAGACAGAAAGTGCTGCGTTTCTTCCTTGGTTGCATGTACTCTAGCCACGAGGAAACGCTATCACCATTAGAACTCGCGCGTCAAAAACATGGTCGAAGTGTCCTATACGGTACACTGCAGGAAATGTCGGTAGCCGCTACGGATTAGCCGCTGCATTCCTCTGCTCTAACCTCCTGTTCTCTGGTGGCACAAAATCAAGAGAACGGAACGGATCGCGTGGAGTACGCACATAACGGCAGAGAAGGCTCCAGATGAGCACGTCCGCCCTACTTGGAAGGCAGAAGCTCTATGGTCGCGTGTTTTAACTTTCTTGGGACGGCTACTATGTTCTCCGCTCTCTGGTTCTCAAAAGACTCTCGTACGGAGTTCAGCTCTTGTTATCGACAACCTTGTTATGAATTTCGCGCTCATATTCAACTCCTGACTCGCTCGAAACTTCGATTGACTGATTGACTGATGGTTTAGTGATCACTTCTTGATGGATTGATTCATTGATTCACGAAAAAAAATTGTTTCAACTTGAGCGGAAACACTTCTCAACCGCATATAGCTTTCTGACCTGCACACGAAATAAATGTCTTAAAACAAAACGGGAGATCGCCTTTTTGAGGCTGCCTGCAGCCACGGCTTTGTGGTATCTTTCAGAGGTGCCATCTCGCTGTATACCACTACAGTGCTAGCTGTTTGTATGTAAACGTTTGCAATAGCAGGCACTTCGCTGCTATCCAATCCGCTGCGCAGAAGAAACAACAGAAAATAAAAAAAGGAGAACGAGTGGTTCGCGTTAACGCGGGAGCAGAACCAGATCAGCGCGCGGCCTAGAGACGGCTTTCATGCAGGCCGGCTCGGCGCACGCAAGTGTCTGGCCTTGATCCACCGCCCTGTTGACCGGCTGCTGCCGCTGCCTGTGAGCGCCTGAAGGGTAACGAACTCTAATAACGGCTCTCAGGAAATAACGGCTCAGGAAGGTTGGCGACTTAGAGCAGGAGCACTGGAAACATCTGTCGCTGAGTATGCCCCTCAGAAGTGGACCGGTAACATTGATCAGAAGCTCAGTTGACAGCGCTGTAGAACTATATTTCGTTTACATCATCGCGTTTCAGCACAGCAACGGGCCACTGACGAAGCTTCGGTAGAGGCTGTACAGCTCGCAGCGTGTCACCGAGAGGCTCAAGTGTGCTTGGCATGTACTCCCTTAGTGCACCGATCTTCCGCGCAAATATACCGTCCCTACGGCGTGCGTTATTTTTTTTTTCGGCAGAAATGAGGTAGTGCTGACTTATTTCTGCATTTTATAGATTCTAAACCTAACATCCCGACTTCAGCATGAGCTTTAACTGCGAAAGCTTCTAACGAGAATACTGCCCCAAAAGTATACATTCCGCTTCGAAAGATAGCATTCCACATAAAGTACCAGATATGACCTCCTGACTGTCTAATAGCTACGCCTCTGAACAGAATAAAAAAAAATGAGAGCTGGCAGCTTGAAACAGTGAGCTTTACTTGGAACTCTAACCAGTAACGGAATCGGCAGCAGCTGATGCCGGGACATATAGTTTGGTGCACATACGCATGAGCATCGGGCATAGCTGGTAGTTAGATCAGAACGAAGATTCCGCAAGCTATAGCGCACTGACCTACCGAAACTGGCTTCAACGCTGACTCGGCTGCTTCCAGAGAGGTCGTGTAGAAACAAACCACCTCAGAAGCAATAGACGAAGACATATAAATATATGTTTTGTTTTCCTTTTCTCAGAAATTACTTTGTCACCCCTGTAGTTCATGCGACTCTCTTCAAGCTACGGTGCGTGCCGAGGCAGCGGAAAGCACAATGTAGTTCCATGCTTCGACTTCGGTTACGCTCTGAAATACACTCCTTTCATGCAGCATTGCAGAGATGTAGCGCTTCCTTGCATTCTAAAGAAATGCCGGCATTAAATTCCACGCTCAGGTAAACAACACTACGTTTACCGACTCGCCAAGGAGAATCAGCTGCCCATCTGCTGATTCGCTTGCCAGTAGAGCGCCATGACATATGTCTACTTCTCTGCGCCGCCCGTATCTCATCGTTCAAGCTGGCCTGCCCCAATGGAATCGCTTGCCTGTATGGCTGACCGGATGCAAAACTCCGGCTGCCCTGTACGTAGCATTTTAGATGGAGTTCGTCCCCTTCCCCCTCGTGACATTGAACCCCGTCGTTGTAAGTTCATGCTGTCTAATTAGGCTGTCTGACCGTCTATACGATTTGTACTACATGCCTTCCAGGTTTCGTCTCGTTTGCTTTCGATGCCGTCAAGACCATTTAACTGCTCATAGTCATTTAACGCTCTTCGACAATGCCTGGAGTCAGCATGTTGGAGGAAATGTGAATGTGTCTAAATGTAGCAGTCTCTTATAGGCCTTTAGTTCAGCACAGATATGTGATTATCGTAGCTACGGCCGACGAAACAGAGAAAAAAAAAACAGGGTGGTGAAAGAGTAGAGGACGTCATGCATTCGTGTCTTTCGCTACAAACTGATGTTTAGGCTGTCGGAGCGAAAATGGCTCACTATTCACGCAGCCGAAAAACTCTCCGTCCTGACAGCCAAGACATGTAAATTACCCTCTCCTACCAGACCTGCTTGTTTACCTGCCTGAGGCCAACTCATTATTGACGTTTGCGTGCTTGCAGTCCTGTTTTAGCCACTCCTCACTTAGTAATATTCCCACGCACTGCACTGAACCGTCATTTTACGCCCAGTTTTATTGAGTGCGCGCATATTAATGAGTGGCCATCCATTTCATCTTCCTTGCTAACGTATACGCTTTGTAGCATGCTTGAAAAAAAAAAGTACTTTGCGTTTAAGATGCTGTTCGCTAGCATCTCCTTTCTGATTCTTGGTCATTTCTTTTTTACCTCTTCAAATTAACATTACTATTGTCCTTTATATGAGACGACAGTAAGCTGGGTAAACTTTCAGGCACCAGTTATCGGCAGAGTTGGCCACTCTAACATTCCCCGTCTCCCTCTGACACCAGCTTCCGCTCGGCTTCAGCAAGCGGTGCGCCTCAGCGCCAACGAGTCGCACTGGCGCGATACGCGTCCAGCCGTCCGTCTCCGCGAGGGAGAGCAAGCGCGGCCACCCCACGCCCACCCGTCAGGCGCGCGGCGACGGCGGCGTCCACGGCCGCGCCGTAATACGCAACAACGTCGGCTCGCGTAACAGCGCGTGTATCGGCGCGTATACACAGGGACGGCAGAAAGAGGGTGAGAGGCCTCGTTTTACCGGGTTACGGTTCCGCGGGCGCCGCTCGTCATGCCGTTATGCAAGGGCCGCGAGGAAGCGGGCTCGTTCCGAGGCGGCCGCTATAGGTCAAGGCTAGCCGCGCGCACAGCCGTCCGCCGAGCGGCTGATCCACTTTCTCCCTTGCATCACCGCGCAACCCCGATTCCCCGCAGCCGCTGGCGGCGACGGCTACTCGCGCCTATGCACCCTCCGTGCAGCTGCCGCCACGCCGATCTTCGCCGGCCCCTACAACCGCGGCGGAGACGTCTTGGCTCTGAGGCAAGCCTCCGATCTGTGGACGTCGGTGATCACGGGAAGTGAGATGCCCTCCCCCCCCCCCCCCCCCCCCCCCCCTCAACGCACATTTCAAGCGACTGTGGCCTGCCAGGACTGTGATAAACGCGAGCGCTACCGACAAAAAAAAAAAAAAAAAAAACGAGAAAGGGTGGATTTGGTCTTGTTGGTGTTGCGTGAAGAAAGTGGCTACGGCGCAACGAGGGA